>NC_081356.1:66351834-66990334 GCF_030684315.1 Stegostoma tigrinum | reverse complement strand
AAATAAGAAACTTGGGATGTAAACAATATTGCTTAACTTAAATAAAAGGAATTACAATGAAATGAGCATAGAGTTGGCTAAAGTGAGCTGAGTGGATCGATTGACAGGAATGATGGTAAGTAAGCAGTGGCAGTTATTTAAGGGGGTAATTCATTACACTCAGCAAAACTACTTCCTTGTACGGAGGAAAGATGAAGAGGAGAATAATCGATAACCAAGGAAGTTAAGGAGACTAAGTTGAAAGAAAAAGCCCATTGTAAGAGGCAAAAGTCAGTGACAGCTCCAAATAGTCGAATTCAGAAACAGCCAAAGAAGATCTTAAAGCGAAAATAAATTGCAAAGACAAACTCAGAAGGTATATGAAATCTGAGACCTTCTTCCTGAAATATAGAAAAAGGAAGAGAAGTCAACGTGAACATAGGCCCCTTAGAAAAAGGATCTGTAGAAATGGTTTAGGGGAACAAGGAAATGGTAGTGGAGTTAAACAGAAGTTTGTGTCGGTGTTTACAATGAAGATACTTCAAATATCTCTGATACTAAAGAATACATGGGAGGAATTAGGTACTATCCCCATCGCTAAAGGAGTAGTATCAGACAAACTAATGAAGTCAATGACAGATGTTCCTTGATTCTGATATCTTGTATCCTAGAATCCTAAAAGATGTAGCTAGAGATAGTGGATGCATAGGCTCTAATTTTCCAAAAAAACTTTAGATTTTGGAGATATACCCGAGGATTGGAATGCTGCCAATGTGACACCACTATTCAAAAGGGAGGGAGGCAAAAAGCAGTAACTGCAGTACAATTAGCTTAATATCTATTGTTGGAAAGGTATTTGAAGCAATTGCTAAGGAAGTAATAGCAGAGTATTTGGAAAATTTTCTAACTTAGCAGAGGCTGCATGTTTTCACGAAAGGGAAATAATATCTGACTACTTTGTTTTTTGAGGAAGTCCTAACCAGACTGGATGAAACAAACAGATGTGTTTATTTGGACTTGCAGAAGTTGTTTTGACAAGGTACCTCAAGTCAACTGATAAGTAGCCACAGTGTGGAGGTAGCATGTTGGCACAAATAGAGAATCAGCAAATGTGGGACGGAAACAGTGACTGGGGATAAGGGGATTTTTCAGATTGGTGATCTGTGACCACTTGTGTTCCACAGGGATCAGTGCTGGGACCGCAAATATTTAGTGTGTAATAATGACTTGGGGAAAAGAAACAAATACACTGTAGCCAAATTTGCAATCTTAGCAAAAGTGTTAAGGCAGGTTGCAAGAGGGGTACAATCAATTTGCAGAGAGATATTGATTAGTTATGTAAGTTGGCAAATGGAGTATAAATGTGGAAAACTGTAAAGTTCTTCCTTTTTGGAAGGAAAAACAAAACAATATTACAAAAATGGTAAATCTGCAGAAAGCTGCAACAAAAAGGAACTTGTGGGTACTTGCACATGAAGCACAAAGCTAGCACACTGGTGCACCAGATAAACAGGAAAGATAATGGAATGTTGGCCCTTATTTCAAGGGGACTAGAGTATAACAGGGAAATCTTCCTGCAACTATGCAAGGCACAGGTGAGACCACATTTGGAGTACGAGAAGTTTTGGCTCCCCTTATTTAAGGAAAGATATTTCATATAGTTCAGAAGGTTCACTGGATGATTCTTGTCATGGTGGGATATGATCAAAGGTTAAATAGGTTGGGGCTCTACTCATCGGAGTTTGGAGGAATGAGAGGTGATTTCATTGAAGTATTTAGGATTCTTAAGGAGATTGACAAGATAAATGCGAAAAGGATGTTGCCTCATGGGAGAGTCTAGGACCAATGGGCATAGCCTTAGATTAAAGGGCAACAATTTAAGGCTGAGATGAAGAGGAATTTCTTCTGAGGGTTTTTGAGTGTTGGGAACTCATTGCCAGTGAGAGCTTTGTGGGGTTGTGTATATTTAAGGCTGAAATGGATCCTTGATAAGTAGGGTATGGGTATATATTATATATAATTATGGTAAAGGGGCAGGAAAGCAAATGTGAGGAATGTCAGATCAGCCGTGATCCTATTGAATGGCAGAGTAAGCTCAAGTTTTGAATGGCCTAGTAGAAATATCCCTAATTTCTATTAATTCATTCAATCACTGGCTACCTGATTTTTGCATGCTCTGACTTTTATAAACTAAGGCATTCTACCAAAGGCTTTTGAAAATCCAGATAAATTACATCTGCTGAATTATTGTTTACTGTACTACTCCAAGCCATTCTAGTTTGGTCAAGCATGATTTTTTCCTTTTTCAAATTCCTACCCATTCACTATCATATTCTTCTTTTTCCAGATGCTTTTTTGTAGGGATTCAGTCAAGTTTTGACCTACCACTACTGAAGCTGGTTGGTTCATTATTCTCTGGATATATTCTCTGCCTCTTTGTAAGGAAAGGAATTACATTAAGCAGTAGTCCCCTGGAACTACACCATTCTTATAATGAATTATTAACTATGTGTTGCAATGTTTTTGCTGTCTCTTCCCCAAAATTGATTAGACTGTGTCGCTGCTATCCATCTGGACCAGATTTTTAAACTTCTCTTTAGTTTTATTTTGATTATTCAATACAAGATTTTTTTCTTTAAGTCACTTAACTCGTTGTTCAATGTCACATTGAATTATTTTGGTTCTGGTAAAGAGTGAAGCAAGATAATTACTTATTTTTTTCTGCCATCTTATACTTGTTACCAGTGTATTATCCTATTTATCTTGTAATGGCCTAAACCCTATCACAATCCTTTTTTTGATGGGCCTACAAAATATTTTGCCTTTTCTTTACGATCCTTGAAATTAAAATTTTAATGTTCCTTTTGGCCTTCTCCACTGCATTTGATTTCAGTCCCAGTCTCTGCACACATTTTGCCATGCACACCTCTTGTCTGTGTACTAAATGTATAGCTTTTCCTTAACCCCTTAATTTTTTATTCACCTCTTGAGCATCAGCAGTCTTTGGTTTGTTCCTTGCTTTTGGCAAAATATTTTTTCCCTGGATTCTGAACTTTTAAAATGTCACTGCCTAGACACACTCTCTCATTTTTACTCCATTCCGCCCTAGTGCATTCACCATCACTACCTTCAGTAGTGAATCTTGCCTGACATACCGACAAGGAATAAGAATAGGCGACTTAGCTCTTTTGAGCCTGTTCTGCCATTTGCTAAGATCCTGGCTCATGTAATGTCAACCTCAACTTTACATTCCTGCACTTCCCCAATAATATTTCATTCACTTGGTAATGAAGGATCAATCCACCCTTACCTTAAAATATTTAAAGATTCTGCAAGTACTTTTTTGGAGGAAGCCAATTCCAAAGACTCGTCTCAGTGAGGCTGGGGTGGGGCGTGGGGGGGGTGGGGTGCGGAGATGGGGGGTGAGGTGGGTGCGGAATCCTCATCTGTTTTAAATGGGCAGTCCTTTACTTTTAACTCCTGGTTCTGGATTTTGCAACAAGAGGAAAATTACTGTTAATATCCACCCAGTCAAGCTCCTTCTGGAATTTGTTTCAATTTTGCTTTGTGGAGTTTTTATATAATGTTAGGAAGGAGTCCTACACACTTTGTAGGAACTCAGCTCCTTTACCTACTATTTCTGTCCAAATAATGTCAAGGTATTTGAAGGGACTCATGATCTTATCAGAAATTATTGAATTTTCAGAGTGGAAGGAGGCTGTTTCACCCAACATGATTGATTTGACTCTTCAAATATGCACCACTGTGATTGGCACATATAGTCTCTTATTCTATGCTTTTCATACACATTTCTTCAATTGTCTTCACCTCCCAATGTGTAACTTGCTTGTGCAGAGACTATTGTTAGTGTGTTTGATTCTACAGTATTTTCTTTCTCTGTTCCAATGGATTCCACTTTTGTCTTGCTGATGATTTTGACCGTATTGTATCCTTGAGTACAGCTACTACACTTTCCCAATTGGAACTTTGGTCATTATTCCAAAGGAAATGGATAACAACAAGGAAGCCTGTCTAAAACAATACCAGACGCCAGTTACAGTATGTCCAGAATGTAAGGAACCATTTTGAACCCTTATCTAAGGAAGGATATTGGAGGTAGTCAAGCAAAGATTCACTGGATTGAACCCAAGCATAGGAAGAATTTTCGAGTAGATCGGGCTTATACTCAGTGAAAAATGGGATGTGACCTTATTAAAACACTTTATTTTTATGGTGTTTGTCAGGGTGGTATTGTGGAGAGTCTAAAACCAGAGGGTATATTCTCAGTAAGAGGCCATCCATTTAAGACAAGATGGGAGGACTTTACATTCTTCAGGTATCCTTGGTGTAGTAGAGAAGGGGGATGTCAATGACAAAGGAAGACATGAATGAAGTACAAGTGACCCCAGGGGAAGCACCTATAGTAAACAGGATGACTGTCTTGGAAACTGCCGAGACAGACGACACTGTCAGTCCCAGAGGTGGACAGGTCTGCAAGTCAAAAATCTCTGTAGAGGTAGAGCCGAGAAGTCAGACATCACGGAGAGCTGTGGTAATAGGGGACTCCATTGTGAGAGGGACTGACAGGTTTCTGCGGCAACAGGCGAGATTTGAGGATGGTGTGTTGCCTTCCTGGTGCCAGGATCCAGGACGTCACTGTTGGAGTGCAGAGAATCCTCGAGGGTGAAGGTGAAGAGCCAGAGGTGGTGGTGCATGTCGGCACGAATGACGTCGGGAAGAAAAGGAGGAGCATTCTACAGCGGGACTTCAGAGAACTCGGAAGAAGGCTGAAAAGCAGGGCTTCCAGGGTGGTTATCTCTGGTTTGCTTCCAGTTCCTCAGGCTGGAGAGGGCAGGAACAGAGATAATGGACCTGAACGTGTGGCTGAGGGACTGGTGTCGGAAGCAAGGATTTAAATTCTTGGATCACTGGGGTATGTTTTGGGGTAAGAATAAATTGTACAGGAGGGACGGTTTGCATCTTAATAATCGGGGGACCAGCATTCTGGCAGGCAGGTTTGCCACTGCAACACAGGTGTGTTTAAACTAAGTAATGGGGGGGAGGGGCCAAACTGGAAATTTCAGAATAAAGTTAAAGGGAAAGTGAGAATAAGAAGAGGTTAAAAAAGACAACATCAACAGAGCAGAAAACTCAAGAAGGGATTGTACAATATGGCTAAGTGAAATAGGGATTGATAGGAAGGGTGAGGGGGAGAAACAAGTTAAAAATATTATATGAATGCATGAAGCATAAGAAATAATGTGGACGAGCTTGAGGCTCAGTTGGAAGTTGGCAAGTATGATGTGGGGATAACTGAGACGTGGCTTCAAGTGGACAGGGCCTGGGAAATGAATATTCAAGGCTCTATGTGCTATCGAAAGGACAGACTGGTGGGCAGAGTGGGTGGGGTAGCCCTGTTGGTGAGGAATGATATTTGGTCCGGTTGGGGGGGGGTGGGGAGACATAGAATTTCTCAGCTCTATCCATAGTGACTCTAAGGGTAGAAAGACCCTAATGGGAGTTATCTACAGGCCTCCAAACAGTAGTCAGGAGGTAGGGTGCAGGTTGAATCAAGAATTGAAATTGGCCTGTCACGAAGGTATCACTACAGTTGTTATGGGAGATTTCAACATGCAGGTAGACTGGGAGAATCAGGATGGTGCTGGACCCCAAGAAAGGGAGTTTGTGGAGTGCCTCCGAGATGGATTTTTAGAACAGCTTGTACTGGAGCCAACCAGGGAGGTAATTCTGGATCTGGTGTTGTGCAATGAACCAGATTTGATCAGGGACTTTGAAGTAAAGGAGCCATTAGGAGGTAGTGACCATAATATGACAAGTTTTAATCTGCAGTTTGAGAGGGAGAAGGGAGAATCGGAAATGTCAGTATTGCAGTTGAATAAAGGGAACTATGGAGCTATGAGGGAGGAGCTGGCATTGTTCAATGGTACAATACCCGAGCAGGGATGGCAGCGGAACAACAGTGGCAGGTATTTCTGGATATAATGCAGAAGGTGAAGGATCAGTTCATTCCAAAGAGGAAGAAAGATCCTAAGGGGAGACGGGGACAGCCGTGGCTGACCGAGGGAAGTTAAGTACTGTATAAAGATAAGAGAAGAAGTATAACATAGCAAAGATGAGTGGGAAGCTAGAGGACTGGGAAGCTTCTAAAGAGCAACAGCAGATAACTAAAAAGGCAACACACAGAAAAGATGAGCTACGAAGGAAAACTGGCCAAAAATAAAGGAGGATAGTAAAAGCTTTTTTAGGTATGTGAAAAGAAAACAAAAATGGTTACGACTAAAATTGGGCCCTCGAAGTATGAAATGGGTGAATTTATTATGGGGAACAAGGAAATGGCAGAAGAGTTGAATAGGTACTTTGGTTGTGTCTTCCCTAGTGAAGACAGATCCAATCTCCCAGATGCAATAGTGGCTGAAGGACAGAGGGTATTGGACGAACTGAAGGGTATTTATATTAGGCAGGAAATGGTGTTGGATAGACTGTTAGGTCTGAAGGCTGATAAGTCCCCGGGACCTGATTGTCTGCATCCCAGGATACTTAAGGAGGGCTCTAGAAATTGTGGATGCGTTGGTAATCACTTTCCAAGGTTCTATAGATTCAGGATCCGTTCCTGCGGATTGGAGGGTGGCAAATGTTGTCCACTTTTCAAGAAAGGAGGGAGAGAGAAAACAGGAAATTACAGACCGGTTAGCCTGACGTCCGTGGTGGGAAAGATGCTGGAGTCAATTATAAAAGATGAAATTAGAACTCATTTGGATAGCAGTAACAGAATAGGTCAGAGTCAGCATGGATTTACGAAGGGGAAGTTGTGCTTGACTAATCTTCTGGAATTTTTTGAGGATCCATGTATGAAGATGGATAAGGGAGAGCCAGTGGATGTAGTGTACCTGGACTTTCAGACAGCCTTTGATAAAGTCCTGCATAGGAGATTGAACAAAATTAGGGCACATGGTATTGGGGGAAAAGTACTGAGTTGGATTGAAAATTGGCTGGCTGACAGGAAGCAAAGAGCAGTGATGAACGAGTCCCTTTCGGAATGGCAAGCAGTGACCAGTGGGGTACCACAAGGTTTGGTGCTGGGACCGCAGCTGTTTAGGATATATATTAATGATATAGAGGAAGGCGTTAAAGTAATATTAGCAAATTTGCTGATAAAACAAAGCTGGATTGCAGTATGAAATGTGAGGAGGATGTTATTAGAATACAGGGTGACTTGGACAGGCTAGGTGAGTGGACGGATGGATGGCAGATGCAGTTTAATGTAGATAAATGTGTGGTTATACACTTTGGTGGCAAGAACAGGAAGGCAGATTACTATCTCAATGGAGTCAAGTTAGGTAAAGGGGAAGCACAACGAGATCTAGATGCTCTTGTACATCAGTCAATGAAAGCAAGCATGCAGGTACAGCAGGTAGTGAAGAAAGCTAATAGCATGCTGGCCTTCATCACAAGAGGAATTGAGTATAGGAGCAAAGAGGACCTTCTGCAGCTGTATAGGGCCCCAGTGAGACTGCACCTGGAGTATTGTGTGCAGTTTTGGTCTCCAAATTTGAGGAAGGATATTCTTGCTATTGAGGGAGTGCAGCATAGGTTCACAAGGTCAATTCCCGGAATGGCAGGACTATCATATGTTGAAAGATTGGAGCGACTGGGCTTGTATACGCTTGAGTTTGGAAGGATGAGGGGGGATCTGATTGAGACGTATCAGATTATTAAGGGATTAGACACTGGAGGCAGGAAGCATGTTTCTGCTGAAGGGTGAGTCCAGGACCAGAGGACAGTTTAAAAATAAGGGGTAGGCCATTTAGAACAGAGTTGAGGAGAAACTTCTTCACCCAGAGTGGTGGATATATGGAATGCTCTGCCCCAGAAGGCAGTGGAGGCCAACTCTCTGGATACTTTCAAGAAAAAGATGGATAGAGCTCTTAAAGATAGTGGAATCAAGGGTTATGGGGATAAGGCAGGAACAGGATACTGATTGTGGATGATCAGCCATGATCATAATGAATGGTGGTGCTGACTTGCAGGAGTAGGCCATTTGGCCCTTCACCTATTGTCTATTGCCCTCCGAGTTAGAATTTGACGGCTGTAAGAGATGTGTCATTATGTCGATTCAAGGTTGAGACAGATGTTTAATCCATGAGGGAATCCAAGTGAATGGAGTTAAAGCAGGAAGGTGGAATTGAGAATTAGCAGATTGCTCTGCCATAGTCTAATTGAATGGCAGACTCGATGGGTCAAAAGGCCTAGTTTTGTTTTTGCACCAGGCAGGCTTTCCCTTCTCTAGGATAGAATAGAATCCCTACAGTACAGAAACAGGCCATTCCGCCCAACAAATCCACACCGATCCTCTGATCAGAATCCCAACCAGACCACCCCCCTGCTTGTATCTCTGTAACACTGCATTCCTCATGGCTAATGCACCTAACCTATACATCCCTGAACATGCTATAATTTAGCATGGCCAATCCACCTAACATGCACCATTGGACTGTGGGAGGAAACAGTGCAGCTGGAGGAAACCCACAGACATGGGGATTTTGCAAACTCCACACAGTTGCACGAGGGTGGAATCAAACCCAGGTCCCTGGCACTGATGCATCAGTACTAACCACTGAGCCACCTACATATTTTATTCCTTCATGTTCAACTCCCAGTCCTCAATTTTGTGGCCATGACTTGGACATCATCAGTCTATCTAGTTCCACTTAATGTATGATTGTCTGCAGCTCCAGTTTTGTTATGGGCACTGTATTCTCATGCAGACAATTTGAGATATTTTAAATACACTTTCTTGAAGCTCAAGCATATTTTACAGGTTGCTGTTTTGTAATTTTATTGCCTTCCCACAAATGTCCTTTTTGTCTGATGCCCTGTTTTTGTTTAAATTTAGGCTTCTTACATTTCTTGTGGATCTGTTGTCTCCATATTATCAGTTTAAAACCATTTCCACATGTCTGTCTCTGCCTCTTCTGTGCACACATGCACAAGCAAATTTCAGTTAGAACTGATCCCACTATTTCACGGGACATAATCAACTCCTGGTTGGAGATAATCCACACAGGATTTCTAATCATTGAATTACACTGAGAATGTAAATTCTAAACAATCCCTTTATGTTTGCCTTTTTTTTAAGAAAAGCACACCAATTTAACAATTTGATTTGCTCATGGGTGATCCTGGGTCATGATCCATGGTCATGACACTAAGAAAATGCAAAAGGATGTGTTAGAATGTTTGTAACTTGGGAGATATTACTCTGAACAGCCAGGCATTCATTCGGGGTCAGTGGAGGGAAAATGCTGAAAAGATTCAGTGACAGATGCTACAGGGTGCTGAGGCAGGCAGTTTCAAAGCCCACCTCCATGCAGGATGACTTCGACCCAATGGTAGCAAACAGCAAAGCCTAAAACAGCCCTGAAATCCTCCATTGTCATCCCCACACCCATCAGTGCTAACTTGGCCAACTTGTCATGCGCAGTATAGAGCCAGAGTCATACAGCTTGGAAGCAGACCCTGTGGTTCAACTAACCCATGATGAACGTGGTCCCAAACTGAACTGGCCCCACCTGCCTGTTCCTGGCCCATATTCCTCAATCTTTCCTATTTTGTGTCCTTACCCAAATGTCTTTTAAACATTGTAATTGTGCCCGCATTCACCTTCCTCAGGAAGTCCATTCCATGTGCAAACAACCCTCTCCAAAAAGACTTGCCCCTCACGCTTTTTTAATCTCGCTCCTCTCACCTAAAGAATATGCCTCTTAGTCTTGAATTCCACCTCCCCCTTCCACCACCATCCTAGGGAAAAGACACCCACCACCAACCCTATCTATAGCCCTCATGACTTTTTAAAAAAACCCTAATAAGGTCTCTGCTCAACCTCCTATCTTCCAGTGAGAAGTCCCAGCCTATCCAGGCTTCCTTTATAACTCCAACATTCCAAGCCCAGCAACATCTTCATGTGTATCTCTCATGAACCCTCTAGCTTAATATCATTCCTGTAACAGGGTGACTAGAACTGGACATAGTACTCCAGAAAAGGCCTCACCATTGTCCTGTACAACCTCAACGTAATTTCCCAACTCTTACACTTAAACTGAGTAATGATGATGTGTGACAAATATTGTTTTTTTAACCACCCTCTCTAAGTGATGCAAGCTTTTAAGAATTATGCACCTGAACCTCTAGGTTCCTTTGTTCTTCAAAACTACCCAAGGCTCTTCCATTTAATTGTATAAATCCTGCCCCAGTTTGTTATACCAAAAATGCAATACCTCCCATTTATCCAAATTGAATTCAATCTGCCATTTTTCAACCCATACTTTTAAAAGTTAAATAAGCAGCAGCAATCCCATAATAACACTCCAGCCGATGTCAACAAGCATCCATTGAGATTAAAACCATTGATTCTTTTCACAAGTTACTTTCATTTTCCAAAGAGTCAGATCAAGGTATTTCAATGACTTGATTGCTCCAAAGTTGTAAAAACCTATCCATCTTTTATGCACATTCCATGTATAATAAGCCTAAAGGACTACTTTACCTCTCCATAGTGCTTTGATGGGTTCATACACTTCTCATCTGCCCAAAGCCCTTGAATCATGATACCAAAACCTAGATGACAAAAATCAATTCTTTTTGAAGGCAACCACAGTTCTAATTAGATTAGATTCCCTACAGTGTGGAAACAGGCTCTTCAGCCCAACAAGTCCACACTGCCCCTTGAAGCATCCCACCCAGACTCATCCCCCACACCCCTGAACACTAGGGGCAATTAAGTATGGCCAATCCACCTAGCCTGCACATCTTTGGACTGTGGGAGGAAACCAGAGCACCCAGAGGAAACCCATGCAGACAGGGGGAGAATGTGCAAACTCCACGCAGACAGTCGTCTGAGGCTGGAATCAAACCCAGTTCCCTGGTGCTGTGAGGCTGCAGTGCTAACCACTGAGCCACCGTGCTGCTCCTTTTACATCTACTACTTCTCTAAACCATGATTTCAGCTCCTGCCCCCACCACTCTTCCCTGGAGAAATGATTGTTTCAGATGGGATTTCCACCTTCTGGGCTCTGGCAGTATTTTGCCAAAGGTGCAGAATATTTTTCCTACTTTACACAAATTCAGGAGAAAACATCAAGGGAGTATAGATCATGTAATGACAAGGGAGAAAAAATTGACAATGTAATATGGGGAAAATGTGTGACTTGGATAGAATGTATGTTATCTTTGTGTTGCTGATCAGGATGTTTTGTGTGAAGTATATATTTTCTTGAGGAATAGGTTGTGTATTTCAATTAAGTAATTCAAACATTGTGCTTTTGTGAGTTTACAAACTAATGCAGGTTATTAACTTAGGCCAAGTGTGTGGAAATAGTGCATGTACATGAACGCACACCCTCTTAAACCTAATACTTAAGGTTCAGTACAATTTTGGCTAATTAGCATATTGATCCTATCTGTGTTTATAAAGAATAATCTGAAGGCCCATTGCATCACCTACCTTGAATTGCCAGCTGGAGAGCAAAAACTTTCAACACCAGAAAGATTTACTATGATAATTCCAATGAAACATTAGTATAAAATACCCCTGCCATGTTATTGCTTTGCATCCGCCATTCCAGTGAATGTGAAATTATTTCAATGGGTGAGTATGTGACCTGGACAGTTGGATGTATAAAATTTGCTCGTGGCTGGAAGATTCCTTTCCTTGAAATGTATGACCCAGTTAGATTTTCTCAATCCTACCATATGTCCATTTCCTCAACATCCCTGGATAATTTGCAAAATCCATCTCTTACCTGGACTTGTTTAAATGATCTTTAGGTTTGCATTTATATAGTGCATTTATAGTGTCATAGTCACTGTCATACAGCATGGAAACAGGCCCTTTGGTCCAACTGGTCCATGCCAACCAAGTTCCCAAACTAAACTGGTCCCACTTGTCAGCTTGTGGCCCATATCCCTGAACTTTTCCTGAACTTATCCAAATGCCTTTTAAATGTTGTAACTGTATCTGCATCCATCACTTCCACTGGCAGTTCATTCCACATAACCAACCTCGCGCTGTAAAAAGTAATGTTGCCCTTCACATCCTTTTTAAAATTTTCTCTCTCTCTCTGCTTTCCTTTAAATATGCCCCTAGTTTTGAGCTCCCTAATCTAAGCATAGCCTTGCTATTCACCTTATCTATGCCCCCCACGATTTTATAAATGTCTAAGATCACCCCTCAACCTCTTTTACACCAGTGAAACATGTGCCAGTCTATGCAACCAATTTCTGGATGTGAGTTTCCTTGCTGAGCTGCAGGGTTCATTTTCAGACATTTTGTCACCATTCTAGGTAATGTCATCCTTCCATACAGTATCCTTACAGATGAGGAAGGACACCACTTTGCTTAGGGCAACACATGCTTCCTAGGACAAGCCAAGCAGAGACACACGAGAATTCCTAGAAGCATGGCATTCCAACCGGAACTCCATCAACAAACACATTGATTTGGAGCCTGTGTTTGTTGGAGTTCGGGTTGAATGCCATGCTTCTAGGAATTCTCATGTGTCTCTGCTTGGCTTGTCCTAGGTTGGATGTGGTGTCCTTCCTCATCTGTATGTAAGGATGTTACCTAGAATGGTGACAAAACGTCTAAAAAAGCACCTTCCAGCTCAGCAAGCAAACTCGCATCCAGAACCTCAACCTGAGCTACAAACCTTCTCAAAACTCGCAACCAACTTCTTTTACTCCAACCCTCAATTGCCAGCAGAATCCTTGTAAATCTTTCCAACTCCCCTCCAATTTACAATCTTACAGCAAGGAGACCAGAACTTCTCAGTATTCCAGAAGAAATTTCAACAAAGACCTGTACAACCTCAACGTAACATCCCAACTCCTTTTCCCAAAGGTCAGAGCAATGAAAGCAAGCATGCTAAATGCCTTAACCACCCTGTTTACATGTGACACAAACTTCAAAGAATTATGTACCTGAGCCCCTAGGTATCTGTTTTACAATACTACCCAGGGTCCTACCATTAATTATAGAAGTCCCGCCCATGCTTCTTTTACCAAAACGTAATACCTCTCATTTATCCAACTCCTCTGTGAATCCTTAACACATTGAACCAAATGATCAAGATATCGTTATAATCTTAGAACTTTCTTCACTGTTCACAACCAAAATTGGTGGTATCCACAAACTTACCTACCATGCCTCCTGTATTCTCATCCAAGTCATTTATATAAATGACAGATGAAGGAACGGTACCAAACCCTGTGGAACATGGTTGTCAACAGACCTCCAGTTGGTAAGAAATTCTCCACCACCACCACCATGCTCCTTTTCCTGCCAGCAAGCCAATTTTGTATCCAATTGGCAAGCTCACCCTGAATCCTATGAGATTGCATTTTGGTAATTAGTCCACCATGCAAAACCTATCAAAGACTTAAAGTCCATGTAAATGTGTATTGCTGTGCCCTCATGGCCTTTTAAACAGGGGAAGAAAACATTTCTTGAATTATTTCAAAGTGGAGGAAAAATTGAATGAGCCAAGGAGGGAGATTAAAATTGTATCAGACAATGGGAACTGCAGATGCTGGAGAATCAGATAACAAAGTGGGGAGCTGGATGAACACAGCAGGCCAAGCAGCACCTTAGGAGCACCAAAGCTGATGTTTCAGGCCTAGGGTCTAGGCCCGAAACGTCAGCTTTTCTGCTCCTAAGATGCTGCTTGGCCTGCCGTGTTCATCCAGCTTCCCACTTTGTTATCAAGGAGGGAGGTTTCACTCTAAGAAGGGTGGAGGCAAGGTGGTGGATCAACAAAAGTTTGGGGTTAGGAAGGCAATTCCACAATGCAGACTGTAGAGATCTGAATGCATGCTCACCAATAGCTTAGGTGAAGGGAGAAGGTGAGACACTAGGTTTTGTGGGTGAATTTTGTGCATAGCTGATGGGTGTGACAGAAATTGACAAATGTAGGGTTATGGGTGCAAATTTAAAATTTGGAACTTTGAAAAATCTGGAGTTCTTAAATCAAGAGGGATAGTGATATTGCATAAGCAGAGTTGGTGCAAGGCAGGATATAGACTGGTAGTATCAAATGCTTTTGGAAACATGCAGCCGTTGCCTCTTGTGAAGAAAAATGTCGTAAAGCACTTTACTTGGAAAATAGCTTCAAAAATATCTTTGGATTATGTGTGGAGTTAATACATACTTGTAGATCTAATAGTCTTAAGGAAATGTCAGCTTTCTGCATATGAAATCAGTAACTAGCTAATGTCAACAAGTTTGAGGCAGCAGCATATGCCACCGACAGCACCACAGACTTTTTCAGCAGCTTGACATGAACAATTACACTGAGCACTAGAACTGCTGTGAATGACTTCTAGAAGTTCAGTATAATAGAAAATTTCAGATGTTCTGCACTGATTGTATATTCAACAGTCATTCTGTGTTATAGGAAAGATGTGGAATAGTAGAAATAGCTATTGAATTTTAAATTTCCCAGAAAATTTGACATTGAACTATATGAATTATTTTGTTTCAAGTTGATTGTATTCTTGGGACTCGGTTTTTTTTCCAGGACTTTGAGGGTGAATTTGATTGAAAACAAACCTCCAGGAGGTCAAAAAATCACTAAAAGAAAAGATTTGAATTCTCCACACACAGTAACTTGGAACAAAATTCTTGGTGCTGTTAATTATGTTACTTGCTGTTGTAGCAGGAGAAGCAAAAAAATAAAATGCAGAAGAAAGCTGCTGTGTTTTTGAGAAGACCTGGATGTTCACCTGAACAAAATTATTACTATGGAACTGTATGTTGAAGCGCTTTAAATGGAGCGCTCCTAGGATTGCCAGTGGAATGCTGCTGCATTTGTGGGCTGGATTCCTTAACCATCACGTGAAAAATTGGAAGAGATTAATGTATGAATTTTGCTCTGACTATTTTGCGAAACTGAGGAGATGGAATGAGAGTTTTTAAACCTGCAGTACCCAGAACAAGAAGCTAAACATGTTAATGTTGAAAGAGTATGGAGAAAAAAATGTTTTCTGAAGATTTCAAAGTTGGAGAATGCATTGGTTCCACAAATCATAATTAGTTTATACTCTTCCCAAGGGACACTTTTTTTAAGAAAAATACTTGCATTTATATAGTGCCAAAACACATTTCTGGAGAATCTCAAACTGTGTCCGCATTTGTGGAGGGAAAGCAGTCAACATTGAGTCCTTCTTCAGAAGCACACCATTCATTTTCAGCATCTAAAGTTCATTCTTTTATTTTATTGTGCATTTATCTAGTGCCTTTTTATGACCTCCCCAGATGTACCAAAGTTTTTTACATTCAGTGAAGTTCATTAATGTAGTTCCCCCATGTAATATTGAATGGGACAAGTGATTTGTAATAGCAGGCTGCCATATACTGCAAATGTAAAAATGGTTGGATGGGTTAATCAATGCTTTTTCCGTTCCATACTGCAGCACACCCTTTTTCTGTGCCCAAACACTCAGTGGAACTTGAATCCAAGCAATCTTCTACAGATGATCCTTTTACATGTCAAAATCAGTTGGTACATTCTCAATGGTTGGACTTTCATATTCCTCCTGAATCCATGGACCTCTTAAAATGGTGAACATCCGTATGTCCCCGTTTCTGAAAATCCAACTTTTCTTGGTGGCTAAAGGAAACATACAAGACGAAAACCCAAACTCAACAAATCCATTTGAACTTTTCAAATAAATCTCATCTTAGCATGACTAAGGACCTTAACCCACACTGGAGTTGAAATTGTTCAGGTTCACAAATGCACTTGAAAGGCTAGTTATGGTCTCTTAATTGTAATAATCTCTGGCTATTTTTGTAAATTTCCTGCTCTTTAAAATTCTTGCCTCCCAATGAGAAATATAAAACATCGTTTTCTGAACTGCTTTTATTCATTGGGCCATGTTATATGGGTTTTTTAAAACAACATTTGAAAGTGCTGTGTGCAGTGCTAGTCACCATCCTATAGAAAGGATCTGGGTGAGATTGCTGTAAAAGGGGTACAGAGGAGATTCACCAGGTTGCTGCCCAGGCTGAAGCAACAGCTAGAAAGACTAGATAGGGTCATTCTTGTTAAAGCAGAGAAGGCTGTGGAGTGACCCATTCGAGATTTGCAATGTTCTGAGGCGCATATACAAGGTGGATGAGGATAAACTTTTTCCCTTTTTATGTGAGATCAATAACAAGGGGAATCAATTTAAGATAACAGGCAGGAGGTTTAGAGTGGATTTAAGGAATTTTTTTCACTCAATGTTGGGAATCAGGAATTCACTGCCTAAAAGGGTGGTAGACTCGGGCACCATCACAGTAATTGTGATGTGGCTCAGTGGTTAGCACTGCTGTGTCACAGTGCCAGGGACCTGGGTTCAATCCTACCCTTGGGCAACTGTCTGTGTCAAATTTGCACATTCTCCACATGTTTGCATGGGTTTCCTTCCACAGTTCAAACGTGTGCATGTTGTGGTTTGGCCTTGGCAGTCAGGTTAGATGAATTAGCCATGGAAAATGCAAGGATGGTGTGGGGGAGGGGGGCTGGTCTGGGTGTGATCCTCTTTGGAGGGACTTGTTGGAACAAGTGGCCTGTTTCCACACTAGGGATTCTATAATGATGGATATTTAAGCAACATATAAAGGAACACTTGAAATACCTTAGCCTGCAAATCTATGGGCTAAGTGTTTTTTAAAAATGGGATTGGAGAGGATGGATGCTGGATGACTAGCCCAGAAATAATGGGCCAAAGTGCCTCTTCCCATGCTATAAAACTCTAAATGTCATCTCATCTGATTTTTCTTTGAAATTGACATTTCCTTTTGCTATTATCTCTCATTGAATGCTTGTCTGATTTTAAAAGTTATGGTCTCAGCATGGCATTCTGAGCTTGCGGATTGGCATTTTAAAAAGACTGAAGGAATTCTGTCTTTGATTTGGGGTCTAAATAGCAGTTTGTTCTTAATCAAAGATTGAACACTTCAAGAAATTTAAAAGATTTCTGTATCTTTAGTAATCTTTAGATTGTTACATGTCTCACTTAGTTACAATTAACAGTGTATTAGAATTTTCTTTCATTCCCTCCTATCTTGTGAGGTTTGGTAGTGGTGGCTATTGAATGAGTGGTGATGGAAATGGCACTAGGACATGAATTGGCATTGAGGAACCATGGTAGGTAAGTTTCTACAGATTGATTTGCTATAGGGCAAAGTGATGGTGCTCCATACTATTGCGAATGCCAATTTGTTACCCAAAATTATTCTTCTGCCATACTCATTGGAAGTCTTTATTAATGACTCAAGTAAAAAAAAAAAAAGTGGAGCCTTTTCAGAAGGAAATGCCTCAAGCATCTGACCAGGACCAAATCAAACCAAGATGGGTATAAGAGAAAAGTCACATATAATGAAATTACTGGGATGATTTGAGGTCTGAAACAAAATTTATCGTTCAGAGTTTAGAGTTAAATGTTTTACAATATGACCTTCAGATACATGTCAGACTCCTATTGACTAATGGAAGATTAAAGTATTCAATGTAAATTTACAAATTAGTTTTATTAATTAGGTACATAGAATCAAAAATAAACTCTTTTCTATGAAATCCCCCAAAAAAGTCATGGGTCACACAATACATGCGCTGACCCGTTCAGCAATTTTTGGAGTTAACTTAATTAACATTTGTGCTTCTGGCTTTGGGAATCCCAGCCATTACAATGTTGCATTTTGTGGATGGGAGTCCTTGCATGATTTGTGCCTGATTTGAAGGCCTGAAGCTATTTCAAGGGACCATAAACACACAAAAAGCAGAATAAAGTTTCTTCACATGAAGAATATCTGGCCTGCAAGGTTTGAAAGAGGTCCCCAAGCCAAGAATCACAGATGAATACTTCCAACTTTTTTGGCATAGCTTCAGGCAGAGGAAGGAGGCATTGTTTTGTCTGAAGTAATAAAGAACTGTGGCAAGCAAAGTATTCAGTGCCAACTCTGCTAACCCATGCATTGCAACTCCGTTCTGCAACAAATTGAATCTTTTTACAGGATGAAGTAAGATAAACCTTTTGAATATTGCAGTATATCAAACATTTTAACATTTGCTTCTGCTGTATTACAATGCTTAAATTGCTTGAAGTCATCACCCAGGTTATTTTTGACTTTTCCTTCACTGAAATTATCTAAGAACTTAATTTTTGCATTTGTTCACCCACTTGTGATCTCATGGAATCTAATTTCTTGGTAAAAGTACCCATCACCAATCTCTTCCACAAAGGGTTGCATGCTAGAAACTGATGTTATTTCTTGTCAGCTCTCCTGCAAGTATGTGGTGGAGGATGCCAATGAGTCCTGAAGTTAAAATCTCCTGTACCTTTGCACTTGGCTGCCCACTTCAGTCCTTTTTACTTAATCTCTTTTCAGATTAAATTCATGGCTCTCATTTTTGCCCTTTTTCCCCTCATTCAATGACATCTTGCAATATTCTAGTGTAGAAACCTAGATCATATACTACTTCTATTACTCTGTCACATATTTAGAGGGTGTGTTTTTGCTCCTGGAAGTGTTGAGCTTGGAACTAGGAAGGACATTTATTAGGTGAGATGGTGATGTACCTAAACCTAAACTTTCTCATTTCTAGCCAAATTCCAATCTGGACAGGAAAGCTGATGGTCAAAAATTAAGGTCCTTAAGTGGCCAGCTAGCAATCACTTAAGGGCCACAACTTCCCACCATTGCTTTTTGCTCTGCTGTTGAGATAATGTGTGATGTTTATGGTAACTGCAACCCTGCAGGTATTTTGTCATCTGGTTTTGCAGAGGTGGAGGGGTTTATTTGATTTAAAGGCAATCATTGGCTGGCCAACTGATGTCTATTGACAGAAAGGCATCCGATAGGAGCCTGAAGCCTGTGAGCACACTGAAGAAACCGAGACAACCCTCAATATCATTAACTTTTTTCAGGAATCTTGCATCACCCTAGGATCCTTCCACAAGAAGCTATGGCCCACTCCATGGCAATTGCTAAGTGCAAGATTTGTCTGCTTGAGTGGCAGACTTATTTCAGTGGAACTTCAGTCCCTCAGCCTGCTCACCCTTTCACTGGGTCTAGATTTGCATGTGGAAGATACAGCACTGGTCTCTCATCCACTCCGATGCCAGGCGAGACCTCTTACCTCAGCTTTAAATAGTCAGTCAATGGAGACTACATTGCATCACACAATGAGTGGAAGGAATTTGGACTGGACATTAACAATGAGCAATTGGACAATGCTGAAGCATTTGGACAAATGTCCTTGCACTGATATGTTTAAGGATCGGATCTTATGGGTTCTGTTGGTAAAACCAGAATATTTGATGTATCACCAGAATAGTAGTCTAAAATCTATGTTGAGGTATTGGAAAATATTTAGGATAGTTTACCACAGGTAACAAGAGTCTGCTACCTGCAGGTAACAGCAATACAGTAACTTCACAGCAGCTCAATCTATCATGGTGTGGCAGTTTCAGGCAGATTTGCAGCAGAGACTCTGCTCAAATATTGAACATTTCCTTCACTGTATGCCTTAGACTTGAGTCTCTAAATTTAAGTGAATTGTCTAATGCAGCAATGAAGTAATTAGGACAGGGTTTGCAAAAGGTACCTAAAATGGCACAATGGATCAAATTTTTATCATTAGTTCTAGTTTCTTTTCTGATTAATCAACATTATAAGTAATTGCAGCACTGCAAGAAGACCGATCCCAGATACTATTCTAACCAGAGATGGTAGCACATTCAGGCATTCTCAACACTTTGCTCCAATCCTGCGCATGTGACCAAAGGGACACAAGCAGGTTCGCCATACATCAATACAAGAATTATATCTGCAGCAAATCTGATCAATATTATATGAAAATGATATAACTATGCAACAAAATCATGCATTCCTGTCACTCAATTAACTTTTAGGAAAATGCTTGATTTTAGATTTGAGTTCAAATGCCACAACAGGCACCAAGACAGCTCAAGATTAAAAATATTTGAATAGCATGTGTTATAAACAAATTTTGAGTTGCTGCTATTATTACCGTGCATGCAAATATTCTTATTAGCAAGATTTGCTAATAGCATTGTGTGTAAATTGTAGATTTGTGAATTAATGCATGCAGGGCAAGGCCCGTAGATAAAATTCTTGTGGTGGCAAGGATCAGATGAGAAGAGCTAGTTTCGTCCATCAATGCACTTGATGTGGTAGATAAATGTAGATATCCCCACAAAGGCGCAAAAACGTATTGCAACTAGCAGTGAGTTACCCTTTGTATTGTCTCCAAGCTGCTGAGCCGCCTTCTGAGACACTACTTTTCTGTTCATGCTTTCATCCCCTGTAGCCTTCACAATGGTCGATACATTTCCTGCACTGTATTGTATAATTTCCTCATTGATGCCAATAGTTGAAGTTTATGTAGAATATGCTACAGGTATGCTCACTAAAATGGTTATTCGGTGACCTTCCTTTTACCACTGTAACTCAGGCTCTTTATAAAATGCACAAGTGTCACCAACCGTGACTACGGAAGAGAACTTTGATCTCAATTTCCTTTAGCTTAGAGTGCTAACGTAACAGAATTTTAAAGCAAAGAGAAGCACATCTTCACTTGATGAAGAGCTCTGCATGATGTCCTTACAGTTAACAGATGTGTGGTGTTGAACAAGGAGGCACATGTGGCTATGTGGTTACAATGTGTAAGATTTTTGCACTGGGGAGTCCTGCCATTCCACGATTTTTGCAATGCCCTGTCATTTTGCTGCTAATAGTCAATGGGGAATAAGATGAATTTGCCAGTTCTGAAAATCAGTACAGCCATGAGTTGCTTTCAACACCTGTGCACAGCTGTTGGTTTTATGTTATGATACCTCCCAGTGACATTCAAGAATTACTTTGTGACAAAATAAATCAGAGGCAATTAAGGCCAAAGCAGACACTACTATTGCAGGTAGAAGTGCCCCTTTTCTGTTTTGTTCCATCAGCTTGCCTCCACCCATTATTTTCTTGCTGCTTACAGGGGATTGGCAAGTGGTAGCCCTTCAGTCACTGACCTAAAAACAGTAAATAGCATCAGCAAAAATCATAAATACATGGAGCTGTGTATAACTATCTCACACTGGGCAGGTGTCCCATCTGTTCCCATTCATAAGATAGAGCATAATGATAGCAGACTGATGGCAATTTTATGGGAATCAGATAACAAACAAGCATCAAAGTTGGAAACCTGGCTTGCATTTTATATTCAATCCAATGTGAACTCTCAGTCAATTTTTAAAATAGATAATTCATCTGAAATTTATTATCATTACAATGGGCTGCAATTGTATAATGTTTTAGAATATTTCTAAACAGGAGGTAACAACTGACATCCCAGGAACATCTTGTGGCAATGGGACTTCGCTGTTTAGGATGACAGATCGATGAAAAGTCACTTTAAAGGCCTGTATTGAAAAGGAGGAATCCCTTGTGTGGATTTCTCAGTGGTCAGTATTGTACAATACTATCAAGTTCTTTTCTTTTTGGGCTGAAGATCTTATGGGCATTGTCGCCTCTAGAGCCCATTCCATTGACAAGGGAATCAGGAAATGGAGGGAAACTGACTGGGGGCCAGCTACAACCTGCAAATCAGTTGGATGAGAAAGTTGCAGGTACTCGGGGCTCACCAATGTTCCCCACTGCCACCACACCACCACCCCCTCCCCCAACAACAATTTGCCACTGATGCAAAGACAGAAGAGCTTGCCCTGGAGGGCAAGAGTACAGTCTGAGCATCAATTCCTGCAGCTCTCAGACCTTTCATTACTTTCAAGATTGCATTTATCTCAGATGCTGATATCTTTATGATTTGATGGCAGGGAGATTAACTCCAACTGCTGTGAAAATCACTTGATGCCAATCTCCCTGAGGATGACTGTAGCCTGAGTTTCTATGCTATGGACTCCTTCAAAGACAGCTTTTGGGGATCTGTGGCATATTGAAGTGCAGCACCACACACTGCATCAAGATACATTATTCAAGACAGCAAGAGACTTAGTCAAATGTGATACAGTTGGAGCTAGTGGCTTTTCCAAGGGTCCAGGCAATCCTTACATTTTCATGTGGCATTAAAACACCCACAAAATATTCATGCGCTTTTTGTTTTAAGATGATCAACTAGTATGTGATCACCAGCAAAGACCTCTGCAGGTTTGTCTGTTTGAGGGTAATCTGGGAGTAGCCATGACTCTTGCATCCTGGGACACTAAGTGCAAAACCCTTTTACCTTCCACCATAATTGCTGATCAATTCCACTCGATTCAAACCAGGATATAGTTCCTGATCCCTGTGAGAAACCCATGAACAGAGACCATTTTATTGCTCAAAATGAGATTCCAATGCCTGTACAGGTTTTGTGGAACATTGCAGTACTAACAAAGGATCTCCTTGTTATGGTGATGTGCTGTGTTCTCTACAACCTGATACTATGGTGATCCTGCCAAAGAATTATTAGGAGAATGCCCATATATTCCATTGAGGACAGAGGTACAAGATGATTTATTTCAGCAGGACCTGCTTTCCAGGAGCCCGTGGGGAATGTGATGATCATAAAACCTGAGAATTTAATTTTGTGGTGCTTCATGTAACAATGCAGAGTCCATTCAGTATCATCTGAAATGCTTTATTCCCTGAGAACTGAACACTTTATACCTTTTGAACATCTCAAATCTTAATAGTCTATGCATATTTTCAACTTTCACAGTCGATGTCACTCAAATAGATTTCCTTTCATACAAATTTAAAGCATTAAAAAACCTCACGGCAACAAACAATCCATTCAAGGTCACACTGATATAATGGAACAAAACAATTCCCAAAAATCTATAGGTGTCTGAGCAATATGAACTTTGACTAGATGTGTTACAAAATCAGAAGTCTAAGGTCCATCTCATTTTTGAAATCATTTCACTCTGTTTTTATTTTTGTTGCTCTTTTATAAATGGTGTGTTGTTAATTGAAATTTCAATGATTATCATTTGTTAAACATCTTGTTAATCGCCCAACTCATCTCATTAACATTCAGCCTCCCAAACTCCTTAAACAAGCTTGATGATGGGGAATTGAAGGGAAACCAGAGCAAGCATGTGGCAGATCCAGCGCACCACTTGTTCTGCCTGACCTCCACTTGCTAATGACACAGCCACAGGTCAGGGCATGATTCACGGATCTCACTCACTCACTCACTCCCCTACCCCTCTGCGCTGCAATGGATACTGGTATGTACCATCCAGCAGCCCTTCATAGCCTTGGATGTCTCTGATACACTGGTATCGAAAGGCTGCAGTGGAGAAGTTTCCCAGCTCTCACACTGGACTGGGCCATGTTGAGAACTCAGTTAATCTGAATGTTTGCTCAGTTTTGTATTTACCAGCATACTCACAGTGTCCATGCCTTGTTATGCCTTATTCTTACCTTGCCTATTAGTTCAGTCATACACCCAGGCAGCTTGCTCTGCTGCTTATCGCAGTCCACAATGTAGAAGCAGCACATCTCGTGGAACAACAGCATGCCACGTCAACCTTACATCTACTCCATGTGTCAGTGGCTTATGCTTGCAAAACCATATACATATATACTTCAATAATGGCTAGGCCAGAGAATAGAACTAAAGTGTTTAGAGAGACATGTAAGTAACGGACAGGTCTCTGGGCAAATCTTGCCCGGGACTGTCCACTCATGACCGTCATGGAAGTTCATCAAGTCCATCCACAGAGTTAGGGGGAAACATGGCCCTTGCCTCGGAACTGAGCCTCTGGCACTGGGGCCATCAGGCTCTGGGGAAGAACATGGTTCAGTTGTGATGTATGGGGGAGGGAGCAGAAGGTTTTGTGAGGGTTTGGAGGAAAGCTTGGCTGGGAAGGGTAGGCAGGGGTGTTGTCTACAGTCAGTGGCACCGTGGCTTCAGCGATTATGGGATAGAGTGCGAGCACACTAGACATATGCCAGAGGATGGGAAAAGTAGAAAGGTGCTGGTGTATGTAGATGGATTGGAAGTGGAGTTAATGGAATGGGCTACTAGGAAGGTGATGTGGATGTTCTGGGGGTCACTTGACAACATTCAAGAGAAAGCCACTGTCCGAGGAGCACTCAGTCTCCTTCCATTGTAAAAAAGTGTGCAATAGGGAATGAAACAGCTGTGAGCACACTCGGTGGGCAGGGTAGGTGACTTCCCCTATGCGAGAAGGGGCTCCAGCAATCATTGATGTATAGGGCTTTCAAAAGGAAAGACAATTGGTCACAGACCCATGCAATATAGGGGACACAAGCAAGCAGGCTGACTATTCCTTGGCCATCCTACAGCATTGTCCTCTCTGTGTGTGGCACAGTTACTGCTGGGTAACTCCTTCACAGCTACATCCTTGTGTGCAGAGGAAACAAAGTTCAGCATGTTGGACAAGAAGGGCCTAAGGTCTTCACGTGACCCAGTGCCATGTAAACACGTTGTTTCCCATGTTCTGGATGCTGTGGTATCTGGATCTCTGACCACAGAGCATCATCTGTGGCCATGAAGTGCTGTCAGATAATGTGACAAAGTACAGGTGTCTACACAAAGGCTAACAAATGCATTGATCTAATATTAAAAACATTGATGCATAAACTGAGTGACATACAAGCCATTGACAACAGCTATGGAACTGTCCCTGCGAGCTGCCCAGCATCTTGTGTGCTCACACTCTCTATGCCTAACGTTAACGCTGAGAAATTCATATCTGAGCTGGTGAGGGATGCAAGAGGCAGTCAAGAGTGGCATGTTTCCAGAAGTATGTAATGCATCACATGACCTGAGATGAGATGGAGTTTGAGATCTTCATACCCTGCACTCACATGCCGTAATGCTGTGACAATATCATGAGCACGTTTATTAAATATACAGCATTTTTTAAAATTAACCGGTACCTATGAAGTAGTGTGCCGGATGATCAAATATTTCGGGTAATTAAGAAGTATGGCTGACCGGAGTAAAGCCTGCCTAAGCGAAGATTCAAGATATTAACACTCCTCAAGCTATGATTTTAGGAGGTATGTTGATATTTTTACAATGTAAAAGTCAATTAAGTAATAGAGTCATAATGCACGGGGTATGTATTACTTTTATTCTTCATTCACAGCATAAATACTCGGACATCATAGAAGATCGCTGTATTTGAGGTATTTAATTGTTGTCGGTTTATCAAAAGTACTGATTAAAACAAAGTTTTTTTGTATACTGACCTACGGACCATGAAATTTAAAAGTTGCTGGAAAAGCTCAGCAGGTCTGACAGCATCTGTGAAGAAAAAATCAACGAACATTTCCGGTCCAGTAACCCTTCCACAGAACTCCCATTGCTCACATCTTGAACGTGGTACTTCTCTCTCTCTCTCTTCAACACCTCCCCCCGCCCCAAACCCCGGAAGCATGATTCTGACTAAACGCAAATAAGGTGAAAATGATAGGGGTCCGAGGAAGGGTTACCAGACCAGAAATGTTAATTCTGGTTTTATTTTCTCTTCAGCATCCGCAGTTCTTTCAGTTTTTATTGACACTATAATAAGATTGTCATTAGCACTATTAGATTGACCTCACAAGTTGCTCATCTTGAATATGATACTTTGTTCATTAGAAACATGATTCTGACTTAGCACGAATGAGATGAAAATGATAGGAAAAGGGGACTTGGACACCAGCAAGTGATTAAGATTTGTACCTCCTTTACCATGCCCAACCAATTGCTACCCAAAATTAGCAAAATGCTGTGGAGGATCCAGACTGGAAGCTCTATTTAGGTGACTGTGTCAAGAAGGAGCCCATGCTGTTCATAATATTAATAACCTTGGTGTGTTGCAAATACGATGCCTAAAGCTTGCAAATGACATAAAATTGGAAGGAAAACTGAGCTCCCGTGAAGCCTGATTTCTGGAGTATTTACAGGCATAATTACAAAGGAGAATAGCAAATAGCTATTAATATTGAAATATAAAAGAATGCATATCCTCATTAAAATATCAAATATACTTTTTTGTTCTAAAATCTATTATTAAATAGAAGGTGGTAAGAAAAAATATTTAAATTTGCTGCTGAGCCAAGCATTAGCAGTGTTACTGTACTTGGCAACAGTTGCAGAAGCAAACAGAATGTGTAATGGAGCCCAAGCATCCAAATCAAAGTAGGTAGCACTGTCACCATAAAGGCATGATGAAGATCCACTTGAAGTATTTTTTTTCCAGTTCTAGTTTGTGACAAGATGTGGAACCGCAGACCTTATGAAAGGGTAACAGGGATGCTACAGGCTCTTAAATTAAATGCTCATCAGCCATGATTAAATGGCGGAGTGGACTCGGTGGGCCAAATGGCCTTACTTCCACTCCCATGTCTTAGGGTCTTAATCAAGCATAGAAGGAGGCTAAGAGAGCTGAAACTTTTTGAACAGAAAGACTACTAAGGATGCAAAATATAATCCTAGTCATTGAAAGAGGTGGGAAAATTGGTTAAATGTTTCTGACTGAATAAGGAGTATATGGGCAAAACTTTGTGTAAAGGCTAGAGGAAGCAGAAACTAAACTAAACTAAATGGTTACCATGCAGTGATTTTTGGCTTGAAATTGCTCTAACTGACTAGAGTTAACATCAAGATAAAATTTACACCAATCCTGTCATAGCAACTTTCAGCAAAAGTTTGTGATTCTCAATAGCATATGCCAGGATGTAAAGCAAAAGCAATTTGAACTCAGTGCTAATAATTGGTGAGTGGAAGAAAAGTGCTAAACTAATGCAGCCTTCTTTACTTGCTGTGCCAATGTTATGAAAACTAAAATTTCAGCTATCAAATTATCTATGTATGTTCATCATAGCATGCTTTAAAAATGCAGTTTCAGAAGCTTTACGCTTTTTGAGTTCATAGATTTTAATGTCATAAAAACTTGAAGATTCGGAAAATATGATGCTATAAACAAAGATAGAAATAAAACATTAGAGCAAATTTTCTGTATAACTCTGGAAATAGTAATGTTTTAGATTTTGTTGTGCCTAAAATCCTGGATTTATGCTTGATCAGAACATGAGTTAGTGTAAGGAACTTGTATTTCTCTGGTCCTTTGCACAGGAGCAACGTTGTAAGGTTTTGTTTCTCATTTATACGTTTCTTGAATTTGTGAACAAAATCTTACAACAGTGCAATTTATGGTGCATTATTTTCTGTGCAGCAAAAACATAGGTGGTGTTCTGCTGTTCTTTAGTTCCTTTTTGATGTAACAAACAGAAATGTTATTCTAACTTGAAAGTGGTGTTACCCCCTATAATAAAAAAATTTCTGCCTCTTTTTGTAACAACATAGTTATGTTGTGAATCAGATGTAAAATATTCTCATTATGCAATGGCCTATTTGAGATTTTGTATAAAAAGAGACAATATGTTCAAATTCTCAGTCCTGATTTTCTGTCTACACTGATCACAGCATATTTTTATGATGAAATAGAAACCAATTGTACACTATTCTCAGAGCAACTGACAGTATGTTTTTGCCATTTTGACACTCTGCTGTTGCTTCAAGCAAAGGGTTCACCACTTTGCTGACGCTTACACGGAACACATTTTGTTCTTTTTATTGTAGTTTTTGGAATTAGGATCTGTAAAGTAAGCAAATAGCTGGCGTAAAGTTCCCCTTTTTCTGGTAATAAATGCATCCAAACCAAAGTGAATCCGGGTATAACTCTCTTCTCTACCGCTGTAAGAATACACAGCATACAATTTATTATACATCTGTCATAATGACCAGTTAATAATGAACATCATTGAATAACAAATAAAAATGGAACCTGAACCACAGTGATGGAATGTCAGGACACTCCAATATTTTACAAAATGCTCCTTATTTATTTTAATGCATAATGCCCATTGCCAATCTCAACAGGTTAGCAGCTTCAAATGCTTAGTGTCCCAGACATGGAGCTTAAATAGCTTTGTTAAAAGTCAGCAGATTTAATCTCTTCGTAATGGACAGCTAAGTACACAACTGGACAGGATCACCTGAGAAACTGGCAGTGTAATGCTTTATTTAAAACATGTCTCATGTTCTCTGCCACTCTCTGTGTATATTTGTAAGGCAAACACAAGAATCGTGTTTATATGCATGCTTATTTTTCAGATGGATCATATGATTTCCCCATTAGTTGTTAATTTGTTAATAATTAATTTAGATTATTAAAATAAATATTCCCACTCTGGTGAAAAACCCATTGACTGGGCTCAGAACATTTAGAACTGTATTCCTTAACTGTTAGTCTAATGATTGTTGGTATAAAATCTGGCACAAAATGTTAACGCTAACCAATTAAATGAATTCTGTGTGCTTATGTACAATATAGGTGCCACAAAAGTCTGAGATAATATCAAAGCCACACTTTGTGTATATTCACATGCTCCTCCATTCACCCGAAAGTCTATTCATTGGGTGCCATTCTGATCTATAAAGAGAATTAATATGCCTGCTTTTAGGCCTGTACTGATGTCACGGTGAGTCCAACTGTTAGAACATACAACCCACAGTAAATAGCGCATTAGCTTCCTTTCTCTTCCTGAGGGACAGTATTTGGCCACCTGTCTGCCTCCCTACAATTATATGAAATACATCATATCTGTTAAAAAAAATTAGAAAAATTGTATCTGAAATGCTTTTTGAGATGTTCTGCATATTGGGTTAGAGTGTCGTATTATTCCAAATCCTTATCCTTATTTATTCAGAAAAGTTGCCTGTCGGAGTAAATAATTTGTACAATCTGCAGTTTATTTAGTACAGTTGTCAATATTGCATCATAATTATGGAAATCAACATTTTTGGATCCGTGAGGATACATATCTAGAGCTGGTGGGACTTGAAGCCAGGCTTTCTGGCCTAGGAGGAGAATAACTACCATGTGCTACAAGAGCCCAATATTACAAAAGATTGCAGTATCTTATTAATGTAATTTCTTCAAGATATGGTTATAATTGTCTTAGCAGACAATGGACATAGTCAGGCCAACCACACTTTATACACTTTACTCAATTTATATTTCTACTGATGTAACAGAAAGCAAAATCAGAGCCATATTTATAATGATCCTATGTTGTCCATTATAATATATACAAATGTTAAAAGGATCGCCATGCCCCTTGAACATTCAGTTCTTTTCTATTTCCTGTGAATTTTGTTTTCAAATATATTCTAAGGGGTTAGTTTGTATATTGTTCGGGTACATCATCCGTGATGTCAGGGTAGCATGCTTTCCCATTCTCTTCAGTTGAAGACATGCAGAGCCCAGCTGTGATGTGAAAACATAGTGGCAGCAGTCTGCAAACTGTTCTTCAGCATATCTGTCAACCATAAGAAAGGTGAGAGCTGGCTGAACAGCAGTTTGCTCAGCAGGGCATACTTGAGAAATGTCTGTAGCAGCAAATGGAGCAATGAATTGTCACCGGATTTCCACAAAAGCTGAAAGTAAAGGTCTAGAGATATGGAAGAAGCTCTCCTCTTTTCGAGCCTGGGTCCACATGGAGGGCCTCAATCAAATGGTGTTGCCTCTACAATCATGACTGCGCCATCTCTTGACTCATGAAAAACCCAGACAAGGATGAGCTCAAAACATTGCAGGGACAATCTGCAGCAGAGTTGAAGACATTTTATTTAATATGGCAGCCAGGTTGTTGAGGGAACCATTGGATATGCAAGAGTCCTTTCTGTGCTTTTGATTTACTACCTTCGCTTGAAAGAAGATATGTGTCAGGAAACATTTGACAGAGCCATCCAAGATCTGCAACAAGTATTTGTTCCTTTCAAAGGGATTGCAATTGGTTCTCTAGCATGTTGTCTGTCTGAAACTAAAGTAAAAGTCTTTGCATAGTTATGCTAATCTTACTCAACTGTGTATGGCAGTAGAAAGAAAAATTCATCCATTGCATCCATCGGCGAGAGTTTGGGAAAGCTTACAGAGAGCTCGTTATTCTGAAAATTAAATGGCAGCTGCCATTGACTGTAGAGTTGGAACCAGTAATTACGTTTGTCACTTTTTGGAAGAACATGGGCTGAATATTATGGTTCTTCTTGTGGGCTTTTTGCTTCAAGGACCAGCAAGCTTTCTCATTGAATCTTAACAAACTCACCTCGTCAACTACCTATGTCATCCCTTTAGCATCCCTCATGTACATTTACGGCCATATCTTACTAGATAGTGTTGCCTGAACAACTTACCACTCAATAGATGCCCTGGAACTAGTTGGCATTCATTGCACTCACCATCTTTAAATGCCCATTGTGCACTGTCAGTTTGGAGCTGCCCTGCACAATTCCTGATACTTGTTCCAGATATGAGAGACAACGGGAATTTGTCGCCCTGCTTTGTGGATGGGGACCCAGATGTCCTGCTCAATGGGGTGGTGCAGAGGTAGGTTTTTCTCCTCTTCCATGACCAGTAGTGGAGGCCAAGACACCAGGCCTGCCAAGCTGATCTGAAGTTGCCACCCGGGTTAGAGTAGATTTCGTTGTCTCGTGGAATGTTCAGCCCTGTAGGAAGAAGGTTATGTCCTTCTGATTTCACCAGTGTAAGTGCCATCATCTTCTGTCTAGTTACCACATACTGTATCTCTGCTACTATACCCGCCTTCCAAGAAGGCCCATGCTCCACTTTCCCTATTGCCAGCAACATCTTCACTCCCTCACTGATTCACCCCAACTCCTGACACCATTAATCCGTCATTCCCTCTGAGCTGCCTATTCGCTTGGTCAGGAACATCACCTACTCCAACAGTACAGTCGTGTCACCCCTTTCATCACCAGTCTCATTCACAGAGAAAAACATCTCACTATAGGGCAGAAAGCATCAAAACAGGAGCCTGACATTTGGCTCCTCATCCCTTATGTGGAAAGCATCCTGACTGACCACCCCAAGGGACTGAATGACTGACATGGACTTTGTCCAATCTGCTGGACTGGTACCAGAGGCTATCCCTAATGTAGACAATAAGAACTAAGAACAGGTGTAGACCATTTGGCCCCCTACTGTGCCAGGACACCCTTAATGAAGGCAGTCTCCCTTAACTTGACTTCACTGAGGCCTGTTGACAATTATTTCAAACTTCCTGCTTTGTGACTGCACTAAACAGTATAGCAAGGCTGAATATGAACCAGGTATCACTGACTAAGTGAACAATGTGCACAAAGGCAAGACGGTGATGCTGTGAGCATCCAGAGATCAGAGTAAGTTAGTGATTTGACAGCAAGTGTAGCCTGGCCCAGACCATCAGTTGGGTCAGGTCCCTGGGCACACAGTGACCTTGAAGCAACATTGTTATGATAGTTTCCAGTGCAAAAGCACCATGTAAGTGGATTTGGAGAGTGCCATGAGGGTTCGTACAGGGTGACACATGTCGAATGCCAATATCTGTGGATGTGGGGTGCATTTGATCAGTGCTCAGACAGCTTGCACTATAATGTTGGTGCCTGGTGTCCAATATGGAAGTGCTTTGGAGAAGCAGTGAGCTGAAGTATCCACTCGAGTCTCCATGCCAAGATTTCTTGATGTCGCACTTGTTTGGTAAGTTGGAAAGCTGAATATGAGCATGGCACATTGCATGATGAATAAGGTGTTTAACAAGTTATAATCCCCTTTTGTGCCCTGCTACCCAGTGAGAAACATGTCACATCACTTTCTAAAAGTATAAAAAGATGGCAATGAGATTTCCCTGACGTTGACTTAGAACCCACCAGATGCCTCATGAAATTCTGCCACAAATCATGGGACAGCCCATGTCAGTCACATTTTTCCCATTGTTTTCATCATCTGCTGTTTGGAATCCTTCAGAATCCAAGATCTTCCAACGCACAATGGTAGACATCGTTCAGGACCTTGAGGGTATCATCTGTCTTGAAAGACATTCCCATCCATGCCTCCTCCAGAATGGAACATGGAACCAGAGTACAGACATCATTGCAGTGTCTGCTGCCTGACACATATCAGTTTTCCAAATCTGCCAACAACTTCCTGGATTGTATTCTCAATGCCTTGAAGACCACTTCAGCACCCACAACCACAACTCAACACTGGCAATTATTTAAGAGCTTTTCACCACACATTTTGGATACAGTCATTTTAGATAACGGCCCACAGCTTGTTATTGACTGTCTGCTTCAGAAATTCACTGTTTTATCCAAATTCATAAATGTCACCATCTTGTTTGATGCGTACAGGAAGGCTGAAAACATGGGTGCATACAATGATATCAACCTCACCATGTTTAGTTACCAGTCCACAACTTTAATACAAATAATCTAACTGCTTTGGACCTCCTAATAGATGGGTCATATACTTGTCTCACAAGTCCCCTGCATATTACTTTGACCAGGTCTCACAGAGACTGAGTTGGTTAACATCCAGTGAAAGAAGATCACCATCATTTTAAAACCAGGTTGTCACCTTCAATCTGAGGTACAGAGACTGGCAATGCTCCATCCTGCGAAATCTGCCTGACTGTTGCGCCACAACAGACCTGGTTGAGTTTGACCTAGAAATACTGCCTAAATGAAAGGGAAAATGCCCCAACCATCTTGGTGGACTGCTCACATCTTCCTCCCCATGCTGCTTGGATTCCAAGCCTTCCAAAAGAAATGAGGCTGTGGTCAGGCAGAGTAATTAAGCCACATCAACATCTTTCCCTCTGACTCTGAAGGCCTGACACAGACTTTAGAAAGTGGGGAGGGAATAGAAGTAAAAGTAGGATAAAGAGGTAAATATTTTGTGGGTAGGCAGACAAACTTGAGTAGGGGTATGGGAATAGGGTTTAATAGCAGTTATAATAATAATAATAATGGAGTATACCATCAACAATGGTTGGTTAAAGACGTAAGATCACATGTAGCTGGAAACTGAGCAACGTTCCAATGAGTTCCTGCAACAATCTGCCTTGTACATTGCATAAGTAGCCAACAAATGTTTGATTCATTTATAGTGGATTAGTTTCCAGGCATTACTTACTACTTCATTCTTGCAGCAGTGGAAGAAACAGTTGTACAATTCAACCTAAAAAACTGATTGAGCTTAGCAGTCGCTGATAGCAGCTTAAATTTTCTTCTAGGAAGAAAAAAAAGATATTAAAAATGTCCATCCATCATTGTTCTACAGTGATTAAGAGGCAGAAATTTTCAGTTTGATGATACAGATGCTACTAAAAGGGAGATTGTAGAGAACATACAACAGGCTCGCCCTTCAAAGGAACTGAGAATGCACTTGGAGATTGAGTCCTTCAACGCAACAAAAAATTGAGTATGGAGTATGATAAAAATGTAAATAGTTTAAAAGATGAATGAAAGACTTAGGGGGAGGTGGGTTAATAAATGTAATGCTAATTGTTGAGTGCAATGTCAAATGATGTCAGATCACGTGTGGTTGAAGCATGAGAGATTCCAATGAAGTCCCCCAGAAGTTTACTTTGTAGAGATCGGTTTTCCTTGTTTCCTTTCAAAGACCTGCAGACACCAGCTATAATATCAATACAAGAAGCAAGAATACTATGATATGGAACAGCATTGCAGACAATCTCTTGAAGCTGAATGCATTTTTAAAATTCATTTAAGGGATAGACTTGTTACCCATCTCTAATTACCCTTGATAAAGTGGTGGCAGGCCACCTTTTTGAATTGCTACAGTCACTGTGATGGGGGTATACTCACAGTGCTATTAATGAGACAGCTCCAAGATTGTGAGCCAGCAACTTTGAAAGGACAGTAATATAATTCCAAGTTAGGATATTGTATGGTTGGGAGGAGAAATTTATGATCTTATTCTTCTAGCTGATAGAGGTGGCATATTTGGCAGGTTCTGTAAGAAGCATTGGTGAGTTTCTGCTGTTATTCCCAGTAGACAGTGCTGCCTGTACATATTGGCAGTGAAGGTACTGAGCATCTAACATGATAGTGTTGTTCAAGTGGTCTGCTTTGCCCTGGATGGTATTGAGTTTCAATTTCACTCATTAGGAGATGTGGAGAATATTCCATTATATATCCAACATGAGTTATAGATGGTAGACAGGCTTTGGGAAGTCAGTTACTCAGAATTCATAGCCTTTTACCTACACTGGTAACCGCTGTATTTATATGGCTGGTCAATGGGAATAGCAGGTGTTGTTGGTGGGAGATTTGTCAATGGTTGGTTGACTGGCATAGCCAATGGGTAGAATCTCTTTCGTTAGAGATGGTCGTTTTTAGACACTTGTTTTGCTTGAATACTACTTTCCACCTATCAGCCTCAGCCCGAATATTGACCAGACCTTGGTGCATGTGGGCACGAGACGCTTCAGGATTTGAAGTTTTGAATGAGTTGAAAACCCTATGAACATCAGTGAGCATCTTTGCTTCCTGAAATCTCTAGAGAAGATTGCTTTGTCCAGGACACCTTGAGGAACTGTCAATAAATGTGGAGCTGGAAAAACACAGCAGGTCAGACAGCATCCGAGGAGCAGGACAGACAATGTATTGGACCAAAATGCTTTGTCAGTCCTGATGAAGGCTTTCAGCCCGAAAGCATTGACTTTCTTGCTCCTCAGATGCTGTCTGACCTGTTGTGTTTTTCCAGCTCCACATTTATTAACACTAGCTTCCAGCATCTGCAGTCCTTACTGTCCCCACCTTGAACTCCTGTAGTGGTATCCTGGGGTAGAATAATTGGATACCAACTACCACAGCCATCTTCCTTGTGTGCTCCGTATGATTTTGACCAATGGAATGTTCCCCTCAGTTCTTTTTATCATCTTTTGTGCGATACACTGTCTTGCTGTCAAAGGCAATCACCATTGTTTAAATTCTTGAAGTCACTTTTCTGTATTTGGTCAAAGACTGTAATGAGATCTGGAGCCGAGTGAGCCTGGTAGACGTCAGTTGGACCATTGGTGATAAAATTTCCACTTGTTCAAAGTGGTTATGACACCTTCTGTTGTTTGATGATTGGGAGTAGATTGATGGGATGATAATTATCAAGAATGGATTTGCATATTTTTTGCCCAAAGTATGTACGTGGGCAATTTTTCACATTGCCAGGTAGCTATCACTATTGTATATCTACTGAAACAGTTGAGCAAGAGGTCTGACTAGTAATGAAGGACTAGGTTTCAGTATTACTACCACAGGGTTATCAGGGCCCATAGCCTTTACTGTATCTGGTGCTTTCAGCTATATTTTAATATCACATGAAGTGAATTGAATTGGCTCCTCCAGAGGATTATACCTGAGCACTTGAAGCTAAAGCTCATTGCAAATTTTTCCTCTTTTTTTTCATTCATTTGCTGGACTCTTTCATCATTCAAAATGGGGATATTTATGAGTCTACTCTCATTCATTGATAATTGTCCATATCTATTCACAGCTGGGTGTCACGGGATTTGATCTGATCCTAGTTATGACTTATTGCTCCATAGAACATGTTGCTTCTACTTTTTATTATGGAAGTAGTCCCTTGTTGCACCTTCATCATTGTTTTCAGGTTTTCTTTTTTAGATAGTCTTTGTATTTCAGCTAGAATGCACTCCCATACTTGCCAGTAAACAAGAGTAGGTTGATCATAATGGCAAAGTGGGGAGTATACAGGACTCAGGTTACAGGCTATCGTTCAATTCTCTTGCTGCTGATGGGCCACTGCAATTTATGAATGCCCAGATCTAATAGTTCTGTTCTGAATCCATTTTATTTGATTTGTTGGTAGTGTCTCATGACAAAATGAAGTGTGAAGACACAACTTAAGAAGTGTGTCTGCTGGTCATATCTGTCCACATGGTCTTGGACAGATGCAGCTGTGAGGTAGTTTTAAGGATGAGATTTGTGCAGATTTTCTCCCCACCTGCTGCAAGATTTGTCAGTCGGGCAGATACATGGTTTTGGCTTGCTAGGCATGTAATGGTGTTGAGCAATTTTTAGTGAAGGGCTTTGATTTTTCCCACACAGAATACATTTTGTTTTACTTGTCTATTCCCAGTGTTGCTTCCAATTCAAATTTAACATTGAAGAGTACTGATTCACCGACTGAGGGAGATAGATTAGCGGGAGTTAGCACGAGGTTTCCTTGCTCATGTTTGAATTTTTGCCATTAGTCTTCATGGAAGCTAGAGTCAATATCCCACTGACTGCACGCCAATGTGCAGTCCACCTCATGCAGATCTATCCTGTGAGTGGGACCAAACAAACTCCAGGAAAATGTTAACGAATGCTTTGGAGACAAAGTCGTATTCACAGAAGCAACAATTCCAGACAATATCAGGTTATTGCCTGACTAGTCTGTGAGCCACCTTTCCCACAGTTTTGCCACAGCTCCGCAGATGTTAAGATGTTAAGTAGATTGGTGTGTTTGGCCAGCAGATTTTATTCCTGAAGAACTTTAGTATACAAAATGAGTTTTTAACGACAGTCATGGTCACCATTACTCTGTTTGGTGTTTTTTTTAATTAACTTTAAACTTACAACTGTGAGAGTTCAGGTTTTGTGGCACAAGACAGAATTTAAAAGGTTAAGAGAGTTGCTGTTCAGAAATACACAACTGAGAAGCTCTGTTTATATGAACTGAAGGTTGCAGTATACGACTCGTCTCTGGTTCTTACATAACCCTGAAATCGGATATGCTAGATTGTTTACTCTGGCCTGTGTCAGTTCCAGTCATTTTTTTGGCAGACCTTAGGTTGCATAGCATATGACTGGGAAAATCTCCTGTTTCGCATTCCAGGGGCATACAGGGGAACTTGGGCCATAGTGGATACTGTACAAAGGTTTCGACATTGTGCAATAAAGAAACAATTTTGCAGTTCTAGTTGCCAATTTTTTTTCATAACAGTAGATGAAGTTTCTACGTGTCATGCTGAGCGTGGTGAAATCTGAAATATTTACAAAATTATGATTTTGTTTTATCATTCAAACAATAAGACTGGATTTTAACTGTTGTGTAGGTACCAAGGTAAAATGCAAAACATATGACCTCAGACCCTTGTTAGCCCTCTTTTGCTACCTACTTTCCCTGCCCCCAACAAGAGAGCTGGTAGCTTCAACACTTGGCTTTCATTGGCATATTCTGAGTCTGCCTGCTCCTGCCTGAACCTGCTGGAAATTAACATGAAGCCTGGAGGTAAAATAGAATCTTGCGCAGTTTTGAGGCCAGGAGCCTGAGGCCTAAGGGAGTAGTCTGTGGCACCATGGTCAGTGAATGAATAAACAGGGGATCTTTAAGGCACTGTCAACTAGGGGAATGGAAGGGATGTCTGGATTTGAGAAAGCCCCAAAGTTTCCTTGTGGGACCAGGGGCAAGTTTTTTTTTCTCCCTTTCTTAATTAAAGATATATTAAAACAAAGCTGGGTCACACATGGCTGCAAACTTGCCTTCGTTCCTTGGCTGGTCCAGCACTGAATCCCACTGATGCCACTGAGGTAAAATTGTGTCTGATTCCAATTATCTTTTATGATCCCAACTTTTAAATATTAACAATGATTCCACCTCCTTGGTACGGACAATCTTGTGATGCTGGTAACCCAGCATTTTAAATGGTGCCAGAGGGATACGTCTCCACAAGAAGTGCTTAACCCAACTATGTTAAATATCTGACAGTGTTAAATACCCAACCGTGTTAAATACCTGACAGTGTTAAATACCTGACTATTCCTCCATTCTTACCAGATGGCCAGAGTTAAAACCTTAATATTTCTAAAACTAAATTTGTTAGTATTTCTTTAATATAACAAGGTTACCAACTGGCAATAGTCAAAGTGAATCTACATCATTTCTCGAAGTGTGTCCCATTACATAATATAAATTTATAATATGTTACTGATAACCTAATGGAATAACAAAGTTGATCATTTACAGTGCTGAAATTAAGGACACTTAGTCTTAAGCACTAAAATATATATTTACACACACCTGCGATTAACTTAGAATTTTGGAATGTTTAGTATAAATATTTCCCTGGCTTTCTCATGGCTTTGCACCTATTCGTAATGATCTGTCTAAAGGGCATCAGGATAATTGTAGCAACCAGATTTTCATCCAAGGGACATATGACAGGAATCTTTCTGATCTTTGTAATTCTGTTTATGTCCTGGAGAAATCTGCCAATCCTTTTTTCCTTTGCCCACTGCCTCTGGAGGCTGCCAACAGAGATGAACAGATGGTGAAATCATTGAGGTAGAAGGCCATTTGGACTGCTGTCTAGCCATCTTCTCAACTCTGCTTTGTTAATGTATTTGCTGGAAGGCCGTTGCTGTACAAGATTACTTTGATGTGCTTTATTTCTGTGTTGAGCTTGCAAAGTGAGCAGACCAATTTACAAAACGCTATCCTGGTCAGATCGTTGTGTATCATGCACATTCACAAACAGGCCAAGGAACATCACATTAGGACCCAAACAAAAACCTCAAATTGCCCTGGAAATGTAACATTTTTCAAATTTGATTAAGAAGTTAAGGCAACCATTTCAATCTGCTGCTATGAACATGTGTCATTTCCCACTAATAGAATGCTGCTATCAATCCAAAAAGTTGCTCTTCCTGGTGCACAGTTGAGTAATGTTACGTTGGTATATCAAAGCCAGTACAATGTCTAGTACACGGTATATGTCCAGATGATTTGATGACTGAATCAAACAACATAGTCTTGGCTGTTCATTATATGCAGAATACACGCTGTACTCAAAAAGCCCGTTCGTGGAAAACACAAAGCCAAACTTCTATCATTAGCTGTGATTTTGAGATTGGGTGACTTGCTGAATAATCTTGAGTGTGCTGATAGTATATAGCAATCAATTTAAGATAATTAGTTGAGCTCATTATGCTGTAATGTGGTTCATTCAAGCTTGCTGTAAGTGATAGTTATTCAGACATGAGAATCTGTTTTCTGCTAATAAAGGGATTATATTCAAGTCTTAAGCCTTTTTACTGAACTACCCGAAGCTTGGAGTGCCTATAATTCACTGTTGCTTTCTCCATGGCAACATTGCAGCCAGTCAGATTTGACTTATGAAACGATTAACACCTATTTTCTCTGAAGCATAAATTGTTGTAATCATTTGAACTTTTGGCATTCTTGCATTAGTTTTGTTGAGTACAAGTTGAAAGCCCTGAGCAAAATGTCTCTTCCTCAGGAATATTCAACAATGCTCAAATTCTGCACTAGCAAGTAAAAGGTAAATATTCCTATCTTTGACAAAAAAAAACTAGGACATCTTTTTTTGAAAGCCCACAAAAAGCAATGTTTGAATTCTATAGTGGTTTAGTCAAACCAGCCACAGCTAGCAATGTCTGTTTTCTAGATCTAATTTAGTATATAGCAAATTAATCTTTAATTTCCCATTAGGCTTGCAGTGAAACTTTGGGAGACAGAATGAACCTTATTACATAAATCCTAGCTAAAGAGAACAGTCAGTGCTGTAGGGGTTGAAACCAACCTCCAGAATATTATTAGATCACATCCATAAACAAGTAACCTCGCATAAAGCATTCTGCAGTATTTGAAAATGGGTAAGGTCACTGGTCCTTCATGAAACATGACCTGGAACCATTGGATACACATTTTCTTGTTTGCTTTGAGTTTAATCTCTAAACAGTACCAGCACTCTAATGCCACAAATTATAAAATTCATCCTTATCTCCAAAGCTTTTTGCATTCTCAAACCTCCCCGTTTCTGTAACTTCTTCCAAATGTCAGCCCTGAGGACTCCACATTCCTCCAACTCTGTCCTCCTGAATTTCAGTACTTCGTACACTCCTTCACTCACAGTCAATACCTCAGCTGTTTAGATGTTAAGCCTTGGAATTCCCTCTCTACCTGTCTTCCTTAGCATGTTCTACAAAACTTACAATTTGAGCCAGTTTTTAGTCATATCTTATTATATGAGACATGACCATATTGGTAAGAGAGAGAGCCAATGGATCAAAACTAAGCTGTACAATCCCATCCCATCTAATTGGTGATGGGTAAGTCAACAACTGACTGGCAATGAAGGTATCACATAATATCTCCATCCTCAATGATGGAAGAGCCAAGTATATTGGTGCCTAGTGGATGATCCATCTCCTATGGTCACCAGAAAAGTATCCATTCATGTGATGTGATGAAATGGCTGAAAGGCACTGGATAGTGCAAAAGCAGTGGGTCCTGAACACATTTGTTAATGCTGAAAATATGCTCTTGAACAAGCCTTTATCCAAGTTGTTCTACAAGTGTGCGGAGATTGGCGCGGGTGTAAGGCTTGGAAGAGTTTGTAGAGACTAATTGTGAGGATAGATGCCAGTATTCCATGTGACAATGTAGAAAATTACCCAGGTATGCCCTGTGTACAAAAAGCAGGACAAATCCAAACCAATCATTTACTATGCCATTCGTCTAGTCTCTAGCATTAACAAAGTGACTGAAGAATTCATCGACCGTGTTATCAAGTGGTACTGGCTCAGCAATCATCTGCTCACTGATGCTCAATTTCTTTCCACCAGCAGTATTCAGTTTCTGCCCTCGGTACAGCCTTAGTCCAAGCATGCACGAAATAACCAAAATTTGGAATTGAAGTAGGAGTGACTACCTTTGACATCAAGGCACCATTTCACCAAATGTAGCATCAAGGAACCCTGATAAAACTGAAGTTAATGGGATGTCAGTTCATTGGTGGTGTTATATTTAGCAGAAAGGAAGACTATTGTTAAACATTTGTACCAGGATGTTGCTGCAGGAAATGCAACATTCTAATAGTTACAATAGACCAGCATCTGAACTGGAGTAGCCACATATAAACAATGTCTACCAGAGCAAATCAGAATTCTACAGCATGTAATTTACCTCCTAAATTCCCAAAGCCAGTCCACCTACTACAAGACAGGAATCGGGAGTGTGAGGAACTATTCTTCACTTGCCAGAATCGGTTCAACTCCAAAAACTCAAGCTCAATAAGCTTGACATTATCGAAGGACAAAGTAGCTGACTTAATTGGCACTTTTCTAAAGATCTTGGACATTTAGTCACTCAACCAGTGTATCATAATGGCAAGAATGTGTGCTATTTATAGGATGCACCACAGCAACTTACCAAAGCACCTTTGAAAGCATCTTCCAAACCTACAATCTCTACCACAATATCAGCAGATGCTTGAGAATATCACCATTTGCCTGTTCTACTTCATGTCACATTCCATGCTGATTTGTACCTACACCACTGTTCCTACACTGTCATTGGGACTCCATTTCTATCAACTCCGTGTCTATCTGCACCACAATTACTGCAGGGGAATCATGAAGACGGATTGCTGCCATGTCTCTAAGGGCAGTTAGGGATGTGAAATAAATTCTGGTCTAGCTAGCAAAGTTCATATCCCATGTGCAAATTTTTTAAAAATAGTTTTCAAATCTGTAACAAAGAATCATTTGAAAATTGAGTCACTGAGGTTTACTGCATCAGGGAACTCTGCCAGATTAACTTGGAGCCTCCCCAGGGGCGGCATGGTGGCTCAGTGTATGGTACCGCAGCCTCACAGCGCCAGGGACCCAGGTTCGATTCCAGCCTCACGTGACTGTTTGTGTGGAGTTTGCACATTCTCCCCGTGTCTGTGTGGGTTTCCTCCCACAGTCCAAAGATGTGCACGCTAGGTAGTCATGCTAAATTGCCCGTAGTGTTTGGGGGTGTGTGGGTTATAGAGGGATGGGTCTGGGTGGGATGCTTCTAGGGGCGGTGTGGACTTGTTGGGCTGAAGGGCCTGCTTCCCCACTGTAGAGAATCTAATCTCTTTGCCCAAGGTCAGGAATCCAGTGCATTTGTGTATGTGACTGGTTAGTAGCAGTGGCTCTGCTACCTCTGGGTTACCTGGTATAGTTGAAGTTGCTGAGAAGGAGGAAATTATGACATCAGTGATGCACTCTTTTTAAAAAAACTCCCATTTTGTATTGTATAATTCATCATCCCCATCTGACTGGAGGTCAAGACCAATCAGGGCCAGAAGGTACTTGCTTAGCAGTGAAGATTAGCTTAGAAAGGATGATTTTAAAGGGTGCCCTAAATGAGTAAAGAGAGGCAGAGCGGTGAGGATATTTAAGGAAGTAATTCCTAAACTTAATGCTGGACCAGCTGAAACAAAGCTGCCAATGTTTTAATACTTAAAATATGAGACTTTCAAGAGACCAGAATTGAAAGTGTGCGGAGATTGGCACGGGTGTGAGGCTTGGAAGAGTTTGTAGAGACTAATTGTGAGGATTTGTAAATAAAACTGAAAATTTTCAAAAATAACTTCATACTATGAAGTGCCTTGGAACATTGCTAAAATAGAAAAAGAAAACTGTTATAAATACATGATATAACAAGGTGTAGAGCTGGATGACCACAGCAGGCCAAGCAGCATCAGAGGAGCAGGAAGGCTGAAGTTTCGGGCCTAGACCCTTCTTCAGAAATAAAGAAGGGTCTAGGTCCGAAATGTCAGCTTTCCTGCTCCTCTGATGCTGCTTGGCCTGCTCTGTTCATCCAGCTGTACACCTTGTTATCTCAGATTCTCCAGCATCTGCAGTTCCTACTATCTCTGTTTTAAATACATTGTTGTAAATTGTTAACAGCTGATTGGGGGCATGGGTCTTAGTGTACGTTAGGAAATGGGCATTGAAGTTTTAGGTAATCTCATGTTTATGGAGTGGGAAGATTGGATACCAGCCAGGATTGGGGTGGAATAGTCAAGATTAGTATTTGGAAAAAGCACAAGCACACGTTTCAGTAGCAGATGAGCTGAGGCTGGGCAGAGACCACATCACCAAGCTGAAATTTTGATCTGAGTATCCTATGATGCAATCCAAGTTTGGTAGCAGGCATAGCAGTGAATGTCCTTTTACTCTCTTCTAAGTTAGGCTTCCCTTTTTCTTTGATGATTACATTGCCCTCCACTCATTACGTACATGCATAAAAGCACCATGGATCTTGTGCTGAGAATGTGCAGGGAGTTTATGCCCCAGTTGCTACCTTAAGAAGACAAAGGTTGTAGCATTACATTTAAATGCCACCGAGAGAGGCACTCATCGCCTTTTAAGTCAGAAGCATCAATCACCTCTTGTACAGGAGTCTGTGACTAAATATTGTGACACTTTCTTCCACCTTTTCCCAGATAGACTTCTACCCTGACCAGTCTCTTCAACCCATACACACTAAACCATTAGTATCCCTCCTGTGTGTCCTGCACAGCTTAAACTTCTGCAAGCTAATCGCCATGGCAAAAAATTATCTTTTGCCGAAGAACATAAAGTAGTGGCTACTCATTCCAAAGCCCAGCAAGTACAGTAGCTTGCCTAATGTTTGTCTTTTATATGGAGCTAGGAATTTAAGCCCATTTGGGGAGGGGATCTTGATTCTTGTGGGTTAGCAAGTATCATGCATCCTTATTAAAAGGCCATTGGGAAGTTCACCATATCTTGAAGATCCCAATACCTTAATTGGAATGTTCATCCCACTGTCACCAACCTGGTTTATGGCCTGTCACGAAATTAAGTTTCCAGGAGCAACATTCCATTCCGTAAATCAGCATAAATGTGTATTGTTCATTTGAACTGTTTAAATATGCCACCTCCCCTCATTTTAAACAAGCTTTTAATTAACGTGTTTCTCTTGTACAGTAAGTTTGTGCAAAGATAATTTATTAATGCATGTGTTTTCAAGTGATTGACGGTTGTTTTCAACATAATGCATACTCGGTAATAAATTCAGCTGAGAATTGTTTAATCTTATTTGATTTTCTTTTTAAGTCTTCAGTTAAGAGTTTTAGTAATGCTTTTCTTCTTGGCAAATTGTTGCACTTTTTGTTTTAATTGAATCTGTAAATAATTTCACATGTGCATAAATTAGACTATTCCAGATGCCAGCCTGTTTTCTCAACGTACTCACATTGCAGTAAAAGCTAGAGATTGACCTGTAATAACTGTGTTCAAACAACAGAAGATGTAAGTGTAATAAATGGAAAGGCTATGATTTGCTTTAAGCATGACCCAGCTCCCACTGGCTGCTCCCTTTTGCTTGTGCACCTTTAGCTGTAACTGACAGTAACACTTAAGACTTGTTTACCGAGCTCCTGACAGTGTTTCCATGCAGCAGTCTGGCTCAGAACAAACTTTCCAATTTTGCCTTTGATTCACTATCAAATTACTGCAGTGTTAACAAGTGTATCTAGTAACATTCCTAAATGGTGTGTATTCTCTGCAAAACATAGTTTTGTAGATATGAAGAGAAAAAAGAAATATGTAGGTGCACAACAGACCTGTCATCATCTGGAGAGAGGTTTGCATGTTCTGCTGTAAACTCCCTAGAAAAGACAGTGAAGAATCTGTCTCTAAAACACTAAGGCAGATTTCCACTTTCAATACTTGAGCATTAATCGGTGGAATGGATTTTATTACAAAAACTGCCTGCTTTTCTTTTCCTTGATTTCGGTCTGATTGTAAAAATGGTATGCAATCCAATTCTCCAAGTTACCACACCCCATTAATCATCCTCTATCTTTTCCAGATTTTAACAGACCTGTAGCATCCTTGGTCTTTGTGACTTTTTTTTATTTCTCAGAATATTAAATCATTTAGTCATTGGCATGCTGCCTCTATATTTATCTGGTATTTTCCAAATCTAAGATTTGTATAATGGGCTGGAGGAGCTGGACTCGTACATAATCTGAGTCACTGCATGCAAGCTTACTGGCAGGCTGCCGATTGAACATTGCACTTCCTGATGTATACTAATCAGTCTTTCTCTAGGCTGGATGCTCACACTTAGCATCTGAATCCTCAACAGCAGAACTTGTACGCACCAAACATACGAACAAAGAGCGAGCTAGTGTAGGCAATTTAGCTCTTCGAGCCTTCTCTGCCATTCAATAAGATCTGACTTTAACCTCAAATCCATAATTCTGCCTCTTCCTGATAACCTCCCCTGGCCCTTCAGTCTCAATTAACCTCTGCCTTAAAAAAAAATTAAAAACTCCTCTTCCACTGCCTTTTTAGGAAGAATGTTCCAAAGACTCAAGACGACAGTCCTGTGGCGGAGGATAAAATATTGTCTCCTCTCAGTTTCAAAGGGTACCCCTGCATTTTTAATTGGTGAACCCTACTTCATAGAATCATAGAACCATAGTACCCCTACATTGTGTGGAAGCAGGCCATTCAGCCCATTGAGTTTACACTGACGCTTGGAAGAGCATCTCATCCAGACCCGCCCTGCTACCCTATCCCTGTAACCCTCCAATTCCCATGGCTAATTTACCTAGTCTGCAGATGCCTGAACACTAGGGGCAATTTAGCTTGGCCAATCCACCTAATCAGTACATCTTTAGACTGTGGGAGGAAACCAGAGCACCTGGAGGAAACCCACGCAGACAGTGGGAGAACATACAAACTCCACACGGTTGTCCAGGGCTAGAATCAAGCCTGTGTACTTGACACTGAGATAGCAGTGCTAACCACTGAGCCACTGTGCTGTTAGTTCTAAATTCTCCCATAAGAAGATACATCCTCTCCACATTCACCATGACAAGATCCTTCAAAATCTTCAATCACTTGTATGTGCTGTGATGCCTGTGGCCTGTGTTTGAGCCAGAGCTTGAGTTTGTGAGGAAATATTTTTCTTCAGGAAGATGGACCTTCTCTTCCACTGGGGCATCCACAGCTGTGAAATAAAATGGTGAAAAATTGATGAATCTTTAAAGTGAAGAACAAGAAAATGAAAAAGTACCAGGTGAAAGCATCTGTAGTCTGGTCATGCAGTCAGATAAACAAAATGGGGGAAAAGCGGACAATGAACGCTGTGTGACACCTCTTGTGGCATTTCTAGTTGCCTCCAATGTGTCCTTGGTTGCCTGCGTGTTTTCTTCCACACCCACTTTCCCTTCTTGATGAACTTGGCCCTCATCTGTTTCATAAATGAGATTGAGAGCTTCCACCATGAACCACAAATCTCCTTGACCAGATTCACCAAGGTTGCTCCACAAGAGTGAGTTTGAAGTGCAGTCAGTTCTGTTTTATATATGAACTGAGCAGCCAGCCTGTTCTATCCACAGTGGGTTAGTAATGATACACAGGTAAGTTTGTCAACATACAAAATACTGATGGGTATGGTCACCAAAGAGCAACATATTAGGAAAAAAATTGCAATTGTAAAGCATCTATTACCTCTTCATATCACAGTGCAGTAACTGTCATGTGGTAAATGGTTCAGGTAAGGGCTGCAGTGGAATATTGGAACACACCAGGGGTGACGATATGAGGGCACAAGGGCGGTTTTTATAGGAAATATGCTGACCACCTACATTGCGACAGGTTGAAGCCATGTGGAAGCAACATCACAGAAATCATCTACAATTCTGAGGTCTTGAGGGAGATGATACGATCAACTATGCCAAAAATGCAGCAGGCTCAAGGATGGATAACATGCTGTCATCACAGCACAGAGAATATGTCATGACTCTTGTTGTTCAGTAAGGTCAAAGAGTGTATAACAGGAAGAATTAAATACTGATTGTACAGCCAGAGTGCAGTATTGCACATACCTTTGTTTTAAAATCGCAAAATATCTGTGCTAATTCTGGCATGTCAATTGCATTTCACAAAGGTAGCATAATAAATTCAATTGCATATGTTGTGAATTTAGATTTAATTCTGGATATTGTATTGTTTTAAAGTGTCTCTCCAAGCTGTGGTGCAGACTTTCACCACAGTGGAGAACATGCCAATTATCAGCCCAAGCCTGAATATTGTCCAGGTCTTGCTGCATTAACATGCACCCTTTTTCTGTATCTGAGGTGTCACAAATGTTGCTGAACTTTCTGAAATCATCAGTGAACACCCCACATCTATCTCATTACTGAGGAAGGGTATTGGTGAAGTAGCAGAAGATGAACATTACCCTGTAGGAATTTCTGCAGTGACGTCATAGATCTGATATAATTGGCCTCCAGTAGCCACAACCATCTTCCTTTGTGATAAGTACAGCTCCAACTAGCAGAGAGCTCACTCCCCAATTCCCCAGTTTTGCTAGGGCTCCTTTATGCCATATTCGGGGTGTAATGAAGTTCGGAGCCTAGTGACTCCGGTGAAATACAAATTAGGTATCAATGAAAAGGTTGTGGAACAAGTACCACTTAATAACACTGTCAAGATTCCTTCTATCACTTTGCTCATGGCTGAGCTGTTGGTTGAGACTGTCCAGAATGTCAAATCTGTCAGGAAACTGACCAAAATGGTCTAAAAAGTGCTGGGTATTTCAGTATTATAGGATATTATAGGATTGTACCACTTTCACAATGAGGTGCCAATAAATTGAGTATTTTTAAGGATATCTCCAATTGCTTACAGAATGGATATGCTTTTTCACTTAAGGGATTAATCGAATGATTATAATTATACTGCATTTTCTTGTATCAATTTGTACTTATTTTTCATTAGTGACATCATCAATAGACAGACAACTATATTTTCAGTCAGTATACCTCTTGGTCATAGTGGTTGCAGAGAGTTTTGGAACGGAGAAGATAGCATAAATGTACAAGGTTGAGTTGACAGAGTTGACAAAGGGATTATAAAGGCCTGTGGGGATACTTAGGGCATTGGGGGCCATGGGAAATAGATAGAAGAGTATAACATAGCATGGGATTATAAAAGGCCGTGGAATTGTGTAGATGGACATTGGGTGGCATTGGCAATATAAGGGGCCTTCAGAGATTGGTAGATGGGCATATTATGGCATTGGGATGTGGGCAACCATGGTAGGTAGGTATGTAGGGGGCAAAAGTGGACCTGGAGTGTGTTGGATTTGTAGAGGTAGGTACAGGGTACCAGGTGAAATAGATGGGACATTGAGAGTGAGGGGCTGAGAGCAAGAAGAATGGTTTCTGTTTTTAAACTTTACTTTTAAACTTTTATCACAGTGCTGGAACTGCAGGACAGGCTTTCTGTTTAGCCTACCTCAGGAACTGGCAGCTTCCCCTGCTCCTGGGTTGCTTGGTCTGAATGCCAATTCAGACTCTAAGACTGAAAATGGGAAATGCAGGCAGCCGATTTTTAAATGTCAGCTTTGCAGGATTTTCCTTCACCTCATCTCCTCTGAGCACCCAACCTTCAGACAAAAACTGGGGCCTATGTTTGTGACTGGGTTAGCAATAACCCACAGAAAATACCAAATATATTGCAGCTAAATGCTTTTATATTGATCTATGTTTAAGAGACTAACACTGAACAAACGCCCAGTGAATGGCGTTGTAAAGAAATCACAGGAACAATTGCAATGTACTAATTATTCCCAATAAAACACTGCCTGTGAATTTTATATCAGTTGAATGTCGCATCAGTTTTTTTTTCTGGAGTCCGTCATTCTTTACAAACTAGCCCTAGATCTACAGTAAGATCGAAAGAAGAAACTTTTCAATGTGAACAGTTTTACATTTTGCATTTCCAAATAATTCGAAAGCTGTCTATGGTTTCTTGGATTTTATTCTTTCAAATAGCAAAATAGAAGAAAGGTTCTTTATCGGAGAAGCGTAATTTTTAAGGAAACCAATAGGAGATACTGCCATCTTCTGGCTATTATGAAAAGGTGCAGAACTCCAAAAGGGCTTCAAATTGTCCATTTTCAAGAAGGATATTTTCCGGATTATTCAGACCATTCTTCACCTTTCTTCCTTCCTGTATTCAAACAGTTCCTCACTTCTTTCTCTTCTCCATTCTTTCAATCTGGTAAACTTTTGAATTCCAAATTGAGCAACCAATTTAAGCACTGGAAATGACGAGGAACAATCAATTATTTGCAATCCTTGACAATTCATGACATTGTGACAAGGAAACAGTTCTTCCTATATCATGTGAATTCAAGGATTATTGTAAAAGTACCTTTTACATCTACAATAGTTTTGAAAAACTGTTTTTTAACAAAGCATTCCTGTGTGGATAACCCCAATAGGCAAACACATTTTTATTTTGATGCAATATCAAAACGTTGTAATGTGTGTTTTAATTTGATTTAAATCATTCCTCTTTAACAATTCAGTCATAGCATCCAGCAGTGGCATTTTAAAAGGAAAACAATCTTTTGACTACAGGCAGCACCTAATTAGATAGGATGAGTAGGAATAATTCTTGTGACAGTATAAAAACCTACAGCTGACATTTCAGCTACCTTATCTGCATTATTTTGATAGTAACTATTTCATTTAAAATATTCACAATACTTAAATTAGATTTGTGAACGTAGAAGGTAAGATACTTACAAATGACCTTACATTTGTACCGTGTCGACTAGTAATGAGAGGTTTAAATGTTCTAGGCAATGTGTGGGAAACTATATCTGCAATGTATATACTTGGTTACAAAAATTGCCTTTTCTGTTATTCCCAAAGTGCATGTCAATCTGAGATTCACTGGCAAAATATGTTAATATTGTTTTCACCTCTATGCTCGGACTTGAATCAAGACTGAATGGAAGGAGATAATTCTCATATTCTACCTGTTCCTTCTTTTTGTTAAGCATTAGTGCAATGTCACCTGCACTGATGGGCGAAGTGTATAATTGTGTGTTAAAGGTAAACAGTCTTTGTTGTTAATTGATTTAAGCCTTTCTTTTCTATGCTTGTCAAATGCTCTGATATAATTCATTTTGGAGTCCTGTCATCCTGTCACAATAAGATGAGGCATTATAAATGGCACTGGCCTATTCTTGATTTCAACCCCAGTAGTGAGGATTATGTTCCTCAACTTTACCTCAGTAACCTCAGTACACTGTAAAATATTTTGAGAGAAAGCTCGGAGTAGAAATAAGACAGACTTTATTTGAAGATACTCTCTCCATCCAGGCAAACAAGTTTAAAATTTAAACATTTTGTTATCACCAAAATAGTTTAAATTTTATGGCTGATACCTCTGGAACCTTTCCATCACCTAGCATTCTTTTCTCCCATGTATGAATTTGTCTCCTGTTTCGTGAGAGCATGATCATAACATATCATAACATGGGCTCTACCATTCATTACTCTGAAGAAGGGTCCCGAACCAAAACATAGACTTCTGTATTCCTCTGATACTGCCTGACCTGCTGTGTCCCTCTGGCTCCACACTGCGTTGACTCATTTTTCACTTCATTTCATTGAAGAGGCTGAGTTTGTGCATGGGCTCAATTTGAGAGAAATAAATGAACAGGAGTGAAGGTTGGTTAGAGCTTGGTGTGCAGTTGTCTTTACTTATTTTCAGAAGCAGAATGCATGGCGAATTTAGTTTTAATTAATTTATAGTTCCTGTAGCCTTTTTTTAGATGACCTTTATGTTGAAATGGTATCTATACTTTTTGACACTGTATGTTTCATTGCTGAAGGGAAACAAGTCTTTCAGATGAAAGTAAATCTCCAGCTTTTCAAATAAATAATTCTGAAATTTCAGGATCTTATGGCACTAACGCAGCTGAACAAACATAAACTCCCATTGTAATGTTCAATGCTGTCAAGTTTGTATTCAGCCTACGTGGATATTTTTAAAGAAAGCTTTGCCAGTGTCTCAAATATTATGATCAACTTTGCATTCCATAACTGACATAGAATTAAACATAGCTGATCACCAAGAGCTGTAAAAAAAATTCAGTTTTCTAGCCCAGTTCCAGTGCATTTATCAGTGTTATTTTCTAATAATATGCTTTAATCATGACAAGCAGTGGGGATCTTTTTACAACTTATGCTGCCTTTCTGAAATTTATATTATCACTTCTCTTTCGTCCAAAAGCCATAACAACATGAGCTACAATGATAAATTTCTTGATTTTGTATCTGGGAGTATGGGATGCCTTTGATGCAGAGCATAGATGAAAATCTGATTATGAAAATGAGCCTGCCTGATTTTTTTTTGTTTGTTTATTTAATTTTAAGTTGAATGAAAAGTGCCTAGGGGCTAGTGCTCCTCCCTACTCAGTTTTCCTGTGTGCATTGCATTCAGATAATCCAGCATGAACATTAATAGGAACAGGAAAATCTGCCCAAAATCATCCGTCAGCAGTAGAAACACATTATTTCCAGGTCCCGCAAATTCTGCCATGCCTTACCCAAAGGGATCTTAAGGAAACTGCTGATCAAATGCAGTGACATTTTCCATTCAGTTCAATGTTGGGCGATGAATGACATTATAGCAATATTAATAAACATTTTGGTATAAAAAGCTCATATCCCCTTACCTAGAGAAAGTGACTAATTATAAGCAATGAAACAAATTTGACAGTACATTTTCAAATACTTACCACTAATCAATTTTCTTTCTGTAAGCTACCATTAATTTGTTACCATTGCTGCATATGGTAGCAAATTTAGACAATGAACAGGAATATGCTTCAATAACTGTAAAAAGCTTGAGGCAGTTGCTGGATGTACCTGGTATACAACACACAACACAATATATTCCTGAAAAGTGATTAAGTAAGAAAAAGTACGAACATTTTATGTTCCCCTCCCCTTCCTCTTCCCCTCCCCCCATTGCATCCCAAAACCAGCCCAGCCTGTCTCTGCCTCCCTAACCTGTTCTTCCTCTCACCCATCCCTTCCTCCCACCCCAAGCTGCACCTCCATTTCCTACCCACTAACTTCATCCCACCTCCTTGACCTGTCCGTCCTCCCTGGACTGACCTACCCCCTCCCTACCTCCCCACCTATACTCTCATCTCCACCTATCTTCTTTTCTCTCCATCTTCGGTCCGCCTCCCCCTCGCTCCCTATTTATTACAGAACTCTCACCCCATCCCCCTCTCTGATGAAGGGTCTAGGCCCGAAACATCAGCTTTTGTGCTCCTGAGATGCTGCTTGGCCTGCTGTGTTCATCCAGCTTCACACTTTATTATCGAACATTTTATGAGACAGGATTTGATGCCAGATGAGGTGTTGAAGTACAGGCAACCATTATTTGAACTATTGTCGATCTCGAAGTAGCAGAATTTAAGAAATAGGAAAATGTTGTTATGCATGTTAGTCTAATTTTCTGGATAGGTATAAATTCCATAACATAATTCAACAGTATGAAAGAAAACTACCAAAATAAGTTGTGTTCAACTGTTAAGTGCTTAAAGCAACCACTTTTCAAATAATAATGAGCCAGGTTTTAAAAGGAGTGACAATCTAACGCTTGTTTTTTAACAAAGGGAGAGAGGTCCACATTTCTGAGATCATTCTGATCGGTTCATTCGGAGATACAGAGCCATACTTGTATTCTGACAGCTCTTTTGCAACATAGAAAAACCAGGTGCCCTTTCCACAGCAGTCAGCTGCTTTATTCTGAAATTTAAGGTTCCTGACAGCCACTTTGACATACCTACATAAGGTGAGTGTCGTGTTAGGGTGTTGGAAGAATAGAGTGCCACGTGGGTGTGGGGAGATGGGGGGGGCGCAGGTAGATGTTTATAGGGTGCCAGATATGTTAGATGCCTGCTGAGAGGTAGGATACAAGGGGTAGAATACCAGACTGGAAGGCAGTAACATGCCAAATAAATGTGCTGGGTGGGTATGATGCCAGCTAAGTAAGGTGCTAGGGATACAATGTCAGATTGGTAGAGGAAGGGTCTCAGGCTTGTAGGTTACCTATGAGAAGGGAGTAGATTGTCTAAGTGTCGCAGTGCAAGGCGTTCAAGTAAGCAATGCAGTATTGAGGGCTGGTTGATGAAATCAGGTCCAGTGGGTTGGCGGGGTCAGGTCTGGGAGTTTGGGTCCCTGGCAACAAGGGTGGATGGGGTCGGGGGACTGTTAGGTTGTCAGGTCAGGTTCACTGGGCTGGGGGTGGGGATGGTCAGATTGGTGAGGGCCTGTCAAGTGGTGAGGGATAAGGGGTGTTTGATTGGGATCAGCGACAAGATGGTCGGATCAGAAGATTGGGTCCTGTGCAGGATGTGGGTGTCAAGTCAGCGTTACAGCAGATAGTTGAATTGGGTTAACTGGTGAGGGAAGCGGGGGATGGTCAGGCGCCGAGGGGATTGGGGGTCTGATGCCAGGAAGGTGGGATGTCTGAATCTATGGGATGTGAATAGCCTGGGCGTGTTTATTGGTGACATCTGTCTGAGAATTGTTCGAGGTATCAATTATTTTCTTAGGTGTTAGATTATGTATTTAATAGTCTAATTTTTTGAGTAACTATTTTATTTAGTTTCATCGGAGCCTTCATTTAAATGGAAACTATTAGAGTGCTCCAGGTGTAAAGAAATTCAGTTTCCTGCGCAATTCCTTCAGGGACTGCCAAGATTAGAATTCTGCTAGATCCCTACACAGCACTCCCATCTATGCTGAAATAATAACTGCACAGCTATCAAAAAATTTAGGTCGCTGATGTCTGCTTTCCCTTCAAGCCCGAATTGCTGCACCATTGAGTTTTTCCTCTGTACCAGGGACTTCTGCTTTTGACTCTCGTAACCTTTTGTTTGATCACTCACCAGTTTGACGCAAATTCAGGACCTCACCCACCGACAACCACCTCCTGATTCAGTATGTACCTTTTTGGCTTGGGAGCTGCAAATTTCCTCTGTTCCTGTGTGTCCCTTACCAAGTTTCACAGGCTTTCTGTCACTCTTTGAGGTATTCTTCCGTATTGACTGTTGCCACGGGTTTTCTTGTCAATGGTGTATTAGATTCTCAGATTTTTACTGATGATATTTAAAGCACTGCCTATTAGGGATGGGTGGTCATGCTGATCCAGCCAGTAAAGCCAACATCTGTTGAACGAATATATCTATATATATTTTTTTTTAAAATGGCTGGATGAGTGGGCAAGGTATTTCTTCTGTTCCCTTTCAGATCACCTCTGTTGATCACCATGTTGTATGTTGAAGCTGAAGCAAATCTCCAGATAACCACTGTTGACCATTTTTGTATGTGCTGCCATCATTTCTCCAGGGTCTGTGTGGTTCTGGTGTGGATTAAACTACCCACTTTTTAATGAGAAGTGTCTCTTGTAGTCAACGAGAAACAGTTTAGTGCACCACCTCAAATATTAACCCTTTTTCAGACCCTTTATAATTTAGACTGATAAATCAATGTTGTACAATGCCTGATTCCAACTTGTGTGGGAAGTGCTGGGATGGGAGGTTAATCAAAGGGAAGTAGGTCATGAACTGACCTGCTACACAGAATGTTAATGTTTGAATATGTGAGCACCTGGGCCTTATGAGTATGCCCTCTGACTCCTGTCCAAACCCAGTAAGAAAGACATCAATGCCAGAGGATGACCATGAAAATTGTTAGTTAGGGTACGGGACTACAGGAGCTGTAGGGAAACCTCAAGGTAAATATAGATTAGTGGGGAGTGTCAGAGTCTGTGACTGGGGGAAAGTCGATAGCCAAGGCAAAGAAGACACGACATATCCTTTTAGTATCAGGACAGGAGCTCTCCACCAGAAAAAATCAACAATAGTTTTTACCCAAATCTTTGCTGCCTCATTTTCTAGTTTGCTGTAGTTGTGTCTACAATTTAAATAGTGTGCAGTTATTTTTGCAGCATCAAGGCACAATATTGTCAATTGCTTCAGGTGGATTTAAAGTCCAATAAGTTCATAAGGGGCATGGATTGGGTGAAAAACCAAAGGCCTTTTTCTCAGGGTACGGGAGTCCAAAGCTAGAGTGAATAGGTTTAAGGTGAGAGGGGAAAGAACTAAAAGAGACCTGAGGCATAGCTTTTTCCTGTAGACTGTGGTGTGTGATACCCTGGAAAGCACCAAGAAGCAAAAGTACCTTGGCAGAAACCCACAAAACATTCAAGAATTATTTAGACGTACACTTGAGATGCCAAAGCATGCAAGGCTATGGGCTAAATGCTGGAAAATGGGATTAGAATTGTTATATGGTTGATTTTGACGAGCACAGGCTCAATGGGTCTTTTTTCTGTGCTGAAGACCTCTATGCAGATGATGGAAATCTGAAGCAAAAGCAGTAAGTGCTGGAGAAACTCAGCAGGTATGGCAGCATCTCTATCAAGCTAAGTCTCTGGACTTAAAATACTACCTCTCTTTTTCTCTCTGTACATGTGCAACCTGTCCTGCTGAGCTCCTCCAGCACTTTCTGTTTCTATTTTCGGATGCTGCTGCTCAGTCAAAGCCAAGGAAGTCATCTTTGAAAGATTGACCCTGGTTAGGGGTTTGGTGACCGTCTTCCAATCTAACCTGGCCTACCTAGACGTTGCGCTCTTGTTCCCTCCTTCTTCCAGTGAGCCAGTGAAAGATCCAACCATTGGCTCAAAACTTCATTTTTGATAGTCTTTCCTTTCCACACATAGCCAATTCCAATGGTGATCAATATCAAAGAATGATAAGGAAATAGTTTGAAATGAAAAATGCCTTAAGTGCACCTGCAATAAATTATGTTGTCAATAACAAAGTTTAGTATTTTTGTCACATATGGCTTATAGTAGTCATAGTCCGTAGGCTTACAAAATCCTTGTCAGTATTGAAAACATGTCTCAATGCTGGAAGGAAGAAAATGCAATTATAATTTTTCATTCCAACTGTTTTGTGTTGATTTATTTAATGGTATATCTCTTCTCCTGGAAAACATTCTAGTTTTCCTTAAACAACTTCTTCACTTCTCTCAGCTTATAACATTGTTCACGCCATTCATTCAAAAAGTGAACTGGTGATCTGTTTTGAGTCACCTGCCTTGAGCTGGATGAATTTGACAGCAGGATAGATTGACAGTCTGTCAAGATTCCCCTTTGCTTCCCCTAGTACTGCCCCCCTTCTTTGTTTTACACATGGACTGGCTTACATTAGGGAATCTCTGAACTGGAGTCACAGTGAGGAACCTGCATACCAACTCTAAATTCCCCAGCATGTCATTACATTACATACAGTAATGTGCTACCTCCTATTGCAGGCGTTAATACATTATTCACTCTCAACAAAAAAAACAAACCAGCACGCTCATCACTTGTACCCTGAGTAAATGCACAAGAGCTTCTTATGACTAATCATGGGGCAATGTTCCCATAAACTCCAATCTAATGCCAAAATCTGGGTTTAATTTGAGATACATGGTCAGTCTGGGGAAAGCTGGAGACCTGTACAATAAAGCCTATCCAATTTAGTCGCTTTAAGTAATCATGAAAGCAAGAATATTCTATCATATACTATAAGCATTTCAGAGAATAAGATCTTTCAAAGCCTTTTGAAATGAAAAGGAGAAGCCAAGCACAGTGATAGGTCCATCTAAATACCATGTATATAATTTTCATTCCTTTACCAATTACTTTCTTACTTGAAGAGAAATATAGTAGAAAAAATAGGCATTATATTTTAATTATTTTAATATTTCATTTTTTGAATTTCATGTTAAGTTAAAGCTTGTTTTGTATCCAACAAATTACAAGCCTTCCTTTTTTCATTCTTCCGTCACAAGCTACCATTTATTTCCCATCCCTACTTGTACAGGGGAACTTAATATTCGTAACGAGGTTACATCAGGTAAAGATGACTGATTTCCTTCCCTAAAACTGATTAGTGACTCAGGTTTTCATAACAACCAACAGTGGTTGCTATTAGACTCATTTTAATTTTTGAAAACTTAATATTTTTATTGGATTCCAATTTTAATCATTGAGCATAGTGGGTTCTGAACATATGCTCCCACACTATTAATCTGGAGTTCCAGAGCACTATCTTAGTGCCATTTCTACTATACTACCACATCTCCCTAATTTGTGTTATGCCTCAGATTGCAGTTGTAAAAGATGTTTGCAGACAACATTTTTCAAAGTCATCGATTTGAAATCGACTCCACGGCTCCTCTATCATAGATGCAACATAGTGAGACACACAGGCCTGCATTGTCACCTCCTATGGTTGCAAGGGCCAAGTTAGAAGGTTTCCCAGCTTCACAAAGCCAACCTGGAAGAATACACCTTGAAATTTGGGATTTTCATTCCAAAGTGGCAGGGTTCCCTAGGAGTTGAACAAGGTCATCCCAGAATGCGTGTAGAAGTGCTTGATAGAGGCATTGACTGGTTACAAGGCCAGCCTCAGTGCGCCAGCATTGTGCTGAAGTTTAAAAAATCTGAAGCACATCTCTCCAGCTCACACTCCTCATAAATGTCCAGTGCAACCAATACCACCTCACAGCCTGTGCCCACCCTTCTATGACCTCTCAATCTCCATGTCAATCTGTGTACAGTGTACAGGTATTCTCATATCCTTCATGCCAACCAATGCTCCTCTGCTTATTACCATGACCCTTTACAGCTCCCATTACAACTTAGTATGAACTCACACTGACTCACGCCGAGATAGTAAGAACAGCCGATGCTGGAGTCAAAGACAACACAGTGTGGAGCTGGAGGAAGACAGCAGGCTAGGCAGCATCAGAGGAGCAGGAAAGTTGACGTTTCAGGTCGGGACCGGGTCCAACCTGAAACATCAACTTTCCTGCTTCTCTGATGCTGCCTGACCTGCTGTGTTCCTCCAGCTCCACACTGTGTTATCTCATACTGACTCATGCCCCACTTACCACCATTTTCCCCTAAAAATACCAGGTTAACTTCGGCCGTATGTACCATAAGCAGACCTGAAGACCCAAGCTAAGATGAAACAATATGAAGTCCTATGTGACCGTAGCAGAATTCATTTAAAAAGAAACCTCATTAATCCATAAAAAACACTATATTTCATTTTCTTCAAATACATACCTTTATAGCCAAAAAAAATCATACAATGCATTAATTCCTTATAACAATAACTATCAAAATTCATAGACTCATTTCAAAACACTTGGACCTCTACGTCATTCTGTGAAATGACAGACACTCTGTTGTGATAATGTTAGGTTATGATAGCAATCATGCAGCACTGATCTAGTAATGATAAATCTCAGATTTACGTCAATAGATTGGAATAGCAAATTTCTGAAGAAGGGTCCCAACCCCAAACATCAACATCCCTGCTCCTCTGATGCTGCCTGGTGTGCTGTGTTCCTCCAGATCCATATTTTCTTATCTGTGACTCCAGTGTCTGCACTTCTTGCTATCTCCGAAATAGCAACCAAAGTTTGTTTTACCCATACTTTAAGGGTAGGGCTTTCAAAAATTCATGACAATTTTTGTGGTCACTTTTCACAGAGGATTTTGACACTTTGGAGATTTGCTTTTGACAGGTCCTCCTGACAGATCCTCCTGATACTTTTCACATTTTCGCTTGACAGTTCCAATGATTTTGATCTCTGCCAAAGATGTTCTGGGCAAAGGGGTGCCTTTCCCTTCCTAAAAGCTACTTTGACAATCCAAATGAAAAGCCACGCCTGATTCTACCAGGTCTCATCTACACGTGGGTCACAGTTGAGTTTTAAAGGGACAGCTCCACAAAGCCCACATTCAAGCTCCTGTGAAAATGTAGGTGCTGTCTCGGGGGGTGGAACTTCTGCATTTTGACCAGGTCCAACATTTTCAGAATGATAGAGGCTCTTGATTATTGCAAAAATCCAGGCACTGGTCATCAATAGCTAACATTGTAGATATCCATCCTGGAACCAGTGGTTCACATAGTCTCAAAATCAGTGGACAGGCTGTGTAGTTGCTGTGGTTCACCTAGCCTTCTTACCTAGCAATCTGGTCTTGTATAATTCTAGATCGATATGTGATTGACTCCTTGCTGTGAACAGGTTGACAAGGTCACTTGGTTGTTTAAGAAGATGGCTTACTGTCACATTGACAAGAACAATTAGACATGGCCTTCCCAGTAAATGTCCATGTCCCATAAATTAATAGAGGAAAAAAATGCTACCTTGTAAGTAGAAACCTTTGAGAGAATAAAACCTTGGTTTTTTTTTGTTTCATTAATGTCCTAAAGGGAACACAAGACTAGTCATTTGAACATTTTGCTGGTGATCTTTTTTTTCAGATCTCTGTACGGTCCCGTATGAGTTTACAGCCAGCAATGATCCTCGATATGCCTAGTAAAAGCACAATAGTTAACATTGCATTTATTGGACTTAAATACACCATTCAACCAAATCAGTCTATCCTGGTGTTTATGCTGCAGTTTATCCTAATGGGACTATCTTTCTAGAAATTGATGAGCGGACTTAGGCAAGGTGGAAGGAATATTTACTCACAGTCCACAAGTATGGATTTAGGCTGAATAATGCACAGGGTGGAAGCAGGTGGAACTGAGTTCACCCTTTTTTATTGTAACTGTGTGGTACCTCTCATGACTATTTTGAAGCAAGTTGGATATCTGAGTATTTTTGTACAATTGTCACTGGCCATGAAATTCCCACATCCTAAGTGACGGTCATCATCTTCAATCAAAAAATATTTTGTGCCTCCAGTGAAATCCCTGTTCAATTTCTTGGCAGATTTATGCCATTTGACTACAAGAAGGACATAATTGCTGTAGAGTACAGAAGAGGATTTATGAGAATGTTAGCCAGGGTTTAAAAAGTGTAGCTATGAGTAAAGATTGGATAGGTTCGGGTTGTTTTCTTTGGAACAGAGAAGGCTGGGCAGTGACTTAATCAAGGTGTACAAAATAATGAGGTGTTTGGACAGATTGGAGAGGGTAAATCTATTTCCCTTAGCGGGTTGGTCAATTACCAAGAGGAACAAATTTAAGGTGATTGGTAGAAGGATTTGAGGGGAACGAGGAAAAATGTTTTCACTCAGGGTGATCTCTGTCTGGAATTTGTTGCCGGTTTGGTGCTTGAGTGAGGAAAAAAACTACAATCTGCACCTGTAGTGCTGTAACCTGCAAAGGCTATGAAACAGATGCTGGAGTGTGGGATGAGAATGGGAAGTTGGCTAACTCAGCTGGTATAGACATGATGTGCTGAACGGTCTCTCGCTGTGCTATAATTCTTTGATGGTTATAAAATTCCAAGATCCATTGATTGTGGATTTACTTAGCATTGTTTGTTGCATGCTTCTTCTGCTGTTTGGCATGAAGGTAATCCAGTGTTGTAGCTTTATCAGTTGACACCTCGTATTTAGATATTGCCTGGTGCTGCTTTTGGCATGAACTCCTGGACTCTTTTTTTTGAAGCAAGATTAATCTCCAGCTTGGTGGTAATGGTAGATATGCTGGCATGGCTTTAGCAGTAATGTCAAGTCCATGAATGAATGCACGGGGAGAAAGAAACTCCTAAATAGCCAGAATCCTATGAGATGATAAAACCAATGAATTTTTTTCCCTTCAATTTTCTTAAGGGAACAAAAGACTAGATATTTGCTGGTGATCCTGAGTTAGGACATGTGATGACAGACTGTGTGGTTGAATGCAGTTCTGCTATGTGCTTTTACCTTTTTCATAGTGCCTGGACCTGCTTTACCCCATTGCATGCTGCTTCTCCTCACCAACTGAGCTATGTTCAAATCTCATTAATTAGTCCCCAACAAAATGCACCCAAATACATTTGTGAGGAATAGAGGAGTATTCCAGTGGCTTTTCTAACTCTGCCAGCAATTGAAAATCTGAAAATTACACTAACTTGCTATATTAAAGGTTATATTTTTCATTTTCTAATTGTGGACAAAGAGATAATATGTTTTACACTGATCAAAAGAGTAACAAGTATGTCTGTTTATGTGAACTATAAACAATGAAGTGAGAATATTGTAATTAGACATCTAATATTTTCTTTGGCAGAGAATTGGAAAATGCACTTTTATACATACTGATGTTCAAAACATTAAGTGATCTGGCCTAATGTAATACCTGAGAACGCACTGAATTTGTTGGCAGAAGAAGAATTATGCACAAACTGCCACATTATAAACAATCAGCATGGATCGAAAGATTCTTTGCTACACCAGATCTTGGAAGAATATTTTATTATTCAATCTTGGACTGCTGGTAGCCTGACAAAGCTGACATTTATTCCTTGTCCTAATTGCACTCCAAGTGGTAATGGGCTTCCTTCTGTTTGTTACAATAGTGTGGGATGCTCGACCAATTCAGAAGTCAGTTATTCTAACAGCTTGCTGATTTTTTTCTAAAAAATGCAATTGCAAGATTCCCCACCACGATCTCAAACCACTTTGAAATCCCATGGAAAATGAGCCATGTAAAAAATGCTACTGCTCGGTTTATATGTATTATCAAACAGACTTGTGCTTAAACATTTATGTGGAATGCTATCAGATTTTCTTGTGTCTATGTAACTACCTTAAAATAATCATGGATTATTTCAGTGTATTACGAGATCCTTTAAAATGACCCTGCTCTTTCACTGACAAGGTCACACAGATTCAACGCAATTATAGCAGGAAAGTTTCTTCCCTGAACATTTTTCAGTAACAATGAACTGTACCTTATATTAATAACATTTAAACATATCTGGTTGCACTAAAATATGACATCTCATTGTATGGAAGATAAAATCAAATTCTATGAGAAGCTCTTTATTTTATAATTCACTCATATTGCGGATGTGTTCCTGGGCTGGGTGCTTCCCACTCCATTCTACCCCACACTATAGTCTCGTTGTTCTACGGTTCTGTTAGCTGATAGGGATACGGTGAGAAGCTATTGAACTTTTAACAGACTAGTTATTTAACACTTGTCAATAGAAGGGGAAGAAGTTTGATACAGTGCAGGCAAAGTGCACAGTTTCACGGGCTGTTTTACCCAAGACAATGGTGACATTGTTTTTTTTTAACATATCACAGAAACTCAATAATTAATGCAACATTGAGTGCTGGTAAATGCTTTGAGAGACTTTTTGACATGAGAGACTAAGTGCACTCTCAACTTGCTGGTACTGAAAAAGAATCAAACTTGCATGTTCCACTGCAAACAACACTGGTTGCATAAAGACAAAGGTTTTTTTTACACAGACTTGCCACGTAAGTTTTTTTTTAGCTTTGTGATTTTATTCTGTTTTGTATCCACAGATAAATTTGGAGACAGTGAAAGGAAATGGCTGTCTGCTGCTTTCCAAATTGACAGTCATAAACTGATTTCATTATTTGTTATTGCGACAATGTTCTCCGTGAAATGTAATTTCAAATCTACATGCCTCCACTAGCACATGGAACTTAAACATAAACCTTCTATTTAAAAATTTAGTTCTCCATAAATAAATAGAGTCTCTTACATAATGAATTCCAAAAGATATCCATTTTGAAAACTGTTCCATTCTGATGTATATTCAGTTTCTCTGAATTAGAATGAGAATCAGAGATGACATTCTTTTCACCATAATGATTGGTCTATTTTCTGGCCGGATTTCCTTCCAATCCTGTCAATGGAATTTTCTAGAACAGGGCTTTGTTCACTTTTATGAATACCTGATGTAGTACTTTAGAATATAAATGCAAAAATAGGGCAAACCCGATCCACATCATGGGTCATAATTTCTCTCGGAATTACCTAATTGTTTAAATACTAAATTGCTTGTAAATTTGCCAATGATTCAAGTTCTTCCCATTCCTTGTTTCAATTAAAGACATCTGGTACCAGAATCTACTTGCAACATTGTAAATTATTTTTGCAATCAGATTCTCCTGCCCTTCAGTCCAATCCACTGCTTAGGTTTGGTCCAGAAGCTGCTTTCTGGTTTAGAACCTTACCACCTTTAAGTGATGTACTTAAGTGCTTCTTAATATATGATGAGAACAGAGATGGAAATTTCCTGATTAGTATAAAAGGATGTTTATAGCTCTTGCAATGTATTGTAAAATGTTAACACAGTCACATTCAATTAGAGGCCCAATTTGTCTGTGCAGATGGTTGAAAGTTAGAGCAGGGTTATATTTATTTTACATAACCAATAGTAAATTCACAAGCATTTGCAGTTTGAAAATCCCATATTCTCAAAGATAGAAGTCAGCAACAAAGAAAAAGATTGATTTCGAAATTGAAACACCAACAGTATGAGGAGGTGAGAGAGAGTCAAGCAGTTTGAAGGAGTGAATCACTTTATGGTGGACTGATTTAATAGTATTTTTAGTGAACGCCCTTTCTCCCTAATAAGAATATGGTTTTTCAATTCACTAACATAATGAAGAGCCCATGGACTAATTCTGACACAGTACTGTAAAGTTCTGGAAGCCTGCATGAAATCTAAGGAAAATTTACCATAATCAATGTTGTGATCTTGTGGCTAAGCAGCAGTTCTTTAAATGTCACAGTTAAAGGTTGTTAACCAATGATTTATACTTTTATGTACAATACATTTACAACCTCCTTTATATTGACTGTGGTTTGTAGGATGTTGGATTTGATCATATGTATCTTGTGCCCTGCCAAGAACTTGTTTTAGTAATTATTGTAAGATTTAGAGCATGTTTCATTTCCATTAGGTCCTTCATCTGATTCTGATTTCTTTTCTGACAGACAGATTGACACCAGGATTCACAATACAGTTTCCCACTTGTAGACTATAAGCTCATGTCCAAACAAGTGAAGCTGGTGAGCTGGCAAGAAAAGTACAAAACGATCTTATTAGTGATAATTTACAATCTGATAATACACACATCAGTACCTATACACACATCAGTAACTAAAGAATTCTACTGAAAAATATACCTTTGTGTTTAACATGGCAGGCATTCTCAACCAAAGTTGGGTGAAGAGGTTGCAAGGTTTCTGCAAAAAAACAAACAACAAGCAAAAAATTCCCTGGTGGAAATGAATCTAAGTGATTTATATAATTAGTGACACTAATGAAAGAATGGAGGGTATTGAGTTGAAAGTGGAAAAATAAAATTCTGAGGATTTTGCAGAACAATTGAAAAAAGAAGCAGAATAATGTCAAAAAACAAGAATAGATTAATATTTGAAAAGTAAGATCAGTAAACAGTTTGGTGCCTAATGATTCTGAACAGCTGAAACAGCTGACTCTCTTCCTGATGAAAGCACAACATTATGAATGGCTGTGGTTCAGAGCTACTCAGGCTCAACAGCAGAAAGCAGAACCATATACAGCTGATATGAATAGAGACTCTTTAGAACCTCCGTTTTAAAATGGGAATTCTAAATAGTTTCACTGACCAAAATTAAACTAATATTTCTTTTTGTGAGGATAATATTTGTGCTTGTTTACCGATGAACCCAAATCAGCAAGTGCTGTGGCTGTTTTTATTTTAGTGAGGTGCTTAGAGCCTACAGCCCAGCCTTTCTAGTGTGTAAATGGTCACCAATCCCTTGAGAATGATTCAGGACAAAACTATGATGCAGTATCTAAAAGGCAACAACTCTGTTGAAGCACAATCTGTCTCATTTGCTGGCACCGCATTTATTATGATGTTTTCCATCTAGGTATGTGATAAAAAAAGTCAGAATTACTACCCGTGCCTCTCTCATTGGTCAATAATGGAAAAATGTTTTTATCTAATCCTTCCTGGCACATCAGAATATCTCATGTGATTCCTAACTGCACATAACACACACCTCTCGTGTGCCACCCTTTCCCACCATCTCCCACCCCCATTACTCTTATGTGTTTCTGCTTTCTCAAGAACTGCCATCTGGCCTAGCACATGGTCAGGCAAATGTTGAAGAGTTGTGTAGAGGAAGAGTCTGCACATAGGGAGTCACAGATCAAGGGGTGGCCTATTGTCAGGGTTGGATGTCAGGTAGGACAGCTCACTAGATGGTGAAACCACATAAGAAGCTTCCAACTCATGGGACTTTGGAGTGGTGAATACCAAAATGCAGCTGGATATACACAACGTAGCATTTGGTTTATTGGCAAATCTGCCATATAAAAAAGATTTGAGCTCTCTGTTAAGGATTATCAAGCAGTCTGCTACCTTTTTTGCACAGAGACAGGAGCCCATCCTTTCCAAAATATAAATGATCACCAATTCCTTGCCTAGTTGAGTATGCAGTATCTAATGGCTGACATCTCTATTGAAGCACAAGCAGAAGCCACTCAATATGAATGCAACAGTGAAAAATCAGACTGAGGCTACATAAATTCAATTTGTTGCCATGCAAATGCAGGTTGGTGCCATGCAGGATCAGGCTGCTACCATCAGCAGCAAAACTCAAAGGAACATGAATCTGCTGTCCACCTCAGAATGATAGCACTCATGTTCCCACCATGAACACTACACCCATGTCCTTGCAGTTGCACATGAGCTAATAGTCTGCTGCTGCGCATCTCACGGTATCTGAACCTAAAACTGGACATTCTCAGAGTAGAGTTTCTCAATATCATCCTGCAAGTCCATTTTCAGTCTCATACTGAAAATTAGCAGCTTTTCACTGATCACACTGTGATCTCTAGGGTAGCTAGCATTAGAACAAATGAAAACACACAAAAAGGAATGCAGACAAAGGTGATTTTGTGATTTCTGCATGGAATATTTGATGCTTTTTGGAATTTTTTTGTAATGGCTTTTTATTTCAATGTTGTGGCAACATGATGGTCAAAAAGGAGGGTGAATATTGGGAATCTTGATGAGCAGCGAAGTGGGATTGTGTACACTATTATCACAGTTAGATGAGCCCAATATGGACTGAAATGGTATGTATTGTTTTTTTTCTTTAGCCCCATTCTCAGCTACTTGTATACCTGCTGCAAAGGCTGTACCCTCATGATGGTGCAAATACAGCAGATTCTGCTGAGTATTACAGAGTTCCTATTGAGTGATCCAGGCAGCTGAAGAGTTGGTTAAGCAACCCATGATCTGCTCAATTATACTTCATATGGTAGCAAGGGTCTCACTTTCTACACTCTGATTTGTGTATGGAATTCATTCTGCAGTAATAATCACGTGGTCAGAAGTCAGTTCTCATCGTCCTGCAGCCTTCCTTAGGTTTGTGTTGGCACAAATATTGACGTTACAATGGATTGACACAGAATGAAGGCATCGTAGTTGCCAGTATAGCCTATGATCACATGCCCATACATTGAGCACAGTCACACACCAACTTTATGGGGAATTGAGCACTTTATACTTAAGCAAGTATAAAGATATATTTTAACCCACAAAGCAACAGGAGTGTAATCAATGGCACTGTGAGCCATTATCTTGGTGAGGCCAAGATAGTGGATATTTCACCTATTCCTCTCTAGAATTAAAGAAGGCAATATGATCCTCCCTTCAGCATCTCTCTTATGCAACTGTGGAAAGTGAAGTGTGAGATATTAGAAATGTTGCCTGCTTTACCCTGGAAGAATCCTGACGTGACAAAGATCATGATTATGATCACCTTAAAGGAAAAGCACAGTCATTTTTGTGCTGCTCTGTTGGTGTTTGTCTGCCTGTGTCTGGTGATAGATTTCAGTAGATGCTGTTCAATCAACACTTTTCTGTGGCCAGGATCGAGAAACCCAAAGGTTGTGTTGCCTGCCTGTTGCCTGCATTCAGGATATCTCACCTAGGCTACAGAAGAACTCCGATTTGGGAAAGGAAAGGCTGTTGTTGTGGTCCACATAGGTACAAACGATAGAAGTAGAAAGCAGAAAGAGTTTCAATTGGAGGAATATGAACAGCTAATTTAAAAAGCAGAATAAAAAAAAGCAATTCTGTCCACAGGCCAAATGCTACCTGAGCCATGAGCTAATTGTCATTGGGTCAACAAGATTAAAGAGGTAAACATGTGACTAAAAGATTGGTGAGGAAGAAACAGGTTCAAATTCATGGGACACTGATACCAAAACTGGGGAAGGAGGGAGCTGTTCCAATGGGATGAGCTCCACCTGAATCATTCTGGGACCAGAATCCTGGAAACTCTCATAACTAGGGCAGTGGATAGGGCTGTAAACCGAATAGTTGGGGCGGTGCGGGGTGGGGGGGAGGGGGTGGAATTCTGGTGGTGATGGTGGTGTGGGGAGGTTTCCGTTGAACAGAAAATTATAAAATTAAAGGTAAACAATGAGGTGGGATTGCAAGTTAATGAAGAAAGGGTTGTTTGTTTCCAGAAAATAAGTGGAAGGGGCAGAAAGTGTGAACATCCTATTTTATCAAGGAACCATAAAACTGTAGGAAAATTCAACAGTAGACGAATCTTAAAGTGTCTGTATATTTTAATGCAGGAATATTCGGAAAAAGGTTCAACGAACTGAAAGTGCACGTTGAGGTTAATGAATATGATCTTGTATGCATTACGGAAACATGGTTACAAGGAGATCAAAACTGGAAACATAGTAGCCAGGGATATTTGACCTTTTAAAGAGACAGATGTGATGGAAAAGGTGGTGGGGTAACACTATTAATAAAGAAACAAAATGAGGACAGTTGTGAGAGATGATTCAGATTCAAATAATGTAGAGCCCATCTGGGCAGAGATAGAAAACAGTATGGAAAGAAAACATAAGTAGCAGTAATATACAGACGCTTAAACAGTTGCCAGTCTGGGAAAAGCTATAAATCAATAATTAATAGGTGGATATAAAAATTAATAGAGCAATAATTATGGTTGACTTTAACCTTTGTTGGAAAGTGTAGCTATAACATTGATTTCAGAGAGTGCATCAGAGATAATTCCATACAGCAATGTCTCATAGAGCCACCTGGAAGCAGGCTAGCTTGGATCTGGCAGTGGGTAATGAGGCAGATTTCATAAAGGACCTCAGTAACATATCTCTTAGGAAGTAGTGATCATAACATTATAGAATTTTATATTCACTTTGAATGTGAGAAATTTGCATTGGAAACAATAGTGTTTAACTTTAAAGGGCATTATGATGGAATGAGGATAGAGTTGGCTAAAGTGAACTGGACGGATAGATTGTCAGGAATGAAAATAAGCAAGCAGTGGCACATATTTAAAGATGTAATTCATGGGGATGTAATTCATGGGCTGTCAGTAAAAACGCGTCCCAGTAAGAACGAAAGATCCTAAGAGAGGAATAAACTAACCATGGACATGCAAGGAAGTTATGAAGAACATTAAGGTGAAAGAAAAAGCATATAAGGAGGCGAAAGCCAGTGATAAACCTGAAGACAGGAATAAATTAGAATCCAGCAAAGGATGATTAAAAAGATAATAAAGACGGAAAATAAACTGAGAGCTAACTGGAGAGAAATATAAAACCTGACAACAAGAGCTGCTTTAAATCTGTAAAATGGAAGAGAGAGGTCAAAGTGATCTTAGACCCCTTAAAAATGAATCTGGGGAGATGGTTTAGGGGAACAAGGAAATGACGGTGGAATTAAACAGATATTTTGCATCACTGTTTATGGTGGAAGCTACTTTGAATCTTCCATTAATACTAAGGAATACAGGGGAGCAATTAAGTAACATCACTCTCTCCAAGGAAGCCATTTTACACCAACAATGGTGGCTAAAGGCAAATAATCTCCCTCTGTCAGATTATTTAAATTCTAAAATCCTAAAAGAGGTAACTAAGAGATACTAAGATAATAAAATGTGAGGCTGGATGAACACAGCAGGCCAAGCAGCATCTCAGGAGCACAAAAGCTGACGTTTCGGGCCTAGACCCTTCATCAGAGAGGGGGATGGGGGGAGGGAACTGGAATAAATAGGGAGAGAGGGGGAGGCGGACCGAAGATGGAGAGTAAAGAAGATAGGTGGAGAGGGTGTAAGTGGGGAGGTAGGGAGGGGATAGGTCAGTCCAGGGAAGACGGACAGGTCAAGGAGGTGGGATGAGGTTAGTAGGTAGCTGGGGGTGCGGCTTGGGGTGGGAGGAAGGGATGGGTGAGAGGAAGAACCGGTTAGGGAGGCAGAGACAGGTTGGACTGGTTTTGGGATGCAGTGGGTGGGGGGGAAGAGCTGGGCTGGTTGTGTGGTGCAGTGGGGGGAGAGGATGAACTGGGCTGGTTTAGGGATGCAGTAGGGGAAGGGGAGATTTTGAAACTGGTGAAGTCCACATTGATACCATATGGCTGCAGGGTTCCCAGGCGGAATATGAGTTGCTGTTCCTGCAACCTTCGGGTGGCATCATTGTGGCAGTGCAGGAGGCCCATGATGGACATGTCATCAAGAGAATGGGAGGGGGAGTGGAAATGGTTTGCGACTGGGAGGTGCAGTTGTTTGTTGCGAACTGAGCGGAGGTGTTCTGCAAAGCGGTCCCCAAGCCTCCGCTTGGTTTCCCCAATGTAGAGGAAGCCGCACCGGGTACAGTGGATGCAGTATACCACATTGGCAGATGTGCAGGTGAACCTCTGCTTAATGTGGAATGTCATCTTGGGGCCTGGGATGGGGGTGAGGGAGGAGGTGTGGGGACAAGTGTAGCATTTCCTGCGGTTGCAGGGGAAGGTGCCGGGTGTGGTGGGGTTGGAGGGCAGTGTGGAGCGAACAAGGGAGTCACGGAGAGAGTGGTCTCTCCGGAAAGCAGACAGGGGAGGGGATGGAAAAATGTCTTGGGTGGTGGGGTCGGATTGTAAATGGCGGAAGTGTCGGAGGATAATGCGTTGTATCCGGAGGTTGGTAGGGTGGTGTGTGAGAACGAGGGGGATCCTCTTGGGGCGGTTGTGGCGGGGGCGGGGTGTGAGGGATGTGTCGCGGGAAATGCGGGAGATGCGGTCATTAACTAAGAGATACTAGATGCATTGTGTGTAATTTTTCAAAAATCCTTAGCTTCTGGAGAAGTACCAGAGGATTGTGTTCAGTTTTGGTTGCATTGCTATTGGAAGTATGTTATTAAACTGGAAAGAGTGCAGAAGAAATCTACAAGGATGTTGCCAGGACTCAAGAGACTGAGTTATATGGAGAAGTTGGACAAGCTAGGACTTCTTTCTTTAGACCGTAGGAGATTGAGTGTGGGTTGGGTGGATGGATTTTTATAGAAGTGTATAAGATCGTGAGAGGCATGTTAGGGATAAATGCACTCAGACTTTTTTGCAGGCCTGGAAAATCAAGGACAAGAGACCATCAGTTTAAGGTAAGAGGGGAAAGAATATATGGGAACCTGAGGGGGAACTTTTTTTACGCAGAGGGTGGTATACATATTCAATGAACTGCCAGTGGAAGTGGTTGAAGCAAGTGCATTAACAACATTTAAAAGGCATTTGGATGAATACATGGATAGGAAATGTGTAGAAGGATGTGGGCCAAATGCGGGGAAGTGGGGTTAACATGGATGGACATTTGGTCGGTATAGACCAGTTTGGGCTGAAGGGCCTGTCTCTGTGCTATAGGCCTCTGTGACTGTATTATTGGAAAACTGGTAGTGTGACACCCTCATTCAAAAAGGGAAGGAGGCAAAATGTGGGTAACTATAGGCCAAGTAGCCTAACATTTATTGTTGGAAAGCTATTGCAATCCAACATTAAATTATGCAGAATATTTAGAAAATCCTAATCTAGTCAAGCAGAGTCACATGGCTTCATGAAAGGGAAAAGATGTCTGTCTAATTTGTTAGAGATGTTTTGAGGAAGTCTCAATCAGAATGGAGAGAGGGGAACCAGTAGATGCAGATGTGGTGCTTTTGGACCTCCAAAAGGCGTCCAGCAAGATATCCCACCAATAGGTTAAGTCCACGGTGTTAGACATGGGCTTGGATAGGGTAATAGCTAATGGACAGGATATAACAATTGGGGATAAGGGGTTCTTATTCAGGTGGTGAGGTAGGTGCTCCACAGGGATCAGTGTTCGGACTACAACTGTTTACAAGATACATTAATGACTTAGAAGAACGAAGTAAACTACTGTCACCAAATTTGCAGGTGACACAAAAATCAGTGGTAAGACAGGCTGTAAGAGGAATACAGACAATTTACAAGAGAGATATTGACCGATTTAGTAAGTAAGCAAAATGTTGGAAAATGGAGTATACTAATAGAAGATGTGAAGTTGTTCATCATGGAAAGGAGAACTAAAGAACAGAATATTATTTAAAAAGAGAAAAACTGCAAAAATTTGAACATGAAGGGATTTGGGGGCACTGGCACATGAAACACAGAAAGCTAACACATAGGTTCAGCAGGTAATCGGGAAAGCTGGTGGGACGTTGGCCCTTGTTTTAAAGGGGTTAGAGTATAAGAGTACCAAAGCCTTACTGCAGCTGTATGAGGTGCTGGTGAGACCACACCTGGAGTACTGTGAGCAGTTTTGGTCCCCTTATCTCAGTTAAGATAAAATTTCATTGGAGGCAGTTCAGTGCAGGTTCACTGAGATGATCCCTGCTACAGAGGGCTGGCTTTATAATCAGAAGCTGAACAGGTTGGAACTCAACTCACTGGAGTTCAGAAGAATGAGTGGTGGTCTCACATAAACATACAGAATTTATAAGGCATTTGGCAGGGCAAATGCTGACAGGATGTTTTCCATCAGGACTGTCGAAGTCCAGAGGGCACAGTCTCAAAATAAAGGAACATCAGTTTGAGACTGAGAGGAGGAGGAATTTCTTTCCATGGAAGCTTGAGAGTTATGGGGAACAGAGTGCTTGTGTATGTTTAATGCTGAGGTGAACAGATTCTTGAGCAGTAGGGGAATCAAGGGTTAGAGGTAAAGGACACAAAAGTGAATGAGATGATGCTTGATCAGTTATGACATTGTTGAATGGCAGAGCAGGTTTCAGGGGCCAAAAGAGCTACTCCTGTTGCTATTTATTATGGTCTTATTAACACCTTTTATGTTAAATGGAAACCATGCACGCTCCCATCCTTTCTGACCTGGAGGTAAGGGAGTTGCTGCCCACAAATACTGAACGGATATATTATCTGCTTAGAGCTCTCTTCCTCTTTCTCTTCCGTCCAACCAAAGCAGTTTATCTGTTACATCCATGTAATCTCTCCTCATTTTTTCAGTTATACAGCAAGTTGAAACAAATGGTAAATGCAGCATACGTAACTGGGAGCAAGATCTCTGAATAGAACCCTCAAAGAGAGAGCCACCTCCTTCAACCACACTTCCTGTAGAAATCAGCAACTTTTAATGCAGTAAAAGACTCATAGCTAATAAATTAGCTGATAAATTAATCAGCAACAAACCTAAAAGTTGTTTAAAAAGCCCTGCATGCTGCTGAATACATGTTTAATTGTGTGATGTTAAGAAAGGTCATTAGCTGGTGTAATAAAGGTGAAATGACTTGACTGGAGCCAAATCAACATTGTAGCCCCCTAGACATGCTGGTCTGCCTATTCTGCAACTTCCCAGTTCACATTTCTAATGCCCTCATCAAAATTATGTGGGAAATGCCATTAAGTGTGTGTAGCAACACAAACTTCATTTGCACCCAAAACAATACCTGTAGTTCCAAACAGGGTGTAATAGGTCACATTCTGTAGCCTGTTTTATCTGATTGAGGAGTCTGGGAAAATTTATCAAGAATTTTACATTTCAGTAATAAAGTAGGGCTGTTAGTTGAAATTTCCTTACATTGGTCAATGTTAGAGCATGAAATATGTTGCCACAATGAGCTGTTGAAGAGGAAACTTGTACCTTTAGGGGAAATTATGATTAATAGTTAAAGCAAAGGGAAACAGGTTATAGTGCCAGTAGTGGGACAGCAGTAATAGTTTTGTGCTGGTCCAACAAAACTTCCTTCAATGCTCTAAAACCTTAATGGTCCTAAATATCTAATAACCTCCAACACCACACTCCTTAACTTACATAGTTTAGTTCCTACTCAGCTAATAAAGATCCTGTTCTGGCAAATGATGCACAATTCAATAGTATAAGAAGAACAATCTCTGAACACAGCAGAAATGAAGGTCACTAAAACAAAAGCAAAATGCTGCAAATGCTGGCAATCTGCAATAAAAACTAAGAGTACTGGAGAAACTCAGCAGGTCTGGCAGCATCTGTAGAGTCAAACAGAATTAACATGTGAAATCTGATATGCCTTCTTCAGAACAAAGAGCAATTGTATTTTACTAAATCTGGGAGAAAGCAGCCCACTTGTTGATACTTGTCCACCACCTTCAATGTTCACTTTTTCCAGAACAAACACACAGTGATAGCAATTGGTACCTTGTGCAAGATGCACTGCAGTAATTCACCAAGGCTGTTGCAAAAGTACCTTCAAAACCCATGATCTCTATCACCAGAAGGACAAGGTCCAACACATGGATCCCTTATCTGCAATTTCCACTCTAAGGCACACACCATCTTGGCTTGAAACTATATCACCATTCATTCACTGTCACTTGCCATTTCTGAACCTCATCCTTAATCACACTGTGCAACTCATTATCAAGGGTAGTTACATTTGGGTAATAAACACTGGCCTACCTGGTAATGCTCACATTCCATGAATGAACAAAATAAGGTAATATGCCTCTCAGCCTAATATGCTTGCTCTACCCAGTGACAGTGTATTTTTGGGATATAACAACGCTTCTTTGTTCTGGTCTAGTAGCATCAGCATTTGAGTTTGCCACCCCAACTTAAAACAAACTGTTTGGTCAAATTAAATTTATGAAACTGATGAAATATCTCATTTGAAAAGAGTCTGTGTGCTCCAGTTTCACTGGTTATCCTTCTCTTTCATCTTCTGCTTTGCAAAGGGACGCGGACAGTTAATAAATGCAATGTGTTGCAGTTCCACTGGAGCAGTCTCAGCCATCTGGCCACTCAGTCAAACAGCTCACTGATCCTGGTGTTTAAAAATTCAATCCAAACTTCGCTCATCTGGATTATTCCCATTTCTAACTGCAATCTGTTAGCCTTTTCAATTTGTTGCATCTCATTTTTTTTTCATTTGAGCCATTGGAAGCATGGGGATTAATTTCCTTCATTCTTATGTATATGTTACTTATCATCTAAATTACTCAGATTCAAGTCATTGGAGAAAGTATTGCACATTGCTAATTTTTGGTGGAGTCGTACAAAGTAGCTGTGGACCTCCTGATTGAGTGCTGCAGCTTTAATGCTTTCAAAATTCCATTAATCAATCTGAGAGGGAAACCTTACAGTTCCCTCAGCTATGCCATCATATTATTTCTTAAATGACCTGTCTACATACAGCATTCCCACAAATTATTTTGAACCGATGTTAGATTGTGGCCGTTTTATTTTCTGAATCCTGCCTTTGATGCATGCTCCTTCACACGAATACCGTGACCGCAAATGAACAATGTGCACAATACTCCAGTCGATACATCCCCTAACATAAACTGTAGGACAGGAAATAAATCAGGAGATAATGATTGGCGGAACATTATTCATAGAAACTTCAATCTTCTTGTAGATTGGGAAAATCAATTTGGCACCACTAGCCATGATTAAGAATCCATAGAGCATATTCAGGACAGTTTCCTTGACAAAGGGAAAATATTAGATCAGATTAGATTAGATTAGATTTCCTACAGTGTGAAAACAGGCCCTTTGGCCCAACAAGTCCACACTGCCCCTTGAAGCATCACACCCACACCCAAAAGAAAGAGAGAGGCCAAAGTGAACATAGTCCCTTTAGAGAACAAGGCTGTAGAAATAATAATAGGAAACTTTGCTTTAGTCTTCATAGTAGAGGACAGTAATAGCATTCCAAAAATACTAAATAATTAAGAAGTAAATGAGGGAGAGGAACCTAAGTTAATAAGTAACGTGAGATAAAGTGCTAGGGAAACTAATGGGGCTAAATAATATGTCTCTTAGATCTGATGGGTTGTATCTTAGGATATTCCAGGAAATAGCTATAAAGATATTAGATGCACTGGTGTAATTTTTCAAGAAGCCTTAGATTGTGGAAAGGTCCCAGAGAATTAGAAAATTGCCTTTTCTTAAAACAAGGAGAAATCAAACAGGTAACTGCAGGCCAGTTAGCTTAACAGCTGTCATTGTGAAAAATGCTAAAGTCTATTATGAAGTTTGTAACAGCAAGGCATTTGGAAGTAAAAGTATAATCAACCAGAGTCAGCGTTGCTTCATGAAGGGAAAATTAAGTGTGATAAATTTATCAGAATTCTTTGAGGAGGTAACAAGCAGGAGAGATAAAGGAGAACCAGCAGTTCAATATATTTGGATTTCCAAACAGCATTTGATATGGTACCACATGTAAGGCTAGTTCATAAGATTAGAGCACATGGTGTTAGCGTTTATATGTTAACTTAGATAGAGAATTGATTAACTAATAGACAGAATAGGTGGAGAATATTCAGGATGACAACCTGTAAATAGTAGAGTGCCACACTTATTCAGGGTTGGGACCACAATCATTTAGAAAATCAGGACAAGGAGCAGGAATAGGCAATTCAGCTCCTCAAACCTGCTCTACCATTTGATATGATCGTGGCTGATCTCAGCTCGGCCTGAACTCTACTTTCTTGCCGACTCTTCAATTCATTGAGGAAATCAAGGAAGAGACAGGCAGATCTTTAATCAGAAATAATTTTGTATCCACCACACTAAAAGTAATGAATTTGAGGTTACGGGAATAGGGTGGTTCTGATTGGGATGCTCTTCGGAGGGTAGGTGCAGAGTCAATGGGTCAAACAGCATCTTTCTGCATTGAAGAGATTCTATGATTATCTGTTATTTTACTCCTGGGGGGGTGAGCAAGGTGGGTATTAAGGGATTTGAAAGTGAGTGGCATAGCTGTTGCTTTTATTTCAGATGGGGAGGTGACCTAAGTGAGGATTAGGCAGCTCAGAGGGCATGCAACATGGGTAGTGGGCTAGGTGAGTAAGAGATAATGTTGCAGGTAGCAGTGAGTTGGTAGAGCCTGAGCATTGATAGAAGATGGGAGGTGGGTAAAGGAGCAGAGAGGATGAATGGAAGGTATCAGAAAGAAGTTGATGACAATTAAGCTGGTGGGGTAGAGAAGGTCATTGTGTGTGGGAATTTGTGTCTCACAAACTTGAGTTTTTTTGAAGAAATAACAAAGAGGATTGAAGGCCGAGCAGTGGATGTGATCTATTTGGACTTCGGAAAGGCATTCGGCAAGGTTCCTCATGGTGGACTGGTTAGCAAGGTTAGATCACGTGGAATACTAGCCATTTGGGCACAGAACTGGCTCAAAGATAGAAGACAGGTGGTGGAGGGTTTCTTTTCAGACTGGATGTATCTGACCAGTGATGTACCACAAGGATCAATGTTGGGTCTGCTGCTTTTTGTCATTTTATATAAACAATTTGGATGTATGGTTAATAACTTTGCAGATGACACCAAAATTGGAGGTGTAATGAACAGCAAAGAAGTTTACCTCAGAGTTCGACAGGATCTTGATCAGATGGGCCAGTGAGCTGAGGTGTGGCAGTTGGAGTTTAATTCAGGTAAGTCTGAGGTGCAACATTTTGGAAAGGCATATCAGGACAGGACTTAATGGTAAGGCCCTGGGGAGCGTTGCTGAACAAAGAGACCTTGGAGTGCAGTTTCATAGTTCCTTGAAAGTGGAGTCACAGGATAGTGAAAAAGGCATTTGTTATGTTTGCCTATATTGGACAGTGCATTGAGTGTAGGATTTTGGAGGTCATGTTGCAGCTGCATAGGACATTGGTTAGGCCCTTGGAACACTGCATTCAATTCTGATCTCCCTGGTGTATGAAGGATATTGTGAAACTTGGAAGGGTTCAGAAAAGATTTACAAGAACGTTGCCTGGGTTGGAGGGTTTGAGCTACAGGGAGAGGCTGAATAAACTGGGACTATTTTCCCTGGAGCGTCAGAGACTGAAGGGTTATAGTATAGAGGTTTTATAAAATCCTGAGAGGCATGGGTAGGGTAAATAGCCAAAGTATTCTCCCCTGGGTGGGGGAGTCCAAAACTAGAGGGCATAGGTTTAAGGTAAGAGGGGCAAGACTTAAGAGGCAACATTTTCATGCAAAGGGTGGTACGTGTATGGAATGAGGTTCCAGAGGAAGCTGGTACATTTACAACATTTAAAAGACGTCTGGATGTGTATATAAATAGGAAGGGGTTAGAGGGATATAGATCAAATGCTGGCAAATGGGACTAGATTTACTTAGAATATCTGGTTGGCATGGATGAATTGGACCAAAGGATCTGTTTCTGTGCTGACTCTAAGGTCATTGACTTTCTGGCTGAGACTGAAATGACCCAGTAGGCAACCTCAGATCAGACTGGCTAGGTTTGGTGTCACAACCTCATCTCCTGGTTTTGGGGCAAGAGGTCAGACGACATCAACACACCCCATCCACTGACACCTCCAGCAAATCGAGGCACCAATTTTCCCTGCTCTGCCATGTATAAGGTAAATGTCAGGAAATATACAAGGCAGCTCTGGGCCAACAGTTGTTGTCTGGACAGAACAATCTTTTTACACATGGTGCTGGCACCAGTGATGGCAGTGAATTACAAGGTATCTGGACAGTCACGTATTATTCTGGGTACAGCGAATGGTAGAATCAGGTTAGAAATTGGTGAAAGCCATGCCAAAGGGTAAACAACGTGGCAAGTTTGGTAAGATACATTGAGAGATCTTGCTAGACCTTATGGAATGAAATCCTCTATGAAACTTGACAAAGCTGACACATTACTTTGGTAAGATTCAGCCCACTATTTCTATTGTGTTTACTGTTTGAAATACCATCACCCCTGAGAAACCTCCTTTTTGAGTTCAAAAAAAGGGCCAAATGTTTCATGTCTATGTGTTGTCTCCAGTCCCCGTGCTTCTTTTCCAGACTGCCTCCATCGCTTAGCTGACTGTTACCTGTTGGAGACACACAAATTGTTGTAGATGGTGAGGAATGTTAAAAGTTTATGCAAGATCTTGAGCCTGAGTCTTTTAAACAGAGGTGTAGAGTACAAAACAGAAGACATTTTGCTGAAATTTTATTTTTTAAAAAGTCCTGTTTTTAACTCATTTTCAATATTGTGAACACTGTCAGCCCGAACACTGCATTAGCTTTGGGGAGGATTTGAAGGCACTTGAGAAGTGTAGAAAATTCACTGAATGGTTCATATGCTGAGAGATTTCTATTAAGAGGATTGATTGAGGAAGCTGGAGATGATCCACTTGAAGAGAAGTTTAAAAGGAAATCCAGTAAGATATTCAAAAAATTCATAAAATACCTGAAGAGATGAGAGTGAGGCTGATCCTGTTGACAGAAGGGTTGATAACAAGAGGGCACAGATTTAAGATGAATGGCAACATGAGGAAAACCATGTTTATGCAGTAAGCGTTTAGGACGTAACGTGCTCTGTGACAGTGTGGTATAGATTGACATGCTCGTGGTTTCTATATGGTCCCTATACCATGTATCACAAAGGGTCAGGTTCATAATGAAGCAGATATCTGGAAGTTTATTAACAACTATCTAATTTTATTTATGTTGTCTCAGACTTACATTTACAACCTGGCTTATAGATATTTCTAATCAACCTGTTCAGACAAGTTACAACACTCTTCTGACACAGGTAGCACTTGAACACAGGCCTTCTGGCCTTAATATAGGCACATTATCAGTCTGTCACAAGATCCCAGCATGGGTTCTATGCCTTTGTAGATTACTGTTACATTAATGCATAGCTCACTGGGTGACTAAAGGACTGACTAATAACCTGTCTGACTGTTTGCTCAACTGCCAACTGAATGTCCAGAGAGTCAAATGGAGACCTATTATATGTATGTCATACCGTGCAGTCATCTAGATGTCTTAAAGGTAGATTGCCTCTGTTACATCTGCCCAATAGTACAGCAGAGACATGTTGAATCATGATTTTCAAATGGCTGTTTGATAGACGCTGGATTGCAATGTAGACTGATGCCAACAGTGTGGCTTCAATTCCCACTTTGGTCGGGGTTACCATGAAAGACTCTCCTTCTCAACCTCTCCCCTCACCTGTGGTGTGATGGACCCTCAGGTTAAACCATTATCTCTCTCTCTCTCTCCGCCCCCCTCTCTCTCTTCCCCCCCCGCCCTCCCTCTCCCCCTCTCCCCCTCTCTCCCACAGGACAACAGCCCTATGGTCCTCTGGGACTGTGGTGAGTTTACTTGAATTATCTGAAGAAGAAAATTGCAACTATATATGAAAAGGGACTTGTTGAGTTGCTCCTGCACAGAGGTTTTAGGCACAAAATGAGTCAAATGGCCCCCTTCTGTGTTGTAACCGTTCTGTTAACCAAACAACTAGAGCAGGGTCAGACGAATGCACTTGCACAGCTCTCTGGTGTTATAGATTACCTTTAGCCTTCACTGACTGGAGAGTTGGAGGCTACTCCTGCATACAGATTCCATTCAAGTGAAACAGGCAAGTGAGTTGAACTTTGAATTGTCTTCATGACTGGTCCCTCCACAACACCAAGATATTTTGAGATAGCTGGGACCTGATGACATTGGATCTCCTATTGGTAATTTGAAGGTATGTTTCTAGATTCAAGAAGCCATCAGACAGCTGCACGTATGAGACGACTGCAGCTGTATTTAAAGGTTCTCCAGATCTTGCCAAGAAAGCTGGCCTGTAGTGGGGTTATTTCCCAGCCATCTAAATGGGCCAAGAAAGAAAATTTCTTCATTCCCGGGCCTGGGTTGTTGTTAATATCCGATGTACTACTCCCATTTAGTGTCTGGGGTCTCGAACCAGGAAAATTGGCCCTTACGTTATTTTGAATGAAGATCAGAATAATGTACAATCACTCCAAGATTTTCTACACTCCCTTCAGTCCTTCCCTGCATGCTCAAATAATGCTATATCTCAGTAATAAAAATTTGCAACTGCACAGCTATGCAAAGGCACAAATGATGAGGATTATGTTTTATTGCATATTCCTTTGCATGATAATACTCTAGACATATCAAGATGGAGGCATTGTGCATCCAGCATCTGGCAGGAACTGTTAGAACAGCCAATGGAACAAATCCATAGAATCATTAGAATCCCTACAAGGTGGAAGCAGGCCACTCAGCCTATCGAGTTCACACTGACCTGCTGAACAGCATCCCACGCAGACTCCCGTCCCTACCCTGTCCCCGAAACCATGCATTTCACATGCCCATAGCAAATCTACCTAACCTAATATCCCTGGACACTATGGGCAGTTTTGCATGGCCGACCCAACTAACCTGAACATCTTTGGACTATAGCAGAAAACCAGAAAACCCACACATACACAAGGAGAATATGCAAATTCTGTACAGACAGTCACCCAAGGCTGGAATCGAAACTGGGTCCGTGGTGCTGTGAAGTAGCTGTGCTGGCCATTGAGCCACAATGCCACCCAAACTAAAGTTTCACGTCAGCTTGCTGGCATTGTGAAAAGACAGGTAGGTTTCCCTCTGCATTGTCCATTAGAATTGTTTAAAAGAGAAGGCTGGGTTACTTTTTTTATGAGATGTGTTGAAAAAATTGGAGTGAAAAACTCATTTATTCTTTTGTTCTTCAAGCACGAGAACCTCACAGGATCTTGTTTTATTTTTCTGTCTTCCCAGTGGATCTCCTCCCAAATGCAAATAATGTCTACTAAATGGCTGACTATTAGGGGAAATTTAAAGTTTTACCGCAGGCTACCAATCTATTAGAAGCAACTGCAGTAAAATACCTGTGTTAATAGGAAAGTTTGAAACCAGTCCTCAGTGGCTATCTATAGTTGGAACATAAGAACAGTCAAGGACATAATAAAGCCAATCAATCCCTCAAAGCGTATTCCTCTGCACTCTGAGCCTGTGAATTTGAATTTCAGTCGAACCAGCTTTGATGGGATAGGCTGGAATTGTGTAGAGATGACAAGGGCTTCAGCTACCATCTGGAGTACCAGAGCGAGATCCACACAAGTCCTTTGCAGAAGGTCTGCCTCATCTTATTCCACACAGGCTCTCGACAGTCGAGTAGCAAGATCAAGGACCCTGGTATTCAAAGTCTACTTGCTGAGAGATGCAGCCAATCAGAGACAAACAGCTCTATTAATAGCAACTAATTTTTTGGCAGATACTTTTTATAGATTTCAATGTTGAATTAATGTACACTCATATCCATGACATCTGTGATGACCTTTGACAATAAGGCAAGAAGGACTAGGAAACATATGGACCACTAAAGCTAGAAACCTTTTTATAAGGCCCTAAAATTAACATGTTTCAGTCAAGCTGTGTACACTATTAGTGGTAGCAATGAACTTTTTATAGGTTGCATTAGCCAGCAGATTTGGCATTCAATAAGATAGTTAAAACTTCATCAAAATGTGAGTTAGAGTGGGGTGTGGGGTGAGGGGCTTTTGCATTTTAGCTGCCAGTCATTACCTTTATGCCACTCCTTATTGCTCAAACCTAATAAGCGCTTTGTAAGCTAAAGATGCTAGTCGACAGCTCTACAAGATATTGTCTTTCCACATAATGCAACACAGCTGCTTAGCTGCACACGTGTTCCCAGAGCCTTTCAAACCACACTGATCTTCGTTCCAGTCTCTAATTAAGAAATATACCAGACAATGAAGAAGTAATTCACTACATAAGGAAATCTCATCAAAGATCAGTCAGTAATTGTAGGATGATGATTTGTTCTTTTAGGGAAATTGAACAATATAACCTTCACTTACAACAGCAGAGCTGGCCATCTAATTATTATTTTCTGTGAACAAGAAAAAGAATTTTCCATCTGAAGCCTTTGATAATTTGTATGTGTTCCAGGTGAATCATTTGCAGCAGCGAGGAGAAGACCTGAATTAAATTCTGACTGTGGGACTGGAGATAAACACATGCACTGTCAATTAATATATAAAAGTGCTAACTAACTATTGTTAACTCTAAACCGAGGTGTTTAAATGTTCAGATCCACCCTTACTGACATTACCCTCCTGTAGTTGCAGAAGTATCCTCTCTTCCCTGCCACCACCCACGATCCACTTTTCAGCCTCTTTTCCTAATGGTATCAAAGTCCAGTTTCTGAGATACTGTAATTATGAGTAAGCACTAAAATAATGTCTGTACTTTTTAAAAGTTGAGCATGTATGTTATAATGTCAAGTTTTGAGAAGTGTCTGTTGTTCTTGTAGTAGCATTTATGACATAAGTTTTCTGATATATGTAAAATTGTTTGTTCAAAGTTTGAATTTTGAACTAGAAGCATGTGGGTGTTCCTCTATGTACGAGGTATTTAATGATTAGTTTATGTTTCTGGAGGTTTTTCTGAGACGGAGAAAGAGCATGAGAGGGTAAGTTTTTAGTTTACAATGTCTTGTTGAATTTGGATGTAAGAAACAGTTCCTTTATCATGAGAAGAGTTGATTTAGAACAATCATGAAGTACGTGTTTTAATTGAAAACTTCAAATTGAAGGTGTTTGGTTCAAACCCCGAAGGACTATTTGAATCTGAGAAACTCTAAGCTCATTTCTATGACTGTAAAATAAAAGGCTATAAAACTCTTGAGACCTGCAGCTGAAAAAACCAGGTAGGTCAAAACTATAGATGTGATAAAGAAGGGAACTCTCTCTTTCTGGTGTTTGAATACTGTGAAGTGATGGTACTGGAATAGCTGGCATTGTATTTTTACCATATGTTTCAAATGTTTCAATTTGTAATGTGTGAAGAGCTTAGTTTATTCTAACTGATATTTTATTTCTTTTGCATAACTTCTTATCTTTCATTGTTTAAAATGAAATCTGCAGCATAGCTTGCCTGTGTTTCAGTAGAAGTTCACTTTGTTAAATAATTCATGATCTATCAAGCCAGATATCAGTCTGGGATCTGACATGTCTGGTAATAACATCAGATGGGAATCACATTACAGGACGTAACTAATGTCCTTGTGAGGAGTTGAAAAGACAGAGCGAAGGAAGAAAGTAATAGACACCTGTAAATATTAAGAAATAGCATAAAAGTACATAAATGGAGAAAAAGACGAGGGAACGGAGAGAAAAGTAGCAGTGTATCTGTTTTTATACAAAGCACAAGAGTCAGAAGGCATGAATATAAAGTGAATTGCAAAAGAAGCAAGTGCACTGTGGGAATAAGCTATTTTTCCAAGCACAGAGTGTTGTAATTTAGAGCATACTGCCTGAAAGTGAGGTGGAAACACTGTTGAAGTTTAATCGGGATATTCAAAAGGGACTTGAATGTTATTTGCCTAGAAACTGTGTGCAGGACTATGGAGAGAAATGAGGAGCTTGGAACTATGTCATAGTGCTTATTTCTGAGAACCAGTGCAGACACAGTGAGCCAAATGGTCACCTTCTGTGACATAACAATTCTGTGATTCTGGGATAATAGAAAACATTCTTCATCATTTAACCTTACTGCAGTTATTTCATTCCAATCTCCAATAAATGAATATATAAAACAAGTAAAGTCATTACTGAAAGATCTCCAAAGCCTGGATAGCACTCACCAGCACCTTCCAATAGATAATTAAGGAAACAGGCAATGAACAATATTCTAGTCATCGATTGTCCTCATTCTGAGAAAGGAAATGCACCATTCCTGTACCTTTTTCATTTCTTAGAAAAATGTCTTGTTGGCATTAGCACATCTAAGGCTGCTACAGTTGTACTCATTCTCTAACATATGCTCCATTTAGCATGACTTCCACTGAGAATATGTTATCATTTAAATTATACTCATATTTGGACAGGGATTTCATCTGTGCAAATATCAGCCTGAAATGCAAAGCTTCATTACAACAATTAACTGAAAAACAAAGTTTTAAATTTTTGTCTCTCCTCAGTCTTTCTCTTTGGATTTCATTTTCCTCAGTATGCCTGGGCTGAAGTTTCTGGCAAATAATGTGAATCCAGTCCTTCTCCAAAATTACTTTGTACTTAGCTGCCAGGAAATGTGGGAGTCAGGACCATGTTCGGGATTCTGTCTATCTCTACTGGATGAAACATCAGTTCAACTTGGTGCTTCTGTCAGATCAGATAATGAACTTCAGACTTGTGAACAAAACTTGTAGCTCATAGAATACATGAGACTGCAGACTTTGATATGGATTTGGTTGAGTGACAGGAAACGGTAGTGGTTGTTAGATGTTCTTTGGGTTGAAGGATAGTTTGTTATGGAGTTTCCCAGAGCTGAGTGTTAGGCCTTTGTTTTTCTTGATTATAAATGAATGAAATTGGTTCTTGGTATACAGGCACAATGTGCGACAGTACAAAGTTTAGGAGCATTATAGTTTGTGAGGAGAATAGAGGGGAAATTCAAAAGGCTACGCAAAAAGTTAGTGAAATGGGCATAGTTCAATGTGGAAAAGTGCGAGATGCTTGATTTGCTCAGGAAGAACATGGAGAGACAATACAAAATAAAAGGTCTAAGGAGAGTGCAGGAGTAGAGGCACCTCAGTGTATTTGTCCACAAGTCATTAAAGGTTGCAGGATAGGTTGAGAGAGTGATTAGTAAAATATACAGGATTATAGTCTTTATTAACAGAGGCATAGAATACTAGAGCAAGGAGATTATGTTGAACTGTAGCCAGTCATTTTAAGACAGGATCCTGTTTGCTTGCCCACTTTTCTCTCCTTGGCATGCTGTAATGCTCCTGTGAATCACAGTGCCAACTGGAGGGACATCTCTTCGTCTTCACACTAAGCACTTTACAACCTTCTGGACATAATGTTGAGTTCAACACCTTCAAATTGTAAACCACTCCCATTCCTTCCCTTTCTTTTAGCATTACTTGTTACATTCTCTGCCACCATGTCCTCTCTGCCCTTCCCCCAACCCAATGGGACTGTCTGTTCTTTCCTGCCTGGCAGTCAGGCACACCATTGTTCAGCCATTCTCACATTCCGATCACTTAAGCTGAACTATCAACATCCTTTCTCCCCCAGCACTCTACCCGCCCCCACCCAACCCCCGCACACGCACACGCACATACTATTGCATAAATGCTGTCCCTTCACACCATGTCAGCTCTGAAGTATCACCAAGACTCAACGTTAGCTTGCTCTCTCTCCACGGATGCTGCCTGACCTGCTTTGATCTCCAGCATTTTTCGTTTTCAGGACAGATTCCAGCATCTGCAGTAATGTGCTCATTACCTATGTTGAACTTGTAAAAGACACTAACTCAGCTTTAACTGGAATATTGTGTCCAGTTCTGGATGCTGAACAATAGGAAAGATGCAAGGCATTAGACGGAATGCAGAAAAGATGCATGAAAATGGTTTCAGTGATGAAGAACATCAGTTGTGAAAACAGATTGAAGTCAGGACTGCTTTCCTTGAAGAAGACTGAGAAATATGATTAAAGCATTCAAAATTATGAGGGCTCAGACCAGAGTAGAAAGGTAGAAATAATTTCCACTTGTGAAGAAACAAGAGGGCATTTCAGAAGCAACACAGATATAAGATAAAGAGATAACAAGGTGTAGAGTGGATGAACACAGCAGGCCAAGCAGCATCAAAGGAGCAGGAAAGGTGCTGTTTTCTTCTGAAGGGTCTAGGCCGAAACATCAGCCTTCTTGCTCCTCTGCTGCTTGGCCGGCTGTGTTCATCCATCTCTACACCTTGTTATCTCAAATCTCCAGCATTTGCGGTTCCTACTATCTCAGATATGAGATAGTTGTTTCTTTTTTCACATACAGTGAATTGTTATGGTCTAGAATGCAGACTCTGAGACTGTGGTAAAGGCAGGTGCAATGCATGCATTGAACTGGGGAGTTAGTGTTACTTGCAAAAGAAGATTGTGCAGGATGATGAGAAAACAGGGGAATGGTGCTAAGTCAAATACCTATTCGGAAAGCCAGTGAGACAAAATGCGTTGAATGGACTTCTTCTGAACTGAAATTCTTTGATAGACAATTAACCTAGATTCAGGTGGACCTTTTGGATAACACAAGGGAACACGAACCAATTTGACATTTCCTGTTCTTCCAGTGCATATGTACATAAGTACATATTGCTTGCCACACTGAACTCTCCAGTGTTTGGTTTTTGACTGGTATCCAACTTCATTTTTTCCACTTGATTTGCGATATGGTCACATTGTCTACCCTAATTGCCCTTCAAAAGGTGGCGAATTTGATTGTCGCCCTGAGCCCCATATGGTATAGCTACTAATATTGACAGAATTATTGAACTCCAGAATTTTAACTCAGCAATTACAAATGGTGGTAATTTGCAAATAATAATGTATGGCTGGGAGGTCCCTAGGAGACTGTTTCCCTGTTCCTTCTAGTTGATAAAATCAGCTTGCCAATGTTACTGCAGTGCACATTGTAGATTTTAGAAAGGTGGTAGGGACAGATGGTAGCATGGTGGTAAATAGCTGGATTAATAATCCAAAGGCCTCAGGAAATGTTCCTTGTGAATTCAGTTACTAACTCGGGAATATAAAACTTATTCTCAATACTGCTAGCTATAGCAGCTTTTGGTTAATTGTTGTAACAAATCAGGTTCACTAATGTCCTTTGGGTTTGTCATCTTTGCCTGCTTATGATTCCAAGCACATAGCAATATATTTACCTCTAAAACCTAGTCCGAAAACCATTAGGGATGGGCAACAAATTCAGGCTTGCCCAGTTACACCTATATTGCAGTAAAAAGTAAAGAAACTGCTGACCCCATGTGCTATTATTGAATGGAATAAATGTGACAGAAATCCAGAACTTTAGCCTGGTGCTTCGATGTAGAGTTACTTAACTTCCTTAGTTGCATATTGTTTCTGCTGCTTAGCTACTTTACAGCACCACCAGATTGGCAACCTTGCCTGGATGTTCTCCTCGTTGAACCAGGGTTGGTGCAGTAATGGCAAAGTTAGATCCATGCCAGGACATTAGATTAAGTATTGTGCTGTATTACAATTTTGCTATTGTTGCTGGCTTGAAGTGCCTAGCAGATGTTCAGTATTTAGTTGTTAGACATGTTCCAAGTTTATGCTACATAGCATCATAGTTGTGCCAGAGGGAACAAAGAAATAGGCTCAGTCCAATAATTTGCATAGGGGCTGAACTTTACGAAGCAAATGGGAAGCATGAATTGAACAAGTTTTGGATTTCCACAAATTCAACTCCATTCAGATGGTAAATGAGGGGAAAAAAAAACAAAGAGCTGCAGATGCTGGAAATCTGAAACTACAACAAAAATAGCTGGAGGAACTCTACATGCATGGCAGCTTCTGTGGAGAGAAAGCATGATCAATGTTTCGAGACCAGTAACTCTTTGGTTCTGAATTTCTGTTCTTATTCCATTTTAGGTTGGGCTTTGCACTTTGTAGATTTTAGCAAGGTGGTAGGGACAGATGGTAGCATGGTGGTAAATCACTGGATTAATAATCCAAAGGCCCCAGGAAATTTTTCATGTGAATTCAGTTACTAACTCGGGAATATAAAACTTAATCTCAGTACTGCTAGCCATAGCAGTTTTTGTCAATTGTTGTAACAAATCAGGTTCACTAATGCCCTTTGGGTTTGTCATCTTTACCTGCTGTAGCCTGCTTATGATTCCAAGCACATAGCAATATAGTTACCTTTAAAACTTAGCCATTCAGTCCGGAGCGGCACAGTGGCTCTGTGGTTAGCCCTGCTGCCTCCCAGTGCTAGAGACCTGGGTTCAATTCCACCCTTGGGTGACTGCCTGTGTGGAGTTTGCATATTCTCCCTGTGTTTGCATGGGTTTCCTCTGGGTGCTCCGGTTTCCTCCCCCAGTCCAAAGATGTGCATGCAAGGTGGATTGGCCATGCTAAGTTGCCCCAAGTGTTTGGGGATGTGTAGATTGGGTGGGATGCTTTGAAGTTTGGTGTGGACTTGTTGGGCCAAAGGGCCTGTTTCCATGCTGTAGTGATCCTATGATTCAATTTTTGATCAGGAGAGGTAAGTAGGTAGGATGGAGTCAAGCTCACTGCCTCTGGCTACCAAGGCACATGGATAGAGATTGTCATAAGTTGAGAAAACCCACCTTTTGACTGGGAGATTAGACCAGTTGTAACCCTGATTCCGAGGCTGTCATCCCTTGTACTCTTTACCCACATGGCCATGCTGCCCAACCAATAGTTTGGATGCTCCCCTCCATTCCTTCACAATCTCTCTAAGATTACATCATCTATACCCACTCTCCCATGATCTACATTGTGCACAACCAATGAGTTATTACCAAATCTAGCTTGCCTTCTGAAATGCTCCTGAATCTGACATAATAAGGGACCTTGAAAATTGACTATGGAAATATAATTGCTTAGCTTGCACCTTAAATATATTTTACTGCAAAATTTTGCTTGTAACCTGACTAATACATATTTCTTATGCAGCATCCTAAAACAGAGGAATTAGTCATTTATCTCTGCTGTTTTCCCAAATCTTGTTTACAAGTTGTTATTATTGTTTCAGTACCTTCAATTCAAAAATAATTGCTTAACTTTGTTTTGTTTTGGGATATCCTAATTTAATTAAAAATGGTAATACAAATCGCTTACTTAAAACATCCTTTACAAAGCTGTGTGTTTACTCAAATCAAGTACATTATTACATATATTAAAGAGGGTATCAGCCTCTCATTCAAACCAAAACTTAACTTTTATTAAATTGAACATTATTTTGATTAAATAAAATAGGTACAAATAAATGGTAGAGAGTTTTCAACTTTGATTACACCCAATGTAACATTGGGTGACACTCAAAATGAAGGTTTAATGTTCTATTGCTGAAAACTGTAATACAACACCACAACTTACACATCGCAATAATGGTTGAGGGATAAAGGAAAACTCAATCCAGTCATGATTTTGAAACAACATGGGACTGCGCAGGTTAAAATAAGACATCTCTTTTAGAATTAGAATTGGATTTCATGATCTATTTAACAATTATAATTACTTGGATCTTAAAGTGGAGAAACACTTCATTAATCCTAATTTCTCTGCTGTCTCAATAATTGCCCACTGAAACACACAAATTATTTCAACTTGCTCATGCTCCATCCGTTTGAATCATATTGTCTCTAAATACAACTGTTTTTCGCTCTTGAGATAACTGCTTTCTGCAACTGATTTTTCTATAGTTCATTTATGATTTTATGTTGTAGCTTAAAACCTCAAAAGTTCAAATTGCATGAAGTCAAGATGTACTACTGCACCCCAGCCCACCATTATTGTACAATTTGAAATAAACTAGCCGTTACATGACACATCAGACACATTCCCCTGATTCAGATTTCAAGAGTTTTAATTTCTTCCCATTGCCTCTCCCTCAAGCTTGACAGTATGATATTTGGACAAACGTATTCAGTTTAGTAACTTTGGTACTTTTCTGATTATACAGTCATGAAAACATACTATCTGACTATTTTTGTTTGTAGTAGGTTGCTTTAAGTCACTTTTGCTTCAAGATCAGCTTTTTGTTTTTTTTTCAAATATATTTCAATAATTTCTTGTTTCACCTAAAAGACTCAGCTGACAGTTATAACTTGACTGCAGGCAATAATTATTGTGTATTCCAATTTCTCAAGGAAAAATTATTCAAAATAAAACTATTCAATCTATATTTCTTCTTTGCCTTTGACAGAAATTTGATCAAATTCATTCAGTAATCAAAAAAGTAATCAGAAACATTTTGACACCTGGTCAGTTACAATAGTACAATCTCGTGCTCCCCATCTCAAGTGAGAGATATTGTGGGGGAGGAGGAATGGAGCCTTTAACAAGATGGAAAAGGGCTGCAGCTGTGAAAGTAGAAATGCACTGGTGCCCAAGCCACACTACTCCATGAGTCACGCCATTAGTGTTTTGACTAAGTCACCACACTGTCTGATATTGCTTCTGTGATGGACTATTCTCAACAATTAGAGACTTTCACTGGAATATTGCATTTCTCCTAAAGCAATACTCACTTTCAAAGACAAGTGGTGAAACAGCTAAACTGTAGTATGCACATGACACAAAATACAGCAGACTCTGCCATTTAATTCCCCACTGCACGTTTTAAAATCCCGGTATGATGGATTGTGACAGTTTCCGCCCGAATGTGTGTCAGTGAGCCCATCCCGTAAGCCCTGCTGGCTTCACACCTCCACAGGTTACCACCCAACCTGTCTATACGCGCATGTACCAGTCTACATTTCCTGCCCAGCGTATCAGGGACCTTGCCAGGTGTCGTTGTTCTCTACCCCTGCTGCAGCACCTTGAAAGCCAGAACATTTGATTGTGGACGATATCACCTGTTTTCCAGTCCTGCTTTACCATAATGTACCCCTTGTAGTTACTGTTACCCCACCACCACCACCTCCAATTCACAATTGTAATCTTCCATCAGCTTCTCCAGAGCCTGCAGCCCTCTGTCCTGTGGACTACCTTGAAAAATCTCATTTTTGCAGTGACAGTTGCCTTTGCCATCACACTGCAACTATACCCAACCCGTAAACCTCTTTCCCCTTTAGTTTCTATGGACAGACCCATTGAGTAACCTAACTGGACATCCCCAGATGAGAAACAGCCAGAGCCCTGACTGATGGATTTGTATCTCCCCAACCACATTAGATCTGCTCCCCAGACTGAATGCTGTGGAGCAACAGAACTAATTATGACCGACAGTCCAGGCTGCAGAAGTAGGTCCACGCTGACTAAAAACACTCCGACCTAACACTGAACCACAGCCAATCCCCTGGACTGACATTTGAGGTTGTCCTTGACTTACTTTGCTGTGATCCCCTAACTGACTGGTTTCCTCAAAAACTTTGTTGAGGACTACTCTCCTAACACATTGCACGTGCAGCAAGCAGGCAACTATGTTTCAGTGTGTTTCGGTCAGTTCACATAAGCTGCAAGCACATAATGCAAGTGTGAGATTGATGCAGCACTGTGCCTATAGCAAGATGTGTGTTCCCTTCACTAGGAGTGCTGACCACAAGGTAAGCTACTGTGTTAATTGGCACAGCAAGGCAATACAAGTCGTGGATTGTGTGAGCGTGCAGGGCAAAATGCTAATATAGCAAGTAGGCAGCCCTGAGATGCAGTCTAGTGAAATCTGTTCTCAGGGTTGTTATATGCATGCAAAATGTTTCTCTGCAGCCTTCTGTTGCTAGTTGCCGATGCACCTTGCAATGCAAGTCAATGCTTTCAGAATGCACTGTATAGAGGTGTGCCATGCTAGCATGAGGGGTTGGTAAATGCCAGATGCCACTGTTGTGGATGAGGACTTCCTCCAGCTGGTCACTGTGAATCATGCCTTGAAATGTAGCTGTTTATCCCATAGTGAATTATTGATATAGCACTTTATGGGTGTAGCTGCTAAATCTGTTTTTAGAAGACACCACTCCACTACTGATCAAAAGCATAGTTCTCATTAATGTCCAAGGATCTCCTTAGCAATGTCTCTGCCTTTGACATGAGTGCCTTTGATTCCGATCCTCGGCATGGTATTTATAGACTCCTTACAGTGTGGACTCAGGCCCTTCAGCCCAACAAGTCAACATTGACCCTCAGAGTATCCCACCCAGGCCCATTCCCCTATAACCTACTTAATCCTCATATCCCTTAATACTCAGGCAATTTAGTATGGCCAATCCACCTAACCTGCACATCTTTGGACTGTGGGAGGAAACCGGAGCACCCAGCAGAAACCCACACAGACACGGGCAGGATGTGTAAACTCCACACATAGTAACCCAAGGATGGAATTGAACCCGGGTCCCTGGTGTTGTGAGGCAGCAGTGCAAACTAGTGAGCCACTGTGACGCCCACTCATGCCATTTCAGCACAACCCCAACCCACCGTGCATCGAAAATGTCATTCGACAGCTAAAGAAGAACAAGACTTTAGGAATACCTGCTGAAGAACCAATTGTGCAGAGATGTATTACTAGTGTGATTTTCTGATCTAATTTCCCTTATATAGTAGTCATTTTTTGGAGTGATCGCCTCATTTTGTCCTTCTTCAGTTTAAACTGTCAAGTGAGCAAACTCCCAGAAGGAGTAAACAGTAAAATTGACTAAGGATACACACTGCTTTGACTCATCCTTTATGCTTTGAAATGGGGATCTAGTTTGACCTATATTAATTTTCAAGTTTGACTTTAATTTTTGGATTTTATTTTCCCTCTGGGCCGGTCCTCCGAGCTGTGTATAGTTTTAAGTACTGTATTACATTCCTATTCCTATAGATTCTGCATATTTGTAACCCATACTAACCATATCTGAAAAGTTGGTTTCCATGCTGTAGATTTATTATTGTTTCTTCTTTAATAAAACTTTTCACTAGGCCTCTCCTTTATTACAAAACACATCTCCCCGATGGAAACTGACTTCCAAGGACCTTATGTTTTGAAGTATCGCTAAATTCTTTCTGCATCTTCGACTTTAATGAAAACCTTTCTACCTCCATGCTATGGATTCAAATGCTCTAAAAAGTAGAGCTATTTGTAGTCCCTTCTTAAGCGAGGGATTGATCACTTTATTCAAAGAACTTAAGGATTTCTACCAAAAAGATATTCTGAGTATCTGCAACAAATTGAGTTAACAATGGGTGTTTTGTCTGAATTGCTAAAATCTTACAAGCCATTTGTTTTCGATGGTTTCTTTCACAAGCCCTGTTGCTAAAAGGGCTTTCTGCTGGATTCATAACTACTGTGTGCAAATATGTGCACACTTCCAAATTTATCATTGGCAAAACTCCCTCAAAATCGATGAGAAATTTTGTCAGTGGTCCAAATTTAGTCACTATCCACACTTCCATTACATTATCCATAATTAATTTCTTATTTTTGTATGTATTATTGTTGACTAACGATATCTGATTTGCCAATTCTACAAACATAAAATGAAACTTTTAATTCTTCTTTGCCTCATACATTTAAATTCATAGCCGCCACCCCATTGTTTCCTTTTAAAAAATATAGTCACCCATTGGACATAACAAAGTGTGGAGCTGGATGAACACAGCAGGCCAAGCAGCATCTCAGGAGCATAAAAGCTGACGTTTCGGGCCTACACCCTTCATCAGAAAAACCTTGTTCTGATGAAGGGTCTAGGCCCAAAACGTCAGCTTTTGTGCTCCTGAGATGCTGCTTGGCCTGCTGTGTACATCCAGCTCCACACTTTGTTATCTTGAGAACTGCAGATGCTGGAGAATCCATTATCTTGAATCACCCATTGGATATGGGCATCAGTCGCTGGACCAGTTCCTAGTTGCCCTTCAGAAGGTGCTGATGACCTGCATTTTTGAACAGTAGTCAACCATGAGCTGTAGGTAGACCCACAGTGCCATTAGGGAGGGAATTCTAGGAGTTTGACCCAGCAAAATTAAGGACAGATTTACTATTGGCTGTGACAGTGCCATGCGATTATTTCTTACAAATCTCACATTTATTAATCATCCCTTCCTTAACCCCATTTCAATCCTCATCCCTAATTTTTTTTTGCCTTTAGTAAATCTTTTAACTTTTATAAGAACAAATGACCTATGTAGTTTTCACACTTCATAATTTTTCTTTGTCTTCTAAATTTCTGCTGCCTGATGTCAATAATACTTTATTAATTTCTTTAGTTGAGAGGCTATGTTCCATTAAAGGAATACAGTAGCATCCCAAATATGTAAATGTGAAATTTACAGATTTTCCAAATACTGTTCACGTCCCGTTTTATTTGCACTTATTTCATTGGGCTATGTAATTAAACGGTATTTCACTGGGTGCTTGATTCTGGCTATTTTATAAAGATTTTAGTTTGTTACCATCCCCAAATCCAATTTGGTGAAACTCTCAAATTCATAAGGATTGTTTCAATCCTTATTGCTCAGACTAGGTAGCATTTCAGCCAGTCTATTTCACACTGCATACATGTGTGTATCCACGGTATAGTACTGCACTATTAAAAGATTCTGCCGTTTGATGCATTCATCACTGAGATGAAGTTTCATGTGACCAACCTAATGCCCTCTCTTTGATACAGTTTATCACTGTTTTCTGAAGTTTCCATTTTGTTTATTTTGAATATACCATTTTGGGACACATCATTGTATCATTATACTTTGAATCACATTGGAAACATTTTCAAGTGTCACAAGAATCAATGCCAGGGGCTCGGCTGGTCATTTCTGGGATTTGTTGGACCAAGGAATTGAGGCCATTATTGCTAAGTTTGCAGATGACATAATAAGAGGTGTAGGGACAGGTAGTTTTGTGGAAGGACTTGGACAGTGGGCAAAGAAGTGAGAGATGCAGTACAATGTGGGGAAGTGTGAGGTTATGCACTTTGTTAGGAAGGATAAATCTGAAACTAAAGGAACTTAAGTCTTCATTCACTATTCTCTTCAGGTTAACATGCAGGTTCAACTGGCAGTTAAGAAGGCAAATGCAATGAAAGTATTCATTTCAAGAGGGCTAGAATACAAGAACAGGGACGTACTGTTGAAACTGCACAAGGCTGTGGTCAGATTGCATTTTGAATACTGAGAGTAATTTTAGGCTCCATATGTAAGTAAGGATGTGCTGGCATTGAAGGGAATTCAGAGGAGGTTTACCGGAAGGATCCTGGGGATGACGTGTTAGTCATGAGGTGCGGTTGAGGACTCTGCACCTATATCTGATGGAATTTAAAAGGAAAAGGGGGATCTGATTGAAACTTCGAGTACAGAGAGGCCTGGATAGTGTGGATATAGAGAAGATACACACAGTAGTAGGAGAGACTAGGACCCAAGAGCACTGCTACAGAGTAAAGAGTGACCCTATAGAACTGAGATGAGGAGGAATTTCGTCAGCCAAAGGATAGTGAATCTGTGGAACTCATTGCTCCAGAAGGCTGTGGAGGAAAAATTATTGAGTGTAGTTAATACAGAAAGGTTGTTGATTGGTAAGGGGGTCAAGGGTTGTGGGGAGAAGGCAGGTGAATGATGTTTAGAATCATAGCAGCCATGATCAAATGGCAGGACGGACTCAATGGGCCAATTGGTCTGAATGTGCTCCTGTATTTTATGGTATTATTCTTTTATCATAATTTCCAAATTCACTTCACCTCTCAAACCTGTCAGAAGCTTTCCTGTTCTAATTTCTCTTGGCTCTTCCCTCACACCATTCTGATTTAGAACTGTATAGTTGGCCCTTCACTGTTTCTTGGTTGATGACCCTAAATGGATTGTAGTTGTTCAAGGAGGTGGCTCACCTGCAGTAAGATCAGGTCTAAGTTGTTAGTTAGTCCAACCTGTGTCAGTGAGTGTCAACACCTTTATTATGTATAACTACATGCCAGGGTGGTAAGAGGGAAAATCTCTGAATCCTACAGACCCAGGTCCCAGTTTCACGTAATTTGACATAGCTCCTCAGCATGTGCAATGGAGCTAATTAGGGTGAAGGTACGGTTAATCCTGTCCCCCACAACCATTTTCTTGAGAGCAATTAATGCAGGCAACAAATGCTGGTGTAGCAAATGTCACCTGCATCCTTTGAAGGAATTTTAAACATTTTGCCTTGGATACAGGGGTCAAACCATGTCCCCAGCAATCCAAACATGATCTCATCAATGCTTTGCAAATGCATCAAGACTTCCTTGTTCTTGAGCTACTGTTCCTTGCAAGAAAACCCCATGTGACATTTGCCTATTTTCTTCCATAGTGTATGCACACGATAAACATCTATATACTTCATACAACTACACCCAAGTGTCTGAGTATTAACATCTAAAAGTTTCACACATTTTAAATAATATTCTTCTTTTTCTATCTTACCATCAAAATAATAAAAATTACTTACACACATTATATTCCATCTGCCACACTTTTTGTATGCATTTGCTTAATCTGTTTATACCTCTTGGCAACCTCTTTTCATCCTCCCCACAACTGCAATTTGCATCCAGTTGGTTGGACTCATACGTGGAGGCCCATTGAGTCTGTTCTGCCATACTTGGATTGATGCCGTCCCTGCATGAGTTCCACAGGATAGTGTCCTAATGCTGAACATCTTCAACTGCTTTATCAATGACCTTCCTGGCGTCATAAGCTCTGAAGTAGGGATATTGACTGATGATTGAGCAATGGTCAGTTCCATGTGAAACTCCAGATGCTGAAACAGTCGAAGTTTAACTAGAACTGGATGATTTCCAGGTTTTGGTTTTAAAAAGTGACGAGTAACATTCACATCACTCAAATGCCAGCAATGAACACCTCTGTCAAGAGAGAATCTAACTATTGTCCCTTGAATACCAATGGCATTCCATCACTGAATTCCCCATTATTAACATCCTGAGAGTTACCATTGCAGGAATTGAAATGCTAGCTGTGTAAATACTATGGCTTCAAGAACAGGTCAGAAGCTAAGGATACTTGCCAGCCATTTACACATCCCAAAAATGTGGAGAATAGCCTAGCCCCTAGCATTGTTCTTGTGACACTGGAAAATATATTCCTAGTCTCTGAGGAAGGATTACTCCACCCGAAACGTTAACTCTCATTTCTCTCCACAGATGCTGCCAGATCTGTCTTTTATTCCAGCAATTTCTATTTTTATCTCTAATTTACAGCATCTACTGTTCTTTCTGTTTCTATTCCTAGCCTCTGCTGACTGCCCATCCATCAACCTCCATCTATGCCTATGGATTGTAATTAACTGCCTGAGCCTTAATCTTCTACATTACCTCTTGTGTGCAGCCTTTTCAAAAGCTCTCAGAAATTCAAATGCAATACATTCCAGGACCCCAAAATTGACACATTAAAAACTGAATTTCAGAATTTCAAACCTGCTCAATCTGCACTGCAGGTCCACATACACAGTAGCAAGTTATTCTAAGAAATTCTTCTACAATCCACCTTTGGGGCTTGCCGAACACATTTAAATTCCCCTCAAGCAGCAGTCACGAGGCACAAGTGGTTGAAAGATCTATACATGTGAAGATTGCTGCAGAATTTTGGTTTCACTGGTGTTCCCCCTTCCAAATTTTCTTAGGTTCTAGATTATTAATCATTCACAGGGAATGGGGAGACTGGAAAGGGGATGTGCATTTGATTCTATGAAAATCTTGCAGTGGTTGAATGTCCCACTTTCTAAGAGGTCTAAAAATAAATCTCCTCTTCAGAAACAATTCATGTGTAAAATCTGCTCCCTCTGGCCTGCTTTGAAGTACTGACTGAGTGTCTGAACATTGTAACTTCATAAGATTGCATAATACATGAAGGGAGAAATGACACATGTGAAGGTAACACATAAAATAAAAGGAAACACACTGTCAGGAATAATTTCAAACAGATTTCATGAACGTTCTGAGCGCAACGTATGTGACATACACCAAATTCTGCAGAAGTAAGACTACAGCTGAAGACACTTATTAATGTTGATATATAGGCTCAAGACACCAACTTGTAGTAAGCAGACCTAAACTGTGCATTAGAACAAACCAAGTATCCATGACTTCCCTCCTAAATTAAATATATTTAGTCGGCCAAGGCTCCTGTAGTTGACCAAACTTGGTTCTCCATAATGACATTCCGTTTAACGCTTCCTGTGAGGTTCAGCAGATGTATCCAGAAAAACAATATTGTTAAATTTGTGTTCAAAGTGCATTGGCTTCCTGCTTCGAGTTGCTGGCTCAAATCAACAAAAGAAAGAAATAAAAACCATTTGAAGTGTGAACAGCATCCCATCTGTTTGGCAAAATGATAAAGGAAAGCCGCTTACATCTCCATCCATGCTAGCTCCTGCTTAAAATTTCCTGAACATGCTCAAAAAGAACTATAGGAAAATGTAAATCAATCAGCAATAGCAACTTCAAAACACAATAAGCTGTAGGGCTGTTTCTTTGCATCCTTGTGTTTGATTGTCAATTATTGTTCTAATCTTTTGATTGCAGTTCCTTGTAGGACAAATCCACGCGGACCCCTGTTAGTCAGACAGTGTAGTGATGCCAGCATAGGGCAGCGTAGCTCAGTTAAAACTGATTGCCATTTCCCTGAAATGGCATCTTGTTTCATCTTTGTTTCCTATTTAGATATGGATTAGCCTTGCATTTTTCTGTTCTGATTCATGATCTTTTATTTTTCTTTTGAGCCTTCATGGCAACCAATTTTTATTATAGTTAACTCCTTTCACCCTGCTTCCAAACTCTACATTCTCTTCTCCGTGCAGTCAATCTACCCTACGTTCATATGGATCTTTTATTGCTGGAGCTCAATAAGTTTGAATCATAATGGAGCAATATTCTGGTATTACTAAAAGGGTCTGCTGGCTTTTGCAATATAAATTTGGAGAACTGGGACAGATGCTGCTGTAATGCTGCCTGAAACTAAGCAATCACCAATGTAAAACAATCTCTTGTGTGGACAATAATGCCAATTGTACTCTTTTATATCCCATTTCCATCTCTTCACCATGCCACTTGCAGTCATGCCTTCAGCCACAGAGGTACCATTTTCAGAATCGCTTCCTGTATCTCTCTATTCCATTCCCCATTATCTATTTGAAGTCCCTCTTTAAGAACCAGCCTTTTGCTCAATCTGCTCCTGTTTTCTCTGAAGAATTGAAAAATACATTCTGGATTGTATGGGATATGGGATTCACTTCTAGGAATTGATGGGGGAAAAAAATTGAGAATGTCTAGCGCAATAACACAAAACCTTAGTGTAAACAAAAGATTTTGGAGTGGGATTGACATCATATCCTGATGGCCTTCATAATATATTGTCCACTTGCAGTGTAATGCACAATGAAAAATAACAAGAGGCATTTACAACTTCTGAAATCTTTGAAGATGTTAAGTGACTGCGTTACATAATATGATTCTTAAAGTATATTGGGCATAATTCACTCTATTCTTAAATTACAAATCTGAACATAAATTCTCATTTGGGTTAATGACATTTATAACTGAAATATTTCTGATTTTTTTGTCGCTAATTTGATCAGACATGGGATGTTTGAGAATTATTTGATCTTCTTCAAAAGCCAGTGCTTCAGAACTACCATAGAGCTTGATAGACCATATCCTGCACTCTGTATGTTTCATTTATACAGTGAGCATTAATAAATCTGACTGAAAGTCACTTTTTTTAACTGTTCATCTGAGCATTGAAGCCTGGGAAGGTTTACTGCTAAGCTCTCTTTCGCTATATCACTGAGTCTGTTGTAACATTGAAATATTTCAGAGGCAAAGGATAAGATTGAAAACTTACCTCAGTTTGGATAACTGAGCTATGAGGTAATCTCTAGGAGCTGTCCCAGAAGGTAACCAGAGTACACTTGAATAATCAACCCACAACTGTTTAAATTAGATTGGCATTTGATGTCACACATAATGGGTAAAAAGGTAGTTAAATCTACAGACTCTTTAACTATGTAATGGTGAGCATAAGGAGGGAGGGTAGGTATACCTGAGAAAATGTCACTCTCTTTCTTTTTCCTTTTGATCTACTTATCTTTATTAAAAAAACACCGTGTTGAAATTCTTAGCGTTTCTGCAGATTTAGCTCTGGTTTACCAGTGAATTCAAACCCTATGCTCGGTATCTCCCAAATTATTAGAGTTTCTCAATTTTATAGTGGGCTACAGGTGTAAAAGCTGCCAAAACATGGAAGATTACAGAAGTTGAAACAATTTGAATAAATCTGAAAATACTAGAAGTGTTAGGGTGGACAGGATCAGAGCTAATGGGGAGAAAGCAGGTCCAGAGTACTGATTGAATGATCAGCCATAATGATATTGAATAATGGAGCAGTCTTGAATGGCATATTCACAGAACAATAAAACCCCTACAGTGTGGGAACAGGCCATTTGGCCCAAAAGTTCCACGCTGACCAAACCTCTGAAAAGCAACCCCCCCCTCCCCCCAACCATGTGTTTCCCATGTCTAATCCACCTTGCCTGTCCATTGCTGAACACTATGGGCAATTTAGCATGGCCAGTTAACCTAACCTGCACATTTTTGGACAATAGGAGGAAACCAGAACACCTAGCAGAAACCCCAGGGATAGTGTGCAGACTCCACACAGACAGTCACCCAAAGGTGAGATCGAACCTTGTTCCCTAGTGCTGTGAGACAGCACTTGTAACCACTGAGCCACCATGCCTACTCTCTCTTTGCAATGTTTGTGTAACACATAAGGCAGTAACTGTGGAGAAAAAAAAACTAAATTAACACATCAGGTTGATGTGCTTTAGTTAGAGTTAAAACAACCTGGTAGAGAGTATTTTGAAGCAAAGAAGCTAGAAAGCTAAGTCCTGACCTGATCTGAGCAATGTGCATAGGGTATGTGATTTATCGATATGTAATATTTATTGATATTTTAATGTTATTTATTTAAGAGCTTGTCTTTGAGCTATTGCCATGAGAGGTTTGATATGGAATTTAACAAATAACTTGTAGTGTGACTTTGGTGACAAAGTAAATGGTTGTGCACTAAGGTTTCAGCTTTGAGTCATTTTTTTTACCACAAATACCACAGCTTGAAGCCAAAAAAAAGTTTCAATTTTTCAGTTTTGTGAAACATTTAGCTGAAAGTAGATGTGTAAAACAGTTAGTCCTGATTAAAGGAGCTGGTTTATAATGAAGAAATAAATTACCTCAGGGCTACAGTATTTAGTTTCAAACTTCCAGGGTGCTTGGTTAAAATCCTGAAGAGGTTATTTAAAGTTGAGAAAGTCTATGCTCACTATATAAAGGCTCAAAGATTCATCTGTCAGCTTCTCAGGACCAGAATTTGAAGCATCGATAGCCAAAACCTATGTATGATGAAACAGGGGCTGTTTACTCTTGATAACAAAGTATGGAGCTGGATGAACGCAGCAGGCCAAGCAGCATCTCAGAAGCACAAAAGCTGACGTTTCGGGCCTAGACCCTTCATCAGACTTGATCACTCTCTGATGAAGGGTCTAGGCCCGAAACGTCAGCTTTCGTGCTCCTGAGATGCTGCTGGGCCTGCTGTGTTCATCCAGCTCCACACTTTGTTATCTTGGATTCTACAGCATCTGCAGTTCCCATTATCACTGTTTACTCTTGAATTTGTTTAATGTAATGAAGTGCTGTTGAGATTAAAGGTATTGCATTTTACTGTGGCCTTTAAATCCATATGTATTTTTATTTAACTAGCTTTGTTTAGTCTATTTGAATCTGTCTTCTTCTGCACAATAAGCACTTCAACACCACTTCATTACAGTAAACAAATTCAAGAGTAAACAGCCCCTGTTTCATCATACAAAGGGTTAAAATGAAATCCACAGCAAAACATGCATATGTTTTGGTATGAGTCTACTCCGTGAAAACAAAAGCACCAAAATATGATCTATCAAGCCAAATTTAAGTCTGGGATCTGACTTGTCCAGTAATATCAGCCAAGATCATGACAGTAGCCATGTAAACATGAGTTAAGTTACTGAACGATTGGCAAGGTTATGCAGTGTATTAATTGAATGAATCCAGTGTATTTTGATGTAATATTGATGAATGAGTACTGTACCTAAAACTGCAATTTAAAAACAAATTAGCCCTGGATGGTTTGTTCCACTAAGGAAATATAATTATACATAGTGTACTGGTTGGCTTCCATAGTCATGAATTTGACTGATTTGGCTTATTTTCACTTTAGCTTGTGGCTACCATTAAACACAATTGCTTAAAACATGGTGACAGAAATCTTCAGTTGAAATTCAGTGAATTTTCAGAGCAGTATTAGAGCTAATTACTGAGAAAAGCCAAGGAATAATTAAAATCATTCACTCTCCGCAGCTTGGAAGTGCGGGGTGAGTTGAGATGGCTGTGAATTTTGATTCCCTGTTGCTAAGGAAATGGAAGAGGCTGTGAAGCAGAATTAAAATATGAAATAGCTACAGGAGTCAATAAAAATGCAGAGCAATTAAGAGTAATAATCTGATAAAAGCTAGGGAAATATTTCTGCAACCTGTACAGCAGCCTAGACCTTATTGAGGAGCAGACAATCCAGACAGAAGGAAGTTTTAAAGATTTTACATACTTACTTTGAACACACTATTACTTTATAGCAGTATGTGTTCCACATCTGTGCCCTGGGAGAGGCAAACTATATCAGTGTGTTATAGCAATGACACATCTTGCTGAGCCTTGAGAATATGGACAACTGTTTGTTTTGTCAAAGATAAGATTATCGTAGAATTCCTACAGTGTGGAAACAGGCCCTTCAGGTCAGTCCACACTGACCTCAGAGTATCCCACCCAGGCCCATTTCCCCTTATAACCCAGCTAATCGACACATCCCTGAGCACTACAGGCAATTTTGCATGGCCAATCCACCTAGCCTGCACATCTTTGGACTGTGGAAGGAAACCCACATAGACGCGGGGAGAATGTGCAAACTCCACACAGACAGTCACGTGAGGCTGGAATCGAACCCAGGACCCAGCTCCATGGTGCTGTAAGGCAGTGGTGCTAACCACTGAGCCGCTGTGCTGTCCCTCCAGTGTAAGATATTTCAGACAGCATACCTGCTGAGAAAGAATAAACTCACACTTTTTAAAAAATCTTGGCATGGGCAGAAGATGAGATAGTAAATAGTCACTTGAATGCATAAATGAGGAAAAAAAAGCTTTATTATGCTGTGAGACACTGTAGGATAAATAAGTACAACACACTCAGGGTGGGGGGTGAGGGAGAAGGGAGAGGAAGAAAATGTGTAAAAAAGACTTCAAAAATATTAAATCCAGAATACATGGTATAAATATTACAGAGAGCGATGTGCAAAAAGAAAAAAGCATGTCTAAGATGGGAAAGTGATAATGGGAACTGCAGATGCTGGAGAATCCAAGATAACAAAATGGGATCAGAGATAATGGGAACTGCAGATGCTGGAGATTCCAAGATAATAAAATGTGAGGCTGGATGAACACAGCAGGCCAAGCAGCATCTCAGGAGCACAAAAGCTGACGTTTCGGGCCTAGACCCTTCATCAGAGAGGGGGATGGGGGGAGGGAACTGGAATAAATAGGGAGAGAGGGGGAGGCGGACCGAAGATGGAGAGTAAAGAAGATAGGTGGAGAAGGTGTGGGTGGGGAGGTAGGGAGGGGATAGGTCAGTCCAGGGAAGACGGACAGGTCAAGGAGGTGGGATGAGGTTAGTAGGTAGCTGGGGGTGCGGCTTGGGGTGGGAGGAAGGGATGGGTGAGAGGAAGAACCGGTTAGGGAGGCAGAGACAGGTTGGACTGGTTTTGGGATGCAGTGGGTGGGGGGGAAGAGCTGGGCTGGTTGTGTGGTGCAGTGGGGGGAGGGGATGAACTGGGCTGGTTTAGGGATGCAGTGGGGGAAGGGGAGATTTTGAAACTGGTGAAGTCCACATTGATACCATATGGCTGCAGGGTTCCCAGGCGGAATATGAGTTGCTGTTCCTGCAACCTTCGGGTGGCATCATTGTGGCAGTGCAGGAGGCCCATGATGGGCCTCCTGCACTGCCACAATGATGCCACCCGAAGGTTGCAGGAACAGCAACTCATATTCCGCCTGGGAACCCTGCAGCCATATGGTATCAATGTGGACTTCACCAGTTTCAAAATCTCCCCTTCCCCCACTGCATCCCTAAACCAGCCCAGTTCATCCCCTCCCCCCACTGCACCACACAACCAGCCCAGCTCTTCCCCCCCACCCACTGCATCCCAAAACCAGTCCAACCTGTCTCTGCCTCCCTAACCGGTTCTTCCTCTCACCCATCCCTTCCTCCCACCCCAAGCCGCACCCCCAGCTACCTACTAACCTCATCCCACCTCCTTGACCTGTCCGTCTTCCCTGGACTGACCTATCCCCTCCCTACCTCCCCACCCACACCTTCTCCACCTATCTTCTTTACTCTCCATCTTCGGTCCGCCTCCCCCTCTCTCCCTATTTATTCCAGTTCCCTCCCCCCATCCCCCTCTCTGATGAAGGGTCTAGGCCCGAAACGTCAGCTTTTGTGCTCCTGAGATGCTGCTTGGCCTGCTGTGTTCATCCAGCCTCACATTTTATTATCATATAACAAAATGGGAGGCTGGATGAACACAGCAGGCCAAACAGCATCTGAGGAGCACAAAAGCTGACGTTTCGGGCCTAGACCCTTCAGAGAGGGGGATGGGGAGAGGGTTCTGGAATAAAATTTATTCCAGAACCCTCACCCCATCCCCCTCTCTGATGAAGGGTCTAGGCCCGAAACGTCAGCTTTTGTGCTCCTCAGATGCTGCTGGGCCTGTTGTGTTCATCCAGCCTCACATTTTGTAATCTAAGATGGGAAAACTGAGTCATAATTGCAAGAAACACTGATTCACTTTGCAAAACAAGCCTATAAAGATGGCAGCTGGAGAAATGTCAACCAGTGATCCTGATAAATCACTCTGCGCCATACAACAGGTTAGCATCATCAGGTCTGAAGGTGACTTAATGGCTTGTGACTGTAAGAATATTGCGTGCGAATGAGAGCATCAAGTGAATCTGGAATATTAGATTTACATTGGTGTTTCGTGCAACAACACGAGTGTTGCAGACTTCAGGCAATGCAGCTCAATGGTGAAGAATTAAGCCCTGAACGCTTCACTGACACAATGTGATAGAATATATATGGCAGGGGAGATGATGGCCTAGTGGTATTATCACTGGATTGTTAATCCATTAACCCAGGTAATGTCCTGGAAATCCAGATTCAAATCCTATTTTGGCAGATGAAAATTTGGATTTTTTTTAAAGACTGGAATTAAGAGTCTAATGATGACAATGAATCCATTATCAATTGTTGGGAAAAACCCATCTAGTACGGCAATGCCCTTTAGAGAAAACTGCCATCCTTACCTGACCTAAATATGATTCCAGTGCCATAGCTATGTGATCGATTCTTAACTGCCCTCTGTGCAAATTAGGGATGGGTAATAAATGCTGGCTTAACCAATGACACCCTCATCCTGTAAATAAGACAAAGAGACTTAGCTCTCATATTCGTCCCTGTGGATGAGTTAAGATGTGGGAATAATGAAGGTCTGATGTTCTGGATAATAGATGTTAAACAAAATCCACTCAACTCTGCTGAAGCAAATCTAAAGCTTGGAGTCAATCATGCATGTTTCAGAAGAGAATTGCAGCAGTTCAAGCCATTTTACCGCTGAATAAATCCCAGAAGATCATTAACCTGTCTTGCTTCAGGTTTTAGAAGTCTTCCTGATAGATTTTTATCTTGAAGTAGATGAGTGTGACAGTAACTTAGCACCTGGCAACTCAAATTCCACTTGCCCTCCATTCCAAACTGTAAGGCAAAGTGCTAGAAAAGAAGGGATTGATAAAGTGCCAGCTCCTGCAGAATGGATTAACAGTGTGGTAGCAGTGAAACAACTGTATTTACATCCATCCAAATGATCCCTATAAAGCTTTGAAGAGGTCTAACTACTCCATACCAACCATTAAAGATATTTTGCCACAACTTGTCGAGTTAAAGATCTTTACTCCCCTCACTGTAAAGGATGGGGACTGGCGAGTCTAGCTGAGAGAAAGCTGCAGTTTTTGAACTACATTCTGGAACAATATTCACAAGTTAGAGATACTTTGCATCATAATTAGCAGAAATATATATGTCATTATGTTGCACAATGCTAATCGCAATAGTATGGAACTGATTCTAATGAGGTACAGTAATATAGCAAACCCCACATCAATCAAATCATAAGATCACGTCACTAACAGCAGTCAAACAAAAGACTCAATTTGCTGGTTTTCTGTTATTGCTTAGAATGCAACCTGTCACCAGTGCACTCAAATCTAAATGTATGCAAAATGCTGTTTGAGAGATTCAAATTCCACAATTCCCTAACTTGCCATTCTGGTTATCTCTGTCTCATCAATTTGTATGGAACCATTAATGTTTTATTTCCCTCCAAATAACAGTTAAACAGATGGATTTGATCTTCAGCTGCTAATTAAAAGGGCATTGTCATCATGATTTCCAAGAATTCCTTGTGGAATCAGCTTTTCTAAGAATCTCCATCAAAAACGTTGCTTCAGATCCATCACAGAGTGGGGAAGAATTTTTAACCTCAATCCCTGCCCCATCATACATTTTGGTGGAAGTGCTGTGGGTATTCTTTTCATACGCCTTATTGACGCTTCCAACAAAGTTTAACATGACCGGCGCCTTCCAGCCAGTAGGTGCTGGGAATACCAAAATTCCAGCAAATACTGGAGAATAAACCATGAAGTGCAAATTTTAGCAAACAAACAAGAGTGGGTTCTTCAGCCCCTCAAGCCTGCACTGACTTTCAGTCCAATCAAGGCTGCTGTGTACCTCCAAATCTTAGCTCAACATCCCGTGTTATCTGACAAAAATCTACTAATCAGTCTTAAGTTTAATTTGTGTCAAGTTTTGTAGCTTTCTTTATTTGTTCAGTTGTTTCATCAACCAATACAATAATTATATGGTTGCATGGAGGTACAATAAAACTGAAGTAAGCTCTTGTAGATCACTTTTTTAACCAGATATTTGGAAAAAGATATTTCGAGAGAAAAGCATTTTGTGGTGCGCCTCATTGAGCAGTAGGGTGCAGATGAAAGTCTCAATGGTGTTTTATGGATTAATTTACTGGGTGTGCAGCTGATAAAGAATATAGCAACACCAGTGGGACACCCATTACTTCTGTCAAAGGCAGAACCAACTATTTATCTCCTTGACTCATGAAAAGTAATTGGGGAGAAGGAAAGTGAATCAGAGTTGATGGATCCAGAAATATAAATGATCAGATACTAAGAATGAGTTCAAAAAGAAAGCAAAATAAAAAGAAAAATATCCAAAGAGTACATACTCAAATTCTGTTTGAAAAGAAAATTGACATCTGATGAAAATTAAACTCCAGAATTTGTTTTTAAATTCACTCGTGACATGTGGGCATTGATTCTGTTTGTGGTTTATTCATATATTTTATATTTTAGATTTTATATTTCTATATATTTTATATTATAATACCACAAATAGTTGGGTTATTCTGAGTCTGATATTTCAAGTTTATTTGTTACACTAAGTATTTACAAGGCTATAGTATCGCAGATTTAAACACACAGTCTAGACTCTATGCTTATTGATGTTGCAGAATACATATAATCGACTGACTACATTGACGTCATTACACAGAGAATGACAGACTGAATACAAGCATATGCTTTTATACCAGATATTGTGATGTTATGTAATTTTCTTGAATGTATTGGCCTATCTGGGTCTGGAATTTGTGCAACAATACAGCTTCCCCATCTCTTCCTTTTAAAAGAATTGGGTCCTTTTAACCCTCTTCCATCAGCCAGAAAATACAAAAGTTTGAAAACATATACCAGCAGTTTCCAGATCAGTTTCTTCCTGGCCATTATCAGAATGACGAACGGACCTCTTGTATATTAGAGTTGATCTTTCTCTGCACCTTCTCTGTAGCTGTAATACTATATTCAGCATTCTGTTCTATTATCCTGATGTACTATATGTAAGGTATGATTTGTCTGGTTAGCACACAAAACAATACTTTTCACTATATCTCAGTACATGTGACAACAATAAACCATGCAAATCATTTTCTGATAACAAGTACAAGGATGCTTTTTTTCAGTATATCCATATGCATTCAAAGAACGCCGTAGTAACCATCATGACCAGATCTGGTGCTTATACAGTTATTATGACTTTTCAAAGTAGCTTAACTTTGTGTTCTGCATTCTGTCATTGATGAGTATGTGTCATTTGTCATAGTTGTTTGTTGTCTGTCATTATATCTTCAATATCTGAGTAATGGTCCTAAGCGAAGGGTTTGATTGATATGCAGTCCTGTTTCTTTGTAGGACTTGGTCATTGCTAATTACAACATCATATTTTCTACGTGATTTTCTACGATTCACATCTAACATGCATGTATATTTTGAATCTATGTTTTTGTACTATTACCATTTAGCACACTGTCTTTTACTCTAGTCTCCTTCGTAATCTGTTCCTCCTCCCTCTTTCCCAACAAGTAAGTTATGATTTATGATTTTTCCAGCCCCCTTCAGTTCCAAAAAGAATCATATCAGACTTGAAATGTTAACTCATTCTCTTTCTCCACAGATACTGCTAGGCCTGTAGCGTTTAATCATAGAATAGAGTTCCTACAGTGTGGAAACAGGCTCTTCCGACCAACAAGTCCACACCAACCCTCAGATCATCTAGACTCATCCCCCTATAACCCACATAATCTACACATCCCTGAAGTCTACGGGCAATTTCGCACGATCAGTCCACCCAGCCTGCACATCTTTGGACTGTGGGAGGAAACCCGAACACCAGAAGAAACCCACATAGACATGGAGAGAATGTACAAACTCCACACAGATAGCCGCCCAACACTGGAATCGAACCCGGGTTCCTGGCACTGTGAGGCAGCAGCACTAACCACTGAGCCACTATGCTGCCCCTTTCTCTAGCTGTTTATTTATCCTTACTTCAAATCTCCAGCATATGCATTGTTTTTGCTATTATCAAATGACCTAAGCCAGACATAATGGTATACTATCTTTCCATGAACCCATGTGATGACGTGAAAATCCTGAAGTCTCATGCCATGCCCTACTTCAACTTGGGATAACATCTTTGTGCTCATTGGTCAAACTCTTGTTCTACTTTCTTTCTTTCCAACAGTCCTTCATGTACATGTGGTTGTGTAATGAGAGTGTGGGAGAGTAGATCCATACAAGTTAATGTCCTAGACATGAGAACTGCCAGTGAAGGTAATTCATTGCCCAGAAAATGACACATCGATTTAACATAGGTATCCAAATATTTGGCAAATCATTTAACTTTTTAATGGTTACGGATTTTCCGGAAGCCTAATCAATTGAGGTTAGTGAGGGGAAGAAGCAATATGTTGAATACCCTATTTCCTGTAAACACCTTGAAATAGTGTGCAGAGGACTGTTGTTAGATGCAATTTTTTGAGGTACAATGTGTCGATAACTATTTCGCTAGTTATATCTTTGCATTGGGTCACAAGCTGAAATATGGTGAAATAGTCAATCATCAAAAGGTAATCCTTTCCTTGGACACAGTGTGAAATCATGACAGATATTGTCTATCCTTCAGAAGGAAGTTTATGCAGAAGGAGAGGTTTTATCACTTGGTGATATTGATGGAATTGGCATGTTCCACACGTCTTGATGAGTTGATTAGTATCCGTTGTTAATGCCAAGCCACTATATAGATTCACGCACCAATCTCATGGATGTTTTCTACATGCAGGTGATCTGGGGAGATGATAGCCTCATGGTATTATTACCGGACTAGTCATCTAAAGACCCAGATAATGTTTTGAACATCCCTGTTCTAACCCTACCATGGTAGATGATGGAATTTAAATTCAATAAAAATCTGGAATTAAGAGTCTAACAATGAAAATGAGAACAGTTGCCAACTTTAGAGAAAAGCCTATTTGTTTCATTAATGCCCTGTACGGAAGGAAACTGCCAGCCTTACCTGATCTGACCCGCACATGTCCCCAGGCCTACATCAACATGATTGATTCTTAACAACTCTATGGGCAATACATGCTGTCCAAGACAGTGATGCTTACATCCTATAAACAAACAAAAATACTATGTCTGGATGCAGAGGTTGTGGAATTATGATCTTGTTTGCCCTGAAAGTTTTATATTGTTGAGAAAGCCTAGTTCATCTCCGAATGACCAGAAAGAACAGACCAGCTTAGGGACCTATTTGATGCATTCAGACAATCCACTGATCATTTTGAGCTGTTGTAGCTGATTATTATCTGACACAGCTTGCTGAATCTGCTTTGGTTTCATTTAGTTTGATTAAAGCAGCGCAATGTTACAGACTGGGATCCATGCCATTGAAACGGAGGTTTGTCACCTTGTGGATTGTGGTAATATTGAGATATATCCATGCCAGTATTCTGAATGGGTGAGAGGAACTACATCTCAAGCAAAATTTGGACATTTCATTGAACCTTTGACAGTAGTTTCTTCAGTCTCAAGGACTTAGAAATGTTGCGGTCCTGCGACTATAAGTGTGCATTTGACTCCTCCTAAAACAGCTTCAAAGGTAAATTCCTTAGGCTTGTCCAGAGTGTTTTTCTGAATGGATTTGATGACCAGTTCTGTAAATCTTTGCATTCAATTTGCTTCTATCAACAGCACATGATCTGCAGTGGTCACGGAAGCAATTTACCCACCACCTTGAGGGCAACTGGGGATGGGGAATAAATACTGGCCCAGCCAGTGATGCCCACATCCCATGAATTTTGTTTTAAATCAGTACATTCAGTACTTTTGCTACATCTGCCTCTGAAGTCGTCAGTTGTTTCACCTGGCTGTTGACTTGACATGAGCACAAACCTGTGCATCCTGAGATTTACTTGAACTTTAAATTTAATCTTCCAAAATCTGGGGGAAAAATAATGCTGTGCAGCTGTCTTAAAGGTGTAGGCCTGTCTGATCTAGAATCTGTCAAATACAACAAGCAACATCAGTATTTGCTGTCTGTGCCAAATTATCCTTGAACTGAGTATCTTGCAGGGTACTTAAGACTGAAAAGTATGGAATCGAGTAGGCCGAACCATGTCAGTTCATTTTTCTTTCTGGCATTACTGAACTAAATGGATTTTTCCAGTGAGACTTGCTTTCAGCAATTCTTTATTATGTCCATTAATTGAACTTTGAATTCCAAAAGTTGCCTTGGTAGGATTCAACTCATGTCATCAGAGCAATTTCTTCCTTGTCTAGATTACAGGTCCAACGATTTCACTGCAGTATATCACCATCTAACCCTAATATTAAACATCTGGACCATAAGATTTTTTTGTCAGTCATCAAGGATCATCACAAAGTTAAAAAGGGTACAAAGAAAATAATGTAGTAACTAACCATGGTGAGTTTAATGAATACTTTTATTTACAAATCCAACAAAACCTTAATTAATGAGGATGCTCGGAATGAAATACAGACTGATGCAACCAGACTCAAAGTGTGACCTCAGCCCGTGCAGGAATTAAATTCTTGGATTTAATTCTGCATCAGAAACCAGCCATCCGGCCAACCAAGCTAACGAGCTCCCACGTAACTGAGCCAGCAAGGTGAGGAGAGTCACACTATTTTTGTACTCTTAATACTTTGAACTTCCTAGTTAAAAACATCAGCTGTTGGAAAACACTGTTATTTTGTTCCAGCCAGATTCAGGCCACTGACTTTAAATATTGACACTTGTTTGCACCTGTACCCGAATGGTCCAGGTGCAGTTTTTTTTAAAAAACTACCATATTTTGGCTTCATGTGGTCAGTTGAAGAGGCCTGTTTCCTACTGTACAGCTACTTTATCAGACTTTTGCAGGGGTAGAGATTCAACAAATTACATTTGTCAAAGAAATGCACCATCCCAGCTGTCTTTTTTTTTTATTTAAATGTTCATAGGAAGGTCTCCCCAAAAGTTACATTTCCTGCTAATCACTGCTGTGGGAACAGGGAAGGAAATGAAAGCAATAATGGTCTCACAATTCTGTAGACACCCCTACTTTATTAATTTTGGAATGGTACAGTCCATCTCTTTAATAGCATTAGAAAGGAAGAATTATTACAGTACTGCGCTGATTGTCAAGTGGATCACTTTTCTGCTAAAGAGACAACATCACAATATTTTCAGCCATTGTTTTTATTGATAACATGTGTCAAACACAGCAGAAAATGAAAACTGAAGTTATAAGTAAGTAGAGGACTTTGCACCAAAGATTTACATCAAAGTTGTGCTATGGTGTAAAACAGTTTTTTAAATATAAGGTATAACTGAAAAGATTTTGTTTTCTCAATAGAATACAAGAGGCTGCATGATGTCACCAGTTGCTTTTATTCTATTTGTAGGTTTGCATTCATTGCTGAAAGGTAAAATACACCCAATAGAAGAAAAATGATGTTCAAAAACTCCATTGCCCTCTTGCTGCATTGTTTCTTTTGACACAGGCCTAATTTATTTCAATAAAATTAGATGTAAGGGGTCAAAGCACAGAGTCTTGCTTAAATGTTGAATGATAACGGTGAAGCATTATGTGGTGAACATTCGCATTAAACTGCGCTTTGACGTGGGCTCATATCGCAGGATGGTATTTAGGATTAGGATTTAATCTATTTTTAAAAAGTATGCACTATCAGCAGAAAGAGTTCAAGTTTCCCTTTAATCTTTGGCAAGTCCTTAATTACATTTATATCATATACAGAGATTAGTAACTGTGTTGTAAAAGATTCATTAATGCAGTAATATTTCGATAGGATCACATTATTTCAACAATCCTTTAACATCTCGTTTTACTGGGGAGATATCTGAAGAAGTGTTTAGCAAACTTTTTTTCCACAAAGTATAAATCACATGGGAATACAGAATATCTTCACATAACAATCTTTTGATACAATTTATGCACATTTCTTCTACCTTCTCTATAAGCGAGAACTGTTTTTAATGCAGCCAGTGCCTCTACGAGACATAGATTTTTACTTCCAATGTCTAATATACAGGTAGAAATAAATAATTGCCATTACCAATGAATAAGGGTTTTAGAATCCAATTCTTTAATTTTGCTAAACAATTCTATACCTTGTATGACTGTTTGGAAAGACTTATGCCAATTGTTTGCATATTGCAGTAGTCGTGGAAAATGTAACAGGCGATTAGAATATGAAGCACTGTCTTCTTATACACCAACACATTTATAATTCCAAACAATGATTGATCCTGATTTTTTTTGTGGAATCAGTGGATGGCAGGAGAAATTAACTCTGACCATTCATGCCTACTATTCCAAGGTCCCTCTAATTTTTCTTGCTACGGCTTTTTGTTTTCCTGTTGACACTTTTCTACGGAAGTTCGTACACACAGCAACTTCTGAAACTGGAAGCCAGTGCATCTGCATGCTAGTGTACACTGAGAGCTTAGAGGAAACATTGACCAGGTCTGTGGTGATCACAATTTTACATGGTGCTGTCGATTTACACGACCTTTATGAAGAGAAGACTATAATACGTGTAATTTAGAAAATAACAATTTATTTTTGAAATCTTTTTAGTAGTAAAATAAAACTTGACATGTCTCTGAGCGTCAGAGTGGTCCCCAAATTCAGTTTCAGGTGTATATTCAGTTACATGACATAGTATTGTTTCTTTTGAGAAGGGGATACAGAATGCTCTTGATCATAATTCTGTCATTAGAAGGGTGTACACCTCTGCTTCTTAGCAACATTCCTCAAAGTTCAGGTCTCTTGGTCACCCCTTCTATTAATTTTTTTTTGGCTCAATGTCAAATTTTGTCTGCGTCTGAGATGATTTTGAGATATTCTTTCCATATTAAGGACACTATTGGTGGAATCTCACTTTTGAGCAATATGGATATATGGCAGAATCAGGCAACAATTGCAGCGCGGCTCATCTCAATCTCGTGCCATCTTTTATGCTTTACAGAAGTGGTATGGGACGATTCTCTAAAAGCAGAAATGAGTTTCCAATGAATAGTCATTATTGACTATTAAATACCTGGATAACAGCACAACTCACCTCACCTTATCAATATTCAGGCTTCCACCTTACAAAATTCATCAAAAAAGCTCAACATCAGGAAAACTAGGCAAGAAAACTAGAACCAAACAACATTCAAATTCAACTTGCCATTTTCTCTGAATGACCTCCTGCATTGGATACTGGCCAGCAACATCTCAGGGCAGTATTAACAGGCACCAGGCTCGTGCACCCTTCTTCCACAGACATTGGTGAGTGGCATTTCCCAACCCATCATAGCATGCATAGCAGAGCATTTGTAAAAGTTGGGATAAAGGTGATGACAGAAGAAACTCAAAGCAAATGGTAATGTTGATCAGTTGCAGAGGGCAAGATAGACTACAGGAGGATGGACAGCATTAAGATGTAATGTTGGCATTTGGATCAGGAAAGAAATTGTGGGTGAAGATCAATGTGGCAGGTCTCCATGCAGGGGGTTGGATAAAAATGGATGGTCAGAGTACTGTGATTATAAACAGGGACAAGGAAACTCTAAGGTTAATTGTCAGCCCAGTAAAGCCTGGTATTAATAGTGCCCACCACTGGCTACGTTCCCAGCCATCACTTTCTGTTCTATGGATGGGAATGTACTACCAGAAAATGGCTGGGACAATACCAAAGGTGGGAAGAGTTGATGCACGTTTGATGGGAGAAAATGCAGGATCCATTGCAAAGCACTTACATTTAATTTGCAATCGTTTCATCAGCTATTTGCTGTGCAGGAAGAATAAACATGATTCAGGTTTAAATGCTGGTCAAAGCCAATTTGCTACTTGCAATTACTGCTTCTAAATTGATGATAATTTCATCATTATAATCAATGATGGTTCAAAGGGCAAAATCTGGCTGAATTACACTGTGCATGTAACTTCCAAGGACCCGAAATGAGCCACAAAGCCTGTGCTGAATACATTGTGAAGTTCAGCATTTGATGTAGGCCCAGGATTGTGAGCGGCAGGCCCTCTTTTTGATGATATGTGGTGGTCACTCAGCCAACTGGCACCTTCACCAAGAAGCTGAACAGCTTGTGGATGCCCACTGCTGACATGTCCCTGTTATCTGTGTCCAGCATATCTCGCTTGTGATGTAGTATGCTCTGCCGACATCTATAGGGTATGCCACTGACTGTTCTGAGATCTAAGGAAATTCTTTTGCTCCTTCTGTTCTCAATTGAGTCACTTCCACTGAGAGTGATGGGTTCTGCCACTGGTAGCATGTTGGCTACTGTGGCTGCCTATGCAAGCAGGTAAAGACAGATAGAGGAGGAGAACCCATAGGGAATGAGGAGCAATGGGCTCAGGGATCCTCAGGATGTGAGGGATGCCAGATCTTTCTGGTCCTGATTCAATTTTCCTTGGAAAAATCAAGCCGTACTGCTGACTCAGGCTCTCTACTTCCCAAGAGACTGAAAGGGAACTTAGCCAGCTACAGAAGCAGGAGTTCAGCCCCTCCAGTGGTGGCGAGGGACCATTAGCAGCACTGAATGTCTATGCCCTGGCTCCTTCTAGGGAGCAATGGATGACCTGTGTCAGATCTCTCAGTTGCACACCCACAAAGGTACCAACAACCAATGTCATCTGCACAAGATCACAATAATTCATTTCATTCCCAGGGATGAGATAGCTGCAGCCCAGGCAAGGAATTCAGGAACACAGCTGGCTTTCTTTGGGTGCACAATACCATTGGCGCATGGTGCTGAAGGGCCATATGATAACACCATGAAATTCGTCAACAGGACAACGTCCAGTCAAGGCGATCTGTGATCACCATTACCATTTTCTGGATGCATGTGCCCCCTACACTGGCAGTTGACAAGACTGGCACACAAGAGTGCTCCAGAATGAACCTGTTGTGTTTGAGGGTCCAGGAACTTACATGACTTGTTACTGGGAGACAGAGGCTATGACCATGGCTGATAACACCATAGGGTGATACCACCTGACTGATGCAAAGTACATTTTTACTGTCACCTAAACCTCAACGAGAACTGTGGTGGAGCAGAGCAGAGGGCTCTTGAAGATACAGTTTCACTGCTTGGACCAGTTTGGGGAGCACTTCAGCACAATCTGGACAAGAGTGTGCCACATCATCCTGTTCTGGTGCTCAACACAACTTGAGCTAACAACAACAAAACAAGACCTTTGATGGAGCAATGGAAACATGATTAAACTTCAGAGGAAGAGGACTTTGGTCAGGGTGCATACATCTAGTTGGTATTTTGGAAGTGAAGTTTAATTTGTGTATCCCCTTTACTTTCTTTAATTAAACAAAGCGCATGTTTTCTGTATTCGTCTGATTACTTGCCTGATATAAGATGTTTGCCTATTGGACAACAACAAGATGTAGGTTTACTGTAGGTAATGGGACTTGATATCACTGACTTAGATTGTTCAGCTGGGATGTTGGGATAGCTGGTGTGTGGTGTAATTGATAAATGGAGACTAGGATGAGAGAATGGGATTGTAAGTATGAGTGAGTGTCAACCTGGTCAGCTTTGTGGCTGCTGTGCCAGCATGCAGCCAGTGAAGGCCAAAGCCAGACTGCCAATATTGTCCAAGCATACAATGGTCTAGCAAAGATGGTCACTTGCAAGATGTGCCATCCTTTCTGTTTATATCAACAGAGTGATGAATTGCTCTGAAAACAGTATGTGGTAAGTTAAGGCAGAAATGAAATGAGAGATGCTATTTGGCTGCAATTGATGATAATTAATGAGGCCAGTTTGATAAGATACAGTGTGGGAACTTACTTGGACCTCTTGGCATATAAACCTCCGAAAAGGTTAATGTAGCTCATACTTCACCAAAACATCAGATTCAGTCGCTAAAGTCTCTTGAGTTATTTGGAGAAAATTACTGTGAGTTTTAAATGTTTTAGTTTCATGTTATTAATATTTATAGGTTAAAAAGCAATTTGATCATACATTAGTTGGCCAGAATTGTTTATCAATTTAGACTATGTTCTCAGTACAATAAGAAGATATTGGATGGCATTAACAGAGACACTTGAATCAAATTGGGAGCCATTGTTTTTAAAACTAATTAACACATTATAGATATTTTCTTTCTCAAAATTTTATTGTACCTCTTGTATTTGCTACCATCACATTTCATACTGCTCTTTATAAATATGGTTAATAATGGTTTAGATGAAGATAACAATATGTCCATTTTAAGATAATTGAAAATGACTTGAAAGTTAAATCCAGTGAGCATACTACTGCAAGAACAACAAGTGTTATGCCCTAAAATATGTAATTTTGTGAGCCCATATTTTATTTCTGAAAGTAATGCAGGAAAAGTGTCAGTTAAGGAAGCTAGCTTTTAGACTATTGGGAGATGTCGTTGAGCAAGATCAATGAGGGAGATTGGAGGATATAACTAGCTGATTCTTTAAACTATGTTTAAATGTAAAAGTAATTGGTATTGTGGGGAGGGGAGGGTCTATTGTATTATTGCTAGAGTGCTGATCTACAGATCCAAGTTATGTTCTGGAGACCTGGTTTGAATTTCACCATGGCAGAAGTCAATAAAAATCTGGAATAAGAATCTAGTGATGGCCACTGTTCATTTTCAGAAAAAAAATTTTGTTTCAATTTAGAAAAAGTAACTGTCATCCTTACCAGTTCTAGGTTACGTGTGATACTTGCAATTCCAGACTCTGTGATGAAGTTGACTCTTAATTGTACTCTGGGCAATTGAGGATGAACAATAAATGTATGCCTAGCCAGTGATACTCCCATCGCATGAATGAATGAAAGAAAAGTCAGGGTGCATTGACTGTAGACTGCGTATGCCAAATGTTATGATCATCACTGATGCTATTACTGGAAAAGTCAGAAGCCAGACTGAATTTGGCTCAATAGCCTTTTGCTTTAGCACAATATAGTCTTTAACTGAAACACAAACACTGCAGATTTTGTCGAGAACAAGAAAGTGAGCTTACTACAGAAATGATAAATAGAATAAATTAAGCTATTTGCATATAACACAATTTGAAGGGATTTGAAACATGCAGTAAAAATACAATTCCATCTGTCTGAAAACCATTACTTAGGCTACTCTAGCACTAGAGAGATTTTGTCAGTCGTGCATTATAGGTTTACCTTAATCATGGCTCTCAATTCCTTGGCATGAATGTTTGATAGTCACTTCCTTGATCAATTACACAACTGAGCTTTAGATTTGCTGACCTTTGAATAGCCAAATACTTCTGGTCAGGAACTTGCAAGCTAAAACCTTTTTCACTGAAATAACCTAACCGTTGTAAATTAACACTCCTTTTTCAGCAGAAATTGTTTCACCCATCTAAATTCAACTAGGACTTCTTCAAACTGAAGCCAAAAGCTTTCCAAGCTATTGGTTTTGCCCAAGCAAAAAAAAACTGGTCCTTTATAAACAGAAACCAAGCCAAAGCTCTTCAATTTTTACTTTGTTTGTTCAAAGAATTTTCTAAATGCAAGCAAACCCAATTATCACCCAGAAACTCCCTCGCTCATACTAGTTTGAAAAACAACCCTGACCCCAGAAATATTGACAAGTTAAGCCATGAAAATCTCTTCAAACACAGATCAAAACCAACATGCCATGAGTTCAAAAACCAAAACTAAATTCTATTAGTATATCTGTAAATCTCACATCTTTATATCACATATGTAACTAAAACAAAGGAAATCCTTTCTCAAGAGCTGAAACTTCAGATATGAGACACATTTCCTCACATAAAAATTGAATGTACTGTGACGTAACAATGTGAAGAATTGAAAGGTTTTGATTTGGAAATGCAAAGCACTAAAAAATGAAGCTTAAAAATTTAAGAGGAATACTGTCATAAGAGATCTAGCCTTTTGCATAATCAAAAACACTTGCAGAATCTTCCAACTCAGCTCCAAGTAGGTCCATAAGCTGATCCTTAAAATAATTCCAGAAAATTGGTTTCTGTGGGAAATTGTGAGCTATTAATGATATCCCTCTTTCGAATTGTATTCCTTCCCCACATGCTCTCAAAGTGCTTTGTGGCCATACTAGTAACAAATTTGCTTTGTGATGCCTTGTAGACAAATTATGAATCAGATTGTGATTGTGTAGAAAGATTTCACAAAAAATGAATGGAACTTTGCAAGCCATTTTTAACTTAGTTTTACACATTTTCCAAATTGCTTACTTTGAATGTTTTTGTAATTGCGAAATTAGAGCATTTTTACAAGAGTAAAATGAAGGCCCAGATAACCAAGTCAGTCCAAAGATGCAGGTTAGCACTTTATTTGTTGTGATGTTGTGAGCCTCATTTTTATTCACCACTTTGAAATTAGCCAAGGACAGTTGCATTCTCCAAATCCCAGGAACTATACTACTAAACTAAGTCAAGGACTTTCAGATCAAGGAAGCTTTCTACTTGCTTACTATATCCAGTATGTCTGCTTGGATAATACCTTGTAAATAAATCATTACCATCCTCGCACCTTACCTGACAAAGGACTGTGTACTTCACCTACAGCTGAGGTCTTGCCTACCCTAGGTCTTTCAAACTGCCAGGCTTCTGACTTCCTCCAAATTTTGCAAACTCGCTGGGGATTACAGACCCAGTGGTCCCAGGAAGTGGACTCCCCAGGAGTCCGTGTTCAATCACCATGCCCCAGATTGAATCTCAATTTCTCTTTCTTCATCTGTGGCACACATGTATTTGGTATTGCAGCCTCTTCAGGACTGCTCCATATCTGACTAGAAATAACCCAGTCAATCTGGTTTCCAAGCTAAGAATCTGCCTATTATGTCACACAAAAGATATGGAGTTGGAAGTCACAAGGGAACCTCTTTGTTCATGTTCCCTGTACTCCGACAGACTGCTCTCCCTATTCCTCACTGCCAGCAAAGTTAATATCAAGTCCATAATGTCTCATCACAGGTTTTCTGTTAGTTTTTCCATTCGATCTACCATTGATGTTTGTACTGATGCTAATACATATTTATACTCTCTCTTGCAGCTCAAATCGAAGTAATACCTTGCAAAATCTGTGGCGATAAGTCTTCTGGGATCCACTATGGAGTCATCACATGTGAAGGCTGCAAGGTAAGAGATTAAAATAAATAGCGATCAACTGCTTGCAGTCAAATTAGTTCTCAGTAATATCTTCAGAGTAGAAATTTGTTGTTTTACTGCTTAGAGTCACACACTTGAATAAAAACAAATCTAAATTTATTCAGCAAAATGTGGTGTTGTCTCTCCTTTAACATTGCAGTGTTGATTCTGATAATATCTTTATTTGGACAGCATTAGCAGGAAGTAAATGACGTAATGCTGCTGCTTCAGCAGAAATGAAGAACCACCTTAAATGCAACTGTGATCATTCTGTGGTAGATGATGTCTTATTGTGAGTGTACAAACCAATTATTTTTAGTGTCTGTACAGCATAGTGATGTAGTTCTCCACTTCTTTTGACCTGTACTGATTTCCCCTATCGCTGGGAAAGATCCTCAGGCAAAAGTGAACATCACATTTTATTGGTTAGAATTCTGCTGCAGAATTTAACTCAAAAGGTGTATGGAGAATTTTCAGTATCTTCCCAAAGGGCACACAATGTAAACTGGATGAGGGAATTCCATGTTCAACACTAAAAGTTGTTCAGCAGCAGCGCTACTAATCAGGCCTAATCTGGTCAGGCCTTTAAAGGACATAGCTCTAGACTGGGTATTGGGAGATGGCGAGGGAACCAACAAGAGGGAAAAACATGCTTGGCCTCATCCTTACCAATCTGTCTGCTGCAGATGCATCTGTCTATGATCAGTATCTGTAAGAGTGACCACTGCACAGTTTTTATGGAGGCGAAGTCCCGTATTCACATCGGTCACTTTGTGTGGCACTATCACTGTGCCAAATGGACAGACTATGATCAGATCTAGCAAGACTGGGCATCTATGAGGCATTGTGGAGCATCAACAGAAATGGAATTGTAATCCAGCGCGATCTGCAACCACATGGCCTGGCATACCCCCTGTTAACCATTACCATTAAGGCAGGGGATCAGCCTTGATTTTATGGAGAATGCAGGAGGGAATGCCAGGAGCAGCACCAGGGAAACCTGAAAATAAAGGGTCAACCTGGTGAAGCCATCAAACAGGGCTACTTGCAAGTTAAATAGAATAAGCAGCAAGTGATAGACAGAGCTAAGCGATCCCACAACCAACGGATCTGTTCTAAGCTCTGCAGTCCTGCCACAACCAGCATGAATGGTAGTGCACAATTAAACAACTCACTGGAGAAGAAGGCTGAGCAAATATCCCAGTCCTCAATGATGCAAGAGCCCAGCACATCAGTGCAAAAGATAAGGCTGAAGCTTCTGCAGCAATCTTCAGCCAGAAGTCTTGGGTGGAATATCCACCTTGGCCTCCTCCAGTAGTCCTCAGCATTACGGATACCAGTCCTCGGCCAATTCGATTCACTCCACATGATATCAAAAAATGGTTAGAGTTGCTGGATAAGGGCCCTGACAACTTCCCAGCAATAGTACTGAAGACTTGTGTTGCATACTTGCAGCTCCCTTAGCCAAGCTGTTCCAGTACAGTTGCAACATTTGTATCTACCCGACCATGTGGAAAATTTCCCACATATGGCCTGTACACAAAAAGCAGGATAAATCCAACCAGTTAATTACTGCCCAGTACCACTTTTAGTCATCGGGAAAATGATGGAAGGTGTCACCAACAGTGCTCCTAAGCAGCACCTGCTCAGCAATAACCTGCTCAGTGACGGCCAGTTTGGATTCCACCAGGGCCAGTCAGCCCTTGACCTCTTTGCAGCCTTGGTTCAAACATGAACAAAGGAGCTGAATTCGAGAGGTGAGGTGAGTGACAGTCTTTGACATCAAGGCCATATTTGAGCCCTAGCAAAACTGGAATCAATGGATAACTTGGGCAAACTATCTACTGGTTCAAGTCACGCTTGGCAGTTAGGAAAATGGTTGTAGTTGTCACAGGTCAGTCATCTCAGCTTTTGGATATCTCTGCAGTTGTTCCTCAGGGTAGTGAACTAGACTCAACCATCTTCAGCTGCTTCATCAATAATTTTCCCTCCATCATAAGGTCAGATGTAGGAATGTTCGCAATGATTGATTGCCAATGTTCCGCACCATTTGTGATATCTCAAATACTGAAGCAGTTCACGTTCAAATGTGACAAGATTTGAATAACATGACGGCATGAGACAACAGGTAGTAAGTAGCATTTGCAAGACAAATACCAGACAATGACCATCACCAAAAAGAGACAGTTTTACCACCTCTCTTGACATTCAATGGTGTTAGCAGCACGAGGTTTCCCAATGATCAACATCCTGGATATTACCATTGACCACAAACTCATCTGGATTTGCCACATAAATGCAGTGGATACAAGAGCTGGTGAGAGGTTAGGAATAGTGTGGTAAGTAATTCATTACCTGATTTGCAAACCCTTTCTGCCATCTACAAGGTGCAAATCAGGAGTATGATGGAATGTTCCCCATTGGCCTAGATAAGTGCAGCTCCAACAACAGTCAAGAAGCTTGACACTGTCCAGGACAAAGCAGCCCGTTCAATTGGCATTACACCCATTGGGATCCGTTCCTTTCTCGAATCAATGTGCAGTAACAGCAGTGCTCACGATGCACTGCAGAAATTCGCAAAGATCCTAAGATAGCACCTTCCAAGCCCCCAACCACTTTCATCTAGAAAGACAAGAGCAGCAGATACACCACCACCTGCATGTTCCCCTCCAAGCCAATCACCATCTTGACTTAAAATATATCGCTGCCCCTTCACTGTCACTAGATCAAAAGTCTGGAATTTCCTCCCTGAAGGCATTGAGTTTATCTGTAGCAAATAGACTGCAGTGATTCAAGAATGCAGCTCACAACCACCTTCTCAAGGGCAACTAGGGACAGGCAATAAATGCTGACCAGCCAACAATGCCCACAGTGCATGAGTGAATTAAAACAATCCCAAATATATCGCAAACCCAGTTTTATTCAGTCAGAATTTATGTAATTAAGGAGGATATAAAAATTGGTACTTCCAAACAAATGGGTTAACATCTTGCATCAGTCTACAGTGGCCCATGTAAAAGATTTGAGAACACTTCATGACAGCAAGTGGAACAAAGAAATGGACAATCTTCTTTTTCAGAAGCCTGTCCTTTGATTTGAGATTGGCACCTCCTTAGAGTTGTGAGCTTCTGCCGTATCTTCATGTGACTGAACCGGCTAATACTTAACCAGGAAATCTTTGGGTCGTGGACCGAGTTGTACTACAAGCTGGTGAGATCTGGAGTGCAGAATTAACTTCCTTTCATTAATCCTCACCTTTCTTGTCTCTAAGCCATTTGGACGCTGAGTCTGATGAAACCTGATGAACAAGTTGCCACCATTTTGAATAATTTGCAACAATCTTCCCACAGTCATTAATTTTGGTGCTGCCACACTTAAGGGAAAGCTTCTGAGTGTCTTTGAGATTTCTTTATCCTTCCCCCAGAACATTTTCCATTTGACGTCAGGAGGATAGGACCTGGTGGGGGGGCATTCTTTTTCATCTATCTGTCATTGAATCTAGCCCGTTGGTTTCTCTGGAGTTTAGCCTGATTGCTTATAAAGCCAATATTAATAAGGACACAAGTTTACTCAACAATCCCACCATTAAATCTGAAGAATGCGGCAGTGGCTTTACTGGTGAAATTTCTTTAGTGCTCTTACAAGTTGCTGATGCAGTCCAGGCATCACTACAGTTCAGGAGGATGGTGATGATAACTACTCTGTATATGAGTGCATTTCTTGATTTGAGGGTCTTTTGCTGCCAGTGCTCACTGTCTTTATAGAAGGCTGAGCTGGTGCAACTGAGTCAGTACTGGATCTCCTCCTCAATTTGATATTTTCGATGAGAGATTGTTGCCAAGATAAGAAGTATCTAACATATTCCAGCACCTCACATTCCAAATATATGGAATGTGGGATATTTGACTGGGATTGCACGTATTTTTTTTTGTTTGTCCTCAAGCCAAGTATCTTGTAAGCAGAAGTGAAGAGATTAACTGGCTTGTAAACCTTATGCAGAGTTGGCAATGACACTGCTGTCAATCTGCATAATGGATGTTATATGTCATGTTGTTCAGTTTAACTTTGGCCTGGAGGTAAGACTGATTTAGACAGTGTTTCATCTGATTGCAATTTAATATGCACACCAGAGGGCTATTGATTAGGAAGACATGACAGCCTAATAGTATTGTGACTAAGCTATTGACCAGAGGTACAGGTACTATTCTTAGAACCTGGATTGAAGTCCCACCACAAATGGTGATGGAATTTGAATTCAGTTTTTTTTTAAGAAAAGAAGCCTGTAATTTAAGAGTCTAATGATGACATGAAACTGTTGCTATATCTTGGAAGAGCTCATCACAAATGTCCTTTGCGGAAGAACACTGCTATCCCTATTGAGTCAGAGCTACATGTGACTCTAGACTCCCCAGGAATTTGACTGACTCTTCACTGCTATCTGGGAAATAAATGATGACCTAGCCCAGCGATGCTCACATCCCATGAATGAATTTTTGAGAAGAGTGAATAGCCACTATCTCACAGATTATAATAATCTGTGTTTAATGCCAGTGTATATTTTGAAAGTGTTGTTTCATATCTCCCACTCAAAACAGTTGCTGACTTTGTGAATTTGAGTAGAGTATTTGTGCATTGGAAGGCAGAATATTAGAATTTGTTGCTGGGAAAATGGTATGGGGAGTGTAGTGCATGGTCCCTTTTTAGAAGTTTTTTTTTCTATGCTTAGAGATTCAAAAAGGATTTTGTGGGTTTGCAGGTACACAAAGCACCTGAATTGAAACACTTTTATCAAAAGACTATATTGTTAGCAAGCAAAGCAGCATTTTTACCAAGACAACAGGCTTTTGAATTTTAGCCAATTAATTTAAACGAGGCTGTTAGATATGAAAAACCAACTAAATTTTAAATTTGATGGCTGTGCCAACACAGTTGAGGTTGGTTGGCTCGCTGAGCTGGTTTGTTGTTTTTGCAGATATTTCATTACCATGCTTGGTAATACCCTCAGTGCAGCCTCTAATGAAGAGTCAGTGTGTTTTCCCAGATAATAAAATGTGAGGCTGGATGAACACAGCAGGCCAAGCAGCATCTCAGGAGCACAAAGGCTGACGTTTCGGGCCTAGACCCTTCATCAGAGAGGGGGATGGGGAGAGGGAACTGGAATAAATAGGGAGAGAGGGAGAGGCGGACCGAAGATGGAGAGTAAAGAAGATAGGTGAGAGAGTGTAGGTGGGGAGGTAGGGAGGGGATAGGTCAGTCCAGGGAAGACGGACATGTCAAGGAGGTGGGATGAGGTTAGTAGGTTGCTGGGGGTGCGGCTTGGGGTGGGAGGAAGGGATGGGTGAGAGGAAGAACCGGTTAGGGAGGCAGAGACAGGTTGGACTGGTTTTGGGATGCAGTGGGTGGGGGGGGGAAGAGCTGGGCTGGTTGTGTGGTGCAGTGGGGGGAGGGGACGAACTGGGCTGGTTTAGGGATGCAGTAGGGGAAGGGGAGATTTTGAAACTGGTGAAGTCCACATTGATACCATATGGCTGCAGGGTTCCCAGGCGGAATATGAATTGCTGTTCCAGCAACCTTCGGGTGGCATCATTGTGGCAGTGCAGGAGGCCCATGATGGACATGTCATCTAGAGAATGGGAGGGGGAGTGGAAATGGTTTGCGACTGGGAGGTGCAGTTGTTTGTTGCGAACTGAGCGGAGGTGTTCTGCAAAGCGGTCCCCAAGCCTCCGCTTGGTTTCCCCAATGTAGAGGAAGCCGCACCGGGTACAGTGGATGCAGTATACCACATTGGCAGATGTGCAGGTGAACCTCTGCTTAATGTGGAATGTCATCTTGGGGCCTGGGATGGGGGTGAGGGAGGAGGTGTGGGGACAAGTGTAGCATTTCCTGCGGTTGCAGGGGAAGGTGCCGGGTGTGGTGGGGTTGGAGGGCAGTGTGGAGCGAACAAGGGAGTCACGGAGAGAGTGGTCTCTCCGGAAAGCAGACAGGGGAGGGGATGGAAAAATGTCTTGGGTGGTGGGGTCGGATTGTAAATGGCGGAAGTGTCGGAGGATAATGCGTTGTATCCGGAGGTTGGTAGGGTGGTGTGTGAGATCGAGGGGGATCCTCTTGGGGCGGTTGTGGCGGGGGCGGGGTGTGAGGGATGTGTTGCGGCAAATACAGGAGACGCGGTCAAGGGCGTTCTCGATCACTGTGGGGGGAAAGTTGCGGTCCTTAAAGAACTTGGACATCTGGGATGTGCGGGAGTGGAATGTCTTATCGTGGGAGCAGATGCGGCGGAGGCGGAGGAATTGGGAATAGGGGATGGAATTTTTGCAGGAGGGTGGGTGGGAGGAGGTGTATTCTAGGTAGCTGTGGGAGTCGGTGAGCTTGAAATGGACATCAGTTACAAGCTGGTTGCCTGAGATGGAGACTGAGAGGTCCAGGAAGGTGAGGGATGTGCTGGAGATGGCCCAGGTGAACTGAAGGTTGGGGTGGAAGGTGTTGGTGAAGTGGATGAACTGTTCGAGCTCCTCTGGGGAGCAAGAGGCGGCGCCGATACAGTCATCGATGTACCGGAGGAAGAGGTGGGGTTTGGGGCCTGTGTAGGTGCGGAAGAGGGACTGTTCCACGTAACCTACAAAGAGGCAGGCATAGCTGGGGCCCATGCGGGTGCCCATGGCCACCCCCTTAGTCTGTAGGAAGTGGGAGGAGTCAAAAGAGAAGTTGTTGAGTGTGAGGACGTGTTCAGCTAGGCGGATGAGAGTGTCGGTGGAGGGGGACTGGTTGGGCCTGCGGGACAGGAAGAAGCGGAGGGCCTTGAGGCCATCTCCATGCGGAATGCAGGTGTACAGGGACTGGACGTCCATGGTGAATATGAGGTGTTGGGAGCCAGGGAATTGGAAGTCCTGGAGGAGGTGGAGGGTGTGGGTGGTATCACGGACGTAGGTGGGGAGTTCCTGGACCAAAGGGGAGAAAATGGAGTCCAGATAGGTGGAGATGATGTTTTCCCACTTGGTTTTTAAACTCTGGTGTCCGTTGCGATGGATTGCCTCATTTCTGGGTTTCTTCCATAGTGGAATGTATATGGGGGTGAGTTCAATGTGTTTATTAATAGCATGCTTCCTGGAGTGCCATGCTTCCAGGAATTCTCATGCTTGTCTCTGCCTAGTCTGTCCCGGGTTCTTGGTATTGTCCCAGTCGAAGTCGTGGTTCTCCTTGTCCATGTCCTTGCCAACATAGGACCAATCATATTGTAAGAAAATGCTATGTCATCAAGGGTATAAAAGATGAGGGCATTTGGAAAATCAGGGACAGCCAACTGCCACATGCCAAGAGAACAACTGTGTTGTAGCAAAGAGAATCACTGGCTCTCAGAATTCTCCAAGCCTTGGAGTAAGCTCCATCTAAATGACAGGTATATACAGCATAAGTAGTTAATCTTACTGACAAAAGAATTCGACAGCAAAGGCATTCTGGACAGAAGAATTTGTCAGAGGCTGTAACCTAGCTGTAATTTCGAGAGACCAATTATTTTTTATTTTGTATAAGTGGGACTTATAACATTTTACTCTTGTTTTATTTGGGAATAGTGAGTAGTTGGGGGCTTATTCATTTTGTAAATAGTTTAGTTAGTTTCTTCAATGTTAGAGTTGGATAACGTGTTACTTGTTATTATAAAGCATGTCAAGTGTTTATTTTTATTTAACAACTCCTTTATTTCAGATTATTGGGTAAGGCACGCCTCTCTGGACATTTCAGTTTAGTTATCAGAGGGGGATCGATCTCCGCTTTATAACACTGATATGTTATAATGAAGCACCTTTGAAGTGGAAAATCTCTGGGAATCAATCCCCAGAATTTCATGATTTACTGAAACAAATGCTTCGTTCAGATTGAATGCAGTGAAGAGTGCATGGTGGTGGTCGCAACAGTTTTCTTGGATTTGCCTGGCAGTGACATCAGGTCAGAGATTCCTCCAGAAAGTCAAAAGGCACACTGTGTCTATAAGAAAATTTGCTCATCCACAAAACGTATGCAATTCCATAGTCAAAGTATTGTCAACGTGGCTGTGTGTGTGGGGGAAATAGTGTCTCACTAATTTGAGTTTTTTTTTGAAGTGACGACGAAGATTGAGAATAGAGCAGAAAATGTTGTATATATGGACTCCAACAAGGCATTTGACAGGGTTCTGCATAAAAGACTGTTTGGCATGGTTAAATCACATGGAATCCAGTGGTCCTAGTTACTTGTATACAAAATTGGCTTGAAGGTAGGAGACAGAGGGTGGTGATGGAGGGTTATTTCTCAGACTGGAGGCCTGTGACCAGTGGTGTGCCACAAGGATTGGTGCTGGGTCCACTACTTTTCATCACTTACGTAAATGATATTGATGTGAACATAAGGTGTATGGTTAGTAAGTTTGCAGTTGACACCAAAATTGGAGGTGTAGTGGACAGTGAAGAAGGTTACCTGAAAGTACAATGGGCCCTTGATAAGATAGACCAATGGGCTGAGAAGTGGCAGATGGAGTTTAATTTAATTAAATGTGGGGTGTTGCATTTTGATAAAGCGAATCAGGTCAGGACTTGTACATTTAATAGTAGGGCCCTGGGGACTGTTGCTGAAAATAGTGTACAGATGTGCAATTCCTTGAAAGTGGAGTTGCAGGTAGACAGGGTGGTGAGGGAGGTGTTCGGCATGTTTGCCTTCATGGGAGCTGGGATGACATGCTGTGGCTGTATAGGTCATTGGTATGGCCACTTTTAGGGGTACTGATTTTCAATTCTAGTCTCCTTGCTGTTGTTGAAATGTGTTGTTAAACTTGCAAAGGTTCACAAACAGTTGACGAGGGTGTTGTTGGAAATGGAGAGTTTGACCGTTTGGGAGAGGCTGAAGAGGCTGGGGCTTTTTTCCCTGGAGTGTTGGAAGCTGAGGGTGAACCAGTCGAGGTTTGTGAAATCTGGAGGGACGTGGATAGGGTAAATAGACAAGGTTTTTATTCCCCCTGGAAAGAGGAGTCCAGAACTAGAGTGCACAATAGGTTTAAGGTGAGAGGGAAATATTTAAAAGGGATCTGAGGGGTGACTTTTTTCATACAAAAGGTATGGAATGAGCTGCCAGAGGAAGTGGGGGTGGGTACAGTTATGACCATTTAAAAGATATCTGGAAGGGTATATGAATGGGAAAGGTTTAGAGGGATATGGGCCAAATGCTGGCGACTGGGACTAGATTAAGTTCTGACATTGGGTCAGCATACATGAGTTTGACTGAAGGATCTGTTTCCCTGCCAAATTACTCCATGACTGTATAATTGAGGAGAATGCATGGCAAGATTTTCCCTGCTAAGAACAACAGGAAAACACCTCAATAGTTTCCACAGCATAATTTAATCCGCCCTTCGTGATATTTATGATTGCAAGATTGCTGAAATCAGGACAGGTCATTTTCTTCCTGAATTGCAAGTTGACTACGTGGAGCCTCAACTTGAGCAAAATCTGATCAATTAGAATGTTATCAGAATCACAGGCTTTGACATCTTCATTTGTTTCATTGCTTATTGCAGTCTCTCCCATTGATAGTGGCCCACCCTGCATTCTACCATCGGGCACTGAGAGCCTGAATAGTATCAGCTACCACCTGGATTCAAACTTCAGGAATGTTGAAATTGTTCCTTTCAGGATTGACAGATTTTATTATCATTTTTAAGAAGACAAACATTATCTTGTGAGTGAAGGGAATATTGTCTCTTTGACTTTAGTTTAAAGATACCTCTGGTGGCCTGAAAAAATTTTGCATGTCATGATGGTCAGCATATTATTGAATTTCTCAGGTTTTCTCTTCCTACCAGTTATCCTATACCTTCAGGATTTATCCTTTGTGTCAGCCCGGAGGTGTTCGAACGCTGCCTCCTGGAGTTATGACTTTGGGTTGTTCAATGAAGGTGGCTCAATTTTTTTTATCCCCAGGATGTCACGTGCTTAATTTTGATTGAGCCAGTTGTGGTAATTAATGCTCTGGACACAGGGCAGCATGGTGGCTTAGTGGTTAGCACTGCTGCCTCACAGTGACAGGGATCCAGGCTCGATTCCAGCCTCTGGTGACTGTGTGGAGTTCGCACGTTCTCCCTCCGTCTATGTGGTTTTCCTCTGCATGCTCTGATTTCCTCCCACAGTCCAAAACTGTGCAGGTTAGTTGGATTGGTCATGTTAAATTGCCTGTACCTCCAGGGATGTGTGGCTAGGTGGGTCAGCCGTCAGAAATGCAGAGACAAGATAGGGGAGAGGTAGGATGCCCTTCGGAGGGGTGGTGTGGACCTGGTGGGACAAATGGCCTGCTTTCACAGTGTAGGGATCCTATTTACTCCAATGAGCTGAAATTGATTGAGGTATGTGAAGGTTTTCCAGATTGGTTACGACCTGCTCCTGGAATTTCACTCTTAGGTTGGGATACTAAAGTGCGGTTACAGTGATGATTTTCCTCTTGGATTTGTGCAGTCTTTGTGCTGGGCTGATGCTCATCACCAATCAAACAAGTTGTCAGTCCTCTGCAAGGATTGAATGATGCAGAGTGATAATGGGAACTGCAGATGCTGGAGAATCCAAGATAATAAAATGTGAGGCTGGATGAACACAGCAGGCCCAGCAGCATCTCAGGAGCACAAAAGCTGATGTTTCGGGCCTAGACCCTTCATCAGAGAGGGGGATGGGGTGAAGGTTCTGTAATAAATAGGGAGAGAGAGGGAGGCGGACCGAAGATGGAGAGAAAAGAAGATAGGTGGAGAAAAGAGTATAGGTGGGGAGGTAGAGAGGGGATAGGTCAGTCCAGGGAAGACGGACACGTCAAGGAGGTGGGATGAGGTTAGTAGGTAGGAGATGGAGGTGCGGCTTGGAGTGGGAGGAAGGGATGGGTGAGGGAGGTAGAGACAGGCTGGACTGGTTTTGGGATGCAGTGGGTGGAGGGGAAGAGCTGGGCTGGTTGTATGGTGCAGTGGGGGGAGGGGACAAACTGGGCTGGTTTTGGGATGTGGTGGGGGAAGGGGAGATTTTGAAGCTGGTGAAGTCCACATTGATACCATTGGGCTGCAGGGTTCCCAAGTGGAATATGAGTTGCTGTTCCTGCAACCTTCGGGTGGCATCATTGTGGCACTGCAGGAGGCCCATGATGGACATGTCATCTAAAGAATGGAAGGGGGAGTGGAAATGGTTCGCGACTGGGAGGTGCAGTTGTTTATTGCGAACCGAGCGGAGGTGTTCTGCAAAGCGGTCCCCAAGCCTCCGCTTGGTTTTCCCCACTTCCTACGGGCTCCAGCTATGCCTGCCTCTTTGTAGGTTACGTGGAACAGCCCCTCTTCCACACCTATACAGGCCCCAAACCTCACCTCTTCCTCCGTTACATTGATGACTGTATCGGCGCCGCCTCTTGCTCCCCAGAGTAGCTCGAACAGTTCATCCACTTCATCAACACCTTCCACCCCAACCTTCAGTTCACCTGGGCCATCTCCAGCACATCCCTCACCTTCCTGGATCTCTCAGTCTCCATCTCAGGCAACCAGCTTGTAACTGATGTCCATTTCAAGCCCACCGACTCCCACAGCTACCTAGAATACACCTCCTCCCACCCACCGTCCTGCAAAAATTCCATCACCTATTCCCAATTCCTCCACCTCCACCGCATCTGCTCCCACGATGAGGCATTCCACTCCTGCACATCCCAGATGTCCAAGTTCTTCAAGGACCGCAACTTTCATCCCACAGTGGTCAAGAACGCCCTTGAACGCGTCTCGCGCATTTCCCGCAACACATCCCTCACACCCCGCCCCCGCCACAACCGCCCAAAGATGATCCCCCTCGTTCTCACACACCACCCCACCAACCTCCGGATACAACGCGTCATCCTCCGACACTTCTGCCATCTACAATCCAACCCCACCACCCAAGACATTTTTCCATCCCCACCCCTGTCTGCTTTCCGGAGACACCACTCTCTCCGTGACTCCCTTGTTCGCTCCACACTGCCCTCCAACCCCACCACACCCGGCACCTTCCCATGCAACCACAGGAAATGCTACACTTGCCCACATACCTCCTCCTTCACCCCTATCCCAGGCCCCAAGATGACTTTCCATATTAAGCAGAGGTTCACCTGCACATCTGCCAATGTGGTATACTGTATCCATTGTACCCGTTGTGACTTCCTCTACATTGGGGAAATCAAGCGGAGGCTTGGGGACCGCTTTGCAGAACACCTCCGCTCGGTTCGCAACAAATAACTGCACCTCCCAGTCGCAAACCATTTCCACTCCCCCTCCCATTCTTTAGATGACATGTCCATCATGGGCCTCCTGCAGTGCCACCATGATACCACCTGAAGGTTGCAGGAACAGCAACTCATATTCCACTTGGGAACCCTGCAGCCCAATGGTATCAATGTGGACTTCACCAGCTTCAAAATCTCCCCTTCCCCCACCGCATCCCAAAACCAGCCCAGTTTGTCTCCTCCCCCCACTGCACCATACAACCAGCCCAGCTCTTCCCCTCCACCCACTGCATCCCCAAACCAGTCCAGCCTGTCTCTACCTCCCTAACCTGTTCTTCCTCTCACCCATCCTTTCCTCCCACCCCAAGCCGCACCTCTGTCTCCTACCTACTAACCTCATCCCAACTCCTTGACCTGTCCGTCTTCCCTGGACTGACCTATCCCCTCCCTACCTCCCCACCTATACTCTCCTCTCCACCTATCTTCTTTTCTCTCCATCTTCGGTCCGCCTCCCCCTCTCTCCCTATTTATTCCAGAACCCTCACCCCATCCCCCTCTCTGAGGAAGGGTCTAGGCCCGAAACATCAGCTTGAATGATGCAGACTTCACTTAGGTGATGTCATTGGCTCAAAAATCTAAGAGGTGCCAGTGCTTTGGTCTAGAATGCTCTGTGTGGTTTCTTGTTTCTCCTCTGGCACAAGACAGAATGATGCCATTCCTATTGGCCCACAGGTTCCAAAAATTGGCAATTGCAGTCAGATTGCCACACGACTCCTATTTTATTTGTCCGTTCGAACCAAACTCATCATTTCCACCCAAGAGTTATGAGGCCAGCTCTTTCAGAAAAGCAGAGCGTACCTGAAATCGGTCAGTTCCCTCATGGTGTAGGATAGGTGTTGGGGATGACAGGGAGTAAAAGCACAGCCCCTGTTTACAGCAATTGGTGAACGGTGTTCTGAGATTTAGATGTCCAGCATAACAACCAGTCACTTGCACAACTGTTTTTGAAAGGATGAGTACACAAGGTAAACGTTGGTTTTGGGTGATGGGTGGATCTAGTATATGGCTGCCACTTGGGTAGGATGTGAGATATACACATGGCGACCTGGTGAGAGTGCCAGGAAATTGATAGAGTACTTAGGGTAGATTTGAGATCACGGATGGGATGGGATATCAAGACCAACAGCGGGTAAGGACAGGCAGGGGAATGGGTATGTCAGAGCCAATGGCCTCTGTCCCAACACAGGTACCTAACAACTGTCATGTATCTGTCACCTTTGTGCAGATGTTTCTCTACAGACACCCAGTTCCCAGCCATGTTCCTGTTCTTATCACCAACTGCCACAGAACTTGGCACACGAGTTCTGGCAGAGCCCTGTGTCAGACTTTATTTAACACGGCAACATTGCTGATATTGTACACAATATATAACTAATGGGAAATATAAATAGGCTTCTACCCTAACCCTAAACAAGTTAATGATAATGATGTACTCTGATAACAACTGACACATGCTATCGAGGCTCTAAGGATGAAAGCACTGTGCTAAAGAGCTATAATCAGAATTCTGTGTATTTGAACGTAAATAAAGAGCTTTCAGGGCTTACCGATAAAGACAAAAAGTTACTCTTAGTCAAGGCAAACATAACAATGCCACAGACTCCTGCAACCAGGACCAGTCTAGCCAGGTATAGCAGCTTCAAGATTGCAGGACACATACGCAATACTCAGACCCCATGTTAGGCAAAAAACCATGAGGGGATAATGATGCAGGCTTGAATACAACAGGAGTGGTACAGTCCATAAACACAGCAACATCATCAGGCACACAGTTTTTCTGGGTTTTTGGACAGGTTTTGGTGATGTCATCAAGCTGCCACTGCAGTCACTGAGATGCGCAGGCTTCCGATGCCTGTTATGTGCCTGATTTGATTTTGTTTTTGAACCACACTTTGTCTAGTTCTTCACCCTGATGATACCACTAACGGTGGTTCTACCTGGAGCAGAGACCTTGCAACGGCTTGAATCAAGGGATTGTTAAAACACAAGCCTCTCCATCACTTCAAGGTGATGATCCGTAGAGGGGCTTTGGAAAGAATGATCATACTAACTCTGCTTTAAGAATTAAAAACTCTTGGAATGTCATTGTAACTGCTTGGTAAATGTTACATTTCATCAAGGAGTCGAAGTCAATTGTGCATATTGAGAACAATCTGGAATTTTTTTCCCAAGGAAGCTAGAGGTGAGGTAAAGTAGAAAACGAAACAGACAGAATAGGAACATGTTCTCAAATTCTTGGAGCTATGTTGACACTCTAGATGTAACTGGATGATCTCTCCTCCCACTGAGGAGAACTACTGTCAGGGAACTCGGATCTGATCGAGGTGTATAATATTGTAGATTCAAATCATCAACACAGGCTGCCTGCAAGTAAAGCTTCTGTTGACTGCGTGTAGTTTCAGAAAGACCCCTATGTAGGGTGTAATAAATGAACAACTGAAACATTCTGGCCTGTGCAGATGTGATTGGTTAACAACTGTATTAAATTTTGCTTCATTTGGACTCTGCAGTTTACATCATTTGCTTACAGTGGTTAATTGAAGCCTTTCACATAGACTAACTGGGCGTATCACCATCAAAAGTTTGCTTCCAAAAGAGCAAATTTTAGTTTTTTTTAGTACCAGACCAACCCCCCCACCTTTAAAATACATGAAGCTAGCCTCAACCCGAAGTTTTTTTTTCTTATTTGAAAGGCAAGTCCCAGGTGTTGCATCCCAAGTGCAATTGGGTTGGTCAAACTACCAGTCTTGAACCAAAACACACTCTATTCATACAAGATAATGAAATGTGAGGCTGGATGAACACAGCAGGCCCAGCAGCATCTCAGGAGCACAAAAGCTGATGTTTCGGGCCTAGACCCTTCATCAGAGAAGGGGATGGGGAGAGGGAACTGGAATAAATAGGGAGAGAGAAGGGGAGGCGGACCGAAGATGGAGAGAAAAGAAGATAGGTGGAGAGAAGAGTATAGGTGGGGAGGTAGAGAGGGGATAGGTCAGTCCAGGGAAGACGGACAGGTCAAGGAGGCGGGATGAGGTTAGTAGGTAGGAGATGGAGGTGCAGGTTGGGGTGGGAGGAAGGGATGGGTGAGAGGAAGAACAGGTTAGGGAGGCAGAGACAGGCTGGACTGGTTTTGGGATGCAGTGGGTGGAGGGGAAGAGCTGGGCTGATTGTGTGGTGCAGTGGGGGGAGGGGACGAACTGGGCTGGTTTTGTGGTGCAGTGGGGGAGGGGGCGATTTTGAAGCTGGTGAAGTCCACATTCATACCATTGGGCTGCAGGGTTCCCAAGCAGAATATGAGTTGCGGTTCCTGCAACCTTCAGGTGGCATCATTGTGGCACTGCAGGAGGCCCATGATGGACATGTCAAAAGAATGGGAGGGGGGAGTGGAAATGATTCGCGACTGGGAGGTGCAGTTGTTTATTGCGAAACGAGCAGAGGTGTTCTACAAAGCGGTTCCCAAGCCTCCGCCTTGTTTCCCCAATGTAGAGGAAGCCACACCGGGTACAATGGATACAGTATACCACATTGGCAGATGTGCAGGTGAACCTCTGCTTAATGTGGAAAGTCATCTTGGGGCCTGGGATAGGGGTGAGGGAGGAGGTGTGGGGGCAATTGTAGCATTTCCTGCGGTTGCAGGGGAAGGTGCCGGGTGTGGTGGGGTTGGAGGTTAGTGTGGAGCGAACAAGGAAGTCACGGAGAGAGTGATCTTTCCGGAAAGCAGACAAGAGTGGGGATGGAAAAATGTCTTGGGTGGTGGGGTCGGATTGTAGATGGCAGAAGTGTCGGAGGATGATGCGTTGTATCCGGAGGTTGGTGGGGTGGTGTGTGAGAACAAGGGGGATCCTCTTTGGGCGGTTGTGGCGGGGGCGGGGTGTGAGGGATGTGTTGCGGGAAATGCGGGAGACGCGGTCAAGGGCGTTCTCGACCACTGTGGGATGAAAGTTGCGGTCCTTGAAGAACTTGGACATCTGGGATGTGCGGGAGTGGAATGCCTCATCGTGGGAGCAGATGTGGCGGAGACCTCCGACACTTCCACCATCTACAATCCGACCCCACCACCCACTTGCCCCCACACCTCCTCCCTCACCCCTATCCCAGGCCCCAAGATGACTTTCCAAATTAAGCAGAAGTTCACCTGCACATCTGCCAATGTGGTATACTGTATCCATTGTACCTGGTGTGGCTGCCTCTACATTGGGGAAACCAAGCGGAGGCTTGGGGACCGCTTTGCAGAACACCTCCGCTCGGTTCGCAATAAACAACTGCACCTCCCAGTCGCGAACCATTTCCACTCCTCCTCCCATTCTTTAGATGACATGTCCATCATGGGCCTCCTGCAGTGCCACAATGATGTCACCCGAAGGTTGCAGGAACAGCAACTCATATTCCGCTTGGGAACCCTGCAGCCCAATGGCATCAATGTGGACTTCACCAGCTTCAAAATTTCCCCTTCCCCCACTGCATCCCAAAACCAGCCCAACCTGTCCCCGCCTCCCTAACCTGTTCTTCCTCTCACCCATCCCTTCCTCCCACCCCAAGCCGCACCTCCATCTCCTACCTACTAACCTCATCCCACCTCCTTGACCTGTCCGTCTTCCCTGGACTGACCTATCCCCTCCCTACCTCCCCACCTATACTATCCTCTCCACCCATCTTCTTTTCTCCATCTTCAATCCGCCTCATCCCCCTCCCTATTTATTCCAGAACCCTCACCCCATCCCCCTCTCTAATGAAGGGTCTAGGCCCGAAACGTCAGCTTTTGTGCTCCCGAGATGCTGCTGGGCCTGCTGTGTTCATCCAGCCTCATATTTCATTATCTTGGATTCTCCAGCATCTGCAGTTCCCATTATCACTTTATTCATACACTCGGGTTAAAATACAACAAAGAAAATTGGAATAACAACTTAATAGAAAACTTAACAGAATAATAAATGAGTAGTTAAATAAACAGTAACTGTTCCAATGTAGTAGTATCCCATAAACACACCCTTAACAAAGACTAATACAGTAAAATAGAGTGTCTCACATGCAATGCTATTAGCAGAAAGAGAATCCCCAGTTTTTAGCTGCAACAGAGAGGAAAAATAGCTTCCACATCCGGTTTCAAGATCACAGCAACTGCTACAGAAGGCTGGTTCTGTATGAGCTTGAGCCCACCTAGCCTGGCTGCTTGTATTGTTCCCACTATAAAAAGCAACTGAAGGCCTCACAAGCTGTTTACTTCATTGGCTTTAGAACATACTGCTCAGTGCCTCTGTCTCAACCTTCATTAAAAACAAACCAGGACAAAATACACCTCTCAAAGCCATAGTATCATCACAATACGAGGCAAAATATTTTATTCAGCTCATTCAGTTGTTTAATGTCGTCCCTCTATGCAGGGGCACCATGATAGTACAGATCAAGTGAACATGTCCAAACTTGGCCACATTCAGACTGTAGACAAACTCAGAAACTTGAACGTTTGGAATCTTTAACTCCCAGGGGATGCAAGCTTGAATAGAGATTTGTAAGTCTGTCTCAGCCACTTGAAACAGTATTGGATCTAGCTTTCATCTGTTCATTATTCCAGCGTAACCCTAGAATCCTCTGGATTCTTTCTTCTAATCATTTTAAATGCCTTTTCCTCACCTTAAAGTGTGAGAAGCTTGTGAAATTCTTTGTCACAAAGAATTGATTACCATCCAATCAACTGGTTCTGCCATCACACCCCAACTGATCCAACCTACTCAAACTTCCTTTATAAGTCCCTCATTCAAGAAAGTAGGCTAACAAACTATTCCCATGTGTAACCTCCTACATTTTTCTGTTTCTTTGTTCAACTAAGACCGATTCTACATCTCGGTCTTCTGAACTAAGATCATTACTTGCTAATGTATAAATGACACCTTGAAGTAGCAGATCCATCCAACTTTTCCAGCTTCTTGTCTTTTCATGAAGTGGCTCAACAAGACACTTTCACTATTGCCTTTTTAATTGATGCTGGGGCAGGAATCTGTGTCACTTGAAAATTACCACTCCCAATTCAAAGCTTTGTTACTACTAGAATTGACTATTCCAATGTACTTATAGCTGGTTTCCCACTTGCTAATCTTTGTAAACTTGACATCATTCAAAACTTCAGCTGCCCATCTTTTAACACGCACTTTCCTCTGTCATCCCTCTACTCGTTGGCATATGTTGGCACCCAGTGAAGTCACACTTATTTTTAACTTTCATCCTGTTTTCAAAACAATCCATAGTTTTGCTCCTCCCTATATCTGTCAATATCTCCAGCTCTACTAGCCTCCAAGATATCTGCACTCCTCATTCTGGTATTTTTCAGCATTCCCAATTATAATTGCTCCACCATTGGTGGCCATGCTTTTAGTTGCTTTGGTCCCAAGCTCTGGAGTTCCCTTCCTGCTGTTCTGATTTTCAACCTTGCTTTGCTCTTTTCAGACACAGGTTAAAATCTACTTCCTTGATGTGATCATCTGATCTCCTGTTTCATTAAGTGATAGTGTTTAATAATCCTCCTCTGCAGCACCTTTTTAAAGGTGCTATATAAGTAATTTGCCACATAAATAGATTGCTATTGAATATAAGATAACAAAGTGTGAAGCTGGATGAACACAGCAGGCCAAGCAGCACCTCAGGAGTTTTTGTGCTCCTGAGATGCTGCTTGGCAGCTTCTGTGCTCCTGAGATGCTGCTTGGCCTGCTGTGTTCATCCAGCTTCACACTTTGTTATCTTGGATTCTCAGCATCTGCAGTTTCCATTATCACTGCTATTGAATATAGTTTGGCACTTGGCTTTTCCTAAGCCAGTTTTATGCAGCACATTAACCTGCAAGCTTGTGGTTAATTAGGAATTCATACATGGGTAAAAACCAAAAGAACTGTGGATGCTGTAAATCAGGAACAAAAACAAAGTTGCTGGAAAAGCTCAGCAGGTCTGGCAGCATCTGTGAAGCAGGAAACGGAGTTAACGTTTCAGGTCCGGTGATCCTTCCTCAGAACGTCAGTTCGAAACATTAGCTCTGTTTTCTCCTTCACAGATACTTCCAGACCTGCTGAGCTTTTCCAGCAACTTTGTTTTTATTCATATATGGGTAGTTGTCCCATTAATTAGTAAATAGGGATGAGTTTTCAATCCATAATCATATGTTTGAATACTTTAATAATTTTATGTATCCATTGAGGACAAAAAGCTTTTGTATCAGGATTTTCTTTTTGGATTGTTTGAGTGTTTAGCTTCCTTCATCACCTAATGGCCAATGTTTGTTAAATTAATACATAAAGATGGATTACTTTTGCTTGTATTGTGTGAATGTACGTATATCTAAAAAGTACTAAAATTCATGCATGCGTCTAATAAGGTGTGACATTGCTACACTTGATGAGTGTTCAGAAATGTATTTTGGATAGCAGTGCCAAATCCAAGCTCCTGTGATTTTACTCATCGATTTCAGATTGGTTTTCTTTTGTTTGACAAACCACTAACCAATGGCATCTTTATAGACAGTACACAAAATGAAAGCAGAATCATTAGTTGTCAAACGATCACAGCTGCTAAATGCTCTCAAAAAGATATTATGGAATCATTCCAGAAGCACAGATGGTATGCACTGCTTATGGTTTTTAAGTCAGCTTCAATGTAAATCCACAGATAAAGAAATTTAAGGATTGTAGAATTAATAAGAAAATATTTTTCCTGCAAACTTAATACTGTTCTGTTAAACATCAGGGGTTGAATTTTGTCCCAATTTTGATATAATTCAAGTTTTTGTTAAATTTTAGTTGTCTTCCAATTTTTTTTAACAAGCAATTTTGTCCTTTTACATTCCAAATCATTTTTACTTAATTCCTTTGCAACTCCATTCAATTTTGTGCCATACACCTGTAATAATATTACCAATGTCAACACTAGATTCAGAGAAAACTCTTTAATCTCAGCGAAAGTGCTGACATTTCACACTGTGTTCAAGTTTAAATGGAATAACTGATAGGTATTGGCAGTCAAACGTCCATTTCAAAGCCAGATTTTGCTTTGGTCTCAATATGCTTGACACAATTTCTTCAATCAATGCCCCAAACAGACATAAAACAGATGTAACTTCATAGCTTATGTAGTATGCAGCCAGATCATCAGTTATGAAAGTTTGTATTGTCCTATACATTATATCTTATGCTTGATGCCAACAAATTAAAACTGTATTGTTCTGTCCACATCAATGCAAAGCAATTTAACAGGTTACTTGATAATTGAAGCTATTGTTTTAACATATTAGGCTTTGGTATTCATCAGTCTAATTAGTTTCACTGAGAAAAGAACAGTTGAGATGCTTACCAGTCAATAGAAAGAAGTAAAATAGCATAGCCTGTACAGTTTATCTTATTGATCTCTAAAGATGTTAATTTAATGACAAGACGATAAGTATTGCAGATCAGTTTCTTTTTGTCTTCTTTCCCATTCAATTTACACTTTTTCTCTTGTTGGAAATACTTGTGTGCAATACTTGGTCTACAGCAGTAATGCTCATTCAGATTCAGAGCCTGAATTTAGCCTAAACCACTCAGTAGGAATTGGACAAGTCCAGGTCAGGCACCTGTTTTATATCTTGTCCAAATTTTACTTCTGTTTTCATCAATGGGGATTAATGTCAGATGAGAAGTCAACACCAACCCAAACATGCTCTTTTTCCACTGGGTTGGTTAAGGTAAAAGTGGGACTATTCTGTAAGCTTGGACAATAAAATTTAGTGGGTTAATTAATGGTGGATTGTGTCAGGCAAGCTTAGTTCTGGGGTAGTAGAAACTGCAGATGCTGGAGAATCTGAGATAACAAGGTGTAGAGCTGGATGAACACAGCAGGCCAAGCAACCTTCCTGCTCCTCTGATGCTGCTTGGCCTGCTGTGTTCATCCAGCTCTACACCTTGTTATCTGAGCTTAGTTCTTATGTGTTTTGACACTCTGTTCCAGAGAGAGTCACACAATACTGATGGGCAATGCCTCATGAAAACATTTTTAAGTTGTGATCAGGGAAATGATTCCTGACTGATTACTTCCTCTCCCTGGCCCAGAAATGTAGATGCCTTTTTTTTTGCACTTGTATTGCTATTGGACTTGGATCAACTAAGTCAGCAGAGAGCACAAATCAAACCTGAGCAGCTGGTTTGAAAGGATTAAGACTATATTACAAGCTCCATTTACCTCCTCTTTTTTTCATGAGGGTAGTTATATCAAAATATTGCTACTTTTTTGAAGTGTTTATCACAAATTAATCATATGCTTCATGGCAATACAACAGAACAAGAGTAACTGGGAATTCAGTACAATTCAGCCACGATTTAGATCTGTACAATGACTTCAGTGTAGACAAACAGAGCCTCATAATTTTTTTTTAAAAAATCACAGCCTATAAGGAGATATTAAGTGGTGTTATACAAAACTTGCTTAAATTGTTGTGTTTAAGGGATTTTATATTGAGAGTTGCAGAGATTTCAGAAGGAGTTTTGAGTAGCCAAGACAGCAGCTGTAAGGGCTGCCGTGATAAAGAGGAGGAAACATGATGGGATCCTTTGAAAGAATATTGGGTACAAAATTGGATGCTGTAAAGGTGCAGATAAATCTGCAACACGTCGTTAGGGTCCTAGTCATTATTCCTGAGCAATGTAGTTGTACCTGTAGCTGTCATTGAAATAAACCTTATTATCCAGGAACAGTGCCACTAATGTAACTACTTTGTGGTGGTTTATTCTGTGCCACTAATTATTAAATGGGCTGAGACAAAGGAGGATTAGTGCCAGAGAGCTACCTTAGACAAGCCTTACCCAGATCACGTACTGGTTGAGGTGGCAAATAATGCAACAAATGATTTAAGGGAAGGTATCCTTGATTTCCAGGTGCAGTAGGGTCATCTGAGAAAATACCACAAGGGCGTAATGATATGGATCTGTTACCCATCATGCAGGGAAGTAATCCAAAAGAAAAATAAGGTAAAAATTGCAAGTGAGTTTACCACTTTAAGCTTAACACTACTTTCAGAAGATTGTCAGACAGCAATTGAATTGCAGGAGCATGAGGAGAAGGAAGACGAAGGGATGTGGAATACCAAATGACAAGTTGCTGTGAAAAATGAATTTGAGTAATATACCAGTACCCATAACTTTTAATCCCCATTCACAGTCACACATTTAATGCTCCCTTTATCATTAGCATCACAGTATCTGCTTGGCCACAGTACAAAGTAAAAGTTACTAATACACAAATGTTCCAACCCATATATGCATTTAAAAATGAAATGATTCCATGTTGCACACAAATGTAAACTGATCATTACAGTGGATTCTCTTAGGTACAGTCTCTGCATAGTTCTCTTTGCTCTAAAAGCTGGTTGTGACCACCACTGTGTGAAAGGCTGCTGACAATGGATGGAGAAGGCTGCAAATGGCCTTCCAGGTTGGCCTTGAGCACATCCAAACCCAGAAGGCCCAGTTGAAGAGAACACCATCTCCATTTGGGTGGCAGCAAGGCTGCTGATGGACTGGCATGGCTGGAGGAAAAATGCCGTCATAGAATCCTAGATATCCAATTTAGAAACAGACCCTTCGATCTAACTCATCCATGCCGACCAGATATCTTATGTAAATCCATTCCCATTTGCCAGCATTTGGCCCATATTCCTCTAAACTCTTCCTATTCATATACCCATCTAGATGTCTTTTAAATGTTGTAATCGTACCGGCCTCCACCACTTCCTCTGGCAGTTCAATCGGTACACCCACTACCCTCTGTGTGAAAAAGTTGCCCCTGAAGTCCCTTTTATATCTTTCACCTTTCACCATAAACCTATGCCCTCTAGTTTTAGAATCCCCCACCCTGAGGAAAAGACCTTATCTATTTACCCTATCTATGCCCCTCCTGATTTTTTAAACCTTGGAAAGGTCCCCCTTCACCATCCGATGCTGAGAGAGGACAGTATGCTTGAGTATCAAGGGACTACCACTCTTACTAAAGTGGGGACTCAAAAATTCCTTTGAAGGGCAGGTCACAAAACTGTTGTCAAGCCCTTTTGAGCAGCTAATCCACAGCCATAAAAGCAGAAGTTTGAGTTAATATGGCAATTAAGTTGACCTTACATGACAGCAGTCTGATTTGCGTGCAGAAATTGTTATTTTACTATCAGGCACTGCATTTTAATCAGATCTACATGTATAAAAACCAAGTTGGCCACCGCTTTCCTTTTAGAAAGGATGGACTCCAAGCCCTGCATAAAGCCCAAAACCAAATTGATGCTGGACTTCTTCATGCTCCTTGATATTGAACACACATTATCTGGTAGGCTTCCAAATATATCAAGTATCTTCTTGTGCATACCCAATAACATTCCTCTGTGGGTTCTGTAGGGGAATCAGGATGTGATATACATCTACAATGATAGGGTGATTGCTGAGTAGGATTTGCTGCACGATAGGAAACTGAAAGCATGGTTTTAGATAACATGACATTTCTGGAGGGTAAAGAATAGGAAATCAGCAAGAAGGCCATTGTAAAAATCAAGTATGAGCTGACAAGGGTAAGTGATTCACATTAAATATGTTGAAGTATGGGTGGTGTTACAGAAGAAAAATTCAAGTCTCTTTGTGATGGAGAGGTTATGGGATTTGAATAGGATGCTCAGATTATGAAGTCTGTTCAATTTCAACAGAGATTAACAATGTGTCAAGTCAGTTAGCCAGACAGTGAGGGATAGAATTCAAACATGATTTTCATATACTTTCACGTCTTTCTTTACATAAAGTTGTCAACATGCACATCCAAACCTAACAATTTCAGAAATTGCTGGAAAAGCTTGGCAGGTCTGGCAGCATTCCATGGAGTGGAATCGGAGTTATGTTTCAGGTTGAGTGATTTCTCATCACAGATGCTGCCAGACCTGCCGAGTTTTTCCAGCAATTTCTGTTTTAGTTTCTGAATTACAGCATTCACAGTTCTTTTGGTTTTTAACTACAATTTCAGTATGGTCCTATATGTAAGAGTACAAATGAGCCCATATTTGATGCCCAGCACCTGAGTACAACAAACAAGCAATTATACAGTTTTCAAGGAGGGACACTAGTTGTGCATTGATCGTGTCACTGATGCTGGAATAATAGTTCCGCAGTTCAAACCCTACCCACTCCAGAGATGTGTCATAATCTCTGAACAAGTTGATTAGAAAACAGCTGGAATTTACAAGGAAGGTTCAGTGGTATAGGCCCCAAGCCGAAGCTTCAATTTTCCTGCTTCTCTGATGCTGTGTGGCCTGCTGTGTTCTCCCAGCTCCGCACTGTTATCAGTCGTACAGTGGTTGTGTCCCAACCTCTGAGCCAGAAGGCCTGGGTTCAAGCGTCACCTCAGGATTTGGTAACTGTGGAAATGTCAAAGAACAATACATCTCAGGAACAGGCCTTTTGGCCCTCCAAGTGTGCAGTGCCACAGTTTTTTTTTCTCCTTCCATATTAAAACTATCTTCATTTCAGGATCTGTATCCCTCTGTTCCCTTTCTATTCATGTATTCATACAAGTGCTTCTTGAATGCTGCTATCATCTGCTTACACCACCACCTGTCAGCACATTACTGGCACTCACCACCCTTTGTGAGAAAAACGTGCCTCACCCATCTTTTAAACTTTCCCCCTCACACCCTGAACTGTATCCCCCAGTAATGGACCTCTCCACACTGGAGGGAGAAACCTCATGCTTTCCACTCTATTCATGCCATTCACAACCTTTTAAAATTCTATCAGGTCATCCCTCAACCTCCTGCGTTCCAGTGAAAACAAACCCAGCCTATCCAACCTTTTCTCACAGCTAAAATCCCCCACACCAGGCAACATCCTGGTAAACCTTTTCTGTACCCTCTCCAAAGCGTCCACATCCTTGTGATGGTGTGGTGACCAGAACTGTACACAATATTCCAGGTGTGGCCTAACTAAAGTTCTGTAAAGCTGCAGCATAACTTTGTCTGTCCCTATACTCGATGTCCCTTCCAATGAAGGCAAGCATGCCATAGGCTTTTTTTAGTACCTTATCTACCTGCGCTGCCATCTTCAGTGATCTATGGACCTGCACCCCCAACTCCCTCTGCAAATCATTTCTCCTAAGAGATCGGCCATTCACTGTATAATTTCCACCAGCATTTGACCTTCTGAAATTCATCACCTCACATATGCGCAGATTAAACGCCATCTGCCATTTTTCTGCCTATGCCTCCAACTGATCTGTGTCCTGCTGTATCCACTGACAATCCTCCTCACTATCCGTAACTCCACCAACCTTTGTATCATCTGCAAACTTACTAATTAGACCAGTTAAGTTTTCCTCCTCCAAATCATTTACATAGATCATGAACAGCAGAGGCCCTAGCACTTACCATTCTGGAACACCGCTAGTCACAGCCCTCCATTCTAAAAGCATCCTTCCACTGCTAAGCTCTGTCTTCTATGACTGAGCAAGTTCTGTACCCACCTTGCCAACTGACCCTGATAACTAACATGTGGTTTTACCTATTTTACCAATCTGCCATGAGGGACCTTGTCAAAGGCTTTATTGGAGTCCATGCAGACATCAACCGCTTTTCCCTCATCAATCATCATCTTCACCACCTCAAAAAACTCAATTAGTTAGTTAAGCACAACCTCCTCTGCATAAAACCATGTTGTTTATTGCTAATCTATCCATTTGCTTCTAAATGCTTTACGTCTTGCCACTGAGAATCTTTTCCAATAATTTCTCTGCCACTGATGTGAGGCTCAGGGGCCTGTAATTTCCTGGATTATCCCTGTTGCCCCTTTTAAATAATGTGGCAACATTAGCTATTCTCCAGTCCTCTGAGACCTCACCTGTGGCCAAAGAGGGTACAAAGATGTCTGTCAATGTTCCAGCAATTTGTTCTCTTGCCTCCCTCAATATTCTGGGGTAGATCCTATCAGGACCCAGGGACTTATCTATTTTAAGACACATAACATCTCTTTATTTTAATAGCAACTTGGCTTAGAAATTCAACGTTCCCTTACCTGAGATTGCCAAAGAGAAGGAATTAATGGAGGATGAATACCGATACAAAGTATTCATTTAAGACCTCACCTACCTCTTCTGGCTCCCTACATACATATCCTCTTTTGTCCTTGAGTGCGCCAAGCCTACTCGGGCTACCCTCTTGCTTTTTATATATGTACAAAAAGCCTTGACTCTCCTTAATCCTGTTTGCTAATAACTTTTCATGACCCCTTTTAGCCCTTCTAATTCCTTACTTAAGTTCTTGCCTACTTCCCTGATTTACTTCAAGGGCTTTGTGAGTTCACATCCTCCTAGACCTTGCGAATGCTTCCTTTATTTCTTTTTCAGAAAGGTCATCCAAATTTCACATAACTTGCCACGACTATCATTCATTCTCGCAGAAATGTGCTGCTCCTGAACTCTTACCAGTTGCCAGTTGAAATTCTCCCACGTGTCTGATATGGATTCACCCTCAAAGTTGCTTCCAATCATCAGTCTCCAGTTCCTGCCTCATATTGTTGTAGCTCACCTTCCCCCAATTTAACACTTTGATGTGAGGACTCATAGTTATTATGGCCACTTCTTAAAGCTCACAGTATAACGGTCATGTCATGTCTAAAATAATACAACTTGCAAGGGAGGGCGTTAGAGTGATCACAAGAGTGTAGATCTTGAGCTTTGAAGACAATCATATGTGCTTCCTGGTGCTTTACTAGAGCACATTGCAAATTATCGAAGATTAGATATTAGGCAAGCAGTCTGATGGCAACAACAAGGCAATGAATTAGGTCTAGAGAGCTGGGGCCAGTGCGAAGCTCAGTGTCATTAACTATATGTGGATACTGTAATTTTTCATTCAGAACGAAGAGGCAGCAAAACCTATATAATAAAATGTGAGGCTGGATGAACACAGCAGGCCAAGCAGCATCTCAGGAGCACAAAAGCTGACGTTTCGGGCCTAGACCCTTCATCAGAGAGGGGGATGGGGGGAGGGAACTGGAATAAATAGGGAGAGAGGGGGAGGCGGACCGAAGATGGAGAGTAAAGAAGACAGGTGGAGAAGGTGTGGGTGGGGAGGTAGGGAGGGGATAGGTCAGTCCAGGGAAGACGGACAGGTCAAGGAGGTGGGATGAGGTTAGTAGGTAGCTGGGGGTGCGGCTTGGGGTGGGAGGAAGGGATGGGTGAGAGGAAGAACCGGTTAGGGAGGCAGAGACAGGTTGGACTGGTTTTGGGATGCAGTGGGTGGGGGGGAAGAGCTGGGCTGGTTGTGTGGTGCAGTGGGGGGAGGGGATGCACTGGGCTGGTTTAGGGATGCAGTAGGGGAAGGGGAGATTTTGAAACTGGTGAAGTCCACATTGATACCATATGGCTGCAGGGTTCCCAGGCGGAATATGAGTTGCTGTTCCTGCAACCTTCGGGTGGCATCATTGTGGCAGTGCAGGAGGCCCATGATGGACATGTCATCAAGAGAATGGGAGGGGGAGTGGAAATGGTTTGAGACTGGGAGGTGCAGTTGTTTGTTGCGAACTGATCATCTCTATCTATTGAAGAAGTCGTGTTAAGTGCAAGCAGGGCTCAACTCTTAAAATATGATCTTGGCCGATCTGGGAGGTCAATAAACTGCAGTACAAAAGAATCTTGTGGTTCAAGGAGGTGCCAATCATTGTCACAGCCAATTAATACTTGTAGTGGATATAAATCCTCGACTCCTGACCTGAAACAGCACTTCGTCTGCATTTAATATCTCTACATACAGAGAAACAGGCTCAGCTCCCTGAATTTTTCTACTTTTATTTCAGTTGTTTTGTCATCCTAATTGCCCAGATTGCATTCTTCTCCAATGTGCTAAACATCTCTGAGAATGTTTTCTACCCTGATGTCGTACTAGGTATTGACCTCTCCTGAAGGATCCCCCCCACCCACTGCATCCCAAAACCAGTCCAACCTGTCTCTGCCTCCCTAACCGGTTCTTCCTCTCACCCATCCCTTCCTCCCACCCCAAGCCGCACCCCCAGCTACCTACTAACCTCATCCCACCTCCTTGACCTGTCCGTCTTCCCTGGACTGACCTATCCCCTCCCTACCTCCCCACCCACACCTTCTCCACCTGTCTTCTTTACTCTCCATCTTCGGTTCGCCTCCCCCTCTCTCCCTATTTATTCCAGTTCCCTCCCCCCATCCCCCTCTCTGATGAAGGGTCTAGGCCCGAAACGTCAGCTTTTGTGCTCCTGAGATGCTGCTTGGCCTGCTGTGTTCATCCAGCCTCACATTTTATTATCTTGGAATCTCCAGCATCTGCAGTTCCCATTATCAGCAAAACCTATATCCCTGGCACATCCTGACGTTAACAGGATGGTGGCAGGATGAGAGACCATTTGCAAGAGAAGTTTTGACAGCCTTTGGATAAATAAGAGCAAAATCAAACAAGGGCAGCCCCATGGAGGGAAGTGGTGCTGTTGATCCTACCAAGTTCTGCAAGAAAGTTGAAGTGGAAAGTCACTGTCACAAACTTGGTTATTTGTGACCAGGATAGGACAGCATGAATCTGGGGAGAATGACACATTCAACGACTATGGAGAGAAGGTGGATATTGGATTGTGGCAATAATCTTCAAGTTATGGATGAATGGTTTGATACACTTTTTGAAAGTGCTACAGTTGATCTATGAGTTTATTTTGAGACTGTATCCTTAGTTTAAAGAAAATGAAGGGGATAAATTACCTGTTCTGAAACATACCTGATAGTAAATCTGGGGGATTTTTTTTGTAAGAGATCAAAGGAGGTTGCTTTACTGAGAAGACTGTACAAAGTATTCATGGTAGTAGTCAATTCTAAGTCTGAGTCTGCGGTGAGTATGTTTTGAGACTCGCAAGGTCCCAGGAGGTGTTGGGTTGTAAATAGTGGTGCTGTGAACAATCCACTGCTCCTAAGATGAAATGGAGGTCAGTGGAATATATGGGTTTGAGTGCATATTCTTGACTTTAATTGATTCGTTTCTGAGGTACACACAGTAGATGTTCACATAAGTTGATCGATGAAGCTTCCAAAAATCCTTCCAAAAGGGTGTCAACTTTCATACATAATTGAAACACATTTGCAAAAGTTGAACTACAGATGTTAGACCCTCCAGTTTAAATTGATGTGGATATTATTTCTAACAGCTATCACTTGATCTCATTGTTTACATGGAATCTGAACATATCCCACGCAAAAGTTGCATTTTTATGTAGGCCACAGATTTACCTATTCCACACGTTATTAATCTCTAAGTTCATTACATTCACGTCCATCCAACTGTTTTCCATGGATGTTCAGAACATCTTCTGCAGGGTACTTAATTTTTGGCATGGTTGAAAATTAAAGAGAATTTAATTTAATTCCATCAGATGTGCAAGTAAGTAGCACCTTGAATCTTGTTATCCCATGTCCTTATTTTTACTAGAATTTTTCTTGAATCCTTTCACTCCATAGTTTGGCCGCAGGGCATAACTCAATTTATTGCACTTCATCCATGTTGCAAAGGTGGCTTGATGGGTGACTCTGTTTTTGAATTACTGGAAGCTAGTCGTTTTACTATCACATTCTTTGACAGTGTCTGAGCAATCTTGGTCTTCTACTTTAACCACTAGACTGTTCCATTCTTTGAATCAACTTCGTAAACTGGCTAATAGTCTAAAATCTTTACTAGACTCTGCTTACTTTGACCTTTATAAGTCCATGTACACACAAAGCATTTTGTGGAATAATGTAACCACTCTGGCAATTTTCCAGGACTCATACATACACACATGATGCATGCTTCTTGCTATCACACCAGTGGTCAGTCTCTCTCCTGACTGTGTATTTTTCTTTGGCACTTTCTTCAGAACAAACTCCTCCTTCAATTCACACACCACTTTATTACTAACTCCAAATTCACTCACTGCAACGCTTTTTTGATCAGCCACCAAATATTACTCTTGTCTTGAAAGCAGTTTCATACCCATTCAACCTGATGGAAGATCTATTTTGGTTCATCACTCACTAAGCCATATGCCATCTGCTGTGTGTTAGTGTGACTTAAAGACCGGTGCATCCTCTTTGCAGCACTGCTCACATATCACCTGCTTGTTCTCATGTACCTCACAGTATAAGGTAAGTCAAACATGTATTTGCAAAATGAAGAATTCAGACGAACTACAGACTCTAGTATTACATTTGATAGCAGGAAATGGAGTTGACTGATTAACCAAGTAAATGCAAAAGCATTATTGTTTTGGTGTTTGAAGAATTAGAGTAGTCTTGTTCGCTAGGTTGACTTTTATGTCATTAAATTGGGTATGCAAAACTCCCACACTGGCTACAAAAAACAGGAGTGAATATTACTTTTAAGTTTTTCAAGGTGACATTCAGCTGGCAGGTCAGCAGAATATTCTAGTCAGTCACCTGATATCTCCGACAGATGGCCAACTCTATTGGAAGGTTTATTTTGTTGAAAGCCTGATCTCAGACTAGGGGTGTAGTGGGGTCTAGGAGGAGGAAACCATGTTGAAATAGCTCATTATTTTTGTACAATTGGGAGGACCATTTTTGTTCTTCCTGGCTGGCCACCCATCAAGTGTAAAGCTTACCTTCTGAATTCCTCTTTGAAGCTGAAACACTAGTACTCTGAAGTTCTAATCTGAAAATAGTAGATGATGGTCCTCTATACATTATAGGATCCTAACTTGTATATTACAACAAGACTCACAGAGTGCTCTTTATACCCAGAGATAGGAGCTCCAGCTTCAGCTCCACCTTCAGTAGGAATTGAACAGATACCATGCTTTTTAAGATCACTGCTATCCTGTTTCTGCTGGCAGAAATTCTCAAAACCTCACCCCAACACGTAAAATAAAAGCTAATTTTCTACAAACTCGTTAAATGGTCTCTTTGTTTAACTTGAATTTCTACTTTTAATGCATTTACTTTAACTGATTGTTTTAACAAATCATTCCTGCAGCAAAATTGGAGGAGCATCTCTAGAAAATCGGTACAACATTTGAAAAAAACCTACAACTCTGTTATTATTTTAGGGATTCTTTAGAAGGAGTCAGCAGAACAATGCTTCTTACTCCTGCCCTCGACAGAGAAACTGTTTAATCGATCGAACTAATCGGAATCGTTGTCAGCATTGTCGCCTGCAGAAATGTCTTGCCCTTGGAATGTCTCGTGATGGTGAGAATAAGAAAAATCTTAAGATCCTAACTTAACCTGTTTAGAGAACAAAGCACTTCCTTTCTCAAGATTGCACTGGTCTCAGCTGATCTGGGAAAGAATTGAAATCACAACATAATGAATGGAAAGGTCATTCTGAGTCAATAAGGAATTTTTATGATAATATTTAAAGTACATTGGTGCAATGTAGAGAAGCAAAGATGGATTGTTTGAGTTGTATATTTGTACCATCCAACCTGTGTGTTGATTTAATGCAAGAAACAAAAATGTCTGCGGTCTTTTTTTATCTGTTGGTTAGCATTATACTATAAGTGTCATGATATGAGATATAAATCTGTAAAAGAAATCATCTCCATGCAAAACATGCTGATAGTATACATTTTTGGAAGGACTTCATAGCAAGTATTGATAAACATGGCTTTGATACACTAATTCCCCATATTTTCATGTTATCAGGAAAAATAATGCATTTATGCAAAAGTGACAGATCTATGCAAAGCAAAATCAAATTGTAAAAATAACAAAATAGGAAGAACCACTTTATCACATCTTTACCCAAAACCAAAGCATTTACTTTTAGTATTTGAACTTGTCCCAATACCAATTATTGATTGTTTTAGCTTTCACTCATTTCAAACAATTTTACACTTCTGGACGACTTTGGATTGCATATAAAAATGAGCTTCCTTAGGGATAATCGTACTTCCATGTATGGATAAAATTATCAGCTTGAATTAAACATAAAGTACACGGATCTTCACTAGGAGACATGCAGTTCCCTAAATGCAATCTGACAAGCTAATAATATGAAGGAATGCAGCCTCACACCTTCAATTTCCAGGATCCTGTAGTACCAGGAGTGGACATTTTGAGGCCCTCATCACATCAAATGTGATTGTGAAATGTAGCGAGACTAGGAAGCACACAGGGCACTAGGTGAGGGCCGGTACACTTTATATGCTAAGTGCAAATTAATGACATCTGATCCAGTTGTCTAATGGGTATGGTGTTGAACTGTTAACCCACAGCTCAGTAATTCAAAGCTCACTGTGACAAATTGTATTTCATTATTTGGTCATTTATGGAGTGCCACTTCAAACATACTGGTTCGCTAATGTCCTTAAGCTTAGAAATCCTCCAATCCTCAACCAATTTGGCCTATAGACAAATGCTGTTGTTGATTAATAATGCTCTTTGAAGTGATCTGGTAAGCCACAAATGATTGAACCAAGAAGGCATGTGGACAGCTCTGACTGAAAAATTAATGTAACTTTGCCAATACTGATCACATCTTAAGAATAGAATTCTGAAGGAGAGACCCATATTTTTTAATTAAACCTTTTTTCCTTCTGGAAATCCTTCTTCTTGCGATAGGCCATGCGTTTGATGTTACTAGACCTCAGTAGCCATCAGAGGTGAATGAATCAAAAGGATCTTTGTGGCCAAAGGTGATCTAGTTAGAAGAGTAAGCTTCAAGAATGGCAGTCGCCCAACAGTTTAGCTGTCTCAGTTTTCACTCCCAACAAGCCATACCCTGTGTAGTGGAAGTGTATTGCATCTATTGAATTAACGTTAGATTGTCTTGCAGTGCCTGAACAGCAGTAACCCCACAGATAGAATAGAGAACGCTGCTACCACAAAAAGTAGTTGAGACAAATGGTACTGATGTATTTTGAAGGAAGTTTGATAAATATATGAGACAAAAAGTGCGAGGAGGCTGGTGTGTGGACCAACCATTTAGGCTAATTCTGTGCCGTAACTTTTTAAGTAATTCAATGTGCCACTATGCTAAGCCAAATTTCTCATTACTTTTGGGCTAGAATTCAGTGTTTTTAGTATTTTATATGCCATCCTTATGAGATTATGACGGTTGGAAATCGCAAACGTTCTTTTGACTTCAAATCTCTTAATAACAAACCGACTCTTTTCGTTTTGCTCCCTTCACAGCTGTAAAGTTTGGGAGAATGTCCAAGAAGCAGCGTGACAGTCTATATGCTGAGGTACAGAAGCACCAACAGAGACTGCAAGAGCAGCGGCAGCAGCAGAGTGGTGAGGCAGAGGCCCTCGCCCGTGTCTATACAAGCAGCATCAGCAATGGTTTGACGGATCTGAACAACGAAATCGGTGGCACTTATTCAAATGGACATGTCATTGATCTGCCAAAAGTACAATCTGAAGGAGCTAATGGATATTACAGTGTAGATTCTGCTCAACCATCCCCAGATCAGTCTGGGATAGACATGGCTGGAATCAAACAAATAAAACAAGAGCCTATTTATGACCTCACACCTGTACCAAACTTGTTTACGTATAGCTCTTTTACAAATGGTCAACTGGCGCCTGGAGTAACAATGACCGAAATAGGTAGGTCTGGTAAGAAAAAGTAATTTTTTTAAACCGATATCAATTGTTGCCAATGCAATCTATTTTGCCCATGTTTTTATTCATACCTTCTGTGCGGCAATGACTGTGTTACATTAGAAATTGTTAACCCGATGTTGTTTGAGGCTTAATATTCATTTAATAGATGTGATTTGAGGAAGGTGCGTCTAAGATGCACATAGTTGAAGCTTTTGGTTCACTGTCTCAAAACTGGTAATACTGGAGTCAGTACCTAATATAGTTTGGAATTGGTAGTATGGTTGAATTGCTGTGCTATACTAAACTTGGCAAAATTTTAAATAGTACGAAAGATCCAAGCATCTTTTGTTCTTTATTAATGAGTGACCACTTGGGTGAACATCAAAAAGAAAACCTGAACAGGAAGTTTTGTTCCTGAATAATGAAGCATGTTGACCGAAAATTGGGTATTTTCTGTCATCTTCCTGATCTAATTACTGCATGACCCAGTAACTAATTTAGTGCAAAAAAAGAAAATTTGTACATCAGCCCTGTTCTAGTGATTATGGCGTGTCATTGGACTACCAATCCAAAATAGCAGGCTAATGTTCTGGGGACAAGGATTCAAATTGTACAATTGCGTTTAGTAATATTTGAATTCATTAAAATGGCACCTACATAACCGCTGTCAATTGTCAGAATAAAAGCATCTGGTTCACGAGTATTCTTCGGGAAGAAAATCTGTTATCCTCACCTGGTCTTGCCTACATGTGATTCCTGACCCACAATATAGTTGATTTCCAAATGTCCTTTGGGCAATGAGGAATGGGCAAAAATTGCTGACCTTGCCAATGACACACACATATTTCATGAATGCATTTTCAGTGCTTTTCATCATCAACAAAATCTCATACAATGTTGCTGTTCTTGCCTTAATATTTCTTCTTTACTTGGTTAAGAAATCTTTTTCATGGGGTCAATTTTCAAGCATTAATCCTTCTTTGAATGGAAGCAGATGAAATTTAATATGGGAAAGGGACCTGTCTATACGATTCCTGCCCCATTCCTGCTGTAGAATTTTACTGGCCCTGGATAAAGTCACAGGTAGTGAGCTTCCTGTGCAGGAACCCATTTCATTGCAGGGCTGGCCATTTTAAACTCCTGCTATTTTCAAAGAGTTGGATTATTTTGTTACAAGAGGTGATTTAAACCTCCTCTTCATGGGATTCATGGGAAATCAGAAACCATGGGGAAGCTTATTCTAAAGTTCAAAATGTATTGACACCTTCAGTTTTTTGTGATATAATGGTGTACGATAAGTTACATTTATATTAATACAATGATTAACAATTATGCTTTGACCAACATTGTGAAAGTTCAGGTGTATTTGAGTACTTTATACATTTGGTAAAGTGCTCTTCTGCATTGACTATTATGTGGAGAGGCTGATGTTGGATTGGTTTGGACAAGATCAGAAATCACACAACGCCAGGTTAGTGATGGACTATAGATAATAAAATGTGAGGCTGGATGAACACAGCAGGCCCAGCAGCTGGGCCTGCTGTGTTCATCCAGCCTCACATTTTATTATCTTGGATTCTCCAGCATCTGCAGTTCCCATTATCACTGGTGATGGACTATAACCTGGTCTCATGTGATTCCTGACATTGACAATTATTAAGATTAAGACTTTAATGTGTTGATATTACTTGAGGGATTTAATTTTTTTTGTTTGGAAGTCCAACCATCTGTTCAATTCCTCAAGTTTTGGAGTAGATAGCTGTCAGTTCCAGAGCTTCAAAGAGCTTCAAGCTATTCAACCCTGTAAGTTCTTACCCGGCATTAAAAGTATTTAATGTTGCAGATCTGGAGGATTTATTAACATAGCTACACAGTTGAATCCCATTATGGGTGTTTGGCTGAGTTCTTAACCAAGTAATGGATTAATTTTCATCAGAGGTTGTTGACACAATTGTAGATTGTGTGTTTTATTTTAGATGACAGTTTTATCAGCTTCTTAGATGATTTATAACCTTTTTAAACAGAAATGGCAGTTTTTTTGCACTATATTGACAGTTTCAAGGACCATCATCAAAGACTTCCCAATGTTGTTATAGCATTCATGATTTATGTCCTTTGTAGAGAATATGAGGTTGGGAGGGAGATGAGGAGTAGGGGGCACAAGGTGCATAATGCCCATTCACAGATCTGAGCCAAAGCCCCGGTGAACTGGCTGTGTTTTCTGACCTCCAGCTTCATGGCCTTAGTACCTATCCACTTCTGGCGGTGCCGGTGTTTTCAGCCTGCTACTAGAATCTATGTCTTTGATGCCAGTCTACCTTTGCCATAAAAATAGCATGAGTTGGCACTGTCCGGCAGGAGGTGGAATTGTGACATCGAAAGAGGGCCTGAATCTCAATCCATACCTCGAGGATAAAAATCTGGAATTTGATTATAGCTGGTACACTGCTAAAGTGAGTATTTTCAATTTTCTGGAATCCAATATTTAATTTAGCAAAACCAAGTAAAAATGGAGGTCTCTTTCCTATTTCAGTGTCGGTTTCTTTCTCTGTTTGCCTGCCTGTGTGTTACTTGCTCTTTCTCACCCTCCCTAATAGTGGCTAAGGGACAGTCGATTAAGTTTAGTTCGTGAATTGTCAGCCCAGTAGCAAGGTCAGTAGCTTTGGAGCTATCCTATGTTGCGATTTCAAATTTCAGTGGAACTTGTGGATAAAAATATGACAGATCAAGTCATACACCTGAAAACAACCATGAAGACAACAGGGTTGTTGGAAAAACCCAACCAGTTCAGCAATATCCCTTAAAAAAGGGAACCTGCCACTCATGCCTGATCCAGTCCCACAGCATACAATCAACATTGAATACCTCTGGAATTGTCTCAGTGCATCAGTCAGGACATTTAGAAGTGCATAATAAATGTAGAATGGACAATGTTGCTCACGTCCTGGGAACAAATTCGAAAATAGAATAGCAATTTATTGTCACTCATGATTTTTTTACTGAAATCAACAGTGAAAAGTTTCGTTAGTCGCCATATCACAGCACCTAAATTAATGACAGAAGCCATAAATAAGAAGGAAAAAAGGTAAAAATTCATCACAGTTCGATTAATGGCTCCTGGGTTTTGAGTACACTGGAAAACCAAGCCGAAACTATTGCGCAGGGCTGGGCGAAGACGGCAATGCTGGGCCGAGATTGCCCTGCCATGCCAGAACTAGATCGCCATGCTGGGCCATTGAAAGATCAAGAAGCCATCTCTGAAGCAAGAACAAGAGCTCCATGCTAGAACTGTACCTTCACGCCAGGCTGCCAGAATACCTGGAAGCCATCGAAGAAGATTTCCACAACAGGACAAGAACACCAATCCAGGCTCCTCCTGGACAAGACCACCACACCAGGCGGCTGCCCTGCCCAGGTACCAGGCCTATACTGCCATTCAGGGCTCGTGGAAGTCACTGCATAGTTGGGCCTGAGCCAGGAGAAGATGCCTTCTGCTGAAACCATTAAAAGGAGGTAAGGTACCATAATGAATGAGGAAGCCCACATGTTGCAGTGTTACTCCACTGCCATCTTGGAAGAAACATAGAGGAATAGAAGTCAAATACTAACAGGTTGAGTTTAGATATTTCACTGATAAAATAGTCAATCATTATGGGAACAGTCAGGAAAGTATTACACAATCAGATCAGCTATAGTCTTGATAAGAAAGCAGGTGATGGGATTGAGTGCTTTATTCCTGCTCCTATTTCTTATGTTCTCATTGTGCTGTCATATTTAAGGATCAGAATCCCAGCAGAGACAGACATTTGAATTTAACAGCCCCTGGTGAATGAATGTTATTGTATCTCATTTCTGTGGATTGTGAGCCTTATGGCAGGGTGTGTATTAAACTATTAGAACAAGTAGCAGCACTATCCAGCTAATTGCCACAATTTTTTTAAAGACAGCCCTCTACCAGATTCCACACAAACTTGCATTTCCTGAGAGAGAAAGTTTGGCTTTAGGGCAAACCAATAAACACCAGGAAGGGAAGAAATGGCATGCACTAAAATGTCATTCTGCGGTCAAGAATTGAACTATTTGTCAGTCTTGACCCTCAGTATATTAGAATATAACTGTATCTCTGGTGTTGTGCAGGATAGAGGTAAGCATTAAAGTTGAGTTGATTCAAAGTTAAGCTTCAGATTGAAAAATTGGAAGTTCTTCGATTCAATTTGAAGTTTGTTGAAATTATTTAATTTTATCTGAATTTCTTCTCATACAAAATAGTCTAAACTGCTCTATCTTCAGAGTACAAAACTTATTAAATTTCCAGTCAGAATTGTGAAAATTATATACTTTATGAAATGAGAGCTCAAATAATATCTTGTGACTGATTTATGCTATGTTTCACACCAGGAACTAGCTCAATTATTTATCCTCTGGGACAAAGGGACTGGATTTTCAAGAAAACGGGGAGAAGGAGTAGGGAATTTGGCAACCTGCTATCTTAGATCTGCCCAGGAGAAGCCTGTTCACACTACTATTGTTTTGGGGGGCCAACATTGGCTGAGGATGAGTCAGGCACTTTGGGAGGTAGTGGTAAAATGGAATCAGAGGTGGCAAATGGCAGGGCTAGCAGATTTTGAAGGCTGTCCTCCATTTACTGGCCAAGCTCAACTTGTGATTGTTTAGCCGTCTAGCTCTCATCACACCTGCCCTTTCCATGCCCCTTTATATCTCCTAAGGGGAGATAGTGGTGTAATATTATTGGATGAGTAATCTAGAGTCCCAGAGTAATGTTGTGTGCACGTGGGCTCATATCCTATCAGGGCAGCTGGGGCAATTTAAATAGAATTCATAAGTTTAGAATTGAAAGCTCGTCTCAATAGTGGTTTAAGGTTCTTGAGAAGATTTGCAGCTCAGATTGTGGATAAAGTTGTTGGCTTGCTTGCCAAGCTGGCTGGTTATTGTACAGATGACTTCATCAGTGCAGTCTCTGATGAAGCGATGTTGTTCTATTCCGCACGGTATTTATATGATGTGATTTGTTCAGTTGGGTTGTGTCATTTCCAATTCTGTTCTGCTTGAGTTTGTGTATGGGGTCTAATTCCATATGTTGTTTGCATTATGGGTTGACAACCAGACCTCTAGAGATTCCCATGCATGTCTGTGGTTGGCTTGTGCTGGTATGGTCACATTGTCCCAGTTAAATTGATGGCCTTCATTGTCCAAGTGAATTGAGATGAGGGAAAGTTTGTTGTGTCATTTTGCTGCTAGCTTGTGGGCATGCATCTTGATGGCTAGTTTCCTTCTGACCTGGCCGATATAATGTCTGTTACAGTCATTGCAAGGTATGTTGTAAACCACGGTTCTGCATCTCATGGATATGAGGTCTTTGCTCCTTGAGAGTGCTTTTTGTAGTGTGGCCATGGGTTTATGTGCTACCATGATTCCTCGTGTTCACAGGAGTCTCATTGTCAGTTTTGATATGTTCTTGTTGTAGAATAGTATGGCCAGTATATTGGGGCATACTGTATCCTCTTGGCATTGTCTATTCAGTAGGCAGCTACAGATGACATTGTTGTGATATCCATTGTAAGCAAAGATCTGGTATGTGTGCTCATCCTCCTTCCTGCATGGGTCTGGTGACTGGCAGTGAGTTGTGGCCCATTTTGAATAGTGTTCTAACATAGCTTTCTTTGTGGAAATTGGGATGATCGCTGTGGAAATTGAGGATTTGGTCAGTGTGGGTTGCCTTTCAATTTACCATGGTTTGGAATTCCATGTTCATCATTCGTTCTACCCTGACGCCTAGAAGTGGAAGTTGATTGCTGTCTTCCTCTGCTCTCGTAAATTTGATCCCGGTGAAAATATTGCTGATGAGATGGTGTGTATCCTCTACTTTGATGCAATTAATGATAACAAATGTGTTGCCCATGTACTGGATCCACAGTTTTGGTTGAACGGGGGGAGGGTAGTGCATTCCAGTCTGTGCTTGACTGCCTCTGCAATAAGTCCTGAGATGGGTGACCCCATAGAGGTGCCAGTGATTGGTTTGTATACTTGGCCGTTAAAGATGAAGTGTGTAGTGAGCCATAGCTCCACTCGTCTGAATATGTTGTCCTTGATGGTGGAGATGTTTGGAGCCAGTGTTTCTGCTGTATCCAGTAATGTGGCAAGTGTTTCTTTGGCTAATAGTATGTTAATGGATGTGAATAGTGCTGTGACATCAAAGGATACCATAATCTCATTGTTGATTTTAATGTTCCTGAGGTTGTTAAGGAATTCCTGGGTAGAGTGGATAGAGTGGAGTGATCCTCCAACCAGGTGTTTCAGTCCCTGTCATAGGTCCTTGGCCAGTTTGTGTGTAGATGTGCCTGATAAGGAGACAATGGGTCTAGCATCCCCCTTTGTAAATGAGGAGACAAACCCCTGCTAAGTTGAATCCATTGTTGGTGCTCAGCCAAGCATTCATCATTAGGCCATCTACCAAATATGTCAATAAAATGAGATGAACCTGATGTGAACCTGAAGACGTTAGAAAAATGTTTTTCCAGATGGTCAACATTCATAATGAAATTAAAATTTGTGCTCTTGATTTATAAACGTTTCTGTTCCTTTTGATTTGAGCTACATCTTGTGATGCTTCCAGGCGCCCAGTCTCTCCATGTTGACATGTCGTATGATGCATTAAAAGTATGCCTAATGAACATCTGAAATGAAGTGAGTTGGAGTATGATATTTTTCTCCACTAATGTGAGAGCACCGAGGCCAGTTGTCACCCTGTGCCATCACACCAGTTGAGATCAGTTCTTCCAGTAGATATCACAGACAAATCCTGAATTCTGCATCATCCATATGGCTCAGAAACCATGCAATGTTGTGGAGTCAATGGTGTTCCTTTTTTTAAAAATTATTTTAAAAGTCTCAGTAATGCCTTTTGTGTGTATAATATCAACTAAAATAATAAAGACCTAAACATTTTCAAAGCTCTAACACAGGTGGAGGTCCAGACCCAAAACATCAGCTTTCCTGTTCCTCTGATGCTGCATGGCCTGCTGTATTCATCCAGCTCCACAACTTATTATCTCAGACTCCAGCATCGGCAGTTCCTACTATCTCTGGCATTGATAAGTAGCGTGTCTTTTGCTCATAGTTTATACCAGCTGAGCCTCAGTTACTCTCCAGCTTGTAATAATATTTGGGTACTTCTGTCCACCTATCTCCTGCATATTCTATAATTAATTAAATTTGCATATCAATACGTCAAATTGGGCAGACCATTTTCTGTCATTCCATTTTACTTCTGACACACTTCTGTTGTAACAGCCCACATGTATCTTCAGTTGTTGCTGAACATTTCCTTATCTGTATAATTATCCATCTTGAATGTATTAACCAAGAAATGCCAAACCTACAAGAGTAACTTCCTCACAGCAGGAGAAGAAAAGTCATTCACGATTGACTCGAGATATGAAATATTCTCCTCTCGTATTGTAGGTATCCCTTACAATGTTTCTGTTTGAGTTCGGTAAAATAATTTATGAATAAGAAAGCAATTGTCTCAGTTCAATTGTTACGTCTCTTGTCTAACAAAGTAATATGGATTGGGCAAGTAAAGAAATTATTAATATCTACTGCATATTCAGCTAATTCTTTGCTAGGTAGCTGAGGTGAGAGAGAGGAGCTCCAAACCTGGGGGATGTTAACCCGAAGAATAAAGGGAAGTTCATTTTGGATAGCTCTCGCGTATTCTAATGGCATCACCAGTAGTCCAAAATCTGTTGTTCTCAATCTTTTAATACAAGACTTGGTACATAGCATGGTTGTCAAATAAAACAGGTTGAATTTATTCCCTGTGAATAATGATAAAAAAGTAATTATGGAGACTTGAGTTCAAATTCTATATTGGATTGGTGGAAAGGAAAACTGATTGTCGAAGGAAGGTTTCTAATAACCAGAGTCCAATTTTTAAATGAGTTAAGGGATGCTAAACTGAGCACTTCTGTTGGCTCAGTTTTTAAATGCTCTGTGTGTGCTGTCGGAAACAGACCACACAATTAGGAATTTATGGGTTTAATCTTTGGTCTGTCCTGCATGCACTCAATTAAGTTTCCACTGTGAATTAGTAATTAGTAATTTAGGTGCTGACAGTACACATGTGGGCATTGATAATGTTGATGTCATTCTCAACAGCAATATTCCCAGTGGTTCAGGGCATTTGTAATGATTTCTCTACCTTAATTGGTTTGCACAGTTTTAAATTAGGCATGCGATTCCAGTCATTTCACCTATCTCCAGCACAACCTTATTTTTAATATTTTTGTAATTGTCCCTCTGCCTCACTTAATCAATTTATAGGTCATCCCTTTGCTGGTTATTCTGTAGTTGACACTTTACTCACCGTCTAATACTCTAGGTCACCTGCAAAGACATAGCATCTAACACTCCACTCAACACCAGCTGTATGATCTTTTGATCTCTCTGTCCTTGTTCAGTTGGCTTTCAATATTTTCTGTGCAAACTGCTCCCTGGTAAACCTGCTCTCGTCACTGCCCTATGAAAAATGCACTAAGAGAAGACATTAGAAAAATGGAAAAGCAGCAAAAACAAAAAGAACTGTATGTTTTTTATTTAGAAAAAAAGAGCAAGCAGATATTTTCACATTTAAAATCTGGAAAGAAGCATGCTTGATAAGAGGGGGAAGTATTTTGTCATACTGAAAACAATAGCAGTATCAACATTATAAAACAAAGTAGAAGTCACATGACAACAGGTTATGGTCCAACAGGTTTATTTGAAGTCACACAAGCTTTCAGGGCACAGAGATAATGGGAACTGCAGATGCTGGAGATTCCAAGATAATAAAATGTGAGGCTGGATGAACACAGCAGGCCAAGCAGCATCTCAGGAGCACAAAAGCTGACGTTTCGGGCCTAGACCCTTCATCAGAGAGGGGGATGGGGGGAGGGAACTGGAATAAATAGGGAGAGAGGGGGAGGCGGACCGAAGATGGAGAGTAAAGAAGATAGGTGGAGAGGGTGTAGGTGGGGAGGTAGGGAGGGGATAGGTCAGTCCAGGGAAGACGGACAGGTCAAGGAGGTGGGATGAGGTTAGTAGGTAGCTGGGGGTGCGGCTTGGGGTGGGAGGAAGGGATGGGTGAGAGGAAGAACCGGTTAGGGAGGCAGAGACAGGTTGGACTGGTTTTGGGATGCAGTGGGTGGGGGGGAAGAGCTGGGCTGGTTGTGTGGTGCAGTGGGGGGAGGGGATGCACTGGGCTGGTTTAGGGATGCAGTAGGGGAAGGGGAGATTTTGAAACTGGTGAAGTCCACATTGATACCATATGGCTGCAGGGTTCCCAGGCGGAATATGAGTTGCTGTTCCTGCAACCTTCGGGTGGCATCATTGTGGCAGTGCAGGAGGCCCATGACGGACATGTCATCAAGAGAATGGGAGGGGGAGTGGAAATGGTTTGCGACTGGGAGGTGCAGTTGTTTGTTGCGAACTGAGCGGAGGTGTTCTGCAAAGCGGTCCCCAAGCCTCCGCTTGGTTTCCCCAATGTAGAGGAAGCCGCACCGGGTACAGTGGATGCAGTATACCACATTGGCAGATGTGCAGGTGAACCTCTGCTTAATGTGGAATGTCATCTTGGGGCCTGGGATGGGGGTGAGGGAGGAGGTGTGGGGACAAGTGTAGCATTTCCTGCGGTTGCAGGGGAAGGTGCCGGGTGTGGTGGGGTTGGAGGGCAGTGTGGAGCGAACAAGGGAGTCACGGAGAGAGTGGTCTCTCCAGAAAGCAGACAGGGGAGGGGATGGAAAAATGTCTTGGGTGGTGGGGTCGGATTGTAAATGGCGGAAGTGTCAGAGGATAATGCGTTGTATCCGGAGGTTGGTAGGGTGGTGTGTGAGAACGAGGGGGATCCTCTTGGGGCGGTTGTGGCGGGGGCGGGGTGTGAGGGATGTGTCGCAGGAAATGCGGGAGACGCGGTCAAGGGCACAGCCCATTTATCAGGTGCAGTGAAAGAGAAGAGCACACAGACCCACAGTTTATAGGCAGAGAGAACAAGGACAGAGAGATCAAAAGATCATACAGCTGGTGTTGAGTGGAGTGTTAGATGCTATGTCTTTGCAGGTGACCTAGAGTATTAGACGGTGAGTAAAGTGTCAACTACAGAATAACCAGCAAAGGGATGACCTATAAATTGATTAAGTGAGGCAGAGGGACAATTACAAAAATATTAAAAATAAGGTTGTGCTGGAGATAGGTGAAATGACTGGAATCGCATGCCTAATTTAAAACTGTGCAAACCAATTAAGGTAGAGAAATCATTACAATTTATCAAGCTGATGCTGTCAAATCAGGACAGTAAGAAAGATTTTACAGATAAAGAACAGTGTAATTGGGTCACCTGAAGTGTGACATGAACCCAAAATCACCAACTGAGGCTGTCTTCATGGGTACGGAACTTGGCTATCAGTCTCCGCTCGGTCATTCTGCACTGTTGAGTATTTCTAAGGCTGGAGGCTGAATGCCCTTGACCAATGAAGTGTTCCCTGACTGGGAGGGAATATCCCTGTCTGGCGATTGTTGCACAGTGTCTATTCATCCGTTGTCATAGCATCTGCATGGTCTCGCCAACAGACCATGCCTAGGGGCATCCTTGCCTGCAGCGTATGAGCTAGACAAAATTGGCCGAGTCACATGAGTATCTGTCGCGCATGTGGTGGGTGGTATTCCCGTGTGTGACAGTACGGTCCTTGCCACATCTTCTGACATGACTTGCAGAGGTTGCCGTGACAGGGTTGTGTGGTGCTACGGTTGATGTTGTCTTGAAGGCTGGATAGTTTGCTGCGAAAAATGATCTGTTTAAGGTTTGGCAGTTGTTTGAAGGTGAGAAGTGAAGGCAAGGGGAAGATCTTGGCGAGATGCTCATTGTCATCGATGATATGTTGAAGACTGTGAAGAACACGGTGTAGTTTCTCCGCTCTGGGGAAGTACTGGACGACAAAAGGTACCTTATCAGTCGTATCCTGTGTCCATCTTCCGAGGAGGCTCTAGTGTTTTTTTTGCTGTGGTCATTGATTTGCTGGTTATTCAGCTGTTTACACTTTATTCACCATCTGATTCTCTTCGTCACCTGCAGACACTTATCATCTGACATTGCATTCACAGTAGTTGTGTGATCTTTTGATCTCTCTGCCCTTGATCTCCCTGCTTATAAACTCTGGGTCTGTGTGCTGTGCTGTCTCACTGCACCTGATAAAGGGGATGCACTCCGAAAGCTTGTGTGATTTCAAATAAAACTGTGGTGTGACTTCTGACCTTGTCCACCCTATTCCAACACGAGCACCCCCACACAATAAAACAAAGTATGCCTTTAAACTTGGTATAACACAGGGATTACTAATTTACCCTTAGAATTCACATGTTGTGCTGAGTTGTATATTTTACAACTACAAACTTGATAATAATATCAAAAGATGAAAGAGATTGCTGACTCTGCGAAGAATGGGTGATATATGCTCAATGACAAAGGGGAGAAAAATGAATCTGGATTTTTCTAACTCAAAGTAATGAAGTGAGCTACCAGTGAGGGTTGATTTTCCTGTGCTACCCAACTTCTCTTCTGTTGTTTTCTCTGAGAGATCCACAATGCAGTATAAGACTTCTCCTTGTGACTCAAGATGTAGGCAATAAACCTGACGGAGAAGTAAATAGAAAAGCATTTTGTGTGGGAGTTGAGGAAACTTGCAGCTGGATGTGGGTTAGTAAATTAGATAATAGAGATAATACAGCAGCTGCTTTATTCTTTTTACATTGTTACATTATTTTAAATCTTGTCCATTCCTGACACAGCCCTTACTAATAATGGAATAAATAATGGATGATGAAAAAATAGTAATTTACTATCACAGCGGGATCAAATGATTAACCTATTGCAGAGTAGTCTGTAATCATGATAATGTTCTTTTTTTTTCTTTTTGAACAGAATAATTGACTTTCCATTGAACAGCAGTCTCTGAAATAAGTAATTATTTTGTCTGTTTCGTAGACAGGTTGTTTGAACATTGAATACTCAGTCTTTCAGATGTCAAAGAAAGAGAGAAGGGGCAAGACAGTAACCTTGGAAATTTCTGTGTTGGCACAAAGCATTACACTAGTCAAAATTATGTGGAAAAGGAACAGCAGTTTTATTGGCTGAGAGTTTTGCATCGCCGAGGGCCTGACATAAATTTTAGTGAGCGGTGAGGTTGTTTGGCAACAACTCTCGGTCATTACAGCTATTGAAGGAAACCCATAATATGTTTATTTTCATGCGCTGTTCATGTGTCGTGCACTGTCCAGATGAAGTGGACATGAGAAACAAACCATGTTGGTCAAGCAAGGAATAGCAAACTAAAAGAAAGCAATGTCGATCAGCTTTAACAATTGGGAGGTAATGGCCTAGCCTATTATTGCTGAAATGTTAATCCAGAGACCCAGGCAATGTTCTCAGGACGAAAGGGGAGAGCAGAGTTCGTGGGTGTTGTGTTGTGGAACTCAGTTCTAAAGACCAAAAAAGTTCTTCAATTGGGGTGGCACAGTGGCTCAGTGGTTAGCACTGTTGCTTCACAGCATCAGGGACGTGGGTTCAAATCCACCCTTGGGCAACTATCTGTGTGGAGTTTGCAGGTTCTCCCCATGTCTGTATGGGTTTCCTCCAGGTGCTCTGGTTTCCTGCCACAGTCCAAAGATGTGCAGTATAGGCAGATTGTCCTTGGCTGAATGGTCTGTTTCCACACTGTAGGGATTCTATAATTGCTTTAAGCTGTTTCAGTGGAAGAAGCCAGGCAGGAGTACAGAAAGGCTAGTCAAGATGCTGGATCACCAAAGTTACATTCAATAATACGCCACTTCCTCATAGCCCTAGGCACATCAACCCAGCAATGATTGACAAGCAAAGGCTTCAGATGTTCAGGTTTCGTAAGGAAGTAATTCCAGGATTATTTGCTTCAGGGACAGCTGCAGTGAATTACTGTTATGACCATGACATTTGATGCTATTCTGGCTATTCCTCTAGATCCTTCCAGCGAGTTCTGTCTCCATCGGTTTATCAACAGTTTGGCTGAATTCAGAAGGAAAATGTATTCTTTTGCTTACCTGAAACACTGAGTCAGCAACTTCACTAGCTTGCTGGCAATCCTCAATGACAGAGTGATAGATGAAAAATGTGTTTCAATCTGGCAACAATTTATGACAAATGAAAAGCAATCTGCTGTGCCAGTGGGATTTAGAATGGCCACCATTGAAGAGTCATGCAAATAGTTGTGGACATCCCATGTACCAACAACATACTGCAATTACCTTTTATCAAATTATTTGATGGAGGCGTAATAGAGATTGAAAGGGTAGCTCCACTTATAGCAAAGTACCCCTATCGGACGTTGCAGCAGCCGTAGTCAAAAGTGAGTGCAAACACAGTGAATGTATAGAGCCATAGAGTCATACCACATGGAAATAGACCCTTCGGTCCAACTCGCCTGTGCCAACCGGACATCCCAATCTGACCTAGTCCCACTTGCCAGCATTTGACCCATATCCCTCTAAACCCTTCCTGTTCATTTACTCATTCATAGAACATTACAGCACAGTACAGGCCCTTCGGCCCTCGATGTTGTGCCGACCTGTCATACCAATCTGAAGCCCATCTAACCTACACTATTCCATGTACATCCATATGCTTATCCAATGACGACTTAAATGTACTTAAAGTTGGCAAATCTACTACTGTTGCAGGAAAAGTGTTCCATTCCCTTACTACTCTCTGAGTAAAGAAACTACCTCTGACATCTGTGCTATATCTTTCATCCCTCAATTTAAAGCTATGCCCCCTCGTGCTAGCCGTCACCATCCGAGGAAAAAGGGTCTCCCTATCCACCCTATCTAACCCTCTGATTATTTTATACATCTCAATTAAGTCACCTCTCAACCTTCTTCTCTCTAACGAAAACAGCCTCAAGTCCCTTAGCCTTTCCTCGTAAGACCTTCCCTCCATACCAGGCAATATCCTAGTAAATCTCCTCTGCACCCTTTCCAAAGCTTCCACGTCCTTCTTATAACGCGGTGACCAGAACTGTACGCAATACTCCAAGTGCGGCCACACCAGAGTTTTGTACAGCTTCACCATAACCTCTTGGTTCCGGAACTCGATCCCTCTATTAATAAAAGCTAAAACACTGTATGCCTTCTTAACAGCCCTGTCAACCTGGGTGGCAACTTTCAAGGATCTGTGCACATGAACACAGAGATCTCTCTGCTCATCTGCACTACCAAAAATCTTACCATTAGCCCTGTACTTTGCATTCTGGTTACTCCTACCAAAGTGCAACACCTCACACTTGTCTGCATTAAACTCCATTTGCCACCTCTCAGCCCAGCTCTGCAGCTTATCTATGTCTCTCTGTAAGCTACAGCATCCTTCGTCACTATCCACAACTCCACCGACCTTAGTGTCATCTGCAAATTTATTAACCCATCCTTCTACGCCCTCATCCAGATCATTTATAAAAATGACAAACAGCAGTGGACCCAACACCAACCCTTGCAGTACACCACTAGTAACTGGTCTCCAGGATGAACATTTCCTATCAATTACCACCCTCTGTCTTCTTTCAGCAAGCCAATTTCCGATCCAAACTGCCAAATCTCCCACAATCCCATTCCTCCGCATTTTGTACAATAGTCTACTGTGGGGAACCTTATTGAACGCCTTGCTGAAATCCATATACACCACATCAACCGGTTTACTCTCATCTACCTGTCTGATCACCTTCTCAAAGAACTCAATAAGGTTCGTGAGGCACAACCTACCCTTCACAAAACCGTGCTGACTATCGCTAATCAATTTATTCTTTTCTAGATGATTATAAATCCTATCTCTTATAACCTTTTCCAACACTTTATCAACAACTGAGGTAAGGCTCGTGTCCTATGTTCTAATTACCAGGGTTGTCTCTACTCCCCTTCTTGAACAGGGGAACCACATTTGCTATCCTCCAGTTGTCTGGCACTATTCCTGTAGACAATGACGAGTTAAAGATCAATCTCAAAGGCTCGGCAATCTCCTCCCTGGCTTCCCGGAGGATCCTAGGATAAATCCCATCCGGCCCAGGGGACTTATCTATCTTCACCCTCTGTGGGATTTCTAATACCTCTTCCTTATGAACTTCAATCCCACCTAGTCTAGTAGCCTGTATCTCAGTATTCTCCTCGACAACATTGTTGTTTTCTAGAGTGAATACTGTCGAAAAATATTCATTTAGTGCTTCCCCTATCTCATCTGACTCCACAAACAACTTACCACTACTACCCTTGATTGGGCCTAATCTTACTTTCATCATTCTTTTATTCCTTATATACCTATAGAAAGCCTTAGGGTTTACCCTCCTCCTGGCTCTTCTGAGCTCTCTCTTTAGGTCTTTCTTGGCTACCTTGTAACCCTCAAGCGCCCAAACTGAGCCTTCACATCTCATCCTAACATCAGCCTTCTTCTTCCTCTTGACCAGAAATTCTACTTCCTTCGTAAACCACAGCTCCTGCGTTCTACAGCTTCCTCCCTGCCTGACAGGTACATACTTATCTAGGACACACAGGAGGTTTTCCTTGAATAAGCTCCACATTTCGAATGTGCCCATCCCCTGCAGTTTCCTTCCCCATCCTATGCTCCCTAAATCTTGCCTAATCTCATCGTAATTGCCTTTCCCCCAGCTATAACTCTTGCCTAGTGGTATACACCTATCCCTTTCCATCACTAAAGTAAACATAACAGAATTGTGATCGTTATCACCAAAGTGCTCACCTACTTCCAAATCTAACACCTGGCCGGGCTCATTACCCAGTACCAAATCTAATGTGGCTTTGCCCCTTGTTGGCCTATCTACATACTGTGTCAGGAAGCCCTCCTGCACACACTGGACAAAAACTGACCCATCTATAGTACTCGAACTGTAGTGTTCCCAGTCAATATTTGGAAAGTTGAAGTCCCCCATGACAACTACCCTGTCTCTCTCACTCCTATCGAGAATCATCTTTGCTATCCTTTCCTCCACGTATCTGGAACTATTCGGAGGCCTATAGAAAACTCCCAACAGGGTGACCTCTCCTTTCCTGTTTCTAACTTCAGCCCATACTACCTCAGTAGACGAGTCCCCAAACATCTTTTCTGCAACTGTAATACTGTCTTGACCAACAATGCCACACCTCCCCCTCTTTTACCATCTTCTCTGTTCTTACTGAACCATCTAAATCCTGGAACCTGCAACAACCATTCCTGTCCCTGCTCTATCCATGTCTCCGAAATGGCCACAACATCGAAGTCCCAGGTACCAACTCATGCTGCAAGTTCACCCACCTTATTCCGGATGCTCCTGGCGTTGAAGTAGACACAGTTCAAACCAACTTCTTGCTTTCCAGTGCCATCTTGCGTCCCTGAAACTTTATTTCGGACCTCCCTACTCTCAACCTTTTCTGTACTTGAACTACAACTTTGGTTCCCGTCCCCCTGCTGAATTAGTTTAAACCCACCCGAATAGCCTTAGCAAATTTCCCCCCCAGGGTATCGTTACCCCTCTGGTTTAGGTGAAGACCATCTTGCTTATAGAGGTCCCATCTACCCCAGAAAGAGCCTCAATTATCCAAGAATCCAAAACCCTCCCTCCTGCACCATCCCTGTAGCCACGTGTTCAACTCCTCTCTCTCCCTAATCCTCGCCTCACTAGCACGTGGCACGGGCAACAAACCAGAGACAACAACTCTGTTCGTTCTAGCTCTAAGCTTCCATCCTTGCTCCCTGAATTTCTGCCTTAAATCCCCATCTCTCTTCCTACCTATGTCTTTGGTGCCTATGTGGACCACAACTTGGGCCTGTTCCCCCTCCCCCTTACGGATCCCAAAAACACGATCAGAGACATCACGCATCCTGGCACCTGGGAGGCAACACACCACATTCAACTGCCTTTTCAATGTTGTAATTGTACCAGCCTCTACCGCTTCCTCTGGCAGCTCGTTCCATATACACAGCACCCTCTGCAAGTAAAAGTTAGCCCTCAGGTCCTTTTTAAATCTTTCCCCCTCACCTTGAACAATGCATTCTTGTTTTGGACTCTCCAGCCTTCGGTTAAAGACCTTCTCCATTCACCCTACCCATGTTCATCATGATATTATAAACCTCTATAAGGTCACTCCTCAGCCTCTGACAGTCTCCAGTGAGAAAAGCCCCAGTTTATTCTGCCACTGCCCATAACGGAAAATCCTCAGTCATGTCAACATCCTTTGTAAATCGTGTCCACACCCTCTCAAGTCAAACAAAAGCATTCTGCAATAGTAACCATGCTATTAGCATTTAAAATGGTGTCTTTGGTATCTAAAAGAACAAGATACTTTACAACCCAGCCCACCCCCTCCAAGGCTCATATACAGAAGACACTTGCTGTACAGAGATAGCAAGAACTGCTGATGCTGGAGTCCGAGATAGCATAGTGTAGAGCTGGAGGAACACAGCAAGCTAGGCACCATCAGAGAAGCAGGAAAGTTGATGTTTCGGATCGGAACCCTTCTTCAGAAATGGGGGAGGAAGAAGGGAGCTCAGAAATAAATAGAGAAAGTCGGAGTTGGGCTGAGGAAGGTAAGTGGGATGGTGGTTCTTCTCTAGTTTCAAAATCTCCCCAGCCCCAGCTTCATCCCATGACCAACCCTTTCTCTCAACGCTGCCTCCTTAACCCGACACAACCTGTCCATCTTCTTTCCCACCTATCATCCCACTGACTAATCCCCACCACTGCCTACCTGCACTTACCTATCATTATACCACCTACCTTTCGCAGCTCCACCCCTCCTGTCTCTATTTATTTCCAAGCTGCCTTCCCCCACCCCCATTTCTGAAGAAGGATCCTGATCCAAAACGTCAACTTTTCTGCTCCTTTGATGCTGCCTGGCCTGCTGTGTTCCTCCAGTTTCACATTGTGCTAACACCTACTGTAGAAGTGTTTATCTTCTCAATGTCTGGCCTGACAGGGCTTCATCCCAGTTACATTTAACCCCTTGAATTGGAAGCTCATTAAAAGAATCTTCCTATCTGCACATGAGCAATACCATCATCCACGTTTGCTCAGCTACTATCATTGGTCATTATACACAGTACCACTCCTTAATTCTACAAACTTGGAAAGAAACTACACAATTCTACAGTCCAATGAGTTCATTTCCCTACTTTGTATTGTAATTGTACATTTTTGTTTATGTTCTACTTGTGATTTGTCCTGCAAAAGATAGACATCTTAAGATATTGAGAGTGTACGGAGTACATCCAGTGACAATATCCATCTATCTTGCTGCCCACCTTATCTGATTTATCTGTAAATGAATATACAACATGCACTCAACTTGTCTCTCACGATTAAGCCTTGAGAGACACTTCTAACAACTCAATATGATGAATATCTTAGTTTCAAATTGCTATTGATAGCGTTGACAAATAGTAGACTGCAATGTAGCTTTTTTTTAAGCATTTAGTGGGCTGCTTGTATAATGGTGTAGTGTGGTATAGCTGTAAGTGAGCTACAGGTTGTGCAAGAACACTGTGTAGCAATCATAGTTACAGCAAAGGAAGATATTCTTTCTTCATATCGATCATATTCTTCCTAAACAGTCTCCAAGACTTTTGGGCTGTGCAGACAATATTAGCTGTGTCCTCTATTTCCTTCAGGCTTGCTGTGGTCAATCATTTTTCAGAAAGCTTCTGTCCTATCAGGTGAACTTGTTTTCTGTAATACCTGTAGCAGGAATTTTAGTACCAATTTATTGTAGGTAACACCTGAATCTGAGAAAATTCAACTTATGTGGCATTTGAATTCAAACTGTGACGAGGACAGTGTAGAACGAGGAGGACCTGGGCAAGTTGTAGGAGTGGGCAGATAGGTGGCAGATGAATCTCAATACGGAAAGGTGTGAGCTGATTATGTTTTTGTAGGAAGAACATGGACAATCTGAAGAAAGGGGTAAAATTCTTTCATGGATGCGGGAGCAGAGGGACTTAAATGTACATAGATCATTGAAAGTCCAGGGCAGGTGTAGACTTTTTTTTATAAAGCATACATTATTCTGTTCCTTAATAATAGGAGCATAGGGTACAATTGCAAGGAGGTTATGCTGAACTTACGCAAGATACTTGTTTGATCTTACTTATTTACCTCAGCTCGCGTATTGTGTGCAGTTTTGAATGCTTCACTGTAGGAAGGATCTGAACACATTGGAGAAAGTGCAGAGCAGATTTACAAGAATTATTCCAGGCATGAGAAACTTCAGTTACAGGGAAAGGTTAAAGAGATTCGGAATGTTCTTCTGGAGAGAGAAGGAGGCTTAGAGGCGATCTAAGTTTCCAAAATCATGAGAGGGCTGGATAAAAGGATTGAGAAGAAGTTTTGAAGTGATTTGCAAAAGTGTGTGAGAATTTTTTCACACAATGCATGGTTCAGGTCTGAAATGCACTGCTTCGAAATGTGGTGGAAGGATATTCAATTGAGATATTCAAGAGAATTCAGATGATTATTTGAATAAAACTGGTGTACAAGGGTGCTGGGAAAAGGCAAGAGACGGTACTAAGCCCTGATATTAATTTAGAGAGCCAGTGTATACATAATGGGCTGAATGGCACCATAACACTTCTGTGCTTTTGTGATACTGGCTACTGTCCTGTCTTTGACATTAAAAATACAATGTGTTAGACTGTTGCTTAAGCTTTATGAATTCTGCTGACCTGATTAGCAATTATAGATGCTACATTTACGATAAATAAACAATGACTGGATTATAAAGGCTGACCAGCATTTCCAGAAAAAAATACTAGTAGCACAGTATCAGTCCCTGAACTTATGCAGTTTTTGCAATTCCTCGAATACTTTAGATCCCAGATGCCAAATCTTGACACTAGATTTCTCCTTCACTAGATTCACTAGATTTCTTCTCTTGTCAAATTTCTCTTTTGTGATAAGTGGACTATTCTCTGATGAAGGGTCTAGGCCCGAAACGTCAGCTTCTGTGCTCCTGAGATGCTGCTGGGCCTGCTGTGTTCATCCAGCCTCACATTTTATTATCTTATTCATCAACTCGTGACTGCTTTCTAGGAATGCTGAGAAGTGGAGGGAGCCTATAAAAGCATACAACTTTCAATCTATTTCTTCAACAAAAGTATTAACAGAACAATTTGCAGTCCATAAGAAAGATTTAAGAATTATGATGGATTAGTTGTCTAAATTACCCATTTTTTGATGGCTTAGCAACAAAACAAGCATAACTGTCTCTGACACGATGAGTACTATTTTTGGATTATTCAATATCTCGGAAAATACAGTATCTGACAATGCACTGTAATGTACAGGCAAACTATTTCAAGATATAAATGGTGAGTGACCCACATCACATTATCATCTCACTATCCACGATCAAATGATCTAGCACTATGATGTGTACTATTAAATGAATGATCATTAAATGTTGACCGATACTGCATTACTTCATTCTTCTGCAACACCAGTGGAGAAGGAATTACCATGCCTGGAGTAACCTCTGCTCAGAAGAGAGATGCTAACAACTATGCCTAGCAGCCAATTATCTAACCGTTCTAAGACAGAGGACATTCTCCACCAAAGACAGAGAAGAATGAAAGAACTACAGGTGAGCAAGCAGGTAAAGAGCTTGCAAAACAGCATACTGAGCAGAGTGAAAATTAAAAATACAAAGACCCAGATCAAGCAATGTTGAATAAAATATGTGACCAGCCTAGATTATATGAAATCGTTATGGATCATGGTGCGAGATTGAGAAAGGGCAAAAGCCAGTTTGGATCAATGAATAGCACACTACCCAATGCATGAGGAAGAACACTCCAATGATTGTGCAGTGATGTTAAGTGACAACAACGAGTAGCAAGGAAACCAAATTGACAAACAAGTGCAACAAAGAACAAGGTGTACCTGTCAAGTCAGGTACATAGTCACCACAGTAAGATTAGTTACATTGGATTTTGAATTGTTCACCTTGTAAAACCTATTTAATCAGTTTGCATTGTTATAAAACAGAGTATACATGCCTATGAACAACTATGAATATCTGTTGAGAAATTTTAATCTATGGAAGAAGGAGATGATGCGTTTTGCCTCATGGTGGATTTATCTTTAAAAGACATGCTCACCATTACTGTAACATAGCATGTGACTTGAGGGTAAAGGGGTCTCATACCCCATCTCACCCTGGGATCACTTGAAACATTGTGGTGGAATCTTATTGCCTGTTCTCTGGGCAATTAGGGATGAACAATGAATGCTGGCTGAGCCAGTGATGTCCACATTCAGTGAATGAATTAAGAAAAAGAAAGACCCATTTATCAAAAGCATACTGCCTTTTGTAATCTAGTAGTTTAATGTTAGTAAAGACACTTACTTGTCTGTGAATAGAATGTTTATACATAATCATAGAACATAGAACAGTATAGCATAGGAATGGGCTGTTTGGTCCACTATGCCTGTGCCGAACATAATGCCATTCAACTAATCCCATCTCTCCACACATGGTCCATATCCCTCTATTCCCTGCCTGTTCATGTGTCTGTCTAAAAGCTTCTTAAACATTGCTTATAGAAGCTGCTTCTTTTATCAACTGCCTGGCAGTGCATTTCAGGCAATTACTAATAATCTGTGTGGGGAAAAACCTTGCCTCACATCTGCTTTAAACTTCCTCTTCTTACCCCTTAATCGTAGGCCACTTCGTATTTGACATTCATAAAAGTCAGCTGTAATAAGTATCTGAGATAATGGGAACTGCAGATGCTGGAGATTCCAAGATAATAAAATGTGAGGCTGGATGAACACAGCAGGCCAAGCAGCATCTCAGGAGCACAAAAGCTGACGTTTCGGGCCTAGACCCTTCATCAGAGAGGGGGATGGGGGGAGGGAACTGGAATAAATAGGGAGAGAGGGGGAGGCGGACCGAAGATGGAGAGTAAAGAAGATAGGTGGAGAGGGTGTAGGTGGGGAGGTAGGGAGGGGATAGGTCAGTCCAGGGAAGACGGACAGGTCAAGGAGGTGGGATGAGGTTGGTAGGTAGCTGGGGGTGCGGCTTGGGGTGGGAGGAAGGGATGGGTGAGAGGAAGAACCGGTTAGGGAGGCAGAGACAGGTTGGACTGGTTTTGGGATGCAGTGGGTGGGGGGGGAAGAGCTGGGCTGGTTGTGTGGTGCAGTGGGGGGAGGGGATGAACTGGGCTGGTTTAGGGATGCAGTGGGGGAAGGGGAGATTTTGAAACTGGTGAAGTCCACATTGATACCATATGGCTGCAGGGTTCCCAGGCGGAATATGAGTTGCTGTTCCTGCAACCTTCGGGTGGCATCATTGTGGCAGTGCAGGAGGCCCATGATGGACATGTCATCAAGAGAATGGGAGGGGGAGTGGAAATGGTTCGCGACTGGGAGGTGCAGTTGTTTGTTGCGAACTGAGCGGAGGTGTTCTGCAAAGCGGTCCCCAAGCCTCCGCTTGGTTTCCCCAACTGCAGAACACCTCCGCTCAGTTTGCAACAAACAACTGCACCTCCCAGTCGCGAACCATTTCCACTCCCCCTCCCATTCTCTTGATGACATGTCCATCATGGGCCTCCTGCACTGCCACAATGATGCCACCCGAAGGTTGCAGGAACAGCAACTCATATTCCGCCTGGGAACCCTGCAGCCATATGGTATCAATGTGGACTTCACCAGTTTCAAAATCTCCCCTTCCCCCACTGCATCCCTAAACCAGCCCAGTTCATCCCCTCCCCCCACTGCACCACACAACCAGCCCAGCTCTTCCCCCCCACCCACTGCATCCCAAAACCAGTCCAACCTGTCTCTGCCTCCCTAACCGGTTCTTCCTCTCACCCATCCCTTCCTCCCACCCCAAGCCACACCCCCAGCTACCTACCAACCTCATCCCACCTCCTTGACCTGTCCGTCTTCCCTGGACTGACCTATCCCCTCCCTACCTCCCCACCTACACCCTCTCCACCTATCTTCTTTACTCTCCATCTTCGGTCCGCCTCCCCCTCTCTCCCTATTTATTCCAGTTCCCTCCCCCCATCCCCCTCTCTGATGAAGGGTCTAGGCCCGAAACGTCAGCTTTTGTGCTCCTGAGATGCTGCTTGGCCTGCTGTGTTCATCCAGCCTCACATTTTATTATCTTGTAATAAGTATCTGTTTGATTCTTAAATATGCAGGTCTGATTTCTTATGTTGCGTGAGATAAAATAAGCATTGCTGCTGCAGGTAACGGACCCTGTTGAAGGCAAAATCACCTCAGGCTGGATTATTGTAACTGAGTTAAATTGCAGGCCAGAAGATTGATCTTGGCTCCTTTATGGCAGGCTGAGATTGGTCAATCAAGAATTGGTGCTGCATTTACTGGTACTACACACAGAAAGAGGATATATTGTTCTTGATAACAAGGTGTAGGCTGGATGAACACAGCAGGCCAGGCAGCAACAGAGGAGCAGGAAAGCTGACATTTCAAGTCTCGACCCTTCTTCAGATATGGGGGAAGGGAAGGGGGCTCTGAAATAAATAGGGAGAGGGGGAGGTGATGATAGGAGATTGATAGAAGAGCAGATCGGTGGAGAGAAGATGGACAGATCAAGGAGGTGGGGATGAAACCAGTACAGGTGAGTGTAGGTAGGGAGTTGGGATGGAGGTTGGTCAATGAGGGGGGAGGGACAGGTAAGTGGGAGGGAAGACTGACAGGTCAAAGGGTAGGGAGTGGGACCAGTGGGTAGGAAGTGGGGGTGGGGGTTGGTCAGTGAGTTGGGGGGAACGGATAGGTGGGAGAGAAGACAGGTCAAGGAGGCGGGGAGGAGATGGGCTGGTCTTGGGATGAGGTCAGAGGTGGGGAGATTTTGAAGCTTGTAAAGTCCACTTTGCCGTATACAGCAGGACTTCTTCAGAGCAAACTAGACAGTGAAAGCATTATTTTAACACACCAGTGCTCTGCTTAGTCATATTATACGGCAGAATGGCTATAGTTAGATGTACGCTGACTGTGCTTGTATGAATTACACACCAAAGGCATCATGCAAGTGATCTGTGGATTGCTATTTTTGTCTTCTGGCTTCTTACATGGCTCAAATGTGCACTGAGGCAGAATTGGCAAATCCTATTTGCTACCAGGATGCCAACATTGACCTCTATGTTGCACTGCTTATGATCATACCCCAACAAGACATTGGGAGAGCTGACTCTCTTCAGGTTACACATCTCAAAATTTTCCTGTGACACCTAGAAAATGACTCGTGTAGTCAAGAGGCATGAACACCACTGGGAAGCTCATATCCTGCCACCATCAATCCATCTGCTTCCCTCTGGCATAGTGTAACACAAATGTTGTTATATGGAGAGCTTCCCTCATGCAACAGTAGAGGGCAATGCTGAAACGTTGAAAATATCACCTGTTACAACCTGGAAGGATTCCAGTATTTCAGAGTTCCCAGCCAGCGGTAATGCCATCCTCGATTGTCTCTGAGGCTGCAACAGGTTTCAGTAGTGAAGCAGAAACACTTTGGATACTATATGATGGAGATGATGGTGTCTTACCAGCTGCCACAAGAGTCAGCAACAGCCCTGCATCACCGCCTTTTAAGGAAGGTTAGCCACTTTAAATGCAACTGAACAGCGGCGGGCATTCCTTGGAATCAAGGCCATTGGAGGGAGGAAGTCCTGCTCACTGAGAGCTGCTGACCACTCAGAGGTGGGGAGAGTCATGGCTTGGGGTTTCACAAAAGGATTAGTGGGAGGTTGGAAGGAAAAGCAGGAGAATAGCTCTTAGTGGTCCCCCTTACTGATGTCAGATTTTTCAGTGAGACACTGAGTTTTTTGAATGAGGGACTTCTGCTAGAATTCAATTTGCATATCATGCTTCCCGCTTGGTGAGACCCCTGACCATCATGGAGTTATGACGGATGAAATGAGGCCGTTCGCCACATGCTGATTGGTAGCCAAACCAGAAGGTCATCCATGGACTTCATCGTGGTGGCACTTACAGCCACCACCTTCCTTTCTCACTAAATGTACCCCCACCACCTGATATGCCATAAGGAAGAGTATTAAATTCATCTAAGTGTTTCTCAATGAGGTGGAATTTGGAGCATTATTTCCAGAAGAATCTGGCTTAATTGTTTGTGACATAATGAGATTCATGTAAACCATGTTGATGTAACTGATCACATGACTTTTACATCAGTAAGAGAGAAGATCCCAGTCCCGAATGAAACATGTGAAAGGAGAGAGATTAGACTCTGCCCTCGGGTGTTGTATGTACAGATGTAAGTTAAGCAGCATCACTGTGTATAAGGAATGCAAAAGCCTTACACGAAGATAAGGACAGGCAGCCTCGGGATCAGTGCAGACACCCACAATCCAAGGTAGTCTGGACCAGTATCTCAATGAGCAGGTAGCAGGGTGGACTTAAAGCACAAGCTAAAATGAAACTGCTCTCTTGCAAATTGCACTCCTTCCTCTTCTCTTGCTCCTTCGAGCAGATTGTCCTGCTGTTTGCCTCGGTCCATTTTGCAGGCTAAGAGAATACCGACGATTGCAACCATTGATGCAGGTAAGTAGTCTGACTAGAGCCCTTGAAATTTGGACCAAGTGCTTCAGCACATGACCCACACTGCCTAAATACTTAGATCCTCAAGGCCCTCTCTTTGGACAGAGAACTCCAAAAAGGTGGTTTGACTGAAGTTTGCAATCCAAATGTTTTTGCATTCTCTTCATCAGACAAGCATAGTTTTTAACACACTGGGTGCTATCCACTTACAATTAAATTGAAATTGGGAATATTGTAGGAGTGACAAAGGTATCTTCTATCAAGGAAAGCAGTTCATTAACTTAAAGTTGATTCCCTGAATCTCCTTGAGATGCAGGATTCTCAGCCAGTTGCACACATCACCATGCAATACAGAGGAAAGCAGTCTGGTGTGTTAAGCAATTTCTACTGATTTAACAAACATAACCAATTGCACAGGAATGCTGCATTTGATGTGACATTTTGCATCTATATCTAGTGTTTTCTCCGACCAGTTGGAAACTGAACTCCTGTTCATTTATAGTTGGGTCTGATTTATTGTTTCTCCAGTGCTACAATTCATCTGCTTCTAACTGCCTTCAGTTAATTTATCTGGTTCTATTAGTAATTGACAATTCCTTTAAATAGTGATTGTAAGTAATCCTATAAGAGACTGTAGAAATTGTCATTGCATAAAGACGTCAATCAAACCCATCAAATCTGTGCTGCTTCTCTGCAATACAAAGCTAAATATGCTGCGTAGTTGATTCTAAAAATGCTTCAATTATGTATTAACTTTTCTTTTAAAAATGTTGCATTAGGAATTTGGAAATGTCATTTTGCAAAAGGCAGGAATTTGAGAGCTATGTACCCCTGATTTATCAAAATGGTAACTCTGATCTCTGTTGGTTGTATTGACAGAGGGGATGCAGAGATGGTTGTGCAGCTAAGTGAGCTATAATTATTTCCAGAGTTCATTCTAAGAAAAAGTAGCAGAATAGATGAAGAACTGTCATGACAGTTAGAAATAGGCTGCATTATTTTCTATCTAGTAGATCATTCTGTGGTGCCATGCACGTAACACAGGCCAGTATAGGAGTATGATTTGTTTATCCTAATTAACTTGGGTAATTTAGTAACATTGAAACCTCATCACGATTATTTACTGCACGCATAAAATCATAGTCCTGCAAGATTTCAGCCAATTTTAAAATAAAAACTGTGGCAGAGGACTGGTTGAAACCACGTGAGAAACTAGCCAGTTACACCTATCATTAATAAATATCAGAGCAGAACAGTCCAGGATATTAACTCATTTTTGCAATCAAATCTTTTTTTTATTTATTCATTTGGATATGGGCATCTCTGGCTTGTCAATAGTTATTGCCCATCCCTAATTCCCCAGAGGGCAGTTAAAAGTTAACCACATTGCTGTGGGCTTGGAGTCACAATAGTGTTTGATGTATCTCATGCAGAAGTGGCAGGCAAGTTTCTACATTTGTAGGAACTCTAATTTAGTACTTTAAAATGTCTGTTTCATGATTTTTTTGTTGCCTTTAATAATTTTGTTTACTTTTATGAGACTGCATCCAAGTTAAACATATCGCAGTGAGCATCAATAGTAGATGGACTTACATAATGAAACTGAACAATTGTAATCTATATGTAACTTAAATGGCTAAATGCTTTTTATGCTCAAAATTAAAAAAAGAATGAAGGCATAGATTTGAAGTGATGTGCAATGGAGCAATGGTGATGTGAGATAATGTTTTCTCACACAACAAGTTGTTAAGGATTCAAGCAGCCATTGGATAATTGTTTGGATATAAATGGTGAGCAGGGAAATGAGGAAAAGTCACGTGATTGGCATTAAGTAATAGAATTGATGAATTATGAGCCAAATGGCTGTACTGTAATAATAATGTGATTCTGTAAATTTATTTTAATGTTTTGGTGAATTGATAGTGTCTCTGAGGAATTGAGAAATTACTCAATTACAGTAATTTGAGGTAAGATTTTGTTCACTAAAACCTACCAATCCTTAAGTGTATTCTACGTGAATTAATTGGTTGGTATCCTTCCTATTGGCCTATAACAACTAGGAGCGAGGTTGAAACCAAACTTGTTTTATAAACAGTCTTTACAGTCTGTACATCCATGAGTTATTTACTTGATCTGAGTCTGCATTGGAACACAGGAAATAATGGCGAAAGGCCAATTCTAACCAATTATACAATTTAATACCTTTCCCATTTCTTCTGTATGCTTTCTTCTTCATGCATTCGCAAGTATTGCCTCAAAAAATGGGAAACTAACTTGCTTATAGTATCAACAGTTGCCTATAAGAAAACATGTCTAATCTCTGTTTCTGTCTCATTCCATACTTTTTCCTGTTCAGAGGACTGGAGTGATATCAGGTGGTGACTCTTTTGGAACTGCACACATTTAAAGCCTTCCTCTATCACTTGCTAAGCATGTCAACCCGCTACCTAAACAGACCATCAATAAGAAGACTCTACCTTTATTAACACCCTTTTAAAAGAAAATTTATAATTTAAGGTCAGAATGCTCAGTAAGATTTGCTGTTGTGGTCCAGGTACTTAGCAAACACTGTCTGGATGTTGCCTCTGGTGTATTTTTCAGAACTAAATAATGATTTTTTTTAGGTGTTAATGTAAAATGCATTCACTGGTCTCTTCTTAAGAACTAGACCTGAATAAATGCCACTGATCCACCTCATTTCAGGGCAGGCAGGATAAGGATGAGGAACAGCTGTCAGCAACTGGAGTTGCCTGTCAGCTTGCAAAACAGAATTTTGATCTGGTTTCGGGGAAGGAAGGGGACAGACAAAAGATGCCCCAACTCGTGAGTAAATAATTTGCTAGGTTTCTCTCAAATAGGGCGCATAAAGGTGTTCTATCAAGTGAAATTGAGTTGAAGAGAAATTAATCAATAGTGATTCACAATAGTGTATCTGATCCCACTATTTCTCAATGGTGTGGTAGTGTGCATTGAATCAATCATGACTAGGATAAGGCAAAATTGTCATCAGTTGTTTATCAATGCTGAATCTATTACTGTGCAGGTTCCTGAGATCTGTTCCAATGTGTGCTACAGCAATCCAAATACAGTGCTGCCCCTGGGGAAGAAGTGCTAAGTGAAACATGTCAGGTTTTATAAAGCGTGCTCCTTTATTATTCCTAGTTAATCAGTCACTAACGAGTAACATTGGATGGCTCAAATGAAAGAGTCCCTACAAGATGTCTTAAGGCCCTCGTTGTGTAATTGATTATATGACTGGTCAGGATTTAGCATTGACTGTAAGAATGCATCTAGTGCATGAGATAGAGTTTATATCACTCTTATGGTTAGATCAGTTTTAAGATGACAGGAGTTAGAACTCATTTTTGTAGAATTATTGTACATGCGGAGAAATTATTGGCTTGTGGTGTACTGAAATGCCAGATTTCCGAGTAATGATTTGTCAATTCACGCTGTAAATTTGACTTTTCATCACAATCCTTCCAGTTGGGGAGCTGAGCGGGGAGGATACCACCCATTATTCTTGGCTTTGGTATCATTGGCAAATAAAGCCCCAGCTACAAAATAAACCCAATCCCAATAATACTGTATTCTACTAAAAATAGTAAATATTTTGGAAGGGTTTAGAGGATGTTATATTATGTTATCTCCTTATTCAAATGATGATTAAAAGCCATTGAGACTTTTCACAGATTCTAATATCATGGATGACTGCAATTTCATAACTTCCCTGTCTCTATTCAGGTTTTACAGTATTTAGATTTACAATAAATAGGCTCCTCTACTTTTCTGATCTTTCTGCAATGTGTTTATCAGTTCTTTTAATATCCCTTTCATGTGATACCTAGGGGAGAATCTTGGAGGAAGGTGAAAAGTTTAAAATTATGAAGCTTGATTCCAGTTTTAAGTAAGCAGATTAAGGTGACCAGACTGCTTTGAGAAGATAGATCAATAACTGACGTTTTTAAGAAACCTACATACCTCAACTCTAACTGGGAGCGGCGATGGCATATTAGTCATTTTATTGTATAAGCGATGCAGAAACCCAGGCGATATTATGAGGAAGTAGATACAAATTCCACCGTGAACTTATTTGGTTCACTGATGTCCTTTTGGGAAGCAAACCCACTGTCTTTACCTAGTCTGGCCTGCATGTGACTTCAGACCCACAGCAATGTGGTGGACTGTTAGGGGTGGGAATTGTATGCTGGCTAGTGAAGCTCAGTCCCAGTAATCAGATGAAAGTTCACTGTGATATTGGGTTATATTTTCCTCAGGCCACTGGAGAAGGCAATGTAGTGCACAGGTTCGGAGAATCACACGGGGGACCATGCATCAGATTGCTGGAAATGGGGGGGAAGAAAAGTTTCCAATTATGCCGGTGACAGAAAACCAGGCAAACAGAAAACCAACCAGATACTGCGGGCTCTTTATAAGTCTTAAAAACCATGAGCATGCATAAATTAATTCTTCAGCATTTAATACAGCTTCTCTGAATAAATAAAACTGTAGCTTCCAGTGCATTCAAGAACCAACACATTGAACGCTAGTGACCTATATATAGCCTATCTGAATGTATGAGAGAATAACTTGGACTTGCAGGAGAATGAGCTATATGGAGCTGGATAATATTTGAAGATTGCTTTCTCTCTATTAACTTTGAGTGGTGGTGTTTGTGGTAGGAAGAACTCAGCTCAAAATTGTTCCAATAATTAAAGGGTCAGAACATTGTAGAAGGACAGTGGTGCCAATTATTATGTGCAGTTTAGTATTTCTGTAATCTCTTCAGCATTTGAAGGTGAAGATGGACAAAGTAAGTAACTCCTGTTCTGCAAACATCTTCAACCTGAAACTTGGTCTTTCTTAGCCTCCTCCTGAAGTCCACAGTGTCACAACAGTCAGTCTTCAGTCAATTCAGTTCAATCCATGTGATTTCAAGAAATACTTAAACGTACTAGATACTGCAAAGACTATGCATCTTAAGTCTTTGTGCTGGACATCAATCTGCAACCTTGTCAAGCCGCTCCAATACAGCTACGACACTGGCATCCACCCAACAATGTGGAAAATTGCTCCGCTGTGTCTCAGCACAAGTTCGATATGTCGAGTTGTCACCTTGTCAGGTTATTATCAATGTGATGGAAGGTGCTTATTCAAACAGGCCCACTCAGCTCTTAACCTCATAATAGACTTGTTCCAAACATGGTAAAAAAGAGCCTGAATCAGAGAGAGAAAGAGTGGGTGACCATTCTTGACATCAAGGCAACATTTGACTAAATTTGGCATCAAGAAGCTCTAGCAAAACTGAAGTCCATGGCATTTTGGTTAAAACTCTTTTAATTTCTGGTGTCTTATCTGACACAGAAAAAGACGGCCCTGGCTATTGGAGGTAAATCATCTGTCACAGGATATGTCTGCAGGTGTTCCTCAGGTTAGTGTTCTAGGATGAACTTACAACAGTATAGAGACAAAGAAAAATTAGGAACAGGAGTAGGCCATAAGACTGTAAAACCATAAGGTATAGGAGCAGAATTAGGCCAGTTGGCCCTTATAGAGAGTCATTGAGTCCCTCAGCATGGAGACAGGCCCTGCAACCCAAACTGGCCTATGCCAATCAAAATGTCCATCCACGCTAACCACATTTCCCTGCACTTTGCACATATCCTTCTAAAACTTTCCTATCCATGTTTTCATCCAAATGCCTTTTAAATGTTGTCAATGTACCTGCCTCAACCACTTCCACTGGTAGGCCAATCCATATGCGTACCATCCTCTGTGTAAAAAAAAAAATTGCCCCTCAGGTTCCCATGTATCCTTTCCCCTCTTACCTTAAACTGATGCCCTCTACTCCTTGATTCCCCCACTCTGGGAAAAAGGTTGAGTGCATTCACCCTGACCATGCCTATCTTGTACACTTCTATAAGATCCCCCCTCAGTCTCCTATATCTGAAGAAAAAAGTCCTAGGTCATCCAACCTCTCTCTATAACTCAGATATTTGGGTCCTGGCAACAGCCTTGCAAATTTCTTCTGCACTCTTGCAAGTTTTCTTGCAAGTTGACAAGCTTTCTATAGCAAGGTGACCAAAACTGACACAATACTCCAAGTGTGGCACCAATGCCCTGTACAACTGCAACATAACTTCTCAACTTCTTTTCTCTATGCCCTGACTGATTCCTTTGGACATCTACACTTTCCAAACTCTCTCAGAAAGTGGTGGAGCAATTCAGTAGGTCTGGTGCGACTGCACAGAGAGAAAATGAGTTAATGTTTTAAGTCCACTGTGACTTTTTCAAAACTCACAAGCATTAACTTTAAGAAATCTTCTTCACATTTTTTTCCTCCTTCCAAGGTCTAAAATCTTGCACCTATTCATGTTTATATTCATTCTGTCTTGCTTCTACCTAGAGACCCAGCCTATCTAAATCCCCTTGAACTGTCATTATATGCTGCTCACAATTGGAAATGTTACATTTGGTCTCCATATCCAAATCATTGGTATAGATTGTGATCAGCAAGGACCCAAGCACGAATCCTTGCAGTACGTCTGTGGTTGCAGCCTGCCAACTTTGCAATGATCCATTTCTTCCTTCTGTAAAAATTCAAATGCACCACATCCATTGGCTCCCCGTCATTCTATTCTGCCCCTGCCCCCATCCATTCTTCCAGTAGCATTGTTAAAAAAAATTCTATCACATTTGTTAGACATGATTTCCCCTTCATAAAAGCTGTGTTGACTCTGATGAATCAGACCATTTTTTTAAGTATCCAGTAATCTCACCCTTAACCATCGATCCTAGCATTCCCCCATGACTTACATGAAGCTAACATTTAAGTTCAAGAGCAAGGATGTTTTGCTGCAGGTGTGTGGGCCTTGGTGAGACCATACCTGGAATATTGTGCGCAGTTTTGATCTCCTTATCTGAACAACGATATTCGGATTGTGGAGAGAGAGTAACAAATGTTTACCAGACCAATTTCTGAGATGGTAGGACTGATACAAGAAAAGAGACTGGATCAGTTATGACTATATTCACTGGAGTTTAGATGAATGGGGGTGGGGGGGTGGGGGGGTGATCTCCTGGAAATCTAAAAAATTCTTACCAGTAAATGCAGGATCGATGTTCCCAATGACCAGGAAATTAAACAGTTTCCTTGCATCTAATCTGTGAGCCTCAACAGGATTTTATACATTTCAATCAAATACCCCCTCATTCTTTTAAACTCAGATGAATACAAACTTAGTTGAGCCAATCTCTCCTCATACGACAATGACGTACTCTTTGAACCTGTGCTGTACTCCCTCAATGGCAGATGTGGCCTTTCTAAGGTAGGGAGACAAAAAACTGTATGCAGTATTCCAGATGTAGTCTTACCAAGGCCCTGCATAACTTCAGACAGACAATCCCTATCTTGGAACTGACTCCCCTTGCAATGAAAGTGAATGAACCATTTTAGCTTTCCAATTACTTGCTGCATCTGCTTGTTTATTTTCACTGACTGCTATGCAAGGGCAGCAAGATCCCTTTGTACATCCATTGAAGCTCCTCTTTTTTAAGTATATCACTATTTAAATAATACTCTACTTTTCCATCTTTCAGACCAAAGTGAAAGCTACCACTTATCCACGGTATGCACCATCTGCCATGTTTTTGCCCATGAACCGAATCTGCCTAAATCACCGTATAGCATCCTTGCGTCATCCTTGCAACTCAAAACCCACCATGGATTCAAGTCATCAACGAAAATTGGAAATGCTACATTTGGTTCACTCCTCTAAATCATTAATATATTTTGTGAATAGCTGGGTCCCAAGCACCAGTCCCTAAAGTACACTGCTTCCAACCTGGAAAAAGACCCAGTTTTTCCCATTCTTTGTTTCTTGACTGTCAACTAATTCTCAATCCATACAATATATTACCTTTAATCCCATGTACTCACTAGCCTCCTATGTGGGATCTTAACAAAAGCCTTCTTGAAGTCTAAAAACACCATAACCATTGGCTCTCCCTTATGTTTTCTATGGGTTACATGTTCAAAAATCTCCAGAAATTTAGGTAAACGTGATTTCCCTTGCAAAAATCCATGCTGATTTTGTTTAATCATGTTAATGTTTTCCACGTGTTCTATTATCAAGTCTTTCATGGTAGACTCTCGCAATTTTCCCATGACATTAAACTAACGGGGCTGTAATTCTCTGTTTTATTCTCTCCTTTTTCTCAAGTAGTAGGAAGCCTTCAATGTGTAGGAACTGCGGCAGGGTCTATAGAATTTTGGACGATGATCACCAATGCATTCATTACTTCCAGGGCCACTTGCTCTAGCAGATTATCAGGGTCTATGAATTTGTCAGCCTTTAATTCTGTTAATTTATGTAGTACCACTTTCTTACTAATACTAATTTTTCTTCAGTTCATCCTTAACATTTTTGGGAAATTATTTGTGTCCTTTTTTTGGGGAAGACAGAACCAAAATATGTATTCAGTTCTCCTACATTTTTGTTCTCTAATATAGCTTCTTCCCTTTCTAATGGTACGAGACCTACTTTTGGCTTCACGAGTCTCACTTATTTCCACTTTCAGTTTTAGTTTTCTACCCTCCATGATGAGTTATGGTTTAGTTTATCTAAATTCCCTCCTAAATAGTCAACTCTGACAAACTAATTGAACCCCTCCTTAAAACAGTACCAAATCCATTCGTGTGTTGCAATTTTTGTCCAGTGCCCACGGATTAAGGATAGCTCCTAGCTAATAAGGACTATTGTCTTTGATGTTTTTATTTCAAGTCAACAGAGCAGGGTAAAGTTTCTAATAAACAATAATCACGGCTTCGTTAAACCTCATAACGTACAATCCCGTCACTGCACTTGACTTTATCCTGCACTCTTGCAGTGATGCACAAAACTGACTCTATCTGCTATCCTTGAAAACCTGGAAAAGGTATTCATTAACCCATTTCCAACCACCTATTCACTATTAAGCAACATTAAGTCAACAGCCTTAGCCATTTTCTATGAATGGCACGTATTACTGCATCCAGCACTCTTACTTGGTCACCACACAGAGACAAGCATCTCAATGTATAAGTGAGCAGTGCACCTTCAAAGTGTGATATTAGACGTGTGCATTTTTAAAGAGAAAAGAAATACATGCTGAATAAAGCATAACAACATCTCAAAGTGACATCAACGCTTCTTCCTTTATGGAATTATATAAATAGCAATGCTACCCTCATTCTGTAGAAGTGTACTTTCCTAACACTACAATAAGTAACTCTCTCTCTCTCCCATGGCCTCCAAACAGCTGTAAACCTGGGTGGGCCAGAGCATATAAGGCTCTCTTGCACCAGTGCAGGAGAAACATCTGTGGCCACTCAAAGTTTGGATCAAGAAAGGGACTGTGGAGCTGCTGATGATGCTTGTAGTACTGTTAGAAAAGCCCTCAGTGTGTCAGCTTGCACTTTATCCTTCTTCTCAGTGGAGCATGGCATCATCTGCTTTGTAATGACTGAGCTACACTCAGAATTCTGTCCAGGGCCACCAACAACCTAGTGCTAATCCCAGCTGCAGTGAGTTTATAGTGCCAGAAATGGTCCTCGGGTTGGTACTGCCACCAGACCTCACTTTGTAGTTTACTGCCATTCTGTAACATTGTCACTGCCTCCTTGGAAGATGCAAAGTGCTTTCCTATCTGAGACATCACCTGTACACATCAGTCTAAACCGAGTCAATATTTCTGTCAGATATACTCCTGTTATGCTCTGCTACTGCGACAAGTTGAGTATGATTCCCAGCAGACACCTTTCATCATCCAGGGCTGCAACTGCCCTCCAACTGTCACTGACTCCCTTACCTTCATCTGCTATTACAGGACATGTTTGTGATTCTGCCTCATACTCAATCAACACACTGTGAGGTTGTGTAATTGCACTGGTGCCAGATGTGGAAAACCCGTAGGATACTACCATCCGAGTCATCCAAACAGCCTTTTTCTGAAGAAGGGTCTTGGCCCAAAACATCAGCATTCCTGCTCCTATGATGCTGCTTGGCCTGCTGCGTTCATCCAGCTCTACAGCTTGTTATCTGCCATCATCCAAGGTGTCCGGTAAAAGATAATGGAACCAGTCACAACTCTGCAGCAGTCGACCCTGAAAATTAAGCACAAAAACAATTACTGGTTGATCAATTACAGTGTTAGAAGGTGTGAATCAACCTGAGATTATCTTCTTACCATTCAGTGACTTCCCTGTGTGTGACTGGCAAGATACTGTACGTGATAATACTTGTTTCTAATATACACACATTTTTGTACAAAGCTAATTTCAAATAATTTGACAGATTGATAGATCCCCAAAATAGAAATAGTAAATAGGAATAAGCCACCTAAAGGAGTGAAAGAGTGAATAATACTAGGAAAGTAAGTACCATCACCATGAGGTAGGAGTAACTGAAGAAAAGCCTACAAGGAATACAAAGACAGATTTCAAATGCATATTTGTAAACTTACAAAGTATGTTAAATTAAGTTGCTGATTTACAAGCTTGCATGATCATAACTGAATTTGATACAGAGGCAATAACAAATACATGGCTTTAAAATGGTGAGGGCTAGACATTCAAGGATATAAAATGTTCAGAAGAGATAGTGAAGGAAAAATATGAGGTGCAGTGGCAATATTGATTAGAGAAGATATTGCAAGCCTGGAATGAGAGAACATTCTTGATGGAGCTAAGGAAATATACCATTTGGTCGAGTTGAGAATAATAAAAAAAATACTCACACAAGTGAGCATTCAGTAAATCTCCAGATGTCATGGTTACCAGTACAAGCCCTGGAATGTTCTGGGAGAGCAGAGCTAACTTATCTGCAGACCTTTTCTCATATGCATTGGGAGATAGACGTGCTCATCTGATTTCTTCGGCAAAACTGAATGGTTCTGCCTTGTTTCCAAGTATGTGCACTGTACCTTTTGCCAGTTTATAAAGACTCTGAATGAGCCAGAGTGGTACTCCAATCCTATTCAAGGTTTTTCATAACACTGCATATGGACCAAAGCAAAGGCTATTGCGTAAGCTACAAAGAGCCATAACCACAATTCCTTGTCATCTTGCTCCATGTAGTTCTCAGTTTTTTTTATTATTTATTCACTCACGGGATGTGGGCATCGCTGGCTATGCAGCATTCATTGCCCATTCCTAATTACCCAGAGAGCAGTTAAATGTCAACCACATTGCTGTGGGTCTGCAGTCACATGTAGGCTAGACCAGGTAAAGTTAGCAGTTTTTCCCAACAATTGGCAATGACCATCATCGTTAGATTCTTAATTTCAGATTTTTGTTGAGTTCAGGTTCTGCCATCTGCTATAGCAGGATTTGAACCTGGGTCCCCAGAACGTTACCTGGGTATCTAGACTAACAGTGCAGCAATAATACCACTAGACTATCGTCTCCACCAGTTATATTGTGCAGCACTAGAATGGGTCCTTTGGTATGTGGTGAATAAAATCTGTTCCTTAATTTCTGATGCAGTGAAATACAAAGTATTTGATCATTACTAGAAGCACTTTGAGACCTGAAATTTCAGGGAAATGATTTTATCCTTTGAACAGTATCTGGGATCATAAACCTTGATCAAAGTTTCCTGAAACTTGTCATTCATTTGGTCAAATTTAACTTACTGCAAAGGATTTGAATTATTTTATAGTTTTGAATACTATTACTCCTCCAAGCTTCAGAGCTTCAGCAGAGATTTTCATTTGACTCTGTCACTTCACCATTATCTAGCTTTTTAACTGCCTGGTTTACTTTAGCAATAGCACTTATTGTTCTATTCTCTTTAGCAAGTTATAAGTTGTGTGCTTGCGACATTTGAATGGGAACCATAAAGTGGGCACAGTCTGCTTTATGGAATCAATCAACCAAAACTGTATGGTTCTGATAACCCCTTTGTGTACTCCTGGAAGGGTAAAAGGAAAATATGTCATTCGGCCAGAATTGTCTGTCTTTCAACATGTATCATGTCCAATCTGTTTCGCAACCCATAGGAGATCAAGGTTCAGTTTTGTCATTGAATGAAGTCTCTCTCCCTTTGAAATGTTGCTGTCTGAAATTTCCTTGATACTCTTCAGGTTCAACATTCCATTCTTTGGACTTGGCACAATCCAAACAGGGATTTTGGACAGCCACTGAATTGGCATCCTCAGACATCTTTTGCCTTATATTCTTTTGTTACAAAACACATGTTGCACTTCAAAAAATTCAATATGCCCATAATTGATTTTGGTTGATGAACCATTATCATGACACCAGTTACTTTAAATTGAAACACAAAACTAAAGGGGGCTATAAGCAAGCTTGTATAAATTTAAGCTCAAGGACCAGTTTGAGAGCTACATGGTCTATGATAATGACAAATTTCAAAGGTCATACTCCCAACATAGAGATAGCAAGAACTGCAGATGCTAGAGTCAGAGACAACACAGTGGGTGGAACACAACAGGCCAGGCAGCATCAGAGGAGCAGGAAAGTTAATGTTTCGGGTCAAGACCTTTCATCAGAAATGGTGGGGGTTGGTCGGGGTAGGGGGAGAGCTGCGAAATAGATAGAGCACGGGTGGGGCTGGGGAAGGTCGGTGGGATGATGATAGGTGAGTGCAGGTAGGGAGTGGTGGGGATTGGTCAGTGGGATGGGTGGGACACACAGTTTGGAGAGAACATGGACAGGTTGTGTTAGGTCAAGGAGGTGGGGATGAGAGGGTGGGTTGGACATAGAATGAGACCGCAGGTGGTGAGAAAGCTCGTAGATTCCAGATTTAGGCCATCAGGCAGTAGGCGGCTAAGGTGGAATATGAGGTGCTGCTCCTCCTGTTTGCTGGTGGTGTCATTGTGACACAGGAGGAGGCCCAGGATGGACATGTCACCCGGGGAGTGGGAGGGGGAATTAAAATGGTTGGCGACTGGAAGGTGTTGGCGTTCATCAAGTAGAGAGCGGACATGCGGTACAAAACGGTCTCTGAGTCTCCGCTTGGTCCCACCGATGTAGAGGAGGCTACATCGGGAGCAGCGGATACAGTAGACCAAGTTGGCGGATGTACAGATGAATCCCTGTCTGATATGAAAGGTTTACTTTGGGCCTTGAATGGAGGTGAGAGGGGTGGTGAAGGGGCAGGTGTAGCACTTCCTGCGGTTGGAGGGAAAGGTGCCAGGTGTGGTGGGGTTATTGGGGAGTGTGGAGCACATGAGGGAGTTGTGGAGTGTGCCGTCCCCAAGAAAGGCAGATGGGGTGGGGAGGGAAATATCTCTTAGGTTCTGGAGTTGGTTTTTGGTGGCAGAAGTGGCAGAGAATGATACGCTGGCTGCGGAGGTTGGTGGGGTGGTATTTGAGGACCAAGGGGGCCTTTGCCTTTATCTTTGGGGGAGGGGGTGTGAGGGCAGAAGTGCGGGAAATGCATGAGATGTGGTTGAGGGCATGTTTGATCACCAGAGAGGGGAGGTCATGGCCCTTGAAAAATGCACTCACCTGTCACCATCCCACCTACCTACCCTAGCCCCACCCCTTCTCTGGACTTGTTTCTGAGCTCCTTGCCCCCTCCTCTTTTGCTAAGAAGGGTCCCAGCCCAAAACATCAACTTTCCTGCTCTTCTGATGCTGCCTAGCCTGCTGTGTTCCTCCAGTCCCATACTGCCATCTTGCTGTTTCACAACAATACTAGCTGCCACACTTCTTTCCTTTGAAGAATCTCTGATGTCCTCTACATTTCTTTGTACTGTCCTTTATGCCCTACATCTTCTGCTGCCTGTACCTTATTCTTTCAACAACCTCCTTATGCTTGCAGGGCAGCCAATTGGCACTCTTTGTAATCCACTGCTTAATGGCTCATCTGCTCTGCGTGTGTGTGTGTGTGTGTGTGTGTGTGTGTGTGTGTGTGTGTGTGTGTGTGTGTGTGTCAGATTGGTCTGAGTAATTAATTAATTTTCTTGCAATAGTATACCATATTCATGGACTTCAAAGGAATCAACTGTAAGGAGTATTGTGTGCAGTTTCGGTCACCACACTACCAGAAAGATGTGGAAGCTTTGGAGAGAGTACAGCGAAGGTTCACCAGGATGTTACCTGGTCTCCAGGGCTTTGGCCATGAGGAAAGGTTGGAAACACGGCGGCTGAGAGGAGATCTGAGACAAGTCTAGAAAATAATGACAGGTGGAGATATGGTGAATAGTCAGAGGCTTTTCCCGGGGTTGAAGTTTCAATTACAAGGGGAAACAGGTTCAAGGTGAGGTGGCAAAAGTTGAAGGGAGAGTGCGAGGAAGATTTTTCACACATTGGTAGGAGCCTGGGATGCACTGCCAGAGGAGGTTGTGCAAGCAGACACATTGGGAACATTCAAGAGGCATCTGAGTGGCTACATGAATAGGGAGTGAATAAAGGGATGCAGATTGAATAAGGGTAGAAGGTTTGTTTTTTAGTTTAACATAGAACCGTATGGGCCCTTCACCCATGATGTTGTGCCGACCTATTATCCTACTCTAAGATCAAACTACCCTGCATACCCTACGTTTTATTATCATCCGTGTACCTATCCCAAAGTCGCTTAAATGTCCCTAATGTATCTGACTCTGCTACCACTGCTAGCAGTGCATTCCACATGCCCACCACTCTCTGTGTAAAGAACCTTCCTTTGACATCTCCCTTATACCTTCCTCCAATCATCTTAAAATTATGCCTGCCCACATAATAGTCATTTCCGCCTTGGGAAAAAGTCTCTACGTGTCCTCTCTATCTGTGCCATCATCATCTTGTACACCTCTACCAAGTCACCTCTCATCCTTCTTCGCTCCAATGAGAAAAATCCTAGCTCCCTCAACCTTTCCTCATAAGATCTGCCCTCCAGTCCAGGCAGCGTCCTGGTAAATCTCCTCTGCACACTCTCTAAAGCTTCCACATCCTTCCTGTAATGAGGTGACCAGAACTGAACACAATATTCCAATTGTTGTCTAACCGGGGTTTTATAGAGCTGCAGCATAATCTTGTGGCTCTTAAACTCAATTATATGGACCCCAAGAACCCTCGTTCCTCCACACTGCCAAGAATCCTGCCATTAATCCTGCATTTTGCATTCAAATTTGACCTTACAAAATGAATCATTTCACACTTTTCTGGGTTGAATTCCATCTGCCACTTCCTTGCCTAGCTCTGCATCCTGTCAATATCCTGTTGCAACCTACAACCCTCCACACTATCCACAACTCCACCAATCTACGTATCAATGGCAAACTTAATAACCCACCCTTCTACTTCCTCATTCAAGTCATTTATAAAGATCACAAAAAGAGAGGTACCAGAACAGATCCCTGAGGAACATCACTGGTCACCAGACTCCAGGCTAAATACTTTCCATCTACTAACACCCTCTGTTTTCTGTTGGACAGCCAATTCTGTATCCAGACAGCTAAATTTCCCTGAATCCCATGCTTCCTAACTTTCTGAATGAGTCTACCATGGGGAACCTTATCAAGTGCCTTGCTTCAATCCATATACACCGCATCTACTTCTCGACCGTCATCAACGTGTTTTGCCACACCCTTAAAGAATTCAGTAAGGCTTGTGAGACATAAGCTGCCCCTCACAAATCCATGCTGACTGTTTCTAGTAAAACTGTGTTTTTCAAATAATCATAAATACTATCTCTCAGAATCCTCTCCAATAATTTGCCCACCACAGAAGCAAGATTGACTGATCTGTAATTCCAGGATCATCCCTATTCCCTTTCCTGAACAAGGGAATGACATTTGCCACCCTCCAAATATCTGGTAATACTCCAGTGGACAGTGAGGTCACAAAAATCATCACCAAAGGGGCAGTCATCTCTTCCCTCCCTTCCCTTAGTAACCTTGGGAATATTCCATCCAGCTCAGGGGACGTATCTGTCCTCATGTTTTTCAAAATTTCTAGCACATCTTCCTTCCTCGAACATCAACCTCTTCGAGAATATCAGCCTGTTCCATGCTGCCCTCACAAATGTCAAGGTTCCTCTCACTGGTGAATACTGAAACAAAGTATTCATTGAGGACCTCCCCTACCTTCTACGACTCCATGCACAAGTTCAATCCACTATCGCTGATTAGCCTTACCGTCACTCTGGCCATCCTCTTGTTCCTCATATAAGTGTAGAATGCCTGGGGGTTTTCCTTAGTCCTACCCGTCAAGGCTTTTTCATTCCCCCTTCTCGCTCTCATAAGTCCATTCTTCAGTTCCTTCCTTTAGTCAGGGCATGATGATCAGCAGAGGCTTGGAGAGCGGAAGGGCCTGCTCCTGTGCCAGACTTCTCTTTTTGTTTCTTCTTTTGTAAGTTTATAATGTTTTCCCTCTCTTCACAACATCTCCATAAGATGTACTGCCAATATACCTTGTTAAATGTTAACGTCAAATTATTTCCTCTCAGATATTTAAATAGTTTTTAATGTAAGCCATTTTATTCAAGAAAGAAATAGATGAGAGGAGTTGTCAGCAAATTACAGCCCTGAAATATGAAGGTAGATGGTGGATTAGCCATGCTAGCCATAGTGTCTAGGCTAGTGTGATTAGCCATGGGAAATGTAAGCGTAGGGGAATGGGTCTTGGTGGGAGGCTGTTTGGAGGGTCGGTGTGGACTTGATGGGATGAATGGCCCGCTCCCACACTGTAGTGATTCTGTCCATCTCATGCTTCTTCTGCTGCTTGGCTCGTAAGTAGTTTTATGTTATTGCTCCATCAGATTGACATTTCCTTTTTAGGTTCTGCTCCTCACAAACTCTCCACCACTCTTCATTAATCTAACATTGATCATTTGGGTTGATGATAATGGGTGATCAAGCATTATGCAAGCATGGGAATGAGGTTACAGATTGTTCTTGAGTACAGTTCTGGTGCTGCTTCATGGAAGCCCAGTTTTTAGGACCTTTTCTGAATCTATTTAGCTTCAACATTAATTTTAAAGTGCAGATCAATATTGAATTTAGTGCTTTATTTAAAAGATCTCCTAGAGTGCTCGCTCCATTATTATTGTGCTAGAGTGCAAGAACTGACTGTGTTCAATTCCTGGAGTAGTATTTGAGCCCATAACCCTCTAGCTCAATAACAGGAATGCTGCCAAAAACTAGTCTAAGCAAATTTTTCAAATTACAGTGGGGACACAAGTTAATACTTAGGAAGTGACGAAGGATGCTGTAGGTTGCAGAGAGACATAGATAAGCTGCAGAGCTGGGCTGAGAGGTGGCAAATGGAATTTAATGCAGACAAGTGTGAGGTGATGCACTTTGGTAGGAGTAACCGGAAGGCAAGGTACAGGGCTAATGGTAAGATTCTTGGTCCTGTAGATGAGCAGAGAGATCTAGGTGTCCATGTACACAGATCCTTGAAAGTTGCCACCCAGGTTGACAGGGCTGTTAAGAAGGCATACAGTGTTTTAACTTTTATTAATAGAGGGATCGAGTTCCGGAACAAAGAGGTTATGGTGAAGCTGTACAAAACTCTGGTGCGGCCGCACTTGGAGTATTGTGTACAGTTTTGGTCACCGCATTATAAGAAGGATGTGGAAGCTTTGGAAAGGGTGCAGAGGAGATTTACTAGAATGTTGCCTGGTATGGAGGGAAGGTCTTACGAGGAAAGGCTGAGGGACTTGAGGCTGTTTTCATTAGAGAGAAGAAGGTTGAGAGGTGACTTAATTGAAACATATAAAATAATCAGAGGGTTAGATAGGGTGGATAGGGAGATCCTTTTTCCTACGATGGTGACGGCAAGCACGAAGGTTCATAGCTTTAAATTGAGGGATGAAAGATATAGGACAGATGTCAGAGGTAGTTTCTTTACTCAGAGAGTAGTAAGGGAATGGAACGCTTTGCCTGCAACGGTAGTAGATTCGCCAACTTTAGGTACATTTTAGTCGTCATTGGATAAGCATATGGACGTACATGGAATAGTGTAGGTTAGATGGGCTCGAGATCGGTATGACAGGTCGGCACAACATCGAGGGCCGAACGGCCTGTACTGTGCTGTAATGTTCTATGTTCTATATTCTATAAGTTGGAGGGAAGAGTCATGCAGAACTACTTTAAATTAAGTAAAAAAGACTTGTGAAATAAATTATGCCATTGACCCATTAAAATTAATAGTTGAAATTATTGATTCTATGTGCTACTGGAGAGCAAAATCACTGAAGGGCCTTATATGAAGGAATTTGGATGGGCTAATATCAGTTAACAAGTACGAAGTTCATTGACCAAACAGCCTTTTCCTAGATAATAAAATGTGAGGCTGGATGAACACAGCAGGCCAAGCAGCATCTCAGGAGCACAGAAGCTGACGTTTCGGGCCTAGACCCTTCATCAGAGAGGGGGATGGGGTGTGGGTTCTGTAATAAATAGGGAGAGAGGGGGAGGCGGACCGAAGATGGAGAGAAAAGAAGATAGGTGGAGAGGAGAGTATAGGTGGGGAGGTAGGGAGGGGATAGGTCAGTCCAGGGAAGACGGACATGTCAAGGAGGTGGGATGAGGTTAGTAGGTAGGAGATGGAGGTGCGGCTTGGAGTGGGAGGAAGGGATGGGTGAGAGGAAGAACAGGTTAGGGAGGCAGAGACAGGTTGGACTGGTTTTGGGATGCAGTGGGTGGAGGGGAAGAGCTGGGCTGGTTGTGTGTTGCAGTGGGGGAAGGGGACAAACTGGGCTGGTTTTGGGATGCGGTGGGGGAAGGGGAGATTTTGAAGCTGGTGAAGTCCACATTGATACCATTGGGCTGCAGGGTTCCCAAGCGGAATATGAGTTGCTGTTTCTGCAACCTTCGGGTGGCATCGTTGTGGCACTGCAGGAGGCCCATGATGGACATGTCATCTAAAGAATGGGAGGGGGAGTGGAAATGGTTTGCGACTGGAAGGTGCAGTTGTTTATTGCGAACCGAGCGGAGGTGTTCTGCAAAGTGGTCCCCAAGCCTCCGCTTGGTTTCCCCAATGTAGAGGAAGCCACACCGGGTACAGTGGATGCAGTATACCACATTGGCAGATGTGCAGGTGAACCTCTGCTTAATGTGGAAAGTCATCTTGGGGCCTGGGATCGGGGTGAGGGAGGAGGTATGGGGGCAAGTTTAGCATTTCCTGCAGTTGCAGGGGAAGGTGCCGGGTGTGGTGGGGTTGGAGGGCAGTGTCGAGTGAACAAGGGAGTCACAGAGAGAGTGGTCTCTCCGGAAAGCAGACAGGGGTGGGGATGGAAAAATGTCTTGGGTGGTGGGGTCGGATTGTAGAAGCCTTTTCCTACTTGTGATTTGCCTATGTTCTATGGAGAGGATATCCTAGACCAAACTCTAATAAAATTGTAGAAGCTTGTACTGTCATATTTCAAAGCTTTATAAATGCATCGATCTTCTTAGTCTTAAAAGTGTTAAAAACTAAATTGTAAATTGCAAGCTGAAGTTTTTACCATGCATGAAGCGACACATTCTCAGACAATCATGGTAGTAGAACGTAAATGCATGAGTCTATCAAATAATTTACTTCTTAATTTTATGTATTGTAATCCTCAGATCGTATTGCACAGAATATTATAAAGTCCCACTTGGAGACATGTCAGTATACAGTGGAAGAACTTCAGCAGTTGGCATGGCAGACGCACACATATGAAGAAATAAAAGCTTACCAAAACAAGGTAACCATGGATATTTACAGTGCTGTTCAATTTATTTTAGATTAAAAAGTGTAATGTAATGAGATTCAATTAAATTATGATGATGTAACTGAATACATATGACATGAAGACTTCAGCAGGAGATGAGACAGTCTAGGATAAACATGGAAAGTGAGAAGTCTTAGACAGTACACTAGAGAGCTGTAGTTGAGAACCTATTATGCACAGTTATAAGTAGAGAAGTGTTACAGTATATAAGGAATTGAACAGCTTTACTTTGAGATAAAGTGCAAGCAGCCTCATGGACAGTGCATTTGCAAATAACCAAAATCATAAGATACTCTTCATAGATATCTCAATGTACGGGCAGCAGAATGAGTTTAAAGCTCAGGATAAAGCAATAGGAAGGAGAACATAAGGGTCGCAATAGCTTCAGAGTAGCAAATGATAACAGAGGTGGTAAAGTTTGTGCTGAAAAGGAAATTTAGTAACAGCTGACTTCCTTGTGCTGAGACTTGGATCAGTGAAGAAGAAGAAAAGTGAGGTCACTTCCAAGAAATTTGGAAAAAGTTCAAAACAATTTGGTTTTCAAGTTCTCTCCTGGCACCAACTATGTGTTGCCTGCTTGGTTTCTTGTTTTCAAAAGCTTCAGAATCAAAATATAATTTCTAGACTTTCTTAACTGTAATTGCTGGGCTGGCTCCTTTTCATGAGCAGAGACCGGTGGTCAGAGGGTACATGCCACGGAAGACAATGACTTTCAATCAATTAATGGAAAATGATGATCACTGGCATTTGTTATCTTCTCAGATATGCTTCCAACAAGTGACACTCACGCCAGGAGCCCCAGATCATGGAGTCACTCAAGTTGTCTTTGACTGTGGAAAATAATCATGCAGATACAGTTATAAGATTTGGGGTTATATTGGTGATTGGTGCCACCGGTGTGTCAGATTTATTTTAAACATAAGTTTAAAACATATTTATTATTTTAAACATATGGAGGTAATGGTTATGACCTATGATGCAGGTCGACACTGTTCAAAGAGACCACAGAGCGGTAAAGCTAAACTGGGAAATATTAAATGATCCATGAGTGGCTGTGAGCTGATAACTGAAGTTTTAACTTCAAATAAAATAACGGTACAGAATTTATCACATTTCATATATTATACACTGCAAAAGCAGATAAAATTTTCAAGTAGGATATATTAAAACACAGACTGTTAAAGCTACACAGAAGGTCTAGTCGTGAAGGCAAAATTACATAATATTTCAGGTACAAATCATTATAAGATTGAAAGTGAATGAAACAACGAGAAAAGAGGATTTATATGTTGCTTATGTTAGTTAATATCAAAAGAAGCAATTGATTTTAAAAGTATATAAAAAGTATATAAACAGCAAAGGGATTAAGTTATTTCTAGTCAGGCTATTAAAACCTATTTTCCAAAAAAAAACCTTTTTTTAAAATCCCAGATTGATGGGGATAAACAGGAAAATATACAAGGAAAGTAGACTGAAAGTCAAGGAAACAGATATGCTCCAGAGTTACTAAGTAATTAAATTCAGAACTGTACAGAATACCTAGGAGAAAAACAATGACACTTTCAATCATTTTCCATTCTAAAACAACTATAGTTGGCCCCCTGAATTGGTTCAGGGACATTGAATGTTAACTTCAGGAATGGTACCATGTCCTTCTCCTTGGTATCCCCTCAAAGTGCTTTTGCTCTTCTTTCTAACATTAGTTTCTAACACACACCAAATATTCAGGGCAATTTGTTCTCTCCCCTTCCCATTGTGTATGTTTTTTCTCTTTTGAAAGGTGAGGGAAGTCGTATGGCAACAATGTGCAATTCAGGTCACGCACGCAATTCAGTATGTTGTGGAGTTTGCCAAACGCATTACAGGGTTCATGGACTTGTGTCAGAACGATCAAATTCTCCTTCTCAAATCAGGTATGGGTTGCAAATATATTTCAGTAATGAATAAGGTGTCAATTAATTGTTGGGTTGTGGCAGAAGTATTAATTCAGGTGATATTTAATAGGCAAGGCTGTCATGCTGCAAAACCATTTTCTACGATTACATTCCCAAACAAGCACAATTATGGAGACCATGATACAATGCTGTTACTTCAACTTTAATCATGTCTTCCATTGTCAAGTTATTACCTTTTATGTTAACTTAATGAAACTTAAGATAAAAATGTAAGACTGAATTTATGCAGCTAAACATCTACGCATCGCTTATAAGTGAATTTTCCCCAGAGATCTACGCTCAGAGGGAAGTGAAGGCATTAATGCAAGCTAATTTGGGTCTTAAGCACCACTTACCAAACTTTCCTGTGTAAAGTAACAACTCTCCACCCAATTAGAATAACACATGTAACCCCTCAAGCTTGTTTGCAGTTCAAGGCAGTCATGTTGGTCTGTGATGTAACTCAACACAATCACCTTTGCTGCACCCCTGTTAATACTGTTGGATAATAATTTAACTTTTAGAGTTCAAATATCATTCTTGTAAGTCAAAATGCACTTATCCTTTTGAATGTGTGGTGCTCAGAACTGTTCAGACCATGACTGATCTGGTCTGTCCAAGGCTTTGTAAAGCAGATAGCAGACACGTAAGAACACCACCAACTGCAAGCCTGAAGTTCCCCTTCAAGACATGGACAATCCTTACTTAGAAATATATCACTGTTCCTCAAGTGTCGCTGGGTCAAAATTCTAGTAGTCCATTCCTATCAGCATTGTGGGTCTCCCTGCAGCAGAAGGAAGGCAGGGGATCAAGAAGGCAGCTTGTCTAGGGCAAGTAAGACACACATTAACTGCTGGTCCAGCCTGTGATATCCCATTTGTGAATATAAAGAAAAGCTGTAGCAAAACTTCTAAACTCTTGTATTTCAGTCCTTTGGAAAAGGAATTAAAAATCACGATGTGCAGTTATATAACACCACCTCAAAATACCCCAAAGTTCTTTACAGCCAATCAAGTGTTTTTGGAAGTGTAGTTACTGTTGTAATGTAGGGAAAGTGGCAAGCAAATTGTGCATAGCAAGACCCTACAATGGTGACATTATAATGACAGGAAAATCTTTTTCTGTGTAGTTTACTAAGGGGTAAACATTGGTCAAGATAGTAGAGAGCAGTTCCTGTGACCGTCTTTGAAATAGTGTCACGGGATCATTCACGTTCACATGACAAAAGAGACAGAGCCTAAATCTAACATCAGCAGGCTTCAGTGAAGTGAAAGGGGATAACCTTTGCTCAGGGAGTCCCAGGACAGTCGAAGAGATGTTCAGTCAGCTACTTGGGACGGTCACAGACCAAACGTTTTCAACATGAGGGCTGAGGACCCAAATATCAGGCACTCCACCAGCTATCTTGACTCTTTCTGCTCTATTGTGAGCTGTCTTCCTGCTGGAATGAGAGAGAGGCAGGAAGTAAGCGACACTACTATTACTGTTGATGCAGATGGAGAGGTTTCCCAAGTGAGTAAATAGGCAGTGCAGTGGGCCTGCAGGGTTAGTAGTGTCATTGCTTCGGATGGATGACTGTGAGTGACGGAAGACGTTTGAGACATTAATGAGCATGGCAGAATATGAGACTTGGTGGGAGGTGTGTACAGTAGAAAGGAAAGAGTGACTGTAAAGTATCGGAAAGAAGATAATGGAACTTGTATTGGTGGAATGGAGAAGTATTGGGTATTCCTGTAGATGGCTAAGACTGCTTTAATTCAGGTGGGAAACTAGGCTGAAATGGTCTGGTATTGTGGCTTCCTCTGATGGTCCCGAAGGAAGAACAATTCCCATCTATGCACCAGCCCTTCCAGCAGGCCCTTCAGACTCTTACCCACAAAGCAGGGCACAGATTTTCCCCCTCTGCCTAATCCAGGGCAAATGTTGGGAACTATGCAGGGTAGCTCCAGACTGACAGTGCCTGACTTTAAAAATCGCAGGGGCACAAAGGGTATTCTGGCAGTGGTGAGCAGTTCTGGGAACAGTGCCTGGCAATATGGGGCTGGAATCAGGTGTGAAGGATGCTATGGAACAGAGTAAATAATTAATGGTGTGAATTTGTTAAGATATTGCAAGAAAACTCATTTGGCCTTGTGGGGAAAAACACTCCAAAGATCTCAACACAACTCACACTTGGGTAAAAACTAAGATTCAGCCAACAACTTTCTGACTCAGGGTTCACATTGCTGCCAGCTAAGCCTCAGCTAATACTGCAAGTTGGAATACCAACATTCCATTCGGCTTTTGAATTTATTTCCTATACCTGTTCGTGAAGTTTTCGTCACTAATGTACTTAAATCCCAAAGTGTCTTTAGGCCTCCATTATTTCTTGCTTTTCAACATTTAGTAAGCACTCTGTTCCATCCTCTTTTGCTATTCTATCTTTTATGAATGGTCCCGGAGGAAGAGTAAACTTGCTTAAGTTGACATCAATTTGCATTGTTTTGGACATTCACTGAATCTGCTAACAGCCTTTTGTATGGTTTCCATTTATAATGTTTACAATGCCATGTATCTCTCTGTCATCAGCAAACCAAGACATGTGCAATTCTGACCCCTCATTTCTTATTTCATTTCATCCAGTTCATTAATAAATATGTCAAATGGTTGTGGCAATGGTATATATCCCCCGGGATGTCACTAGCTATATCCTGCTAATTAAAGTTCTCGTCTATTGTCCCTATTCATTGTATTCTGCCGAACAGGCAATGTCTTAACTAGGTCAGTAATTTCCCTCTTCAGTCAACAGTTGAAGTCTCTGATGAGAATTTTTGGAGGTTGATATAAATAATGTTCATAGACATTTATAGACATTTACATGTGTACTATGTTAGTCACCTCTTCAAAAATTCATTCAGGCTTCTCAGGTCATAATTATTCTTCACAAAGCCATGGTGGTTCTCTCAACAGCTGAAACTTTTCAAGATGTTCAGTCACTTCATCTTTAAAATGATAGACTTTCCAAAACAAATGCCAGGCCACTGGCTAATAACACACCGCCTTCCCTCTCTTGCCTTATTTAAATGATAGTGGAGTTTAATGTGCAATTTGACAATCCAAAGAAATGGTCCATGCACGAGAACTTTGAAAGTTCATGGTTAGAACATCGGCAATGTTCTTACCTACTTCCTTTAAACACTCGGTCGAAACTTTCTTTTCCTGAGGATTTGTTATTTTTATTGCTGTGCTTTTCTTCAATTAATTTACACACATGTTAATAGTTTCCGTCCCTAGTGTGACATTGGTTTCCTTTGGCCATCCAGCATGCTATCCTAATCGTCCACAGTAAACAGTGAGGCAAAGTCGGTGTCTTTGTATTTTTGTGTTTTCACTTGTATCATCATAATTGCCAATTTTTAAGGAGCCTATGTTTCTTTTAATAACGCATAGCATAATACAATTGTTAATTGAGGTGTGGTTGTGTATATGTTAATTAACATTATATATTAACTCATTCTAAAAGAAAGTCATTGTATTAGTGGTATTATTGAACTCGCACTCCAGAATCCCAAGTTAATGGCCTGGGGATAAAATTTCAAATCCCATGAAACCTTGTGTCAATGCCAATTGTCATAAAACTCACCCTTTCAATAATGCCCTTTAAGAAAGCAAATCTGTCATCTTTCTCTGGTCCTGGAACTGCAGCAGTGGAAAGGAAAGTTGGACTCTCTTAAGTTATCTTCTTATCTATTCTAAGTTAATCTGAATGGTGCCATGTATGTATAGCAAAGGTGCACCTTTTCACTGTATTTTTACATTGACTGCACATGACCGTAAGTCATTCAGTTCAATTCAGTTGACTTTTGACTGTCCTGAGGTCAATAAATCTGGGAAAGAAATACTCATCTACTGACACCCACATCCTTTAAGCATGTTTTTTTAAAAGAAATATATATGACAGATAGTTGAGTTCTTGCGAGATAAAGAAATCTCAAGTTTTCTGTAAATATTTACAAGTCTACAATATCACTGACATGCACAGTTAGTTCTGAGCTAGCTGACATTACAGTACATTTAGCGGTAAGTGATGGCTTAGTGTCTAGGCCTAGCTAGCCTATTAATCCAGAAGCTCAGCTAATGTGCTAGGCACCCAGGTTTGAATCCCACCATGGCAGATGCTGGAATTTGAATTCCATTAAAAATTCTGGAATTAAGAATCTACTGATCACTATGAAATTATTGCTGATTGTTGGAAAAACTCATCTGGTTCATTAATGTCCCTAAGGGAAGGAAATCTGCCATCCTCACCTGATCTGGCCTACATGTGACTGCACACCCACAGCAATACAATTCACTTTCAATTGCCCTCTGAAGTGGCCTAGTAAGCCATTCAATTGTACCAATTCTTACAATTTATCAAAGTAATGAAGCCGGACAGATCACCTGGCATCGACCTAGGTACCGGAAAAGATGACAGCAAAGACAGCCCTGTCGACCCTGCAAAGTCCTCCTGGCTAACATCTGGGGTTAGTGCCAAGATTGGGAGAGCTGTCTCACAGACTAGTCAAGCAACAACTTGACGTGGTCATACTCATGGAATCATACCTCATAGACAATGTTCCAGACACCACCACCACCATCCCTGGATACGCCCTGACTCACCAGCAGGACAGACCCAGCAGAGGCGGCGGCACAGTGGAATACAATCAGGAGGGAGTTGCTGTAGGAGTCCTCAACATTGACTCCAGACCCCATGAAGTCTTGTAGCTTCAGGCTGAACACAGGCAAGGAAAAGACCCTGCTGATTACCACATACCGTCCTCCCTCAGATGCTGAATCGGTACTCCTCAATGTTGAACAACACTTAGAGGAGGTACTGAGGATGGCAAGGGTGCAAAATGTACTTTGGTTGGGGCATTTCAATTTCCACCACCAAGAGTGGCCTGGCAGCAGTACTACTGATCGCGTTGGTTGGGCCCTGAAGGACATAACTGCTAGACTGAGCCTGCGGCAGCTGGCGAGGTAAGTAACAAGAAGGAAAAAAATACTTGAACTCATCCTTACTAATCTGCATACCCATTTACTAATCCCGCCTTCACATTTAGAATAACCTCCATTGTGTTTTGTGGCACTATCACCATGGTAAATGGGACAGACTTCACACAGATCTAACAACTCAAGACCAGGCATCCAGGAGGCGCTGTTGGCCATCAACAGCAGCAGAATTGTACTCCAGCCCAATCTGTAACTTCATGGTCCAGCATATCCCCCACTCAACCATTATCATCAAGCCAGGGCATCAACCCTGGATAGTACAGGAGGGCATGCCAGGATTAGCACCAGGCATACCTGAAGGTGAGATGTCAACCTGGTGAAGCCATCAAACAGGACTACTTACACACCAAAGAGCATCAACAGCGTTGATAAACAGAGCTAAGTGATCCCACAACCAATAGATCAGATCTGCAGTCCTGCCACATCCAGTTGTGAATAATGGTTGACAGTTGAACACACTAGAGGAGGAGGCTCCACAAATATCCCCATCCCCAATGATGGAAGAGCCCAGCACATGAGTGCAAAAGCTAAGGCTGAAGCATTCACAGCCATCTTCAACCAGATGTACCGAGTGGGTGATCTGTCTTGGCCGTCTGCTGTGGTTCCCAGATACCAGTCTTGAGCCAATTTGATTCACTCCACATGATATAAAGAAACGGTTGGAGACATTGGATGCTGCAAAGGCTATGGGCCTGACAACATTCTGGCAATAGTACTGAAGACTTGTGCTCCAGAACATGCCACTCGCTTCGTCAAGTTGTTCCAGTACAGTTATAACTCTGGTATAACCTGACTATATCGAAAATTGCCCGGGTATGTCCTGCACATAAAAAGCAGGACGAATCCATACCAGCCAATTACTGCCCCATCAGGGTCCTCTCGATCATAAGTAAAGTGATGGAAGGTGTGATTAACACTACTATCCAGCAACACCTGCTCAAAAATAACCTGCTCAGTGACGCCCAGTTTAGGTTCCGCCAGGGCCGCTCAGCTCCTGATCTCATTACAGCCTTGATTCAAACATAGACAAAAGAGCTGAATTCCAGAGGTGAGGTGAGAGCAACGGCCCTTGACACCAAGGTTGCATTCGACCAAGTGTGGCATCAAGGAGGCCTAGCAAAACTGGAATCAATGAGTATTGGGGGTAAAGTGTCTGCTCGTTGGAGTCATACCTGACACATAGGAAGGTAGTCTTGGTCGGTAGAGGTCAATCACCTCACCTCCAGGACATCTCTGCAGGAGTTCCTCAAGGTAGTGTCCTAGGCCCAACCATCTTCAGCTGCTTCATCGATGACCTTGCCTCCATCATAAGGTCAGAAGTGGGGATGCTCGCCGATGATTTCACAATGTTCAGCACCATTTGTGACTCCTCAGAACTGAAGCAATCCATATTGAAATGCAACAAAATCTGGACAATATCTAGATTTGGACTGACAAGAGGCAAGTGACATTCACACCACACAAATGCCAGACTATGACTATCACCAGTAAGAGACGATCTAACCACCACCTCTTGGCATTCAACAGTGTTACCATCACTGAATCCCCCACTATCAACATCCTGGGGGCTATCATGGACTAGAAAGTCAACTGGATTCACCACATAAACACACTGGCTACTGGAGAAGGTCAGAAGATAGGAATACTGTGGCATGTAACTCATCTCCTGACTCCTCAAACCCTGTCCACCATCTACAAGGCACAAGTCAGGTGTGTGATGTAATACTCCCCGCTTTCCTGGAAAGGGTGCACCTCTAATAACACTCAAGAAGCTTGACACCATCCAGGACAAAGCAGCCCATTTGATTGGCACTGCATCCACAAACATACACTGCTGCACAATGCTCAGTAACAGCAGTGTGTACCATCTACAAAATGCACTGCAGAAATTCACCAAAGATCCTCAAACAGCACCTTTCAAACCCACAACTACTTCCATCCAGAAGGACAAGGGTAGCAGATGCATGGGAACACCACCACCTTCAGGTTCCCCTCCAGCTACTCATCATCGTGACTTGGAAATATATCACTGTTCCTTCACTGTTGCTAAGTCAAAATCCTAACACTCCTTCCCTAATGGCATTGTGGGTCAATCCGCATCAGGAGGACAGCAGTGGTTCGAGAAGGCAGCTCACCATCACCTTCTCAAGGGCAACAAATGCTGGCTAGCCAGTGATGCCAACATCCCACGAACGAATAAAGAAGACATACAATATGTCGGCAATATACGCACATATGGTTGACTGCCTTCACTGATTCTGTTACATGGACACAATGACCAAGGCAAGGCAGGTACCTTTATACTGGGATGTCACATACTGTGATGTCATATAACAGTCTAAAAGGCTTGGGCTTCTCTGATCTGAAATCTGTGCCATTCTACAATAGGTTCAGTCAGGGATTTCAGGTTTCTTTGTGATTAGATGCACCAGCTGGCATTTTCCTGAACTGTGCAGACCTGGAAGTTTCCCGTTTATTCTCACAATCTGTGCTGAATTAGCTGATGGCTGAAACATTTGCAGTCGAAGTACTACAGTTGGTTTCAGTTATGGTGCGAAATGCACTTCCTAAAAGAATGGTGGAGGGACATTCAATAGTAATTTTGAACAGAATTGGACACAGTTGGACTGCAGAAAAAACAGAGGAGTTTAACTAATTTCATAACTCTTATGAAAGACCACAGAATTGTTTGAAGGTATATGGTAATTTGTGATGTAATAAACTATGAACTCATGATTCTACAAACAATGATTCTATGGTCTTGCCTGCAGAAAGAGCAAACCTCCCTTCTCCTAATCTCTGTTCATGGTTTTACCTGTTATAAAGCATGCTGGATGAGGAAGTGATCTTTCTGAAGTGTAATGGCTTCATCATTTGAATAACAGAATTGGATCAGATAACATAATGTTGGGAAATATACCACAGCAACAGTCACTGCCTTCAAGAGAAGACGAAAGAAGAGTAAATTGGAAGAAAATAGAAGGCCCAATTAACCATCATCCAGAATCAACTAGAACATTTAGACAAATTACTTAAAATGATATAGGTGTCAAAAGAGGGGAAGCACTTAAAATTTAGACCTTGAGATGGACATTATATATTGGCAATGTCAAGTAAAATGACAGTTCTTTTTTATCATTTCCCCACAATGTTTAAGAATAATAACTTATGACACATGGCCTTTTGAAATTACCAACATACTATTCATCTCATAATAGAATTGAATGGCATAACCTGTATTGTTACAAGTACTCCAGTTACAGAAGAATAGCAGCACGGTGGAAAGTTTTTGCAATGGCTGCTGTCTTTAATGGTGCCTCCTTAGTTAGAAGTACCTCGGCACAAATCTTGGATTCAAAAAAACATGTTGCAGAGTAAAAAAAGCGAATGTAGATTAGCATGACGTAGTGAAAATGTCCAGAATCGTAATAGGTGACCCATAAGTAGCCCAGTTCCAGTCCGTGCCTGTAGTCTCCGGAGCACAAGGCAATGTGCCAGCTCCTTCCACGTGCCAGCTTTCGTCACCACTCTGGGAATCGCCCGTTTGTTCAGCCATGGGACTCAGCCCATCCTCACTCTGCCTCGGGACACGCTGTGCCTATGCTCGCTCTGCTTCACCGCGAGGCACAGCCCACTCTCAACTCCACTCTCCACGGCAGCATTAAACGAACAGTTAAACTCGTGATAACAAAGTGTGGGGCTGGATGAACGCTGCAGGCCAAGCAGCATCTTAGGAGCACAATGGCTGACATTTCGGGCCTAGGCCCTTCATCAGAAAAGGGGGAGGGGGAAAGGGTTCTGAAATAAATAGGGAGGGAGGGGAAGGCGGATCGAATTTGGATAGAGGAGAAGATAGGTGGAGAGGAGACAGACAAGTTAAAGAGGTGGGGATGGAGCCAGTAGAGGTGAGTGTAGGTGGGGAGGTAGGGAGGGGGAATGGGTGAGTCTGGGGAGGACGGACAGGTCAAGGGGGCAGGATGAGGTTAGTAGTAAGGAAATTGGGGTGTGGATTGAGGTGGGAGGAGGGGATGGGTGATTGGAAGAACAGGTTAGGGAGGCGGGGATGAGCTGGGCTGGTTTTGGGATGCAGTAGGGGGAGGGGAGATTTTGAAGATTGTGAAATCCACATTGATACCATTGGCCTGCAGGGTTCCAAGCGGAATATGAGTTGCTGTTCCTGCAACCTTTGGGTAGCATCGTTGTGGCACTGCAGGAGGCCCAGGATGGACATGTCATCTAAGGAGTGGGAGGGGGAGTGGAAATGGTTCGCGACTGGGAGGTGTAGTTGTTTATTGCAAGCCGAGCGTAGGTGTTCCGCAAAGTGGTCCCCAAGCCTCCGCTTGGTTTCCCCAACATAGAGGAGGCCGCGCTGGGTACAGCGGATGCAGTATACCACATTGGCGGATGTACAAGTGAACATCTGCTTGATGTGGAAAGTCTTCTTGGGTCCTGGGATGGGGGTGAGGGAGGAGGTGTAGGGGCAGGTGTAGCACTTCCTGCGGTTGCAGGGGAAAGTGCCAGGTGTGGTGGGGTTGGAGGGGAGTGTGGAGCGGACAAGGGAGTCACGGACAGAGTGGTCCCTCCAGAAAGCAGACCAGGATGGAGAGGGAAAAATGTCTTTGGTGGTGGGGCCAGATTGCAGATGGCGGAAGTGTCAGAGAATGATGTGTTGTATCCGGAGGTTGGTGGGGTGGTACGTGAGGATGAGGGGGACTCTCTTTTGGTGGTTATTGCAGGGACGGGGTTGAGGGATGAGCTGCGGGATCTCCCCTCCCCCTATTGCATCCCAAAACCAGCCCAGCTTGTCCCCGTCTCCCCAACCTGTTCTTCCATTCACCTATCCCCTCCTCCCACTGCAAGCCGCACCCCCGTTTCCTTCCTACTAACCTCATCCCGCCCCCTCGACCAGTCCGTCCAACCCCTCCCTACCTCCCCACCAACACTCGCCTCTACTGGCTCCATCCCCCTTTTCTGATGAAGGGTCTAGGCCCGAATCGTCAGCTTTTGTGCTCGTAAGATGCTGCTTGGCCTGCTGTGTTCATCCAGCTCTACACTTTGTTATCTCGGGTTCTCCAGCATCTGCAGTTCCCATTATCTGTGTTAAACTTGTCATGGGCAAGTAGACATTTCAGAAGTCTTGAAAGATTTATATATATAAATTTTAAACATATCTGTGTGCCTTTGTATCTCTTCTCAGCTTTGATCTCATTCTGATTAAGTTTTCAATACCTTCAGTTTGCTGGTTAGGAAATCAACTTAAAATGAGCAAAGTGTGAGGAATACTGTAGCTTTAAAGTTGTTTAACAGTCCTTGGTAATTTTAATTAAGCATTTTCTTAAGACATTTCTGGCTTTCAGAACAACAGTGCTGTCTCACTATGCATGTTTTTAAAAATGGTGTCTCTCTCTGTATTTTAGGTTGTTTGGAGGTGGTGTTGGTCAGAATGTGCCGTGCCTTTAATCCACTGAACAACACAGTGCTTTTTGAAGGAAAATATGGAGGCATGCAAACATTCAAAGCTCTCGGTAAGAAAAGGCCTTTATATTAATTATGATTTGAAGCCATTCCAGTATGTAGATTTCAATGATACCACACCTCAAACAATGGAAGCAAAATAAGATAAAACTAAAGGGGCTTTGCATATTTAAAGATAATGGGAATAAAAATCACTATGACTACAATACAGTTTAGAAGATCAGAGAGTAGATAACAAGGGAACTAATTGTCCTTTCCTTAATAATCTTTGCATGCAGCAATTGTGCCATAGGCCTGAAGAGTAACAACTGTTACATTACTATCACAGCAAAAGTTATGCTCAGCATTGCTTGGCTCATTGCTCCTACCTTATGCCTGGTTATCTCAAGGGCGTAATTTCAAAAGACTAATGAATCCATGTTGCTGGAGAAAGAGCAGTCTTGCTTCCAGGGTTTAGAGATACATCACCTTATCAATCTTTGACCAATCAAAAATAAGGGGCCAAGTGCATGCCAGATTTTCCACTTGATATTGGCAACAAACAAGGCTTCCCCCAATGGCACAGACTCTTAAAAGTAACCTCTACACACAGTTAAGAGTCCATAATATGAGATCAAACTAGTGACTCTGAGAATGGGACAGTGGAGCATACTCAGCATGAAAATGCATAAAATTTTTAACTAATTCTGTTAAATGTTTTCAGAAATTCATGAAGTGCATAAATAAAGGAAATTAGATAAGTAATGCATGTATAAAGTTGCAGAAAGTGCTATACATGATTCTACGCAACAAATGTTTTAAAAGTCTGAAGAACAAAGTATTAAAGGACATATTTGTCAACCATTAGAAATAATGGTTATCCATCTAATCTTCTGTCTTCAGTGAAGAACAATGATAAAAGAATGTCAATGGGTCTGATAAAAAGGAGGGAAGAAATAAGATGCTTCTCAGCCTGACTAGGAGTGGTGTGCTTCCAGGATCTGCACAAAGATCTCCTTTCTATATAATACACATTGGAAAACGAAATCATAGAAAGTAAATTGTAGTGTTCTGAACCAAATAAAGAATAGTCTTTCAAGGACAGTGAAAGGGGAGGTAGGGAATGAATTTGGTCAGTTTGTTCAGTTGGCTGGACAGCTGGTTTGCAATGAAAGTTGGAGCAACATGTGGGCTCAATTCCCATACAGGCTGAGGTCATCATGAAGGCGCTGCCTTCTCAACTGCACCCTTCCCTGACGCATGGTGACCAAACTTCTCTCTAGTTTGTGTGGCCATGCAGTACGCTGAGTGCCCGTGCACACCAATTGGCATGTTGACGCCATTTCAAGCACTGACTTCTGCGATTTGGAATGCATGGACCTCAGAGGTCCACACAGAAGATAAACAATTTAGTTTGAATGTAGGTGGTCATACTCAGTTAAAACCCACCACCAACTATGTCTCTCTATTGAAACAGCAGTCTGTGGTCCTCTAGGGTTGTAACAACATTCATTCATTCAGGAAATAAATTTCCACAGAGATTCTTGGGGTCTCCAAGGCTCTTCCTTCAAGGTTTTGCAGAAACATCCCAATACACTCCTGAAGATTTTAAATGCTGAAATTGCAGGTGAAAAAGATCAAAAGAAAGACCTGTGCAAGATTGAATATTACACACAGGACCATTGAGTATGATTTTAAGGTAAAGAATTTGTCAAGGCTTTGATTAGAGCACCTCATTAAACTCAACGTTTGACCTAATTGGTGACAGCTCTCTAACATAAGCTGAGATGTTTCTTAACGTTAACAAGTCTGCATGATTGTTTGTTAGCATTGTAGTAAAGTGCATGTCAGTGGCCTTTTTCACTGAAACTTGCATGTAAGCTTTTGCTTTGATGAGCTTAAGAGTCAAGCAATTCACAGCACAAGGGTAGACCATTTGGCTCATTAAGTCTATATCAGTTCTCTGCAGGACAATCCAGTCAGTCTATCCTCAACTTTATCCTCATAACCCTTCAATTTCCTTTAAAACTCATGATTTCTGTTTTCACCATTCTTAAAGGCAGCAACTTCCAGATCATTACTAACAATTACATAAAAGATGTTCTTCCTTATGTTTCTCATGAACTGAAAGCCTTAAATCCATGTCACATCGTTCTTGTACCAACAACTAATGGAAAGAGATTTTCCTTATCTACCTTATGTGAGCCTGTCATGATTTTGTACATGTGTATCAAATCACCCATCAATCTCTGTTTCTCCAAGGTGGACCATCCCAGCTTTTCCAACCTAACGTCGTAATTAAAATTTCCCCAACCCTGGAAATATTCTGAGTCCTTGCCACAAAATAATTAGTTCTATTGACTTGTGCTGAGTGAAGTACAACATGTAAATCGCTGTAATGCACCATTTATACCACACTTCCTGTGCTGGTAAATAGCTGAATGAATGTACTTCTTTGTGATGTTCTCCCCCTTATTCTTTGAGGCTTTGAGATTGAAGTCATCTGAAGGACCTATCAAAGGAGGAGAATAAAAAAGTTAACATTTAGTGGCAAGGTAAAAAGTAGCAGATAAAACCACTGTCATTCTGTGATGGCATGAATATGTTAGAAATAGAGTTGATTAGACAATGGGAGACATGGTGGCATAGTGGTTAACTGTACTGCCTCACAGCACCTGGGATCCCGGTTGATACCAGCCTCGGATGACTGTCTGTAAAGAGTTCATGTGTTCTTACTGTGTTTCTGCTGTGTGTTCTGGTTTCTTCCCGCAGCCCAAAGACTTGTGAGGTAACATGGATTGGGTGAGGGGACTGAGACTTTTGTGTGAGATGTTCTTCAGAGGTTTGGTGTAAACTCAATGGGCCAAATGACATCAAAATGCACTGTAGAGATACTAGAGTAAAGGAAGCATAGGAGCATTCTGCAACAGCCATCATGCCTGACCTCCAGTTTGGGCATCTCCAATACTGTGTTCTCCTTTGCGAATGATGCTGATGGTGCTCCTTCCATCAGCCTACCTTTCTGTGTAGAGATATGACCTCTTCCTCTTCTGACCCTTGATTTCCCAACTGTTTTCTCCCATCTTTTCCTGCAGAAGAATAGAAGCAGATCAGTGCATGTCATGCTGTAGTTGTTCTCAAACTACATGAGGCATCTGAGCTTAGCATGTACTATGACAAGGAGAAGCAGCAAGTTTGATCGAGAGTGGATAATTGCAGTAAGAGTACTATCAGGTTTTGGATGTGAGTATGAATAGAAAGAAGCTAATGTTGCATGTTGTCTTGAGGAAAGAGATAAGAAACAGAAAAAGGAAGGATTGATGCTATTAGGCAAAATCTAAAGTAATGAACAATTATATAGAGAATAAATGAGCTGCAAAAGGGAAGCTTACCTTGCCACTGTTAGTGAGATCATTAACTATTTCTTCCTAACTTTTTAGTCCTGGGGCTAATTCTGTTGTATCTACATGCCCTGTCATCACTGCCCATACCTGCTGAATTACTTGAATTTTAGTAGGATGGAAAGCGTGATTTTATTTTTATTAACTCATGGGATAGGGATGTTGCTGGCTGTCTAGCTGATGTTGCTGCTGCCGTTCTTGAACTGTTGCAGTCTGTATGCTGTATGTAGACCCGTAATGCTGTTCGAGAGGGAGTTCCAGAAATTTGACCCAACGACATTGAAGGAACAGTGATATATTTTCAAATCAGGATGGTGAGTGCCTTGGAGAGGAACTTGCAGGTGATGGGGTTCCCAAGTGCCTGATTAAATTGTATTAAATTTTAAAAATAGTTGAATGAATGAATGAATGAATGATAAGAGAATGTCCTTCTTGCTGCTGATGGTCTTTAAATGTCTCCACTACTGCACCTAATGTCCAGGGTCAATGAGTTCTCAGGAAGGGTCACCAGACCTGAAATGTTAACTCTGATTTTTTTTCTTCACAGATGCCACCAGACCTGCTGAGCTTTTCCAGCAACTTCTGTTTGTGCTCCTGGGTCAACATCATACTCCCTACTGCTCCAGTATATTTGTTACAATCAAAAATGTTTCATCCTTTAAGGTTCCAAGGGTGGCCTCAAAGTAGAAATTGAATGCCAGAATTCTTGACCTCAAATAACTAATGCTGGCAATTCACCAATTCTGGTTCATTTCACTATAACAGCTCTTGTGGACAGCTGGAGCACTCTACAACCATTATGTTATACAAAAACTGACCCTATTATTTTCTGAAGTATTAGCTTGCCATACTGTTATACTGCTATTTTATGAAATAAAATCGATTCCTTTAAATTAGTATTGACATAATTTAAAGAAATAGCAGTTATATGTATGTTTAGTTGATATGGTAATATTGATTGTAGAGTTCACATTTATTTTCATGCAGGATGTGATGACCTAGTCAGTGCTATATTTGACTTTGCTAAGAGTTTGTGCTCCCTTCAGCTGACCGAAGAAGAAATAGCTTTGTTTTCAGCTGCTGTTCTGATATCACCAGGTTAGTGTCTTTATGTACAAGTGTAATTAAGTTATCATGTTTGGAAGTAAAGGGCACTCCAGTTTATCACCTCGTGATTAAGGAGACTCTTGTTGACAGTGAACACTACATGATAGAACTTAATATTTATTTTCAAAGTGAGAAGAGTGTGTCCATGAGAAATATTTTAAAGCTAAATAAAGGTAACTATGAGGGTATAAAGGTAGAGTTAGCTCAGGTAAATTAGGAAACGAGATTAAAATGTGGGACAATAGTGTTGCTACGGCAGTTTTTTGAGGAGACATATAATTCTGAGCAAAGTTTTAGCCCAGTGAGAAAGAAATGTCCTTTGAGAAAGATGCATCATTTATGACTAAGTAAGGAAGATAAGGAAAACATGAAATTGGAGGAAACAGAGTACAAATTGCAAAGATTAGTGTTGGTCAGAAAATTGGATAGACTTTAAGAACTGGCAAAGAGCGACTATAAAGAAGCAGAAAGTATAAAAATGAGAAGAAATTAGCTTGTAACATAACAATGGGCTGTAAAGAGTCTCTACAAGATTGAGAATAGGAGAAAAGTAACTGAAGCCAGTGATGATTCTGTAAGTAGTGACTCTTGGGGATTCATAATTGAAAACAGATAAATAGCAGAGACTTTGACAGGTATCTTGTATCTATCCTCAGTATAAGACTTTAAAACATTTCCCAAAGATGACTGAAAATCAAAGGTGGATAGAAGGTGTACTTTACAATTTCAATATCACCAGGGGAAACGTGGTAGGCAAACTATTACACATAAAGACTAACAAGTCCTCAGGACTAGATGACCTGAATCCTGGGGACTTAAAAGTATGGCAGTCAAGAAGTTGCACTGGTTATAATGTTTCAAAATTCCTTAATTCTGGAAGGTTCCTAACAGTTTGAAATGGAAAATGTAGCACCATATTCAGGAAAGGAAGGAGGCAGAAAGCAGGAAATAATTGGCTAATTAGCTTAATGCATTCATACAAAAAATGTTACAAAGCATTGATAAACAAGTTTAGCAGGATACTTAAAAATTGTGAAATAATTAGACAGAGCCAACATAGATTTGCGAAATGGAAGTCATATTTAACTGATGCATTAGACTTTGGACAATAGAGGGAATATGTTTGGATTTGCAGAAGGCATTTGGTTATGGTTGATATGGTTGCACATCACAGTTTGCTGCATGAGATAAGAGGACATGGTATAGAGGATTTGTTAGTTAACAGGAACCACATAACAGGGATAAGTTTATCCTGTTTGAGTTGCCAAGCTGTAACTAGTGGAGGGCCTCAGGGCTTAGTGCTGTGGCTTCAACTATTTACAATCTATTTAATGATGGATGAAAGGGCTGAATGTATGTACTAAGCTTTCCGATAATGTCAAGATAGGTTAAAAAAAATCAGTTGAAGGTACAAAGTCTACAAATGGATATAGATGGCTTAAGTGAGTTGTCAAAAATTTGAAAGGTGAAGTAAAATATGAGTCAACACAAACTTGTTTATTTTAGCCGGAAGAACAGAAAAGCAATGTACATTTAAATAGAGAGAGATTGCAAAACTCAGTGGTATAGAGAGTTTTGGCTGTCCTGCTAACAGAATCATCAGTATGCTAGTGTGCAGGTACAGCAAGTGATTGTAAAGGTAAATGTAGGGTTATTGTTTATTGTTTATTAAATGACTGGAAAATAAAGTAAGCAAGTTTGACTGCAGCTGTGCAGGGTATTGGTGAAATAACATCCGGAGTACCATGACAGTTTTGGTCTCCTAATTTGAAAAATGTTAAATGCTTGAGTTGTAGTTGAAGGAAGGTTCACTCAACTGATTTGTGGTATGTGAGACTTAACTAAAGTGGAAAGATTGAACAGGCTAGGCCTCTATCCATTGAAGTTTAGAAGACTGATCTTAACGAAATGCCTAAGATCCTGGGGCATCTGGAGTGAGTGGAGTTTGAGAGGTTGTTTCCACTACTCGGTAAGAATAGAAACATGGGACATGGAATATTAATAAGAGAGAGATTTGCCCTTAAAGTCAGAGATGAGGATAAACTCTTTCTATCAAAGAGTTAGACTGTAGAATTTGCTTCCATAGAAGTTAGTGGAGTCTGGATCCTTAAATTTAATCCATGCTGAGTTAGATTGTCCATCAAAAAAAACAAGAAAGTGAATGTATATGGAATGGAGGCAGGAAAGCAGAATTGACATCTAAATCAGACCAGCCATGATGTTACTGAATGGTGTAGCAGGCTTGACGGGCCAAGGGGCCAACTCATGTCCCTGTGTTCATTCACTATTTAGATGCATTGCTTGATAAAAGAGAAGAAAATGACCTTTGTAATGCTTATTTCTGTATTCTGTCCATTTCCTTCAGATCGACCATGGTTGATAGAACCAAGGAAGGTTCAAAAGCTACAGGAAAAGGTTTATTTTGCACTACAGCATGTGATTCATAAAAATCACCTGGATGACGACACATTAGCAAAGGTATTTTTGAGCAGCCTTATTGGTCAAATGGGAGTGTGAAAGTTATGGGAAAATCATAGCATAAAGGAAGAGATTTGACCTAAAGGAAAACTGCACAGAGTCATTCAGCAATACCAAAGAAGTGCAAATCAATTTATCTTTCTTGTTGAGAACAGGATAATTCAATAGTTAGGGGAACAGATATGTTTATCTTCAGATGTTGACAGGACTCCAGGATAGTATTTTGCCTCCTTGGTTCCAGGTCTAGGAAGTAACAGAGCAGCTGTAGGACATTCTTTTAGGGAAAGGTGAGGAACTAGAGGTTGTGGCACACATTGGCACCCATGACATAAATAGAAAGACCATTGGGTCCAAAATGTAAAATTTATTAATCCAGCCACTGAAAAGCAAGACCTCTAAGGCAGCAAGCTCATCAACCATTACTGTATCACAAACGAGTGAGGATAGAAATAGGAAGAATGAGTGAATGAACATGTGACTAAAAAAAGTTGTGGAAGGGAAGGCTTCAAACTTCTGGGGTATTCAGAACAGTTATGGCGTAAATGCTACCGGTACATGAAGGATGGATGGATCAGAAACGAAAAAAAGTGATAAATTGGAATGATGCAAAAAGAACTACTAGCATCAAATTACAGATTATTGTTGAAAGAGTGGGATCAAAAGATCTCTGGCAACCACCTGGAAACCGATGTCCATTTCAAGCCTATCAACTCCCACAGCTACCTCGAAAACACCTCCTCCCACCCACCTTCTGAAAAAATGCCATCCCCTATTCCCAATTCCTTCACCTTGGCCAAATCTGCTCCCAGGATGAGGCATTCCACTCCCTGACATCCCAGATGTCCTTGATTTTCAAGGACTGCAACTCCCCTCCACATTTCCCGCAACTCATCCATCACACCCCATCCCCGCAATAACAACCAAAACAGGACCCCCCTCATCCTCACGTACCATCCCACCAATCTTCAAATCCAACGCACCATCCTCCAACACTTCGGCCATCTATAATCCGACCCCACCACCAAAGACATTTTTCCATCCCCACCCTTGTCTGCCTTCCGGAGAGACCACTCTCTCCAGGACCCGCTTGTCCTCTCCACACTTCTCACCAGCCCCACCAGCCCCAGCACTTTTCCCTGCAACTGCAGGAAGTGTCACACCTGCCCCCTACACCTCCCACCTCACCCCCATCCCAGGCCCCAAGAAGACCTTCCACATCAAACAGATGTTCACCTGAACATATGGTATACTGTATCCGCTGTTCCCGTTGTGGCCTCCTCTACATCGGGGAAACCAAGCGGAAGCTTGGGGGCCGCTTTGCGGAACACCTACGCTCAGTTCGCAACAAACAACTGCATCTTCCAGTCACGAACCATTTCAACTCCCCTCCCACTCTTCAGATGACATGTCCATGCTGGGCCTCCTGCAATGCCACAACGAGGCCACCCAAACGTTGCAGGAACAGCAACTCATATTTTGCTTGGGAACCCTGCAGCCCAATGGTATCAATGCAGACTTCACAAGCTTCAAAACATGCGCACCCCCCCCCCAACCGCATCCCAAAACCAGCCCGCTTGTCCCCTCCTCCCTAACATGTCCTTCCTCCCACCTCAAGCTCTACCCCCATCTCCTACCTACCAGCCTCATCCCGCCCCCTTGACCTGTCCATCCTCCCTGAACAGACCTATCCCCCACCAAACTCCTCACCTACAGTCACCTTTACTGGCTCCACCTCCACCTCTTTGACCTATCTCCTCTCCGCCTATCTTCTCCTTTATCCATCTTCGATCCGCCTCCCCCCCTTCCCTATTTCTTTTAGAATCCCATTCCCCTCCCCCATTTCTGAAGAAGGGTCTAGACCCAAAAAGCCAGCTTTCCTGCTCCTGTGATGCTGCTTGGCCCACTGTGTTCATCTGGCTCTACACCGTGTTACCTCAAAAAACTCTGATGTCTGAAGGGACCCAGTTGTTCTTGTCTGTAAGTCACTGAGATCTCGCCAGCGGGTGTAGCACACAATTTGGAAGGTAAACACACTGTATCACAAATGTAATTGAATATGGGAGCAAAGAAGTCAATTGCATCAAACATTGGTGAAGCCACAGCTATAATATTGTTTGCACTTCTGATCTCCTTATCTAAGGAAAGATATCGTGCTATAGAGGGAGTGCAGCAGAGCTTCACCAAACTAATGCCTGGGATGTTAGGAATGTCTAATGAGGAGAATTGCCTTGTCTTCTGTGGAAGAATGAGAGGCACTGTCGTCCAAACTTACAAAACTCTAAAAGGGATAAATGGGAATGGATGCACAAAAGGTGTTCTGCTGACTGTGGGATCTAGCACCAGGGACATGGACTCAAAATAAAAGAAAATCCATTTAGGATTGATATGAGGAGGAACACTTTCACTCAGAGTAAAGTGAATGCTTCAAATTCTATACCCCAGTGGGCTGCGAGCGCTCAGTCATTAAGAAAGTTCAAGATGGCGATTGATAGATTTCTATTTATTAATGGGACCAAGGAATATGAGGATAGTTTTGGAATTTGAAGTTGAGATAGATGATCAGCCATAATCTGGAATGGTGGAGGTGGCCCAACAGGTCTCCTGGTCCTGTTTTCCTATGTTCAAAGGTGACCTGGCCAGACATGGTAGACAAGGTTTACTATCAGGATTTGTGCTGCCTCAACAAAATGGGATTAATGGAACATTGTTTGCAGTTTCATTTAAGACCGCGTACTTTTCTCTTCTTTCAGTTGATCTCCAGGTTACCAACTTTAACTGCACTTTGCAACCTGCACACTGACAAACTCCAGGCATTCAAGCTGTTGCACCCAGAGACAGCCAACAGCCTGTTTCCTCCTCTCTATAAGGAGCTCTTTAATCCGGACTCTTCGACTATCCCCAAGTGACGGTTGTGGCCGGCACATGCCGCCATGCTTGCAATAAAGCTCTCTTTGGAAAAAGACATGTAAATTTAAGACTTCTAAATGAAAAAAAATTACTACTGCAACACTAGGAATGTCCTGCACTTAAATAGATTCTTTTTCACCGCTACCGATTAAAGAATGTAAATACTGCACCTGATACGGAGCTTTATGGAACCGATCAGACAATGTACAAAAGCTAAGTCATTCTACTTTTATCTGTTTTGGGGTAAGTTTTAACAATCAGATGCTGGTTAATACTGTTTTATAATTAGAACCGTGATTTTACAGTATTATTCCTTCTACTCATGGCTTGGATATGACTTAAGAGAATTCAGCCTATTGGGCTGAACTGTTTCTGTGTGTATTTTTTTTCATGTCTTTTGTTGGGTCTTGCAATTTTAGTTTCGATGTTTTCGAAGATGTCACAGTTCCAACATATATACGGATGAAAGTATATATCTGGAAAATATGTGGAAGGAGAAAAGGACATAAACAAAAGCCTTGTCTGGATTGTCGGGAAATTGAGTGTGGATTCTAGTATATTCTATGTAAAGATGGTTTTAAGGATTTGTTTCTTGGAAATGTAAACTTCAGATTTTTACAAAAAGCCCTAGTTTTCCACATTAAGCTATATTTTTATGTATAAAGTTGCACAGAATGACAAAAAAACACAAATCAAAAAAGGTAGTATTTGGCCTTTTTAGCTGAAATGACAACAACCAAGTAATTTCTGTTCCAAAATCTTGTGTTGGAAGCTGTAATGGTCTTTTTTTACTAACAGTTTGAGTCTCAGTGTTTCAGGCAGTAGCTGGTATTAAAGTGACATGGATCTACAAGGAAAGGTTTTTAGCACATATCTTCATCACTCCATAACAGAACTGTCAGTCAGTGAGGGACATGATAACCCCATTCATACTTTGATATTGCAAATCCCTCTCACTTGTTTTTCATTGAAGGCCTATTTTTGTTCTCAAAATTTTTATATTTAAAATATCAAGAAGCACTATTTGATTTATTGGTGTACTTAGACTGAACATAAAATACTGGATGTTAATATTCTGTTCTAAACATTACAATTTATTTCAGCTTGTTTTATAGCTGTGCTAATGCTCTTAACCTCATTCCAGTTTCAACTGCCAAAATAGTCATTATTTTAGGGGAAAAAAAGCCCGATAATGCAACTAGTTTCAGTTGGAAATGGATTTTGATTGTTCAACGCCAGCATGAAGGAGTTTCTTGGTGCTCGGCGAACAGTAGCCCTTTTTCTTTCTAAATGCAGTGTAGTCACCAGCAAACAAGCCTATATGTTTGTCCTGTAAAAATCGTCATATGCATTACTGGAAAAAATATTTTACTTCGAATGCTCCTTGTCCTTTATCAAATTCATAATGGGGAAAAAAGGGTGCAGTTATGATGTCTGCTCTGCCAGTAATGGAATTTTTTTAAATCTATTAACCTTAAAAAAACTAATGTCTACATATCAAACAGACCCAAAACCAGGAAGATTGAATCTATACATTTCATAGCCACAAATTTAATTATTAGCCTTTGCGATCGACGTGCAGGAAAGCTTGTGTGCAATGTAATGATTTACTTGCAGTTCTTTTACATTTTTGAAACTTAAAAAATTATTTTTAAAACTAGAAGTTGAGCAGAAAAGTGGTTCTATTATTTATTGTTGTATTCTAGCAAATCAATAACTGGTGGGGTGCATGGTTTAATTTCCTATGATTGGTGGGGGGAAAAGCAGCAGCCGTGACAATTGTGTCTAGATGACATCTTCCAAAGCAAACCTTTTAGGGCAGACTTAGCATTCTTTGAAATAATGCTTTCATTTGTAAACCCAGGAAAGCAAACAGTTGGCAAAACTATAAATGAGAGGGAGAGAAAATGATTACAGTTTGTCAGTAAAACATATAACTCAAGTGACCCTGATAGCTCAAAGTGCTATTGAATCGTACAGATGTGAATGACCTAAATTCAATCCTTGGTGTCTGTGCTGTATAAGATGATCTCAGTCAGAGCAGCATGCATTTGATGCATTATTCTTGGGCTAAGCTAGTTTTTTAAAAAAAAAAGTCTTTGTATTACTCATATCCCTGATTCTTGTTCAGTAATGCCAGCTGAAAAACACGTGCAGTTGTTCAACGAAGAAAATGTTCTCACTTGATGACAACACCTTCCATGTACTAACAATCTATTCATACCAGCTGCATAGGCACCGATGTAAAGGATGGCCAAAGCAGTGGAGAGCCGCCCTAGTATAACATACCACCATCAGGAAAGATGGGAAGAAAACTGAAGGTTTAAATTTTGTAGGCTCAAGATAAACTCGCCATTTTTGTAAGGCACAATTGCTTTTAAACAAGATCTGTTGAATTAATTTATGAATAGCATTGCAGGGAAGCAACTTTTCAGCTTTTCCAATTGCCTTCCACAGTCACCACTTAGTCTCAACATTAAGTGCATAAAGGGGAAGACCAAGTTGAAAAAAAAACACTTGAGTGTTACTTTGCTGCAATAGTGCCTTCCACATGGTGCAGAAATGTAAAACCAATGTTATACTGTGACATTTGAAGATAAAATCTCTTCTTCTTGATATCCAGCCCTTTCAATTTGACAAAAGAAAATCCCACTCTGTACTTTACAAAAATGCATGATATTTCCAATTTAGCTGTTACTGTTTGTTCTTTCTTCTCTCCTGGAATAAAAAGAAGCTTGCAAATTGTATTAAAATCTTGCAATCTCTAGCTGTAACTCTTCCGACATGTCCAGTATCTAAAATGAGCTAGGAGTTAGATATTTATTAGTACGCAGTCTGTATGAAATTGACAATTATATACTAACTTGCGCATTTTACCTGAGTTTCAAGGCATTTTTCCTAAGATGTTTTATTACATTTTAGTTACTATGTGAGATTTTTTGATTTGCTCACAGTACAACTGCCTCTTTATAGCTAGACAGCAGCCATTCTTTGCTCTCTGTTGCTATTACTGCTCTTTTCTGTATTCTGACTAGCCTTTCCCTAATCGTTTTATTATTACAAAACATCAGTCTGATTTCAAAATTAGAATGGTAACTGCTACTTTCGAAATTCTGATGGATATCCTAGACTCCATATAACAACCATTGCCAAAACTAAAGTATCAAAAACAATAGGAATAGTGGAATAAATTTCAATAGGAGTTCTCCAATGCCCTGAGAGGGATTGTAGATCAGAGAGGACTGTAACAGTGAAATAAATTTGGACATTGTCAATCTGATGCAACTGGCAGCTTTCAATGGTGCACCATCTTCCATGTCTTAGCAGTAATTTATATTTTCTGTATGTATTTGTGGGGTGGGGTGTATTTAATGTCCATTCTTAATTGCCCCATGAGCAATTTAGAGTCATGTACATTGCTTTGGATTTGGAGTCACATGTAGACTGCGCATAGTCAGGCTGGCAGACTTTCTTTCCTTAAAGACATTGATGAACCATCAGGGTTTTAATGACCATCGACAGTTGTTACAATGGCCGCTGACTTTTTATTCCAGATTTTTTTCATTGAATTCAAATTTCACTGTTTCCTGTTGAATTATTGAACCCACATTCCTGAATAATAACCTGAAATTCTGGACTACTAGTCCAGTGACATTACAACTAAAGCACCATCTCCCATTCAGGGGATCCATTGGGAATACTAGTTTGAACAACTTTTAAACAGTACACTTCTGCAGACGTAAGCGTGCTTCTAAAGTTAGATCAGTTAGTTAAACACACTACTCTGGCAAATTGGAGATTTTCTCTTCTTCTGATGTCTGTTGGCTTTGAAATTTCTCATTGGTGACACTAAATGTTAAGGCCAAACAAAAAAAAACTCTGATCTGTGAGATTTCGAAAACAATTCCTTTTAAATACAAAACATCGTAAGACAGGTTTTCCTGTTTCAGCATCTGGAGACTTTAGGAATAAAATACCTGCAAGGGAATCATCCAGTTTTCTTCCTATTCATTTAAATGGATATAGAATACAATGGGCTCCCTATCTGTCATCTAAACATCTCTCTAAACATTGTAAGTGACTAATTCAATTCAGTACAACAAAGAACAGAAAAATCTCCTCTGCGTTTTACTAGTCCATTTGTTTTCTAAAGACCTGTTTCTCAGCTTCTTACTGTTCTTTATTACTTGTGGCATTGCATACAAAATTCCACTAAACTTCTGCAATTCCAAGTTCGTGCTGCAGACTATTTGTGAGGAATTTTAGCAGAATTTGACTCCTCCAACAGGAGGAGAGATAGCAGCATTGTTCAAAGGTCTTGTTTTTAAATCCAAATCTGCACTCATAGAAAGACAGAAAAATTTCAAGCAATGATCCCAAATGTTCAAAACCTCTCTTCACAATAATTTATTCAAGTTGCCATCAAATTAAAGGGTCCATGCTGTTTGCAAAAAAAAAGTTATGGGAATACCAAACTTTGAACCATGAACACTAATCTTTCTGTGCTTTGACGACAACATCTTTAATATGGATAAGGAAAGCAACAAAAAGCATTTTAAATTTAAATCCTACTGAGTACAACCTACTTAGCACAACATACTGAGCACTGGTGCTGTCTTTATTTTTGTTTAACTTACCAGAGCAGCTTGGTTACTGTAATTTCTTTTATTAGTGAGGATCAAATTCCATATTTTGCAAAACATTAAGGAAGGACAGGAAATATTGTTCTATGACAATGTGAAAAAGGTATTCCTTCTGGTAGTATTTGCAATGCTACTGCACACAGCAACTGGAGTAATTCTTCTTTCAATAGAGCCAATGTGTTATCCAGGAGTTAAGCTTGATCACCAGGGTAGCCGAGTGCAAAATCTTAACTTTACTCTTTTGCGATACTTCGCAAATTCCTGTTTCAGAAGCTGCAAGATCTACTTTTTCACAATGTCTTTATTATTTCTAATAAATAAGTTTACATAAAAAAATGTTTAAAAGTAAGTAATAGATAGCATAACCAGTAGAAATAATGTCTTCACTAACAAATGCATTTTTTTAAAACTCAGACTCTTTATTTTAAGTTCTGATTGCAACCAGTACCTGTGCAAAGAAACCTGCAAATGCAAGTTTTTTTAATGATGAGGAGCAGGGCGAAAGAAAGAAACTAGATGTTCTGGTCTGAAAACAAAAACCTAAAATCTGATTCCCACCAGAGAATCAATCATAAGCACGAGGTACCTCCAATTCACAATGTTTCAGATTCAAGCCCCACATCAGGGGTTGAGTATGAAATTCAATGCTTGACCGTCTAGTCCAGGACTGGGGAAAGTGTTGCGCTATCAGTAGGGTTGACATTGCTGGAGATTTCTTCATGCTGACAACACTAATTGTTAGAGGTGCCATCTTACAATAAGTTATGAAACTGTGACAACATCTACTTGTTTGGGGAGATGCAAGAGTTCCCATGCCTCTAGTTTGAAGAGAAGAGCAGTTATCCCTGGAGTCCTGGCCAAAATGTATATCCCAAACAACATCATAAAACCAAATTGTCTGGTTTTGATCATACTGCTGTTTGCTGAGTGCATATTTACTGCTGCATTCATGCTGACACTTCAAAGGCATTTAATTGACTGTAGATGTCCTGTTTTCCATGAGTACAAATGTTGGTGACTGTTCAAGAGTTTCAAATAATGGAGAGAGCAGATTTAACAAAGTTGTGCGTGAGAAACTGATTTGAAGGAATACTTGGCTGCCGTGGGAAATGGCACAGTGATTCTGAGAAAGAAAAGGAAAAATAGTATTGTGTCAATTTATCCCTCACAGATTTCCCAGAGGTACATTTGCATCCATTTCAACAACTCTCCTGACAGTAGCAACATTTAAATCAAGAAAATTAATGAGCTTTTAATGGGCCAATCAGTGCTGACTTCCTCACAGTAGTGCAATGTTATGGGTGAAAGCATCAGCCTTCCCTCACCCTGTGTTAGAATCATGGCAATTCAGTGGAATCATTTGGAAATATCTGAAAAATGCTGCAGCTGAAATGACAAGGATGCTGTCTTGCTGCTTCAGAGACTTGCCATTTCATTAGGATCTCAAGGAAACTGATCCTTCCATCAGTGCTGCTCCTTTGGTAATGTGGCAGCCTTGCATGACTTCATACTCCTTGAATTTCAGCAATGTTCTTGCTGGCGAGACAGTAGAGTCTGCTGGTCCATGGCAACAGTCCATAATGTGTCAAACTCCTCCCTCCAGTATCCAACCACCATTTTTTTAAATTGGACAACAAGCTTAGAGGCAGTCAAGTAAGGATTTTGCCATTAGGCACGCAGTTGCCTTGAGCAGGGGCAGGATCTGAGCATAATTTCAAAACTTGAGAATGATCTAAGTATAGAAGCTTCCAGTCTAAGGTCTCATATGGTGCAAAAGCAGAAGGTGCTGAAGAAACTCAGCATGTCTGACAGCATCTTTGGAGAGAAGGAAAATTAATAAATTATGTTCAATATGACTCCTCTTCAGACACCTAAAACAGAGACACTGTAGAAAGCATGAGATTGGAAAGTTGCCCTCTGAAATATTTGTTTTAAGCTTAGAGTATTATACCACTGGCTAGATATTTCAGTCAGTTTGTCATTGACAGAAATTGTACATCGAAACAATAATATTTTGAACATGGATTAGCAAGGCCACCAACATTAATGGAACTAAAAATCAGAGTGTAAAATAGGATGTTGATTCCTTACTGCCTATTTTCCATTGATGCACAGTCAGAGTCTACCACAAGAATTTAGCCCTGTAACAATTTTCTGGCTGACAGTAAGCTGGAGAGTAAAGCAATGTGTGACACTGCTATATGAACTTCTCCTTGGAATTGAAAATTGGTTTACAAGATTTTTATTTTGGCCAGTAGAGGGTGGCAGATCTCTATCAACAAAATTAACCAGCAGTGAACTGATTGTTTTAACTTGCTTACCTGCAGGACAAAACTGCACCAATGATGGCAACAATGCAAAGTCATAATGAAAATAAGCATTCAAACCTGTTTTGTATATAAATCTGTCGCAACCTGTGCTTAAATTTTTACAATATTTTGAAACACTTCGGATACATTTTGATATATTTGTCACAGTTACACTTTTAACGTCTTTTGGGAGGAAAATATTTTTGTAAAATTAGTTTAACCTTCTTCCTACTAAGGCAGTAGGAAATTTGTAAATTGCTGAACTATGTTAAAGGGAAAATATATTTTATTTCCAGATCATTTAACATAAAAGTGAGGTAGTTTTCTTTGTTCCCGTTGCAAAGCTTTTAGCACTTAATTGTATAGTTGTGATATCGTGGGGTAAAATTGTAAATATAATTTATCGAGGATGGATGCATGCAATGTGATTTTCTCCTGCCTCTGATGGTTTGTATATAACTATGTGGAAGCACAGTGACATTTTATAGGTTATCGTTTTGTACATCTGAAGTTCTCTTTTCAAACCATCTCCCTATACAGGGTATTGAATTTTATAAGACATTTACAGCCATTTTGTATGAATGTAGGTTCAATAATTTTGTTTTTACAAGTTGTGAACTTAAAGGGACTTGGTAGCAAAATGCATTTTGCATACTGTCCCTTTGTTTCAAACTAATGGGGTGAGTTTGTCTTCAAACCAGTGGCTGTAATGATCATACATGGAGTAGTCAATGATCTAAAATCAGTTCGTATCAACTATGAATCCCTCATCAAAAGCTCACCATCATTCCTATTTACATTGATCAAGGTGGGGTAGAAATGGAAAACAAATGGATTAGGGTGTTTGACTTGCAAACTGAAAGTATTTCCTTCAAACATTTAAAATGTGAGAAATAAAGAACCCCTATTGGTATTTTTAAAAATTTTGGAACTATTTCATATCGAAAGTTTTAATTTGCCAATTTGAAATCTGGTGTGTGAGAGCATATGTGACCTAAAATAGATTAGTTTCACACTCAACATTAGATATGTCATAAAGTTAAGGTTTTTAAATTTATGCGTGTTGGCAGTATTCTGGTTACACTAAACATTGTCTGTTGAGATGGGTAGGTAATGTGCCTCACCTTGGTGTGAGTAGAAGGAATTTTATTTTGATGTGCTATGCCTAATAAAATCATGAAGCTATTTATAAAGGATTGGTCTGCAAGTTCGTTAGGCATAGCGTAGAGTGGAACTCTTTCCCCATGATGATTATCTAAGCGTTTTTGCAAATAGTTGTGATGTGGGACATTAGCGCAAAGTGGACAATGTTGATTCTGCCACTATTTTGCATCTTTTTCACTTCTTATTTTCATTGAAGTACAGTAAGAGGGGGTAAGAATGGTGTGAGATGTAGAATAAGCAGCCAAATCAATTATATGTATGCATATATTTAATGTCCAAAATTGTGATTTCCTGCAGTAAAATGATAATATCACTTGCTGGATTAATGGATTCACTTGATACATGTCTCACCCTGTGGATGATAGAGTTGGACAATGTTCTGGATACTGTCATTGAGTGGAGAAATAAGAATTTTATAATTCCTTACTATCATCATTAATCTTCCTAGGCTCAAGCATGAACGAAATATCAATAAATTCCAAGTACAATACCTTCATTTCTTAATCAAGATAACATTGTACACATTTAATTCAGGATATAGTTTATATCCACTAAACGAAAGGAAGGATTGTTTGTTTGATTCTGACCATTAGGTGAGAGTGTGCAGCTCAAGAATATTAATAATATTTATTTATTATATGTTATTGTGAGGTTATAAGTGAACCATAAGAAAATTAATAACTTTATTACTGCTATGAGTTGAAACAGGAAAAAAAAATTGGACTATTTGCCCACCTCTGAATGGCCAGTGTTTAAACCAAGCAGTTTTAAGCCAACATTCAGGAGTACCCTTACGCCTAGTATACCTGATTGTTAGTACTTGAAAAATAGATGCACTTTTTATGACCCAGGCCCTTGTTTTTCTTTATTTTGTGATGTGGTGTTTTGCTAATGAAACGGGTCATAAGAAAATACTAGAGAGAGCTGAACAATCTGAAACGTTACCTATTCCCAGTCAATCTATATCTAGGACTACCTGCCCAAAAATGGAATCCCATATAGGTGGTGGGTGGTAATTAATGGAGATGACAAGGGGTCCCACCAGCTGTCTAGAGAGTCAGTGAAAGCTCTGTGTCACGTCTTTAGGGAAGATCCACCACATTAGGTCCCATTAGACAGTGGCAGGCCTTCTGCAGGAGTAAGAACATAAGGGCAGTAGTCCCACAAGCTAAAATGTACAGAGCTCTATTGAATAGCAATGTCACTGAAAAAGGGGTTTGCTGCTGCCAGTACAATACACACTTGAGACCTAGTATCATTGCTAGCTCCTAGGTCAGAGGGGTGAGTTAACATTGTACTGGGAGGTTGGCAGTGAGGGTGGGAGCTGGATTTCATCTGGCTCCCCCAGTTCGAATGCTGGGTCTTTTGATGAAGCACTGAGTGCCTTTGAATGAGAGATCCTCATCAAACTACACCATGTGTATTCTCTACATGGTGAGCCCTCTACCCATCTCTGGGTTAATACTACAGTGGTCACAGGAAGCTAATTGTTTTCATTTTGTGGACTTATTCAGACTGGAGACAGGAAGCCAGTATGGTTTTCCCTGCCTGATTATGTAACCCACTGTCAAACTTGTCACTGAGATGGGAATTCATTTCAACCCTTTACATACATGGCAACCTGCTAAAAGGTGCATGCATCTCATAGGACTTATCATACAAACAGGCTGGTTCAAGCTAGAATTTGAATTTGTTCAGTTGCAGTTGTACTCTCGAATTCAGAAGCTTCGTTTGTCAGTATTTTGAGCTGAATCTGAAGTATGAGAGTGTTGTTTGGATGGATTTCTGCCTTATAGCCTATTGAGTTTTCGCACTGGATTTTACTCATCTGCCACCTATCTTTCCCTGAGGTGTCCCTTGCATCCATTTCAAACCAAACTTACCATGTTCCAGTCTCAAAACAACTCATTACTCTGCAGATATCCCAGAATTCGCGATCATTCCTTGAACCCATGCCATCTTAACTTGTGTTGTGCACCTAGACAAGCACTACCAGTCCATATCTACACAGCACAGTTCCTGATATTTTCCTCAGAAATGCCAGACAAATGGATATCTTTGCCCTGTTTTGTTGGTAGGGACCTGGAAGACTTGCTGGAAGGAGTGATACACACACAGGACTCCTCCTTTCCAGGACCAGAAGTGACGGCTATGACACCAGCCTGGTCAGACATTGCTACCTGGCAGAATGTCTAGCACTGTATGATGAAGGTCAATCTCCTTCTTCACTTCACAAATATCAGCTCCACCAGCTTGTCTCTGATACCTCCCCTCCTGTCTATCTCACCTCCCAATAAGACTCACATTCTACCACTCTTACCATTGCCCACAATGTCTTCTCTCACTTGTTGTCACCCCCAACACCACTAATCATGCATGTCCTCTGCGCTACCTACTTACTCACTCGGGACATCGTACCACCTGTACCAAGAGTAACATCAGTGTCACCCACTTTCAATTCCCATAATACCTGCCTGTCTTTCAATCCAGGTGGAAAACAGCCCACAAGAGAGCAATAAGATTCAAGACAGGAAGCAAATTGCCTGACTTTCAGTTCCTTACCCCTTATTTGGAGAGCATCCTGACTTTGACCGCCCCAAATGGTTGGCTGACCATTTTCAAGCCCCTGAATTAACCTGAGAGATTTTCCTTGACTTACTGTGGGAGCACCTACTGAAATAAAGACTGTTTCCCCTTGACTTGACTGCAGCCTGCTGACAACCATTCCTGGATTTATATCTGCACTAAACAGCAAGGCAATCCAGAAGTCATGTGAGTCTGGTATCTCTGACTGGGAGGGAGAAAACAAAAATCACAAAAAAAAGGAAAGCAAGGCAATGCAAGATAGGGAGCACCCAGGTGGATTTACAGTGAGTGTGCACTATGAGTGAGTGAAGAGCTTGGAGATGCAGCTCGGTCTGGTCCTTGAGCTGGGTGCATATGTCTGAATGTAAAGCGCCCTAGCCACAGCATTACAATGGTAGTTTCTGGAGCAGCCAAGTTGCAGCATTAAAGTGCAAAAGCGTCCTGTAGGTGAATCAGAGATTTGGCGTGAGGGTTCTTAGAGACTGACACACATCAGGTGTCAGTATATGACTAATCCACTTTTTGCACCAAAGGTGAAACAGTAATAAATGCATTTTACTTTTGAATGTTGTTGCCCTAATTCATTTAAGATTATATGAGTTCTCTTGTCCGAATGAGCTAGCACAGTAAGCCTAGACCCTTCAAAACATCAGCTCTCCTGCTCCTCTGATGCTGCTTGGCCTGCTGTGTTCATCCAGCTCTACACCTTGTTATCTCAGATTCTCCAGCATCTGCAATTCCTACTATCTCTGAGCTAGCACAGTATGCTGTTTACCTCTTGCAGTATTCTTCAATGTCACAGTGATCATGACAGCTTTTAAAAAAAGATTAAAAACTGCTGTTGAAGCAAAACAAACCTTGTTGTCCCCTAAAGAGCAATCCCTCTTAGCTCAACTGTAAAAATACACTTTGCAACAGCGTTTGAAAAATGTGACAGATTATTGACCAGTTTTGCACCTGTGGAGTAATTTCGGATGCACAAAGACAAATTCAGCACTGTAATCTGGAAGTCAGATCTGCACTAAGATAGGAGGAGGTTTGAGAGTATTTCCAGGATGGAGACAGTGCTTGTCAGACAATTGTACAGCAATGCAAAGTCAAATTTTGAGGTGATCTATAAAGTGAAGATTTTACAGTTGATTTTGAATCACTTTAACTTAGTGCTGAATTTGACTCTGTTTGAAAGTCAGCAGTTTGATGTGCATTGAGGGGACAATGAGCAATGCTAGATTCATGACTGCATGACTAAACAGGGCTCATGCGTTACTGGACATAGAGCAATGAAAGAGGTGGCAACTCCTACATCAGACTCACGACATTAGCTCTTTAAGATTGCGAACAAAACATTGTATTTGTAGAAATATCTCACCTAAGAAAATGCAGTAAATAGAATAAACAATGACCAGATTGTCTATCACCACTGGTGTACAAAATTTCAAAGGTGTAATGGTTAAGATTGATTTTGTGGCTTGATTTTAAGTATAAACGAGTGTCTTTTGGACTTTGCATAATCGTCCGGTTAATGACAATCACTGTTGGATGCAGTTATTGTACTGTTTGCCACTCAGGGATCGTAAGCGTCAGAGGAAAGGTTTGGAATGCATAATGTCTGAGGTGAAAAATATCTCCCAACAAGGCTTTCAGTTCTGAGAGACATTGGGCGTAGGGGCCCGATTTTAGGATACATTATATTATTTTGCACAACGGAAATCCTTCAGAATAATTGAATGCATCTTAAATGATTTAAAGAGAGAAGCAATGACAATTAGAAAGTCAAAATAAAAAGTAAGGCGATAAAACAGACAATCTGAAAGATGGGTTAATGTTTCAGTTGGAACCCATCGTCAATAGTGTCAATCTAGCTTCCCTTTTTGATCCTTATTAAAGCGTTAATACAATTTCAAAATGAAAAGTTACAGAAGTGTTAAGTGGCAGGGTTGATTTTTGTGACTTTTTGTCCCAATGAGTGCCCACTCAATTATTCAATTGCTACTAAGTCCAGCAAGAACCCAGGGCATTAGTTATTATACCAGTCCTCAGCTATGAGCAATAAGAGGGTATATAGTAACGTATTTCACATGATATGTCAATCAGGGTTAAGCCTGACGAGGTCAGCATTCATAATTCATACTCCAACATTTCAATTCAGAAACTTACCAGCCTCTTGTTTCAGGAAAGTTCCTGTGTTCATCAAATTGACTTTTACCAATTTACTAATTGATATAATTTGACCTTAGTTGGTCAGGCAGCATCTGGGGAGTAATGTAGAGAGTCAGTTTTTGAAATGGATGATCTTGTCAGAAGTGTGGACTTGTTATTAAAATATCTGAATAGATCTGATGAAGAGACCTTCAAAGTATATAAATTAATCCAAATTGAAATATTCAGAAATGATTTCAACCCCCCCATCCCCACACCACCCCCCAATCCACGTTGCCTCGTGTAGCACAAAGAGGGAGAATTGGCAACATTTCTATTCTGTTCATGACCATGTATGCACACTGCAAATAGAAATATGTATATCCCATAACTCTTCAAGCTGGCAGTAGGTGTTATGATTCTCCAGTGGTCTGTGTGTGAATTGTCTAGGTTTGCCTATCTGATCAAGTAGGCAGGACCACAGGCCTGAAACGTCAGCTTTTGTGCTCCTAAGATGCTGCTTGACCTGCTGTGTTCGTCCAGCTCCACACTTCATTATCCCCAGTATTTGATTAGTTGGGTCCTGAAGAGTAAACTACGTTACCAAATTGCATTCTGAACCTTTTCATAGAGTGCAACATGTCTATGTTTTAAAAAAAAAACATGGGGATCGAAAGACTGCAAAAACTTTATACATTCACTATAATTTGTTCATGCCAGAGTTAAACTAATTCTCATTTTTAAGTACAATCTAATTGACTTTCGGCGAGATAATGCTGAAATAATCTATTTTCAAATCTTGCAATGACTGCAGAGAAGAATTTCCTATGTGCAGACTAAAATTTAGTAAATAAGGTTTGGTATATATTCCATTGTCTTCGTGTGTCACAAACAAAGAAAGGCTTCTATTGAAGTTTAGAATTCCAAATATAAAATAGATATAGTAAGCAATAATCTAAGGCATTTGTTTGGTGAAAGAATCTGCCGCATAACTGTAGAAAACACAAGGTTCATTTTGCATGCTGCTCCTTTACAATGTACAAAAATTCTGGTCATTGTCTTCTATATATTTGTTGAACCTGTATTTGATAAAGCTGTCGCCTCAATTTATTGCTGTAGCTCTCTATCCACTCTGTGAATAGATCCTATAATAGTACAGACTAGTAGTTCAAACTGGCGTCCGGCTTTGTAATTTTCTTATGAACAAGAACTCATTTTCTGAATAATTAAGAGACAGGGCGAGGTATAGTAGTGCAATCTCCTCTCCTGTGATAAACATTTTTTGTATGAGAAATCTGATTGTAATTAGGATATTGTGGGCTTTTCTACTATTAGGATTTTTTTCAATAAATGACAAACAAATCCACTGACAGGACTGTCCATCTTAACTTATACGTCCCAAAGAGTTTTTAAAAAATGAATGTTAATAATAATTATGCAAAGGATTTGGGAAATCACTAAAAATTATGAGTAAGCTGGCAGTTGTTTCTCAGTCCTTTGAGGTTCAGTCTGTATATACTTATAACTCTTCACAACATTCACCCCAGTGCTGAGCATCTGTTTACTTTTTATGAATAAACATTAAGATTCTGGAGTTGGCAGCATGTCCTGTATTACTTTGAAAGCTTTCTTCTATCTTGAGTGCCATAAATCACAATAATGAAGATGTCTGAGAGGTATGGAATGTATTCAGCACAAATGTTGTACACAAAAGCAACAGGCAGTCTCAGGATGCCATTATGTACATAAAGTGAATTTTTCATATTTCTACTGTTCATGCCACAAAATAGTGGATCATGGAATTTCACTGATCTGCCCATTCACTGTTCATTGTTGTCCTTGAAAAATCACAGTTCATTGACGTGCTGTGCTAAATGAACATACTGAATATAGCTATGAGGTGGTTCTCTTTGGATGAAACAAAATCATATTGTTTCAGAAATTTCATGTTCAGTTGCATTGCTTTCCTAATGTGTTTTAAAATCTCCTGTGATTTCCATGACTACTGGTGCATCATACTTAATAATTTCTGAATGACCAAGGTAGCACCTCAGTACCATTCCATAATTAAAACCAGACTGTGGGATTTTCCTTTTTACTAAATATTATGACCAACTGTCAGCATTTTATTTTCTGTTCTGGTATTGCAACCCTGTTAATGGCCATGAAAACATGAATATTTGTAATGATTACTAAGAGGTTGTGTTTAAATAAACTTGATTGTAATAGTATGATACTACATTAACTATTACAGAATAGATAGGAATATAAACAATTAAAACTAAACAGAATTTATGTTCCATTTTAAAAATAGCTAAATTATTAATCTTTGAAAATCATCTACAATCCTTACTTTGGGTTTCTTATGGTAGCTGAACTATGTTAATATTAAAAACTGATTCACATCATAGGATCCCTTAAAGAAATTTGAGACAATCGGAAATGTTCACTAGTTTAGTGAAAGTAATATTTTCCTACTCTTTTCAGCTATGCTAGTGATATTGCACTATGGGCCTTTGAACTTTACCTAGGCTTCTCAATACAAGAAAAGAAAAAAAGATAGTGACATTTTAATATACATAGAAAAATGACCATGTACGAATCAGGAAAGTTCATTTCACTTATCCTTGCCACAGATCTTAAATGTTAATGAGAATGAGTTGGAAGGAGTCTGAAGAGTTTGTATTCAAAGCCTTTGCTATGGAGACTTCCGAGAAATCCTAATGCACTGGGGGAAGGCACTGTAAGAGTTCAGTCTTCTGTTTTCTTGTATATATTACAAAAAAAAACTTTGGTTTGTTCTGTTAAGTAAACTGCAAATACTTTGAAAAGTTTTAAGTTACCTTGTATTTGAAAATATTGGCATTTTGAATTCTGTAAGCAGAATAGTTTGACAATAGTAGAAGTCTTTTTAATGCACATTAAATATTTCTGAATGTTTACTGTAAATGACAATCTATGTTTATGTTCCTTTAATGAAGAATGAAGAGTAAAGACAATAAAATGTATAATAAATCATTCTAAAATTAGTTGTGTCTTTTTATATGGAAAATGCAAAGTGTCTCTAAAGTACCTAAAACTCCAGGTTATCATTTAGCATTAAAAAATTGGCCTATTCATCTAAACTGGCTGTTAAACAAGAACATGGGAACAAGAGTAAGCTAGTCAGCCCCAAGAGCTTGTTGCACCACTCAGTGAGTTCGTAGCTGATCTGTATCCCAATTCCATCCATCTGCCTAGTTTCCATGGGCGAGAAATTAGACTGATTAGCACCCCTAGATCTAAAATGGCATCTCCAACAGATGTGGGGCATATCCTGCAGACATGTTATATTGCCATATCCAATGTCATACCTGTCACAAGTGTAACAATGCATGATTGTATTCATTGAAGTATCAATGCAAAGTCACAGAGATTAAGTCACATATTCAGATTGAGGGTATACACCATTGTGTTGTGTGGCATTATATGCTGAATGGGGCAGGTTTTAGCAGATGTAGCAACTCTAAATAGGGCGCAGCTACAACACTAGCAGATACTTTGCAAGTTTATGACTGTATTGAAGCAGAAGGATCTTTTGGTCACAAATAGAGGATAAACAGCATCCCAGATGCTCACAATCGAATGCAGGATAAGCAGCTCAAATAATGGAGGGTCCCAGAAAATCTGGGTTAGTTGGTCAACCTGAGTTCTACCCCAATGATCTTCTGTGTTCCGCAACAGTAAATGCTACCATCTTCTCTGCTCCCTCACACTCAATCTTGGCTACTGCCCACACTTCCTTCCAAAAATCACATTCACTATTGCATGTGATATCTCGATTCATTCACTTTCATCCACCCCATCCCCAGGCAACAAGACCTGCATGCTGGATCTGCACGCAGACCAGATATGCATCACTCCAGCCATTGGTGCTCAGCACTTTAAAGCAACATGGAGAGGAGGGAATGTCACCTCACTCCAATTCCCCTTCCTCACAAGAAGACAGGGCAGTGTCAGTAGACAACCAGCTGGAGGAGGAAACACGTGGAAGGCCTACCAGAAATCTCCTCCTTTCACTTCCACATTGCCAGCTGCTCTCAGCTCAGTGCAAGTTCAAGCGACAAAAGTACAACTGCCTGTGGGCAGGACACATGCAGTCTGCCTGTGCCCACTAGGCAGAAACACCCCAATGTCATCCAATCAAATCTCTGAAGTCAAAAGGCTCTATTGCAGGGCAGGCACCCTCCATTCCATCAATGCAGCCTGGTTCTGCACTGAGATTTAGTGGGAGGGAAAGGAAGAAGACCTTCTGAGGGCCCATTTCATCGTAAATACATTCTCACATTTCTATTTCTATTACACATTTGCACCTTGTTATCCCATAACTCAACTTTTGTTATGAATAGCCGGGTTTCAGTAATTCTGCTTGAAGTTCTTCCAATACCTGACGTTTGCTCAGAATGAAAAGTCTAGTTTCACAATGTGTTTGAATATTATAGTGCAGAAGTTTGGTGAGAAGACTCAACTAAGCGTTAAATTCAATCAGAATAAGAATTTTGTTCCCACATTTATCAGCAAGTATTCAATTCAATCCAAACTATAATGAAGGCAGGAAACTGCAGTCAGACTTCACAGAGTAAATCACGGACTCAGCCTCTAACTCTAGGTTACCCATCCCTCCCGCTGCTAACCACTGAAACTGACACCCCCATACTACCTCGCCTGTCCTCCACACAAACCATTACATTCCCTTCTTGGCTGCCCACCCCATTAACTGTAATTTTTGCCATGTCCCCACCCACCCATTTATTTAAGCATCTGCATCTCCACATCCACCTCAGCCACAGGCATATGACGTCACCACATCAGACGTGGAAGTGCATTGGCTCTCCATCAAAGCCAGGGTTGTGCTGATTGTTGATAGCTGAGCTCCTCCTGTGTGACCATGTTCCCTCCCATTCTCTATCGTACCCCGCTTTCAAAATTGTTATCCCATCTACATCACAGTGTGCTGCCTCCAGTCCCCACAGCAGAGTTCCCCAGATTACCTGCAGCAGCAGATGTCATTAATAATACCTTGTGACTTAGAGTGGACAGATCATCACATTTGATAGTCGCTCACCACTTGACTGACTTGGATGGACCGCTCCGAATGATCACCAACCAGACACTCAACTGATCTCTGTGCAGCTCCTGGCCTGGTCACAAGGAATCACAAGCACTGACTGTAGCCCAGTTCTGAATGTGAGTTTGCTCGCTGAGCTGGAAGGTTAGTTTTCAGACGTTTCATCACCTTTTTTTTAATTTGAAAAATATATACTTTATTCGTAAGATGTACAAAAAATAAAACATATTTACACACCTACCCAGTCATGCAAGCCGCTCCGGGTTACCCAGGGGGTACATACACCAGCTAAAGGAAAAAAAAGAAGGCAAAAAAACAAAGCAAAGAAAATACCCCGGCAGTCTTCACCCCGCACAGTCCCAGTTGGCCCCCTGACCAGTTGGGGAAGGCGCCAGCTGGGCCCAGTTACCAGATAGAGTTCTTTGTCCTATTCTGGACGAGGGGTTTCACACGGTGGTCTTTCCCCACCGCGCCTTGGCGGCGGCTGCCCCAAGCTTGAGCGCGTCCCTCAGCACGTAGTTCTGGACCTTGGAGTGCGCCAGTCTGCAACACTCGGTCAGGGTCAGTTCTTTCTGCTGGCAGACCAGCAAGTTGCGGGCAGACCAAAGAGCGTCTTTCACCGCATTGATGGTCCTCCAGGCGCAGTTGATGTTGGTCTCGGTGTGCATCCCCAGAAACAGCCCGTAGAGCACGGAGTCCTGCATCACGGAGCTGCTTGGGACGAACCTCGACAAATACCACTACATCCCCCTCCAGACCTCCTGCGCATAGGCACACTCCAGAAGGAGGTGATCGACAGTCTCGTCCCCCCCGCAGCCACCTCGAGGGCAGCGTGCAGTGGCGCAGAGATTCCGGTCATGCCCCTCTCACCGCCAGCCAAGCAATGTCCTTGTGCTTGTTTGAAAGTTCTGGCGATGAGGCATTCTGCCAAACGACTTTGGCAGTCCGTGTGGGGAACCACATGACGGGATCCACCCTCTCCTTTTCCCGAAGGGTCTCGAGGATACTATGTGCTGACCACTGCCTGATGGCCTTGTGGTCAAAGGTGTTTCCTTTCAAAAATTTCTCCACGAAGGACAGGTGGTACGGAACGGTCCAACTACTCGGAGCGTTCCGCGGCAACGAGGCCAGGCCCATCCTTCGCAACACCGGGGACAGGTAGAACCTCAGTAAGTAGTGACACTTGGTGTTTGCGTACTGAGGATCTACGCACAACTTGATGCAGCCGCACACAAAGGTAGCCATCAGGGCGAGGGTGGCGTTCGGTACGACTTTCCCCCATCTTCCAGGTCTTTGTACATGGTGTCCCTGCGGACCCGGTCCATCCTCGACCCCCAAATGAAGTGGAAGATGGCCCAGGTGACCGCAGCGGCGCAGGTCCAGGGAATAGGCCAGGCCTGCGCCACATACAACAGTACCGAAAGCCCCTCGCACCTGACAACCAGGTTCTTACCCGCGATGGAGGGGGACCGGAGCGTCCACCTGCCCAGCTTCTGCTTAAATTTGGTGATACACTCCTCCCAAGTCTCAGTGCACGCCCCAGCTCCACCAAACCAAACACCCAGCACCTTCAGGTAGTCTGTCCTGACGGTGAAGGGGATGAAGGAACGGTCGTCCCAGTTCCCGAAGAACATGACCTCGCTCTTACCCCTATTGACTTTGGCACCCGAGGCCAGTTCAAACTGGCCACAGATGTCCAATAGTCTACTCACCGACCGACGATCAGTGCAGAAGACGGCGACATCGTCCATGTACAGGGAGGTCTTGACCTGAAGGCCTCCGCTGCCTGGGATAGTCACGCCCTTCAGGCTCACGTCCTTCCTGATGGATGCGGCGAAGGGCTCCACACAGCACATGAACAAGGCAGGAGAGAGCGGGCAGCTCTGCCTGACTCCAGATCTAACAGGAAAACTGTCTGATTCCCACCCGTTGATCAAGACTGCGCTAACGATGTTGGTGTAGAGCAGCCGGATCCAATTGCAGATGCCATCCCCAAACCCCAATTTGGAGAGGACGTTCCCCATGTAAGCATGAGACACCCTGTCGGAGGCCTTCTCCTGGTCCAGGCTGACGAGGCAGGTGTCCACCCGCCTGTCCTGTACGTAGGCGATCGTATCCCTGATGAGCGCGAGGCTCTCAGCGATCTTCCTGCCCGGCACAGCACAGGTTTGGTCAGGGTGAATCACTGACTCCAGGACAGACCTGACCCGGTTGGCTATGACCTTGGCCAGGATTTTGTAGTTCACGTTCAAAAGTGAAATGGGGCGCCAATTCTTAATTTCTTCCCTCTCCCCCTTCCTCTTGTAAATAAGGGTGATGATGACCTTCCTCATGGACTTGCACATTTCCCCTGCCCGAAGCGCACTATCGTACACCTCCAGCAGGTCCTGGCCGACCAGGACCCACAGAGCGGAATACAGCTCGACCAGTAAGCCGTCGCTCCCGGGAGTCCTATTCCTCTTCAAGGACTTGAGGGCTCTGGTCAGCTCGTCCAGGGATATCGGCCGGTCCAGCCACTCCCTTGTGCCGTCGTCTAAGACCTCCGTGATAGACGACAGGAATGACTCGGAGGCCGTGCTGTCCGTGGGCTTCGTGTTGTACAGTCCGGCATAGAAGGATCTGCTGATCCTCTAAATGTCGGGCCGAGACGACGTCACCGAGCCGTTGCCCTCCTTCAGCCGGCTAAGCACAGAGCTCTCTTTGTGCACCTTCTGAAAGAAGAAACGTGAGCACGTCTCGTCCTGCTCCACGGAGCGGACCCTGGACCGGAAGATTATCCTGGAGGCCTCCGCGGTGAAGAGCGAGGCTTGCTGGCCCCTCACCTCACAGAGGTCCTCCATGACATCGACCCCCATCAACTGCAGAAGGAGCAGGTTCTGCACCCTTTTCTGGAGTCGCGACAGCTTTCCCCGCCTCTCTCTTGCCTTCTGAACACCCTTGAGGACAAAGAACCTCTTGATGTTCTCCTTCACCGTCTCCCACCAGTCGCCTGGAGACTCAAAGAGGGGTTTCACGGTTCTCCAACCGGCGTACTCCCTCTTAAGCTCCTCGACGTTCTCTGGGGTCAACAGAGTCGTGTTGAGCTTCCACATCCCCTTGCCGGCCGGCTAGTCGCCCTGTAAGTGACAGTCGGCCAGCAGGAGGCAGTGGTCAGAGAAGAACACCGGCTCGACGCCGGTGGACCTGACCGAGAACGCCCGTGACACAAACAGGAAGTCTATCCTTGAGCGGATAGACCCGTCTGGCCGCGACCAGGTGTATCTCCGCTGCGCTCTGTCTGCAGGGGTGCTGAAGACATCGAGCAGCTTGGCGTCCTTCATCGTGCCCATCAGGAATCTGGACGTGACGTCCAGTTGACTCCCCCCACCCGCTGTCCCCATGCCGGATCTTCCATCTGCATCAATGATGCAGTTGAAGTCTCCGCCTAGGATGACCGGCCTGGACGTAGCCAGCAGGGGTGGAAGCCGCTGCAGGACGGCCAACCGCTCACTGCGTACTGCTGGGGCGTACACGTTGATCAGCCTCAGGGGAGCGTTCCTGTAGGTGACGTCAGCCACTAGGAGGCGCCCCCCACCACCTCCTGAACTTGAGAAGTGGTGAAGTTGTGCCCCCGCAGCAGAATAGCTAGGCCCGAGGAGCGACAGTCGTTACCCCCCGACCAGATCGAAGGCCCACAGGTCCAGGCGCCGGACCATTTCCCGTACCTGCCGAGGTGCAGTATCCCGCACTCCTGCAGAAACAGGAGGTCCGCCTCGATGGTGGCCAGGTAGGCCAACGTGGATACACATCTTGCGGTGGACCTGACACTGCGCACATTAATGCTCGCAACTCGTACCCCCCATTGTGGGCAGTGACCGCAGTACCCTCCCCAAGTCCAAGGTCCAGCCCCTCCATCTGTCCCTTCATGCCCATTGCCCGGGCTAACTGCTGGACGCTCTCCGGGCTCAGGAAACAGTCCGTGCTGCCTTCCGGGTGGCATCCCCCCGTCAGGGGTGCGGAGGCAGGAGGGTCCGGCTCAGTGTCAGGCTGGGGACGCGCTGTTTCCTCCTTCCTGCCTGGAAGTTCCGGGGGGCCCTCCAGTGCCCCAGCGGCACTTGACTGGGTGTCGGAGGGAGCCTCAGGACGCCTCCCGTCACCTGGAAGCGGGGTGCTGCTTTCCTTCTCCCTCGAGATCTTTAACTTCTGTTTCGGGTGGGCCCGCTCCGAATCCCCCTCATCCAAGGAGCTCTTATAGCCCCCATGTAGCTGCCTCATCCCGCCTGATGGTTGCGGTTCCTGGTCCCGTCGACTCACCTTCCTCCTCGCTTTCCGGACTGTTGTCCACTCCCCTGGGTCGCCTGTCGCCGCCTCCATCGACTCCGGGTTGTCGGGGGGGAGCGGAGCCTGCAGGGGTGCTTTGCTGGCCTCGGGCCCATCCTGCGGGGCTGGGCCCTCCTGCACGGCCTGGCTCTCCTGCACGTTAGTGGGGTCCTTGCTGGGCCCTGGTGCCTTCCTCTCCTCTGGGAGGGCTGGCCCCGCATTGCCCCTGCCAGCGACCTGGGCGTAGGTGGTACCCCGCCGCGGGCATGCCCTATAGAGTTGGCCCGCTTCCCTGCAAAGGGTGCAGCTTTTCTCTTGTGGGCAATCCTTTGCAAGGTGTCCCTCCTCCCTGCAGTTCCTGCAGATGGTGGCTTTGCAGTCGGCCGCCACGTGACCTGACCTACCACAGGCATGGCAGACTTTAGGTTGCCCTGCGTAGGTCAGGTAGCCCTTGCTCCCACCGATCGCGAAGCTGGACAGTGGGTGTACAATGTTCCCGTCCGCGCCCATCCTCAGCGTCACCTTGACCTGCCTCTTACTCGTCCAGATGCCAAAGGGGTCCATGATGTCAGTTAGGTCCCCTTCCACCTTCACGTACTTTCCGAGGAAGGTCAGGGCATCAACTGCTGGCACATGCGGGTTGTACATATGTACAGTCACCATACGGCTCCTCTGCGCTGGCATCACAAACAGCGGGACAGCAGTCAATACAGAGAGGGGGCTGTCACCTCCTTTCTCCTTGAAAACCTCCAGGAAGCGCTCACAAAGCTTGGCACTCCTGAAGGTCACGTCGTAAGAACCTCCTCCGGGGAAATCCTGCAGGCAGTAAATGTCCACAGCAGCGAACCCACAACAGTCCAACAGGACCCTCTTCACGAAGAAGGTGCGGTCCACAGGTGCACCTTCATCCACCTTCTTTAGGGAAACACGGATGGTGTTCCGGACCCCCTGACCTTTTGCATGAGCACTTGCCACAGCCATCGTTGCAGGTTGGCTGCTCCCCCAAACCAGCATTAGGCCGAAGCCAGCATTAAGATCCACTGGTCACAAGGGTGCACAGCCAACCCGACGTCTTCCTTTCACCTCCAAGACAGCACTCTCCTCCTCTCGGTCCACAAGAGAGTGGGTCTTTATTGTGTTCCAAATGTCAGCTGGTTCACTGAGCTTGCCGGTTTGTTCCCAGATGTTTTGTCACCATTCTAGGTAACATCAACAGTGAGCCTCTAATGAAGCACTGGTGTTATGTCCCGCTTTCTATTTATCTGTTTAGGTTTCCTTGGGTTGGTGATGTCATTTCCTGCGTTGGTGATGTCATTTCCTGTTCTTTTTCTCAGAGGATGGTAGATTGGCTCCAAATCAATGGGTAGCCAGTCTCTGGACTGCAGAGGTGCCCCAGCTGTTACTGCTCCAGTACTTTGCCCAGTTTGCTGAATACATTGCTGGCACATGGTGCAGGTGTGAGAATGACATGACCTGGTGTTGTGCAGCAACATGTCCAACATCTTAATAGATGTTCACTGACAATACAACAAGTTTCCTGGCTATGTATCAGCAGTAAAAGGTGAAGCATGATGAAAGTACTAGAAAGCTTTAAGTTCTGCCTGAGGAGGCAAAATGCAAAGATGATGCAAGATCGAGATGTTGTGAATACCCAAGCAGACACAAAGTGAATGAACAGGAAGAGAGCAAGTTTGGAGCTTGGACACCCACAGTCTAACGAATGAGGTGGATGCCTGACTCAGTGCACAAAGTCTGCTGGCAACAGCATTCCAATGAAAGATGCAATTGCACACCAAAATGCAGCATTGAGGTGCAGATGTGGATTTGGAGATGTGACATGAGGGTGCAGTGAGGCTGGCACATGTCTGATGCCAACACCTGTCAACAGGATTGCACATTCAAGGTACGTGAAGGATACCCTGAACTATGGTTGAGTGCTGTCCAGAGGAGCAAACAACAAGCAGAATCACCAAGTATCCCTGCTGATTTTTGTATGGAATTTTTTTTTTCTGTTCTGTATCCAGTAAATGGGAGAATGGAAAACTGCATACCAATCAGACGGGATTAAGTAATGCGAGCAAATGGATGCAAAGAAGCCTTTTGGAGTCATAGAGATGTACAGCACGAAAACAGACCCTTCAGTCCAACTCATCCATGCTAACCAGATATCCTATATAAATCTAGTCCCATTTGCCAGCATTTGGCCCATAATCCTTCCTCATCTACCCATCCAGATGCTTTTTAAATATTGTAATTGTACCTAACTCTGTCACTTCCTCTGGCAATACATTCCATACACGCACTACCCTCTGCATGAAAAGTTGCCTGTTAGGCCTCTTTTAAATCTTCGTCTCTCACCTTAAACCTAAACCCTCCAGTTTTGGACTCCCTTACCCTGGAGAAAAGACCTTGACTATTCACCCTATCCATGCCACTCATGATTTTATATACCTTTGTAAGGTCACTCCTCAGCCTCCAACAATTTAGGGAAAATCAACTTTAAAAACACTTAGCTGTCCATCTGCTGTGAGGAGTTCCAAACTCTTGAGTTGTTCCAAGGTAGGCTGTAAATTTCACTGTTGGTTTATTTTTCTTAGATGGAACTCCAATGTCCAGAGATACTTGAAACTACACAGCAAAGGCAGCCCGCTGTGAAAGTTCACTACCTTGTCTGAGAGCTGAAGGGTCTAGGTCCGAAGCGTCGGCCTTCCTGCTCCTCTGATGCTGCTTGGCCTGCTGTGTTCATCCAGCTCTATACCTTGTTATCTCAGATTCTCCAGCATCTGCAGTTCCTACTATCTCTGAAATAGGTTCTCTGTTCCTTTTTTTCACCTCCCACGTGGTCCTTGTTCCCTCTCTTTTGTTTTATAGCACCATTGTTTTGATCTTTTTTCCCAAAGCTTCAGAACAATACAACACCTTATAAAACATTAATTGCTGCTCCAAGAAATTGAGGAAATCAGCTCGAACACTGAAAATACCTCAAAATAAGATCAGCTGTTCTGGCAGAGATAGTTAGAACTGCAGATGCTGGAGTCAAAGATAGCACAGTGTGGAGCTGGAGGAACACAGCGGGCCAGGCAGCATCGGAGGAGCAGGAAAGTTGGCATCTCAGGTCAAGAAGGGTCCCAACCCAAAATGTCAACTTTCTTCTCCTCTGGTGCTGACTGGCCTGCTGTGTTCATCCAGCTCCACAATGTATTATCTCAGTTCTTACAGCAACAATTTTCTCCCATCTGCCATCTTGGATTAGCCAAGATCCTTTTCTTATACTAGTTACTTCATGTGTTAGTACAAACATTCAACTAAACTCTGTATAAGCAGTAATATATTCGACTATATTGTGCACCTGTTGCATGTCAGAAATTGACTGTTATTAAACGTATGTGCCTGCATTAACTTTACTTACATATTAAATGTATAAACTGAATGAGGCTGGGTGTCACTGAAGGTTCAGAAGGTGATGTTAATCGACTCAGTTTAATTCGTTTTTAGCATTTCTGTAATAGTCAGATACAACCAATTAGCTTGTTTTGCCATTTCTAAGGCTAGCTAAGAGTGAACCACTTTACTATGGATCTGAAGACAGACATCATTTGATAACTGGACCATGGTCAGGATGGTAGATTTTCACCTCTAAGAGAACTAGAGGAAACCGGCTTGATTTTTACAACGATTAATCATGGTTCCTTGATCTTGAAATACAACTGCTTCCTCCTGATTTCCTGTGGAAAAATGTACAGATATACTGTCCATTAAAGACAGTGAATTCTTCTCTCTTATCTGGTTACAGCACCAAGGAAGTAATTCTGTTCCCTTCTCTATCTTGTTTATCTTGCTGTTCTCCAGTGAGATTCTCATCTTTACGTTCAATATTTGATGAGAATTGGACATTTTCCTCTTACTGTTGAGAATCTCATTACTGCCAATCTCATCCCATTCTTCCAACTTTTCTGTTAACGCCTACATCCTTCAGGGGCAGCCCTATCGAATCCTACAGGGTTTATTGGATAAGTCCCAGTTTTGTTGGGATTTTTAGAGGGTTTGTCACTGTGAGGCTGCACACATTTATCTCATTGCATCTTACCGAACTCACCTCACTAACTACCAGCCCCACTACAATGGCATTCCTCATGTCCAATGTCTGCCCCATTTTATTACACATCATCCCTGAAACAACTCCCCATTCAGCAGATATAGTTCAAAAGATCAGCAAGGCACTGCATCCACAGCATCAATGAAATGCCATTGTCAGTCCAAAGCAGTGCTACACTGGTTCCGGGCATGTGTGCAAGTCAAGTCAGACGGTGGGGAAGGGGAGCATGTACATGTGTGGAGGAGAGGTGTTCAGCTCCTGGCTTTTGGCAGGGTCCTGTATGTCCTGCTAAATGGCCTGATGTTGATGTGTGATAACAAGGTGTGGAGCTGGATGAACACAGCAGACCAAGCAGCATCTTGGGAGCAGGAAAGCTGATGTTTCGGGCCTAAACCCTTCCTGAAATGTCAGCTTTCCTGCTCCTAAGATGCTGCTTGGCCTGCTGTGCTCATCCAGCTCCACACCTTGTTATCTTGGATTCTCCAGCATCTGCAGTTCCTGCTATCTTTGATGTTAATGTGTGCTTCCTCCTCTTCCAGGACCAGCAATGCAGGCCATGAAAAAAGACCATTCCAGCCTTATCTGAGGATATCATCCTGGTCAGAGCAGTCTCCACCATCTAGATGAAGTACCAGCCTTGCAGAAAGAAGGTCACCACCACTCTGCAGGAGTAAATGGCACCATCTTGTCTTCAATACCTCATTATCTCTGCTGTTGTGTCAACCTCCCACCAAGGCCCATAATCTATCACTCTCACTACAAAATGCAACATCTCTACCTGCTGTCACCCCTCCCAAAGCCTGACACCACTAACGCTGCATACCCACTGCGCTGCCTACTCATTTGATTGGCATACCTCCCCACCCGTTCCAACAGTAACAGCTGTGCCACCCACCTCCATCTCATGTTATAGCTGCCTCTTTTTCATTCCAGGCAGAAAATATTCACCCAAAAGGTTGCAAAGAGTCAAAACAGATGATGGACTGCATAACATTCAGATCCTCACATATTGAATAGGAAGGATCCTGCTTTGGTCATCTCCAAGCTCGCCCTAGATTGGTATCACAGTCTCACTGTGCCAGGAACACTTGAATGAAAGTCATCCTCCTTAACTTGACTGATGTCTGCGGACAAGCATTACAATCTACCTGGCTTTGTGTCTGTGCTAAATGGCTAGGCAAGAAAAAAAAAATGAACCTGGCATCTGGCAGAGGAGGCAAAGTAATGCTAGGTAAGGATGCTGTGAGCATTTAGGTAGTGTCACTGTTGGGGAGCACTCAGGGAGGAAGTGATGAGCCTGGGCATTCAGCCTGATCACTCCATGAGTTGGATGGATGCCCTTGAGTTTAATGGCTTTGCTGCAGCATTATGGTGACAGTTACTGGAGCAGCATTAACATATGGAGGTGTCCAGAAAATGAAATGAAGACATGTTATTTGAGTTCCTATCAGAGAGTCATACAGCATAGAATCAGGCTCTTCGGCCTGCTATGTCTATGCCGGTCAACAGATACCAAACCACACTAATCCCATTTAGCTGTAATTGTGCCATAGCCTACTATGCCCTGCCATTTTAAGCATTCAACCAGCTGCTTCTTAAATACTGTGCAAGTATCTGCCACCACTATCCTCTCAGGCAGCACATTCACCGTCTGAGTAAAAATCTCTTCTCAACCACTTATTCCTCACCTTAAAATTATGCCTTCTAATCTTCGACATGTCTGTCATGAAGAGATCTCACAATATTCACTGTCTGTACCTCTCACAATTTTCTATACTTCAATCAGATCCCCCCTCAGCCTCCTCTGCTCCAAGGATAACAAACCCAGCCTATCTAGTCTCTCCTCATAACTAATAATTTCCATCTCAGGCAACATCCTGGTGAACCTCCTCTGCACTTTCTCCAGTGCGATCACATCCTTCTGGTGGTGTCGCAGTCAGAACTACACACACTATTCTAACTGTGGACTAGTGAATGTTGGAAGCCAAAGTCTCTGGATGTTGGGATACACATGGCCAGTGCCCATGGAGCATGCCCTTCTGACAGGTGCTCACTCTGGTTTCCTTGCTGGGTTTTCCAGACATCAAACTTGTTGATGAATTTGCTTATGTGAAAGGCTGAATATTACTGTGTAAATTGTCGTAAAGGCATTTATGAAGCAATAATCACCGTCACTTGTCACCTCATTGGTTCCTCCTGAGAATCACACCATCCCCCTTGTAGAACGATGTTGGGATGGGTGCGCAGCACTTTTGTCCAATTCTGTCACACATTTCACCCTGACCCACTTCGCTTAGACCCCTATACAATTCCACCGTATCTATTTTAAAAACAAAAATCTATCAGCCTCAGATTTAAAATTAGATATCAATCTTTAATTACTGCCTAACAGGCAGTAGGTTGGGTGAGGATGATGTTGGCAGTCAACTTTCACACATGCGCTACGCTTTTCATGTGGAGCTGTTTCCTAAATATTTTCCTAAGGGATCTGACTGAATTTAAGGTGAAGTGAAAATGCTTTCCTGATCTCGTGATCCCTGTCTGAATTGCCAAGCCCATTCCATCTTTTCTAAAGTGTGCTGCCCAAACATACATGCAGCATTCAGATATGAATTAACCAGCTATGACAAAATGTCCTCCCCTCTGGTTATATAAATACACTTTCTATTTTCCTTTAAAAACTTTTTTTCTGCCCGTCTTTTAAATTTTGGTCATCTTTATGCTTCTGGGCTGCTAGATTTCTTTGTTTCCCTGCCATTCCTAGCTTTTTACTTTTTACATCATACACAGCTATCGGAAGGAGCACATCACCTCAAACCATGCTCTTGGATTTCTCCACAACCCTGCAAATGTTTGTTTTTCAGAACGTCATCTAATTTCCTTTAGAAGGACTCAACTGAACCAATCTCCCAAACTGGTTTGGAGTTCTGACTGCGAATTCCAGGTCTTAACCTCTTAAACACTCTTATGTTGTTAGTTGTTCTTTCGCCAATTACCCTTAAATTTGTGTTTTCTAGTTCTTGACCATTCTACAGGAAATGTCTCATCACCTGCTCTGTCCATACCTCTCATGATGTTGAATATATTTATCAAATCTCCTCTTCATATACTGTTTTCTCCAAAATGTTCTATCTATACAAGTTCCTCAACTCTGGAACCATTCTTGTGAATCTTTTCTACACCATCTCTAATCCCTTCAAATCCTCCCTAAATTGTGTTGCCCAGAACTAAACATAGTACTGCATCGGGGGCAGAACCAGCATTTTGTACAAATTTAACACATTTTCATTCCTTTTATGTCTAATATCCCTTTTATGAAAACCTGAGAAGTAATATACTTTCTTAACCGTTCTCTCAACCAGTCCACCTTCAATATGTATATTCAAGTTTCTCTGCTCCTGCATCCTTTTTAGAATTGTAATCTTTATTTTCTATTAACTGTCCAAATTCTTCCTACCAAAATGAATCATTTCACACTTCTCTGCATTAAGTATAGTCCTTCTTCTTGTCCACCCATTCAAACAAGTTGTCTGTGCTGTTCTGAAGATCAACATCATAGTTCCCAATAATTCCAAGTTTGATGTCATCTTTATTTAAAATGGTGTCCTGTACACCTAGGCCTGGATAATTAATATATATCAAGAAAAGCTAAGGTCCCAACACAGAATTTGAGGAGATCTGTGACATGTATTCCTTCATCTCAAATAAACAATTTTTCACCACTACTGTTCGTTCCACGTTACTCAGTCAATTTCATTGGTGTGTTGACACTGTCACTTTCATTCCCTGAGCTCTAGCTTTTCTCATAAGTCATTTCTTCAGCATCTTATCAAATACATTTCAGAAGCCTATATCTATGACTTCAACAGCATTACCCTCATGAAGCCTTTCTGTCACCTTCAACATCATTAGCAACTTTTTAGACCTCTAGCACCATCCCCTGTCCAAGGAAGATTGGAAAATTAGGGACAGTACCTCCATAGTTACCATTCATTTCCTTCAGTATCCTCAGATACTGTACAACATTTTGTCCTGGTGCCTTAATCAGTTTTAAGGAGAGAAAGTTTATCCTTAGCGTTCTCCTTACCAATGTTAAGCAATTCAAGTATTTGAAATACCTTCTTATTCACATGACCTGTGCAGCATCATCTATTTTGGTAAAGGCAGGTGCAAAATATTAATGTATGTCCCCACCTCCATGTGTAAATAGTCCTTAACTGAACGCATTCCTCCTCTTACCACCCATTTGCTCTTCGTATAGCTAGGAAGAAGGGGGCTATTATGGTGCAGTGATACTTTCCCTCCCTCTGAGCTAGGAGATACAGGTTCAAATCCCACCTGACCCAGGAGGTATATAATAGCATCATTGAACAGATAGATGCTATATATATGTTTTTTTTAAAATATGACTCAATTAAATGATTTATGTCCAACAACCACAACCACCTTCTACTGTGCTAAGTATGATTCACACCAGTGGAGAGTTTTAGCCCAAACTCAATTACTTCATTTTTCTAGGATTCCTTGATAGTATACACAGTCAAATTATGCCTTGATCTCACTGCACATCTGTAACTGAACACTTAATCCACTTAAACTAAGGCGTACTAAAGATTGAAGCAAACAGTCCTAGCCAAATCCAAACTAAGCATCAGTGAACAGATGTTTGCTGAATAATGGTTGCTTGATCATACTGTTGTCACTTTGTTCACTTTGCTGATGTTCTAGAGTTGTCTCATGGGACACTAATTGATAATAGGCTGTCAGTATAGCCAGCTCTGGAGGCATTATTGAGCACTTACAGGAAACTGCTATAGGTTGCTGATATCTGATGGGAAGGTAAATCAACAGTAAAGAACCAAGAGACTTCTTGGCTGAAATTCAGGCTGCTACTATATTTTCTTCTTAAATGTGAAGCTATATTAAATAAAGTCTTTTTTATAAAGGAAACCATAGAGCTGCAACAGAATTTCTTTCTCCCAGGAAGTAATTTTCTGGGCTTTATATTGTGGCAAAGGAAAACAATTTGTTTCAGAATGTGAATCATAACTGAGTGTACATGAACATATGCCAGAAATTGAAGGTAAGGTCAAAGCGTCACAATATTCAGAATTAGAATGAGGATTAAAAATTCAAGAAAACACACACTTTCAAGTGATGATCAAAATATTCAAAATTTGCAGAGTAGAGACATGAGGTTGAGTGGCTTTCTCTTATTTCTACTTTTTATGTGCTTTTACACGTTTCTTACATGTTTATATGTAGTGTCTTATTTGCTGATTATAGAGCCATACAGAGTGGGAACTGACCTTTCTGTCCAAGCAGTCCATGCCGACCATAATCCCAAACTAAATAGTTCCATTTGCCTGCACTAGACCAACGTCCCTCCAAACACATCTTATTCATGTATTTCTTCAAACGTCTTTTAAATGTTGCAACTGTACCCACATCCACCTCTTCCTCTAGAAGTTCATTCCACACATAAATCACTCTCTATGGAAAAAAAATTGCCCCTCATATCTTTTTTAAATCTTTCTCCTCTCACTTTAAAAATATGCCCTCTAGTCTTGCAATTCCCCAAACTAGGGAAAAAAGATCGGCCATTCACCTCATCTATACCCCTCACAATTTTAAAAACTTCTATAACGTGACCCCTCAACCTCCCACGTTCCAGTGAAAAAGTTCCTGCCTATAAGCCTTTCCTTACAACTCACACCCTCCAATCCCATCAACATCTTCTCTGGTAAATCTTTTTCTGAACACTTTCCAATTTAATAATATCCTTCCAATAACAGGGCAACCAGAACAGGACACAGTACTCCAGAACAGGACACAGTACTCCAGAACAGGCCTCACACATCCTGTACAATCTCAATGTAATGTCCCAACTCCTATACTTAAAGGTCTAAACAACTAAGGCAAGTGTGCTAAACATCTTAACCACCCTGTCTACCTGTGACATAAACTTCGAAGAATTATATACCTGAACGTCTAGGTCTCTCTGTTCTCCAACACTATTCAAGGTCCTACTTTTAATATCAAATTCCCATTTTGTCTAGGAATCAATGTCTAAGGCGTTCCCAGCTGTTTTTCAGTATGTTCAAGGGAACTGATGAGGGAACATTAAACCATGGTAACTCAGTCTGTGACAGAGAGGCCTGTCAGTTTTCCTGTTGAGACTATCACCAAGGTTTACATTTCATTCAAAATCAATCTGAACAGTTGGCTGTTTGAGCAATTGACAAAATAGGTGCTGTGGTGGGCTTTTTAGAGTGGCAATGCTTGCAGGTGTGTTTGAATATGAAACAAATCCAAATTTTAAGTATAAACATTATTGGCATGATACAAGCAATAGTAGTTTCACAACTGCTGATCAGGTGTTGAGTAACAGTTTGCACTTTTGCATTATTAAGAAAGTTAAACATTCCATGTGATTAGGCATTCTTCATTTCCATTAAATAGGTTCTAGGTTTCTTAGTTGTGCAAAAATAGAAAGCCAAACGTCACAGGTTTGTCTTAGCAGTTGAAGGATCATCTTCAAGAGGAGGGTTTACTTTGCTTGGATTATAAAAGTTTCTTCTCAGATCTGTAGGTAAACAGAAATAGTCTTATGAAGGGCTAAAAATGCAAAACAGATGAATTACTTTGCTCACTTTGTGCAGTGACAGAATAAATAAATTGCTGAATATTTTCCGTTTTTTGTTTCCATAGATATATCAACAACATTGCCCAGCCTACTACGATTTTGAAAAATTGCCCGAGAAAAAAAAATTCCTGGAAAAAGAAATGGATTCACAATATCATTGCTCACCCATCATAAGGCGACACTGTGAACTATATATTCCTCTGTTCCACTCTAAATCAGGAAGAGTTAAGAAGAGCTTCTTCCCTGCTGTTATCAGACTTATGAACAGACCTCTCAAATTAGACTTGATCTTTCTCTGCACATTCAACACTATATTCTGCATTCTGTTCTATTAGAATCACAGAGTCCCTAAAGTGTGGAAGCAGGTCAATCAACCCATCAGGTCCACACTAACCCTCTCAAGACCAGCCCAAGTAGACCCATCCTCCCTGCCCTATACCTGCAACCCTGCATTTCCCATGGATAATCTGCCTAGCCTGTACATCCATGGACACTAATGGCAATTTAGCACGACCAATCCACCTAATCCTACACATCTTTTGACTGTGTGGGGGGAAACTGGAGCACCAGAGAAGGCCCAAGCAGACACGGGGAGAATGTGCAAACTCCACACAGACAGTCACCTGAGGGTGAAATCAAATCCAGGTCCCTGGCTCTGTGAGACAGCAGTGCTAACCACTGAGCCACTGTGCTGCCCAAATTACCCTGACGTACTGATGTCGGGATAACAAAGTGTGGAGCTGGATGAACACAGCAGGCCAAGCAGCATCTCAGGAGCACAAAAGCTGACATTTCGGGCCTAGACCCTTCATCAGAGACTTCTGTCAGGTATGATTTGTCTGGTTAGCATGCAAAAGAATATTTTTCACTGTATCTCAGTACATATGACAATAATAAATCAAATTAAGTTAACCCAATCAAACAACAGGGAAAGCATTCATAGCCCAATCTCAGTCTTTTTTACCTAATTCCACCCAGGCTAGATACAAGCCTTCACTGTGAAATGCCTTACAATGAACTCACCTGGCAGTTTTAGTTTTCTGCAACAAGTGTTACAGTGATGTTTTACTGTAAAATTTCTGATTGCTTCTTCTCCTAGGTTAGCTGGTCCAAACACCATATCTCGTGATCTAAGTATCAAATAAATGGGTGGGGATTTAGTTAAAGAAAATTACATGTGTGGAAAATAATCAAAGAGATTTATTCATATTTACCAAACATGTTTTCAACTAGATTTATTGATTCTCCAACGGTCTGCTAGACAAGCCATACATTTCAAACCTTCTTCCAACATTTCAGAATTTAAAAGCAAAGGGTCTGTGTTCTGCAACAAATCTTGTGTGCCTTCTAATGTTCTCAGTGATAGGCATTTGTTAGCTGACCACTTCTAGGTGTCACTTTGAACGACAGTGAATGCTTTGGTAACCATTTGGTCCTTTATTGTTGCTGGTACGGCATTAGAGATTGAGGGGGTTCGGTAGGAAACGTAGTGACTTTGATAGGTTTCCTAAAATAGTCATGTTCTCCTTAACATGTCAATATGTCCCTTGATTGGTAAAACAGCAGTTTTCTCGCCTAGCTGTATCTCAGTCCAGGAAGAATGAGAAAGCTCAACCTTTTCATGTGGGGGGCCCTTCACTAAGATTGTAAAATTTTCTAAGACAACTTAAGAAAATTGTTGAGTCAAAGATTTGTAAGCACATACAAATTTAACTTACGTTTTTTCTTCAGCTTTAATAACGGATGGGTCAGTAAGATTTTCTCCAACACCTTAAGTGAAAATAAAAGACAATTATTGAACTTGTCTACCAAATAATTGTTTACAAGTAATAAAAGTTAGGATGTAATTTGTAAAAAAGAAATCCTTGCAAAGATATAATAGAAAACAGATGCAATATCAGTTATTTCTTAATTGTTTACTTCCATTCAAAGCATTTAAGAGATAGATTTTCACACCTGTTTGTGGATCATGCTGGCAGCTGTTTGCACTATTTTCAGTAGAAGAAGGTTGATCCAATCAGGACCATACAAATGCCAATTAATGACCATCTCTAAGAAGAGAGAATCCAGCTATCACCCTTCAAAATGCCATCACCATCAATGAATCCCCTCTACCAACATGCTAGGGGTTACCAATGACCAGAAGCTGAACTGGACTAGCCATATAAACATTGTTACCACAAAACGGGCCAGAAGCTGTGAGTAAATCAGCCTTGACTTCCCAGTTGCCTGTCCACTATCTACAAGGTACAAGCCAGAAATGTGATGAGTGCAACTCCAGCAATAACCTTGACACCATCCTGTACAAAGTAGTCTGCTTTACTGATACCACATCTTTAAACATTCACTCCCTGCTCTGCTCAATATTGGGAGCTTGCACCATCTATAAGACATCCTGCAGAAACTCACTAAAGTTCCTTAGAAAGCACCTTCCAAATCCATAATCACTACCATCTATAAGGAAAAGGTCAGCAGACACATGGGAATTCCACCACCTGCAAGTTCCACTCCAAACCACACACAACCCAGATTTGGAAATATATCACCACTCCTTCTGTGTCACACAATCAAAATGTTGGAATTCCTTCACAAACAGCAAAATGCACCTATCTTCAGCACATGCGATGCAGCAGTTCAAGGAAGCGGCTCATTACCACGGAGCAATTTGGGATGGACAATAGATGCTGGCACAGCCATTGATACCCACATCCCATGAATGAATGAATTAAAAAATATTCTGGTATGTTGCATCACCAAATGTTGGGGCAGCAAGTGATTAGGAAGGCAAGTGGAATGTTGCCATTTAGTGTAAGGGGAATGGAATAGAAAAGGATGGCTGCTTAGTGGCTGTCATGTAGAACATTGGTGCAGTCATCTCTATAGTACTACATACAGTTTTTGTCTCCTTTTTTAAGAATGGATGTGAATGCATTACTGGCAGGTCAAAGATGGCTCACTTCACTGGCATCTGGGATGGGGGATTACCTTATGAAGAAAGATTGGACAGGTTGGATTTCTTTTCACTGAAATTTAAAAGAATGAGAAATAGTATTATTGAGATATAAAAGACAGGCTAAGTACTAAAAGAGTAATACCCCTGTGTGAAAGACTGGAAAAAATCAGTGGACTTGGTATAAGACTGTGACGAGAAGGATAATTTTCTTTCAGAGGGACACGAAGTATTGAAATAGTCTTCCCCAGAAAGTGGCGTTGACCAGTCTTTAAATATTTTTAAGGCAGAGGTGAATACAGCCTTAACTTTAAGAGAGTCAATTTCAGAAGGCAGTTGATTAGTTACCATGTATTACGCCATTTAATAAAATATGATCCCGTTGTGTTTGTGGTGGTATATTAACATAGATAGAGGATTGTCTATCTAATAGAAGACAGAGAGTTGGGATAAAATGGCATAGGGATCAATTATTTACAATATATATTATTGACTTAGATGAGGATGAGGAAAGTGAATGCACCAAATCCAAGATTGTAGACGACACAAAAATAAGTGGGAAAGCAAGTGGTATGGATCACACAGCCTACAGACGAACTTTGGCAGGTTAAGTTGTTTTGTAACATTCTGGATTCAGGCTCTTCTAAGTCAATTTCCAGTTGCATTACATATTTATTTATATCCATAATGTACAAGAAGGATTTAGATTGAACTGAGGGGCTTGATACTTGCTGATCAGTAATTGAAATCAAATCACTGAATTGTACTTAGATTTGATTTAGTGAGACACACTCCGAACCCAGTAACATGGATAAGAATAAGGACCAAGAGGATTTTGGAGTGTACTAAGACTAATTCATACAATGCTAAAGGCAGAACTTTTCCATTAACAGCAGGCATATCCCAGTCTCACACACTGGATGTGAGTTTGCTCGCTGAGCTGGAACGTTAGTTTTCAGACATTTCGTCACCATTCTAGATAACATCATCAGTGAGCCTCCGACGAAGCGCTGGTGTTATGTCCCGCTTTCTATTTATCTGGTTAGGTTTCCTTGGGTTGGTGATGTCATTTCCTGCATTGGTGATGTCATTTCCTGTTCTTTTTCTCAGGGGATGGTAGATTGGCTCCAAATCAATGTGTTTGTTGCTGGAGTTCCGGTTGGAATGCCATGCTTCTAGGAATTTTCGTGCGTGTCTCTGTTTGGCTTGTCCTAGGATGGATGTGTTGTCCCAATCAAAGTGGTGTCCTTCCTCATCTGTATGTAAGGATACGAGTGATAGTGGGTCATGTCGTTTTGTGGCTAATTGATGTTCATGTATCCTGGTGGCTAGCTTTCTGCCTGTTTGTCCAATGTAGTGTTTGTCACAGTTCTTGCAAGGTATTTTGTAGATGACGTTCGTTTTATTTGTTGTCTGTGTAGGGTCTTTTAAGTTCATTAGCTACTGTTTTAGTGTGTTGGTGGGTTTGTGGGCTACCATGATGCCAAGAGGTCCGAGTAGTCTGGCAGTCATTTCGGAAATGTCTTTGATGTGGGGGAGGGGGGGGTGGGAACAAACACTACATTGGACAAACTGGCAGAAAGCTAGCCACCAGAATACATGAACATTCACTAGCCACAAAACGACATGACCCACTATCACTCGTATCCTTACATACAGATGAGGAAGGACACCACTTTGATTGGGACAACACATCCATCCTAGGACAAGCCAAACAGAGACACGCACGAGAATTCCTAGAAGCATGGCATTCCAACCAGAACTCCATCAACAAACACATTTATTTGGAGCCAATCTACCATCCTCTGAGAAAAAGAACAGGAAATGACATCACCAATGCAGGAAATGACATCACCAACCCAAGGAAACCCAACCAGATAAATAGAAAGCGGGACATAACACCAGCGCTTCGTCGGAGGCTCACTTATGATGTTACCTAGAATGGTGACCAAACATCTGAAAACTAACCTTCCAGCTCAGCGAGCAAACTCACATCCAGAACCTCAACCTGAGCTACAAATCTTCTCAAAACTCGCTAGTTTCACACACTTTTTGACAGTGATCCCGATGTATCATATACATTAAGAGCCAGAGATTATTGTATCCAGTGCAGAAATATGCAATACCTTCTCACCACATCTGAAATTTCGACATCTTTAACATGGTTGACCAACAATGTTTCTCCTTGATTGTTTAGATGAGTGAAACTATCTTATATGATGCTTCTTCTTACCTATACACGCACAGGTAGTGAATCTCCAGAAATGTTTTCTGTTTTACACCTTCACTGTTACCTCTAGGCTCTCTGAAAGATCTATTCATGGCCTGCTCCTGTACTTCATCTACACACTCACCCTCAGAAATGCTAACTGAAGATAACAGCATTAGATTCCATTGTATGCCTTCAGCAACAAGTTCCATCTCTCAAACAATACATTTTTTGCAATAAGTTAGTCTTTATCTCCCACAGAAAGGTTTTGTGAGAAGGATTTTCAGGCCAGTGGATGGATCATGCTGGATACTCTTGCAGTGAGTTCTTCATTTGAAAGAAGATTGATCCAGCAAGCTCAACTAGGATTAACACTTTATCCGATATAATGGGAACTGCAGATGCTGGAGAATTCCAAGATAATAAAATGTGAGGCTGGATGAACACAGCAGGCCCAGCAGCATCTCAGGAGCACAAAAGCTGACGTTTCGGGCCTAGACCCTTCATCAGAGAGGGGGATGGGGTGAGGGAACTGGAATAAATAGGGAGAGAGGGGGAGGCGGACCGAAGATGGAGAGTAAAGAAGATAGGTGGAGAGAGTATAGGTGGGGAGGTAGGGAGGGGATTGGTCAGTCCAGGGAAGACGGACAGGTCAAGGAGGTGGGATGAGGTTAGTAGGTAGGAGGTGGAGGTGCGGCTTGGGGTGGGAGGAAGGGATGGGTGAGAGGAAGAACCGGTCAGGGAGGCAGAGACAGGTTGGACTGGTTTTGGGAAGCAGTGGGTGGGGGGGAAGAGCTGGGCTGGTTGTGTGGTGCAGTGGGGGGAGGGGATGAACTGGGTGGTTTAGGGATGCAGTAGGGGAAGGGGAGATTTTGAAACTGGTGAAGTCCACATTGATACCATTAGGCTGCAGGGTTCCCAGGCGGAATATGAGTTGCTGTTCCTGCAACCTTCGGGTGGCATCATTGTGGCAGTGCAGGAGGCCCATGATGGACATGTCATCTGGAGAATGGGAGGGGGAGTGGAAATGGTTTGCGACTGGGAGGTGCAGTTGTTTGTTGCGAACTGAGCGGAGGTGTTCTGCAAAGCGGTCTCCAAGCCTCCGCTTGGTTTCCCCAATGTAGAGGAAGCCGCACCGGGTACAATGGATGCAGTATACCACATTGGCAGATGTGCAGGTGAGCCTCTGCTTAATATGGAAAGTCATCTTGGGGCCTGGGATGGGGGTGAGGGAGGAGGTGTGGGGACAAGTGTAGCACTTCCTGCGGTTGCAGGGGAAGGTGCCGGGTGTGGTGGGGTTGGAGGGCAGTGTGGAGCGAACAAGGGAGTCACGGAGAGAGTGGTCTCTCCGGAAAGCAGACAGGGGTGGGGACGGAAAAATGTCTTGGGTGGTGGGGTCAGATTGTAAATGGCGAAAGTGTCAGAGGATGATGCGTTGTATCTGGAGGTGGGTAGGGTGGTGTGTGAGAACGAGGGGGATCCTCTTAGGGCGGTTGTGACGGGGGCGGGGTGTGAGGGATGTGTTGCGGGAAATACGGGAGACGCGGTCAAGGGTGTGCTTGATCACTGTGGGGGGAAAGTTGCGGTCCTTAAAGAACTTGGACATCTGGGATGTGCGGGAGTGGAATGTCTTATCGTGGGAGCAGATGCGGCGGAGGCGGAGGACTTGGGAATAGGGGATGGAATTTTTGCAGGAGGGTGGTTGGGAGGAGGTGTATTCTAGGTAGCTGTGGGAGTCGGTGGCCTTGAAATGGACATCAGTTACAAGCTGGTTGCCTGAGATGGAGACTGAGAGGTCCAGGAAGATGAGGGATGTGCTGCAGATGGCCCAGGTGAACTGAAGGTTGGGGTGGAAGGTGTTGGTGAAGTGGATGAACTGTTCGAGCTCCTCTGGGGAGCAAGAGGCGGTGCCGATACAGTCATCAATGTACCGGAGGAAGAGGTGGGGTTTGGGGCCTGTGTAGGTGCGGAAGAGGGACTGTTCCACATAACCTACAAAGAGGCAGGCATAGCTGGGGCCCATGCGGGTGCCCATGGCCAACCCCTTAGTCTGTAGGAAGTGGGAGGAGTCAAAAGAGAAATTGTTGAGTGTGAGGACGAGTTCAGCTAGGCGGATGAGAGTGTCGGTGGAGGGGGACTGGTCGGGCCTGCGGGACAGGAAGAAGCGGAGGGCCTTGAGGCCATCTGCATGCGGAATGCAGGTGTATAGGGGCTGGACGTCCATGGTGAATATGAGGTGTTGGGGGCCAGGGAATTGGAAGTCCTGGAGGAGGTGGAGGGCGTAGGTGGTGTCACAGACGTAGGTGGGGAGTTCCTGGACCAAAGGGGAGAAAATGGAGTCCAGGTAGGTGGAGATGAGTTCAGTGGGGCAGGAGCAGGCTGAGATGATGGGTCGACCAGGGCAGGCAGGTTTGTGGATTTTGGGAAGGATTTTGGGAACCGCCCTAAGAGGATCCCCCTCGTTCTCACACACCACCCTACCAACCTCCGGATACAACGCATCATCCTCCGACACTTCCGCCATTTACAATCCGACTCCACCATCCAAGACATTTTTCCATCCCCACCCATGTCTGCTTTCCGGAGAGACCACTCTCTCCGTGACTCCCTTGTTCGCTCCACACTGCCCTCCAACCCCACCACACCCGGCACCTTCCCCTGCAATCGCAGGAAATGCTACACTTGCCCCCACACCTCCTCCCTCACCCCTATCCCAGGCCCCAAGATGACATTCCACATTAAGCAGAGGTTCACCTGCACATCTGCCAATGTGGTATACTGCATCCATTGTACCCGGTGCGGCTTCCTCTACATTGGGGAAACCAAGCGGAGGCTTGGAGACCGCTTTGCAGAACACCTCCGCTCAGTTCACAACAAACAACTGCACCTCCCAGTCGCAAACCATTTCCACTCCCCCTCCCATTCTCTAGATGACATGTCCATCATGGGCCTCCTGCACTGCCACAATGATGCCACCCGAAGGTTGCAGGAACAGCAACTCATATTCCGCCTGGGAACCCTGCAGCCCAATGGTATCAATGTGGACTTCACCAGTTTCAAAATCTCCCCTTCCCCCACCGCATCCCTAAACCAGCCCAGTTTGTCCCCTCCCCCCACTGCACCACACAACCAGCCCAGCTCTTCCCCCCACCCACTGCATCCCAAAACCAGTCCAACCTGTCTCTGCCTCCCTAACCGGTTCTTCCTCTCACCCATCCCTTCCTCCCACCCCAAGCCGCACCCCCAGCTACCTAATAACCTCATCCCACCTCCTTGACCTGTCCGTCTTCCCTGGACTGACCTATCCCCTCCCTACCTCCCCACCTATCTTCTTTTCTCTCCATCTTCGGTCCGCCTCCCCCTCTCTCCCTATTTATTCCAGTTCCCTCTCCCCATCCCCTTCTCTGATGAAGGGTCTAGGCCCAAAACGTCAGCTTTTGTGCTCCTGAGATGCTGCTTGGCCTGCTGTGTTCATCCAGCCTCACATTTTATTATCTTAACACTTTATCCACCACCTCTCTTGCCTGCTCCCACCTACCCCACCCCCATCTCTCCCCTATCTGTTTTTGAGTCCTGCCCAAGAGCCAGTTGTGGATTAAACAATAGTTTCCGTGGTAGTTTCCAGTGATCTTTCAGAAACGCAATTTCCTCAGTACCAAGTGCACTCTCTTCATGGCCAGTCTTAGCATGTGGTAGGTAGTGCAATTAAAACTCAAACTAGATATCAGGCCATCTCTATGTAGCAGGTGAGCAGTGCCTGATCTTTGTATGGCACGACTGTCAGAACATTTTGTTTTTGATTCTGCTATGGGTCCACATGAGCCTAATTAATAGGTTATGAATGAACTTGAAGACTGTAAAATTACCAGAAAACATATTGAGGAAGCAGCTTCTCTTTCTGAGTCCATTACACAGGTAAGTACACATTTATGTTTGTTGGCATATTCTGCGGCTCATCGGCTACACTATTGAAGCACATTGCAGCTTCTCTCTCAGACCACTGAGTTAAGAATGCAGTTGAGTAACAACAACATTACCGGTACTCAAAACATCCTGTCAATTCAGGTCAGCTTCCGCATTGCCCCCTTAGTTGAGCAGGTTAAACTTGTAATTCATAGAATATGTACAGCGTGGAAAGAGGCCATTTGGCACATCAAGTCCACACTGAACCTTTGAAGAGCATCCCACTGAGACCCAGCCCCCAACCTATCCCTCTAACCCTGTATTTCCCATGGCTGACCCATGCAGCCTGCACACCCCTAAGTCGCTACAGACTATTTAGCATGGCCAATCTACTTTGCCTGCATTTCTTTGTACTATGGGAGAAAACTGAAGCACACAGGGAGGCAGTCAACCAAGGCTGAAGTTGAACCTGTGTCTCTGGTGCTGTGAGACAGCAGGGCTAACCACTGTACCACCTGGTAATTGGTCTGCTCTGGGGTGGCAAGTGCTTCTTGCTCACCCCAGAGGATAACAAATACGCAAGGGCTTTAGTGAAAACCTTCTATCAAAAATATAGAAAGACACAAGCCATTGTAATTTTGTCCAAATGAACGGCCCACACTAACCTTGCAAGTCCAGGACGAGTAGTTCCCCTCTTGTGTATTCATACGACCAATGAGAAAAAGCTAACATGGTCTCTTCCAGCAGATTTGTCGGAATTAGTTCATCTCCATTGTTGTTGTTGTACTTTCTGAACTGACCATTCATGTATTTTTCCATTGTTAACCATTGATTAGCAGAATGGCAATAAACCAGGAAAACTTCCAGAAACCTCATAAAACAAAGAAGTGACATTTTTTTGTTTATTAAAGTAAATCCTATGCCTTTTCTCAAAAGATCATTTAGGAGCTCTCCTGAAAGTTAGTAAATACCCTGCCCTTTGTCCTGTTGAAACATGCAGACCTTAAAGGACCTGGGGATAATATATATTTTTGCTATATTAGCTGAAGTCAATAACAGCCCAACATTTGACCTCAGCTTTACTCGTCTACTGAGGTGAGAAAAGAACAGGGCAGAATTCTCATTTTATGGCACAAATTTTAATCCTGAAAACCAGATGCAATGCTAAAGTGTCAATGCTTAAATGTATTAAGGAGGTTGCCAGTTTGATTTTAGTTTGACTTTGAAATGTAATGCCAGCCAATTAGATTTCCCTGGATTTATGAAGATAACCTAGGTGAGGGGTTGTTGGGTTGAGGAGATACTTTGTCTTTCTACTTATCTGTTCAATCGAATGTGCACGGCTGGACAAACCCAGGATTAGATACCAGTTCACCTCAAACCCCTTCAAATCAACCACACTCCCAACTCCCCTGTTCCCACACCCACTCCATATTGCCCTGATCCATTCCCATAGGTTTCTGATCTGCCATGACTACCAAGGGCTCTGAATTTTTCTAAACTCCAGCTTTTCCTATCCCCCATGAACCTGATTTTCCCACCAGGGGAACTAACTATCTCCCAATCCCAACTCAAAGGCTACCCACTCTCCACACCGATCTTCTTCCACCACAGGCTTCTGGCCTCCCCTGAGGGCTTTGACACACACACCCCAGGAACCTCCAATCCCTTAGGCCATCATAATCTCCACTACCATACCCAATTCCTTTGATGGGATTCTTCCTTATACTCTTCCACACATCCAGAAGTGGACTCACCCACTCCCCTTGGGAGCTTAGGATCGGCACTGGAATAACCATAAAGATGAAGTTAACACTCAGCAGTATGCGATGTCGTCCTAACTGCAGCTTTTCCCACACCCTATTGAGTACTCTTGGGTGGTCAAGAAAGTTAAAATTCCCTCTCTTACCTTTATCAAATGATCAATACTCCATGGAAGTTATTTAAGGACAAATATGACAGCCCTGAATCTACCAACGAAAGCTCAACATGTTTCAACAGTATTTGTTCTGGAAGACCAATCAGTATGTATTTACTGAAAAAAATTAGAGCTTCAAACAAGTCTGCAACCTTTAAGGCCCAATACCCTCCAGAATATCTGTGCCTCCTGAGCTACTCACTAAACCATTGGCTGCTGTTCCTTCAGCTGATGAGGTCATACAGTCTGGATTCTTCTTGTGAAACATTTCCACCTCTCTATCTTTCCTCCTTCCTTTAAGATGTTCCTTCAAATTAATTTTTAATGAAGACTGGTTGAATATCATCTCATGTGACTTAGTATCAGACATTATCCTCTCTGTATTCCAACACAATGGTTGCAGTCCCCACTCTTAGTTTTCATATTTTCCTCTCCCATTTGTTCCTAATAACTCCTTCACTCCCTCCCTTAACATTTACTGCCCAAGGCCCCAGAGTCATGCAGCGCTAACTGTGGCCGAACCCCTTGACTCAGATTGAACAGTGTCCTTGACTGAGAGTGGTAGCATTCTCTGAATGACCGCAGATCCCCTTTCACTCAGTTAGGAAGTACTTTCAGATGTGGCCATTTGCTGTTGCCATGGAGGCTGTGTCATAGATGTAGTTTGTTGCCTTACAGGAGTATATCCACCTCCTTGACTTTTCAGTGCAGACATGCAACACAAGCTACCTGATGTTTAATCAGCGCTAAAAGACAAGGCAAGGCAGAAATGTTGTCTGTCCAAGTAAACACAAAGTAAGTAAATGCTAAGAAAGCAGGTTAAGGACCTTGAGTTGTAGCCTATATAGAAGGACAAGATGGATGAGTGCCCTTGATAGGAATATTGCAACGTAAGGTGTCGGTGAATTCCAATGTTGACTGCTGATCGAAGGTTGACCACGATGATGCGGTGAGACTGGTATGTTGCCAACACCAACTCTGTGGACAGAGAGATGCAGCCACTCACTCCCCATGAAGCATGTCAGTAGATGTTGGCGAATGATGGCTAACAAGGAGGCCCAAAGTTGCAGCCAACAGGTAACCACTCAGACTAGCTGACATCAGCTAGTTTCTCACCGGTAGCCAGGAGAATTGTAAAATGCAGATAAATTAGGTGAGATTAGCTAATAATAAGATGTAAATACATGGTAATAGGGTCCTGACTGCTTACCAGCAGGATTTTCATCCAGCTGATGAAACATTAAGGAAAAACTCTTTCTCTTGATGTCAAGAAACTCATTTTTCTATTGTTTGCTGCCTTTTCCCCAAATTTCCTGCTAATTTCCAACTGCTCAAATGCTGGTAAAAGTCCACCACATGTATGTGATGCGGCACATCCACCAAATAAGATTCAACCCAAAAATGTATCAATAAGTTCTCTGACAGTGGGGACTGCCGATGCTGGAGAATCTGAGATAACAAGATATAGAGCTGGATGAACGCAGCAGGCCAAGCAGCATCAAAGGATCAGGAAAGCTGACGTTTCAAAAAAATGGGTCTAGACCCGAAACATCAGCTTTCCTGCTCGGCCTGCTGTATTCATTCAGCTCTACACCTTGTTATCTCAAAAAATTCCCTAACTTTTTGTGCTATGAGCACAAAAATGCTTTTTGTTAACTGAAAAGCATAACTGTTTTAATGTCTAACACATGATTTGTGAAAACTATTTTGATATACCTTTGCTACTGTGTTACAAACTAAAATATAATGGAAAATATATAAGGTGACAAGCAGTTTGTCAAAACATCAGAAACTTTCCAATTCTCAATTAAATCTAAAATCAGAGAACAAAACCGTTCATTTGGAGTTCTCTATCAGCTAACATTTTACACAAATGTTATTTAATGGCATAGTCTTTTCTTCATTGCCTCCATTTAACACTGTCGCCATTTTGTTATTTTATTGGTGGGTTGGTAAGTGAGCCAACGTATTCTCCTTACTACAAGAGGAATTTTGCTATCCTGATTGTTGCCTGAATTTGCTTAGGGTCCACAATCATTTTATGTTAGAATTCCGGCTACTGTGAATTTTTAGTGAATTTTTGCACTTTGGAACGTCGGGGCAATTCAACAACACCAACAGTAACAGCAAATGGATGTTAGTTTCTTTAAACAGGTCAAGTTGTATTTTCTGGCTTCGTACTCAGTAGAAACTAGGGAGGAAGCATGCCAAAATGACTGAATGACTTGTGCACACTGTCACTGCTTGCAGTCGTTTCTTTCAGAATCCACTATATGGTCAGAATATCCACTGTCAAGAGATTAAGTAGCACTTAAAATAAAGACCTGCATTTATAATGTGCCTTTCATGACCTCAGGGTGTTCTAAAGAACTTCACTGCTTTTGAAGCATAATTGGACACACACCAGCCATCTTGTGCACAGCAAGCCCCGTATATAGCACTAAAATAAAAGGGCTGATAATCTGCTTTTAAGGATACTGCAGAAGGCTCCTGTTCTCTTTCAAATAATGGTGGTATCTTTTACATGTAAATGGCAGCACACCCTCAGTACAGCATTTGATTTATGTACACCAGTTTCTGGCATGACATTTTTAATTCACAAACGTGGCATGGTTGAACCACGGTTGAGAAATCGGGCTGAATTTTATCAACATCGAAGCAATGTGGGAATGATGCCATAGTTAGGACAATATGGTAAGAATAAAAACAATGAGATTTTCATTGTTGAGAAGAAAAAGTCAGATTTTCCACATAAGATTTTAACAATGATTGGTGTCTTTGCATGTACTAAACCTCATGTTACCCAGTATCGCCCTATTTATATACAGGATGCATTTTATTTTAGGCCATACGAAGACTGGGTGGTAACTTGAAAGTTTGAGCAGGTATCTGGCAGTGCAGCTCATCAGTGTAACCTCTCTGCATCCATCTTGGCCAGCATTCTCCAATATCTCATGGTACACTATGTGGGCAGTGGCCACCTGCACCCTCTGCCCAAGGACAAAGGCAAAGCACAAGCCTCACCACATCATTATGTTGCATTTGAGACTCACAATACACGTCACCTCTTCAATTCTGCAATTTTGGGACTCCCAACACCTTACATTGCAGTGCAGGCATGTGCAGGCATCCATTTCATACAACAGAACAGGGTGCAGCTCAGGGCTGTAGCTTGTTTTGATCCACACTTTACACTTACTTGGATGCTCACAACACCTCTAACTTAACATTATATTGCAGATTGAAAACCAGGTAGTTTTTAATGTACCATAGGGCAAAAAGACCAGAAGATATAGGAGCAGAATTAGGTCACTCAGCCCATTGAGTCTGCTTCGCCATTCAGTCATGGCTGATATGTTTCTGAATTCCATTCTCCTGCTTTCTCCCATTACCACTGATCCCCTTACTAATCAAAAACCTAACTATCTCTGTCTTAAATACACTCAATGATTTGGCCTCCACAGCCTTCTGTATCAATTAATTCCCAGATTGCAATTACTTCCCCAGATTACCCACCCTCTGATTGAAGAAATGCCTCCGCATCTCGGTTCTAAATGGTCACCCCGTCACTCTGAAGCTGTGGATTTTGAGTGCCAAAATGGAACAGTCATAAGCGTGGAAATGTTGGTGCAAGCCATTGTGCTACCTCAACATCATGCCTACAGCATGTGGCGGCTGCTTATTCAGCAAACACCCTTTATGAAACTCAACTGAATGGCCATGTCTAAAACTCAAAAGGGAGCAGACCTTAGAACATAGAACATAGAACATAGAACAGTACAGCACAGAACAGGCCCTTCAGCCCACAATGTTGTGCCGACCATTGATCCTCATGTATGCACCCTCAAATTTCTCAAATTAGTCCGATGAAGTGGTTTTATGGTCAATTAAGAGTCACTAAGCCCATCCCTAATCAGGAAAGTGAGCTGAATGAGCGAACAGGTAGTGCAGAGGGCAGGAACAGTGAGTAGCTTGGGAGGGTTGCGGGTGGCTGAGAATCATTGAGGGAAGGTGCTGTATGCAATAATAAGAGCAGTAGGCAGTGAGCCTCGATGGGAGTTGTGTGTATTGGTGGAGCCAGAATGAGCATTTGAAAGAAAAGAGAAGATGCACTTACCTTTATGGAGTGCAGAAGGTAATTAAACTTCTTGCAGCACTTCTGTATGTTTCTCTGAACAGCGAACGCTGCACTGACCTGAGTGGTGATTTCAGACCTGGCTAGTAGCACGTGAAATTGGGCGCAGCTGCAGAAATATGGTGCCCACTGCATAAACATTGGAAAGTTGCAGTGACAGTGAGTATGTCTGCTATCACTAAGCACACCTGTGCACATGGGTGGCACTATGGAGACATGCTGTGTACTTGATGAGGTAACCACCAGAGAACTGCAGGAGACAAGTCATTCGGCCTCACAGGACAAAACCCTCCACTAAACTCACAACCATGGCACTTAACCAAATTTAACAAAATTCAGCTGTTTTAAAATACAGATCCGGCTTTTTTTTGATGTACCTCATATTTCTGAATGGAACTTGGGTAGATTTTTGACGTCCATTCAGAAGTGGGAGCTGGTGAATGGTGTGAGACCTTTGATGCTACACAGATACTTGCACATTATAACATAATTTAGAAATCCAGCTTCTTACCGTGGAGTATAAGGAATAGTTTGGGGCTTCATTTGATTAAAAGTGTAAATGAGTTTCTGTGCAGCTCTTTGCTGCTGAATTTCCTGAAAGAAAGCAAAAGAAAAGAAAAACTCTTCAACAGGGAACAGAAGAAAAATCACCCTGTCAATACTAAGGTTTAAATTCTGTTTTACTGCACTTTGATCAAACTGTTGAAAAATGTTTAAAGATTCCTTTGTGCATGACAAAACTCTAAACATATTTACAAGAATATACTGCATACAGAGAATACAGAATATTCCCCTTAGTAAATTTTAATCTGAATTTTGATTTTTATTTCTTCAATATCTCATTCAGGACAGGGTACAACTCATAAGAGCTGGAGCAGGAGCAAGCCACGCGACAGCCAAAACTTGCTCATGTATTCACTATGATTGTAGGCCACCTTTTACATCATGTCTAATAATTGACCCTATCCTCATACCCTTAGTCATTTATCTTCTCAGTCTTGACTATACCCAAGCACAAAGAATCTCATGATGTAGAGAATTTCAAACATTAAAAGCTCCATGAGTGAAGAAGTTTCTTCTCATCTCAGTCCTAGGATCCCTTAACTTAATTCTAGGTGGGAAAGCAGCCATTCAACATCTGTCCTGTCAAGAATACTACACATTTAAACAAGATCACTCCTTGTTTTCTAAACTGCACAGAACAATAGGTTATTCCATTCAAACTCTGTATATAGGACATCTTTTATTTCAAAATTCAATTTAATGAACATGTTTTAGGTGAGGAGATGTAAACTGTACTCCATTTTCCAGGTATGTTCTCACCAAAACAGCAAGACTTCTTTACTGAGATAGTAGGAACTGCCTATGATGGAGAACCTGAGGTAACACGTTGTGAAGCTAGATGAACACAGCAAGTCAAGTAGCATCAGAGGAGCAGGAAAGTTTGATGCTTCAGGTCGAGACCCTTCTTCAGAAAACCTGATAAGATTTCTTTTCTCTTAAGCTCCAACACCCTTTTAATTATGGCTTACATACTATTTGCCTTCTTAATTATTTACAATACTTGGATATTAACTTTCAGTAATTTGCATATGTGAACACTTGTATACCTACATTTACTGGTGTCTTACAACTTTAAAAATCTGTTGGTCTAACCTTCTTCTAAAAGTTGATAATCCCACACTTCCTCACTGATTTCTTCATCTTTCATCTCTTGCTCAATCTTCACTCTATAGGTTGAATGTAATGCCCTCATCCTGACAGTAGGAAGAGCTGACAGGAGGGAACTTCTTCCACCTTCCAGCCTCTAGCTAATGAGGTCTTGGATCAGGAAAGGTTGTAGTGATTTTTATGCCCAATGCTCTAATTGAGGCCCTTAAATTAAGGAATGGTGCTTTTCAGAATATTATACAATAAGTAGGCGCAGGATTATAGCTTCTGGCTGTTTCTCCTCTTTCTCTGGAAGAATACATGAACAGTACCTAACAATCACAAACTGAGATGTAAGCAAGATTGTAGCCAAAGAGAAAGATGCTCTCTCCTATCACAGTTGTATGCATTTCTTGGCTATTTATATATAAATTGCTGAATACATAATAAATTACATTTACACCATTTAACACTCGGACCCGCATTTTCTAACATGCGTGACTCTCAAACTCAGTCTAAATCTTACAAAGGGGCTGTCAGAAGTGTGGTTTCATAGTAGTAAATATAATGGATAATGTGATTATAACTGTATTTCTGAGGATGCAAAGGAATGAAGATTTTAGCAAAAGAAATGCTGCAATGAATTGGTTTATGAGACACACATTTTAAAATCAAAAGGGCAAAAATGGAAGAGATTCCATTTCAAGCTGTCACTGGAGCTGGTGAAACTTAAAAAATTGGAAAAAAAATGTAAGTTGAAGAGTAGTGTGGATTTAATTTTAGCGAAATTTAATTTTCAAATCTGAAAGTCACCAAGGCAGATTTCCTCTTGGTGTTATGGTTGCTAGGGTGTCTGCAATCCAATTGGAACTTTTCAAAGCACTTGCAATAGTGTTTTTTTTAAAATCAAATTAACAACACATTTTGCTGCTGTTGCATTCAAATTGGATTAAATCCAAAACATCAAAAATCGATAATAAAATGTGAGGCTGGAAGAACACAGCAGGCCAAGCTTGGCCTGCTGTGTTCATCCAGCCTCACATTTTATTATCTTGGAATCTCCAGCATCTGCAGTTCCCATTACCAAAAATCGATAATTGGTTTAAGGGAGAGGGAGTTGGTAAATATTCTGACCCCTTTTCTGTATTCAATTCTGCAAAGTTCAAGATTTTGCTTAGTTATAAAATTACCCTTTTCTTCGGTGTTTTTTTTTACTTTTATGATACTCTTTTGGAAAAATGCCTGAGGAAAAGGAAACAGGAAGAAAAGGTTCAATTTAATTGTTTCCTTTTAAAATAATATTCTGCCTTCCTTCATGAACAAAATGTAGATCAGTTTGTTGAAAGTTGATCAACTCATTTATTATTTTTGTTGTTTTTCAAATACCAAAGAAAAGATGTTTCATGAAGTTAGAGAACAGATACATAAAGCATTGGAAATAAAACAGTTTAAAACAGATTTTGATTCTATATTAATTGGGAAAATTTTTTTTAAAAATGCATGCCAAAGAAGCGATGCAATTGCATGCAGATGAGAAGTTTCTTCTGTCCCCTTACCAACAAGCTGCAGCATCAGCATACCAAATTCATATCGCTAAATGAAGACTTAAGCATTATTATTATTATTGTAAGCTTCTAAATGGACAAATATGATTGGAAGCTCTAACCTATTGAGCTCCTCGGCAAAGTCAAAAGGATATTTTGAGTATCTTTTTTAGAAAGTAGACAATGGTTAGCTCCAGATGTCCATGAACATTTATGATGCAGCAAGCAATTCAGCAGTTGTAAAAAGCAAAGTACAGCATGGTAACAATTTGGGTTAATGGCTCTGCCTTTCACAGACTTTGCCTTAAGCATTCAGTTCATTTCACATCTTCCAAAATAAAGTGCTTGAGAAGTGGAGATATGAAACTTGCTTCTAAACAGATTGAGAGCATTTCTGTCTCTGATTTAAAATCACCATTATTGTTTCTGCAATTGGAACTGATGAAATTATTTGCTACAAGTTGCTATTTCAAGAACTCAAAGGGAAATTTAAAGCAACAATCAGATATTATTTTAGGAAAAAAGTGCCAACTGAATATTAAAAAAAGATTAGAGGAGAAATAAACGAACACTAACAAAAAACACTGCCACGTGAACATGGTATAATTTTTAAATGAACCCTGTCAGGCACAACTTACAGCGTTATGTATGCGAAACTAAAGCATCATTTAAAATGTTTTAAAAAAGCAACAGAATCTGAGATAACAAGGTGTAGAGCTGGATGAACACAGCAGGCCAAGCAGCATCTTAGGAACAGGAAAGCTGATGTTTCGGGCCTAGACCATGTAGTCTCTGGGATCAAATGGGAATGTTTGATTTCTGATTTAAAGACATTATCAGAATATTGTGTGAGACAGTGAAGTTTCTTCAAGGTTCATGAATGCATACGTACAACTGTGTAAGGGAGTACTTTAAAGTAGGAGATAGAGTTCAGGAGAAAACACACAACCAAAAGATGTAAATGAAATTGAGAGCTTTCTTTTCAAGAAGCTTTTTAGAGAACTGGATTTCAAGGTCTGGCCATTACCCAAGCTATTGTAGCCATGAGGGAGAGAAGTCAGTTTTATGGTTAATGTCTATGAAAGGGACCACTGATAATAGTCAACTATAAAGGCAGGCTAAGGAGTTACAACACAGGGACACTGAAAAGAAGACATTTTTAGATTTTGAATTGCTTGCGAGCTTCTAGCAGATGGAGATGAGACTCTCATGTACAAAGCTTTTAGTGCCTGCTTGAGGTATCCAGCAATAGAAACGTTGGGTGTAGTGGGCTGCTGAGAAACATCTATTTTTCTTGTCTCTTCACGCTCTTAACTAGTGATAGTGACCTCCATCTATCCATCCATTCCTCTACTCCCCACCAAAGCCCCACACTCTCCCCTTCAATTGATATCCAAGTCAAAGCTGGTCCTTTATATGTATCAGTTAAATTCAACAAATTTAGCAAATTAAACAGTTATTATTCATTACTCTGGGCATACTATCAAAATTCTTCCAATCCTGAGACTAGTGTAACTACTTTCTATCCTGTAATGAGCAAAGGACACAGTTTCTATAACAGGTGAAATTGTAAAATTTCAAATCACATCAGGAGAGAGGTTAAAGGAATTTAAAATTGTAACACACGTCCTTGTAAAATGAATATATGTGATCCTGAAGAAATCACTTTATAATACTTACGGAACACTGTTGGCAATATTAGCAGATAAAAACTTAAATATTTATAGGGATACAGATTAAATTCACAACATGCATCAGCAAAACAATAGGCTATGAATAAATACTTTTATATTGTGTGTGTGTGCGTGTGTGTGCGCGTGCGCGCATGTGAGTGTCTGCCTATTAATAGGGGGGTGGGAGAAGTTATTGAGGACTAAGGTGGTATATCCATTCACTGATGAGGGTTCCCAGGATCTCTGGCCCACAACCACACTATGTGAGGTGTGGAGGGGGGTGGGGTGCACTGGGGATGGGATTGTTGGAAATTTGTACTTAGAATTTTTAATGGTTATTTTATTCAGTTATGCAATGTGGGTATCTCTGGCTAGGCCAGTATTTACTACCCTTCCCCTATTACCAAGAGAGCAATTAAGAGTCAACCACATTGCTGTGGGTCCAGTGTTGCATGTAGGCCAGACCAGGTAAGGATAGTAATTTCCTACCCTAAAGGACAGATTGAACCAAATGGGTTTTTCCAGCAATTGACAATGGTTTCAAGGTCATCATTGTACTCTTAATTCCAGATTTTATTGAATTCAAATAATCTGTCATGGTGGGATTCAAACTCAATTCTCCAGAACATTACCTAGTTCTCTGGATTAACAGCAATAATACCTCTAGGCCATTGCCTCCCTTCGTCAGCAGCTCCTTTATTAGGGAACTGACAAACTATTCATTTTAAATAAATTCTCAGTGATCCTTTTCAGGGTTATATCCCAAGTTCCATTCCTGAGAGGAGTTGGCTTTGGCCTTGGGTATATCAGCTGTCAAACCTTTCATGAGCCCTTTGATGGTCAGGAAGACGGGGAATAGTTGCCCTAGGTATCTGGGCTCTATCTTTGCTCCTCAACTAGAAACTCTATTCCACACAAGTCCTACAGGAACTCTGAGGATAGATTGGAACCTAAAATATTTAAAGTATGAGCAGAAGTTACCAAGAGCATTGGAAATCTTTAGCCACATCCCCCACCCCTCAAAAATATTGAAAAGTCCTCCCATTCACGCTCAATCACTTACTCTCAGACAGAGATGGAGTACAGTTCCTTCACTAAAGATTTTCTGCCAGGTTTTAACTACTTCTGGCAGGAAGGACTTTATGATGTAAGTCTGCCCACTTTTCAGCACATCTTCCTCTGACCAAGTGCAGCACACCTTCATAGCCCGACGAAGACCTCCATCCATTTCTTCCTTGGAAAGGACATGGATCATGGCAGCCAAACCATGCTGAGACCAGGAGGACATACTCTTGTCCAGGTTCACTGGTGAACTCTCCTCCAATTTGTAGATGGTTACCTCCTCACCAGCTGCACAGGAATACAAAATGATAGCAGTATCTTCAACAGGTTAGCAACTGCAAAATGCAGTTGTAATAGTTAGTCTACTGGCAACTTTATGGTGTTCAAAAAGTGTGTACATTTTCAAACAACATGAATTAATTGCTCATCCAGATACTTCTGGGCACCACAGAGTTTTTCTTTACTCAAGTCCTGTTCAGGTACCAGTGAAGAAAACACATACCAGCTATGTAAGGATCAACTGATGCATGCTGTTGATTAGCTAAAGCACTTGTCTTCAAATCTATTGAGTAGCCAATTAAAGAAAACAAGTTATTTTTCAAGAATTCCTCTCTCCCTGCACAATGGAGAGCGGAAACAGAAAAAAAGAGAAAACAAAGGAAGAAAGTTTCACATTTTGATTTTAGGAAGAAACTACATCATTCGTTGTCTAAAATAAGTGGAAATCATAACATTGCAGTAGGAAAAATAACAGAGATACAAAATGTTACTGAGAAGATTATGAAGAATCATAGAATTCCCACAGCGTGGAAGCAGGTCATTCAGCCTTTTGGGTCCACACTGACCCTCCAAAGAGCAACCCACCTAGGCTCAGCCCGTACCCCACAACCCTGCATTCCCCCATGGCTAATCAACATAGCCTACACATCCCTGGACACTATGAGCAATTTAGCTTGGCCAATCCACCTAACCTGCACATCTTTGGACTGTGGGAATAACCTGGAGCATCCGGAGAAAGCCCACGCAGATACAAGGAGAATGTGAAAACTCCACATAGATAGCCACCCAAGGATGGAATCAAACCCAGGTCTCTGGCACAGTATGGTAACATTGGTAACTACCTAGCCATTGATCCACCCTTATTGGTTATTGGTTGGAACTTCTGACCACATATGCACTTTTGGTGCAAAGGGATGTCATAAATCATGAAATCACACAGCACAGCAAAAGAAAAAGCTATTACTCCCATTCCCTTGCTTTTACTCTGTAGCACTCATTTTCAAGTAAATGTTACATCGAATACTCATTCTACAAAAATAAAGCATTTGAGATAAATTAGGACCAGGACATTCGCATAGTGAAATCTTATCAATTTTAACATCTCAGCGCAAGTAATGCACGTGAGCCCCAATGTAATAAGCTGTACTGTACATAATCTTGATCAAATGCTGTCAATTGTAAGAAAATGCTAGACCTGTGCTTTCATTTCGCAGAACACACTGCCCAACAGTGCTGATTATCATTTTGTTCTCACAACAAGCAATCCCTGTCCCACAGGCAATAAGATCTTCAAATCAAAACAGAAGCATATTAGCATTACCAAAGAGATCAACGGGCGTGAATGGTATTGTCTGCGCAAGCCTCATTAAATTATTTCTTTCAACAGCTGCAAGAGAAAGAAACATATTTAAAACAATGTTAAAAGTTTAATGTCTTATTTTCCATTCTTCAAATGTATTTATTCCGACTTGTTGAAAACAAGCACCATTTCTTTAAGAGGGCAGTTAGACCAGCATTTCCATGATGAAACTTTATTCCCTCCCTATTAAGAAATATTTTTGCAGCTAATTCCTTTGATGAGGTCAAGCAGCCAGGCAATAGATAAAGGGGGGCAGATCTACATCTTATTAGTTTGATTCAAAATACTGAGCTATCATCTACACTCCACAGACACATCCTTAAAAGTCACCCAGTACCTCTGCATTGGAATACCTTTCCCTTACAAACCACAACTAGCTACCTTTTAGTAGCATTACTTAAAGACAGTCTGGCAAAGGTTGTAGTGAAGAGTGCTAAATTAGACTTGCATTTGCACAGGACAGGACAGGAAATGGAACAAAAAGTTATAATGTTGCTGTTAAATTTGGGAAGATTTCAAATACCCCAACTGTCACATTCTACCATGGTATACACCCCCACACAATCCTTCTAAATATGAGGGTTAATTCTTCTACTGTTCACCATATGTTGAAAACAAATTTTACTTCACTAAAACCTTATCACATTTGCCTGTTAACTTTTCAAAATTCTTTAATCGAGAGCTATTGAGCAAAAGATTTTCAAACCCACTAAAATCGTACAGCTGACTCTACCATGCTGAAGTATCCTGGAAAATTCCGCATTCAACAACAGAGTTTAAGTTCCAAGAAAAAGAAATCAAGTCAAAGCCTATGGGAAAAGCTAAGTTTGTGGCGCAAAAACTTTAGCGAAGATATAAAAATGCATCACGATAAATAAATTTAACCATGTTGTTATAAGATATGATGAGAAGGATTTTTCCATTTTGGGCAAGCATTGTCATTGGGTCAAATATGGACCCCAACCTGACACTGTGTTAGCAGCATTAAATTAACAGCAATTTTGACTGGACTAACAAATTAGAGGACAGTGCGTGCTTATTTAATTAATTTATCAAATAACTTAACTTAATTATGTGGGTGGAAGGCACTGCAGCCAGCCATTGAGGAAAGCAGCTCCATTTTGAGATAGCTTCTTATCACTTTTAAAAGATCTGATCTCAATATGCCACAGTTGCTAGACCACCATTGTGGAAGAGAAATCACTTTAAAGGGTGACCTGCAGTCACAGCTGCAACCAGTAGATGGAGTTGTGGTGGGAGGTGCGGTTAGGAGTCTTACTGTGGAGGTACAGAGTGGTTGTGGATCTGCCATCAAGAAACTGACTGGGTGTGTTTGAGGGGGCAGAGATACTTAATAGGCAATTCATTTCTATTTTAATTCATCATGAGATGTGAGTATCTTTGGCTGGGCCAACTTATATTGTCTATCCCTAGATGCCCTTGAGAACGTCGTGAGTTGCCTTCTTGAACTGTGGTAGTCCATTTATTGTAGATGGACCCACACTGCCTTCTGGGAGAGAGTTCCAGGAGTTTGACCCAATGACAGCAAAGAAACAATGATATATTTCCAAGTCAGGAGGGTGAGTATCTTGGAGGGCAACTTGCAGTTGGTGACCATGTATTTGCTGTTCTTGTCCTTTCAGATGGTAGGGGTTGAGGGCTTGGAAAGTGCTATCTAAGGAGCATTGGAGATTTTTTTTAATGGCCCCAAGCTAGCCAATCCAAAAATGGCTCAAGAGAATGGCTCAAAAGAAACATTGCAAGCTATACAATTTGATACAGTCTTGTGACCTGTGAGCAATAAATACTTAGTGATAATGGGAACTGCAGATGCTGGAGAATCCAAGATAATAAAATGTGAGGCTGGATGAACACAGCAAGCCCAGCTTTTGTGCTCCTGAGATGCTGTTGGGCCTGCTGTGTTCATCCAGCAATAAATACTTAGTTTGCTGAACTCAGAATAGATAAAAACAAATTTAATGAATTGTATTTGTTTTCTCCTTACCAGAATAATGGTAGTTCAGATCCTGAGAAGTTTTAAATGAGGTAACAAATGCTGAAATATAATGCATTATGAATATCAAGAGATAAATATCAACACAAGTACATTACTCTTATTGAGTTAAGTTTTTTTTTATTCTTAAATGTTTTTGTTCAGTGAATAAATACTTCTCAAGAAATTTGGATGAGTTAGCACAAGAGCTGCTGGACTGGTCAGCAGTCTGCAGCAATCTGCTGAATTAAATAATTTATCGCCCCATCAAGGGGATTGGAACCGATGACTTTGCCCAATTAGTTGCAGAGGAAACAGCTGTAATATAGACGGATTAAAGACTGTGTATTGCACAGTTCTACTTGGACCTTGCTTTCAGAAGAAATTACTTTTCCAATCTTTAACTCAACTATCTGTAATTTCAAGCAATATAGTCAATGGCAAATCCTCAATAATTAATATAAAAATTCATAAGTGGAGTCACTTCAAATACATATACATTTAAACATTCTAAATCCTGCCACTTACCATCAATAACACATGAATTTGACCTGTATGGAGTGTAAGCAACAGCACATAGTCACACAATGAAATACTGAAAATACATCAACAATTTACATGTACATAATGTACTTTACAAATCAAAAATCTTTCAGGACTCTTTACAATCCCAAAGGAAATTGCTTTTAGAATGTCTTTGAATATTGTCTTATAATCTCTGCTTTAGATACTGGAAGTAACATCGCACTGTCAACCCAACGACACCGAATGCATTATCAAATTTTGAGATTGAAAGCAACTTCACAAAAAGGTTTGCTGAAACATTTCAAGTAAAATCAGATTCTGCGAAATTGTAATAAATAACTTGGGTGAGAGATTTCCATAAGCCACTCTTCATGTGTGAGATAAGGTAAAAATCTACATCTGCTCGTGTAAAACAGTGTTTCCATTGCATCTCTGAAAAATGAACGTGGTGACAGCAATGAGAAAGATTCAGCACAATAACTCCAAATGTATCATAGTCAGGATCTGAGACACCATGGCAGGTTCACATGGAAGGACCACTAGTGCTGTCAGAAAGGGTAATAGAAGTAGTAAAATTCACAAAGGACTGGATCGCTCCATGAAAAGAATATCCTTGCAGGGCTATTAGGAAGAATTGTAAAATTGGAGTCACTAAATGCACTTTCCAAGAGCCAGCAGAGGCATAAAGAGTTGAATGACCTCCTCTTGTACAGTGTCATTGATTTATTTTTAATTAATTCACTGGATGTGAGCATCCCTGGCTGGATCAGCATTTATTGCCCATCCCCAGTTGTCTTTGAGAAGGCGGTAGTCAGCTGCCTCTTGAACTACGGCAGCCCATTAGGTGTAAGTACATCCATAATGCCAACAGGGGGAGAAAAGTTCCAAAATTTTGACCTAGCAACACCTAAGGAATGGCAATATATTTCTAAACCAGGATGGTGAGTGGTCTGAAAGAGAACTTGCTTGCTGTGGTGTTCCCTTGAATCAGCTGCTCTTGTCCTTCTAGATGGTAATAGTTTTAGGTGTGGAAGGTGCTGCTTAAGGTGCTTGGTGAATTTCTGCTGCAACTGAATGTCAGTGATGGACTGGCTCAACTTTTGTGGATGTGGTGCCAAACAAACATGCTGCTTTGTCCTGGATGGCATCTAGCTTACTAAGTGGTGTTGGAGCTCACCCAGCCAGACAATTGGAAAGTATTCCATCACAGTCCTGACTTGTGCCTTGTGGATGGCCGACAGGCTTTGGGGTGTCAGGAGGTGAGTTACTCACTGTAGAATTCCCAGCCTCTGACCTGTTCTTATAACCAAAGTACTTGCATGACAAGTCCATATTAGCTCCATGTCAATGATAACCTAAAATATGTTGATTGTGGGAATTCAGTGATACTCAAAATATTGAATGTCAAGAGGTGATGATGAGACGGTCTCTAATAGGAGGTAATCATTTCCCAGCATTGGCGTGGAATGAATATTACTTGCCACTTGTCAGTCTGAGCCTGGATGTTGTCCAGATCATATTGCATTTCGACATAGACTGCTTCAGCATCTGAGGAGTCATGAATGGCGCTGAACACTATATAATCATCAGCAAACATCTCTAATTCTGACCTTTATAATGGAGTGTAAGGTAATAGTGGAAGCAGCTGAAGATAGTTGGTCCCAAGATTCTATTTGACCAGACTATTAACAGTAATAACCAAAACAAAAATAGGCAAATTAAAATGGCAGGCAAACAGTCAATTGTTCAACCACTTCCTTTGACTCCAATATTGGGCATGGATACCATCAAAAATAGATTAGTGGACCATTACTTAATTGATAATTGTGGCTTATCTGCTCTGATATAACTGAGCTTTTGATGGATCATTCTCACTGTGGTTTAGCTTATGATTAAAATTAATTTGTAGTTGACTATCTGAATGATAATACAAGAATTGGCCTGTCCTGCAATCTGTTCTAGTAGACATTTCAACATAAAATTAATGTCATTTATAGCCTCCTCTGCAAATTGCTGGGGTAGATAGTACTGAGGTGGAAGAATCAATATAAAATTCGATCAATGTTAACACAAAGCTAAAAAAAGAAATGCATAAATAGGGAACACAGCAAAAGCCGGTGACTTACTGAACGGAAAACATTATGTTGTGACTGCTATAATACAAGGTGCAGTTGCAATGCTCGGGAGTTTTATAGCATGTCTCTCTCGGGAGTTTATTTTCATAGTCTGAGCATTTGCAAATATTAAACAGAGTTTCCTTGTATGCCAGCTAGCTGCTGACATCACCCAAATCCTCAGAGTCCAGCCAAACTGACTAACCACCTGCCCTGGTAAAAGGTAACAATGATTAATGGTCTAGGCCCGAAACGTCAGCTTTTGTGCTCCTAAGATGCTGCTTGGCCTGCTGTGTTCATCCAGCTTCACATTTTGTTATCTCGGATTCTCCAACATCGGCAGTTCCCATTATCTCTGATCAATGATTAATGCCATGCAAATTTGTTTCTCTTGAAAAAAACTTGCTGTATCTCAATCATTGTTTACCTATTACCCTCAGCAAGATCACCTACAGACAGAGGATCGATATCCACAAATAGTGATTAAAAATATAAGAAATAAGGTCAGGTGGAGGGCACAAGCATTGACACATCTAGATAACAGTGATCATAAAATGACTGAAATTTGCATTCAATTTGAGGGAGAGAGGAATAGATCGAAGACTTGCATTTTAAACTTATATAATGACAAGGATAAGAGCAGGAAAAGAGAGTAAACTGGAAAATTATGCTAAGCAATAAGTCAGTGGACATGTAAAAGAAAAATAATTGAGGAGACACTTCATAGCACTCAGCAGCAAGATATAATCCACTGTAGAAGATGCACTCGAGGAGAAGGATGCATCATTCATGGCTAAGTAAGAAAGTTAAAGATTATATCAGAATTGAAGCAAAAGCTTACAATTCCATGAAGATTAGTGGTAGATCAGGAGATTGAGTAGGATATTAAAAACATCAAAGAATAACTAATAAAATAAAATTTAAATAAATCTCCAAAGTTGGATGAAATGTGAGCCAGGCTGAGAGTGAGGCAAAGGAGGAAATAACAAGCATGCTGGCAATAATTTTCAACTCCTTTCTGGCCACAGGATTGGAGGACAGCCAGTGTGGAAGTGTTATTCAAGAAGGGAGAAAGGGATAAACCGGGAATCTACAGACCAATCAATCTAATCTCAGAGTTGGGGAAAACTGTTGGAAGCAATTCTAAGATACAGAATTAGTCTGCAATCAGAGAGTCAGAGATTAAATAAGAATAGTCAGCGAGATTTTATGAAGGAGAGGTAATGTCTGACCAACTTGGTGGAATATTTCAAAGAGGTGTTTAGGTGAGGGCAATGCATTTGATGTAGTTTACTTGGACTTCAGCAGGTCTTTTGTTGAGCTCCCACATGGAAGGTGGATAATAAAGGTAAAAGCCCATGGGATATAACTAAATTCACCAATTGGATCTATAATTGACGGAAAGGCACGAAGTAGAGTGTAATGGCTAAGGATTGTTTCTGTGACTGGAAGCCTATGTGCAGTAAGCTTCTATAGGGATCAGTGTTGGGGCATTTGCTGTTCATGGCAGACGTAAATGATTTGGACTTGAAAGTAGGAGGTTTTTCAGTAATTTCCAAAGTGATGTGAAATTGGTGTGTAGTAAATAGTGAGGAAGGTAGCCTTAGATTACAGGAGGATATAGATGGATTGGTCAGATGGGCTGATCAGTAGCAAATAGATTTCAATCTGGATAAGTGTGAGACGATGCTCTTGGGCAAGACAAGCAAGGCAAAGAAATACATGATGAACTGCAGGACCCTGAGGAGCACCAATGATCTGAGGGATCTTGGTGCTCATGTCCATCAGTCCTGTAACATAAAGTGATCAAGGAGGCATATGTTATACTTACATCTATTAGTTGAGGCCCAGATTTTAAGAGCAGTGAGGTGATGCTGGAACTGTATAAAATGCTGGTAGGGCCATAGCATATTTATCAAATTATGAAGGGAAAAGACAGGGAAGATGGGAAGGAACTTATCCCTTTGGTAGAGGGCTCATGACCAGGCGGCACAGACTTACGGTAAAGCGCAGAGAGTTAGAGGGAATGTGAGGGAAAAATATTATGCCCAGAGTGGCAGGAGTTGGAACTCACTACCTGTGTCTCACTAGAGACACCATAAATACTCATAGCAATTAGTTAGATATACACTTGAGATGCCAAGGCATACAAGGCAATGGGTCAAGAGCTAGAATATGGGATTAGAATAGTTTAGTGCATGTTTTTAAACCAAAAAGGACTCAGTGAGTTGAAAGGCCTTTTTCTGAGCTGTAGAATTCTTTGTCTCTTTGATTCTATAGTAGATGCATTACTTGTAATTTTTAATTTTCCAAATTCCCCTAGATTCTAGATAGGCCCCCTTTATAAAATAGTGACACAACTGCTCCCCAAGAAAAATAGGGAGACTAAAAGAGGAAACCACCTAATATCTGTCAGAGGGAATTTCTAGAGTCTATTAATAAAGGAGGTTATAGAGTTTCTTAGAATAGCTAAATGCGATCAAGTAGACTCAACATGGTTTTGCAAAAGAGAAATCATGTTTCATTAATTTCTTAGAATTCCTTGAGGAAATAACAACAACATAAAGAGGATCTTTATAAATACCGTGTACTTGGATTTCCAGAATACAAAGTCACAGTTATGGGCTAATGGTGTAGGGTTAGCATGGAAAGAAAATTGGTTAGCTAACAGGAAACCAAGAATAGAGATAAAGGAGACATGTTCTGACTGACAAGATATAACAAGTGGATTATTGCAGGGTTCTGAACCTAAGTTGCTTAGTAACGATATCAGTGTAAATGGACTAGACGCGTGGCTGCTAAATTTACAGATAATAAAAAGATGGATAGGAGAATCACTTGGAAGCGGACATAGATAGCTCAAGTGGGCAGGCAAAAATGTGGAAAGCTGGAGCATACTGTCGGAGAACATCCAATTTGGCAAGAAGAAAAGCAGCAGATTATTTAAATAGAATATGATTGCTGAACTCTGTTGTACAGAGGGATACAGGTAACCTAATACACAAATCATGAAACATTAGTATGGATTTCCAGTAAGTGATGAGGAATGCAAACAGAACATTGTTGTTTTATTCCGAGTGGAATGGTATGTAAAGGTAAGAAAGTTTGGCCAATTTTTGCAGGACATTGAGACTACTTTTGGAGTACTGTATACAGTTTGGTATTGCTTCTTTAAAGAGGGGATATATCACCTTGAAAACAGTGCAAACAGGTTCGCTTAACTGATTCATGGGATGAAGGAGCAGATCTTGTGAGAAAACACTGTGCCTGTATCTAGTCGAGTTTAAAAGTCTAAGTGGCGATCTTATCTGAAAATACAAGTTAGGAAAAGGAGTCGGCCATCTTGCGCATTGAGCCTGCTGCACCAATTAATAAAATCATGGCTGATCTGGCTGCAATCTCAATTAGTCTCTGACAATCTTTAATCTCCTCTGCTGAGAAGAATATATCCACTTCTGCCTTTAAAAGTATTCAAAGACGTTGCTTCCAACACCTTTTGAGGAAGAGAGTGTTCCAAAGTTGTAGGACTCTCAAAGAGAAAAAAACTTCTCTGCATCTTTGTATTAAAGTGGTAACCATGAGTTTTACATTCTCCCACAAGAGGAAACATCTTCCCTGTATCTATCCTATCAAGCCACCTCAGGCTCTCATATATATTTCATTCCAAGTTGCTTCTTAAAAATATTAAGTTGCAATCTACTTCCATTGACTCCAAAAACAAAAACAGAGTGCTTTCCTGGAAGGCTGGCAGCCTCAGTGTCAGACTTTTAAGGTGGAAGTTTCCCATTACAAGGGTCTTGTGTGAAAACTAGTCTCAAGCATTTTTACAGGAGCACAAGTCCACCTAAAACTGCCACTAAATTAGCACTATTTTATTTTGACTGCAGAATAAATAACATGGAACATGTAACAATGCTGTATTAAAGCTCCCTTGATATTTTGACATTGCAATATATTGATGGGACAGACCCGTAAAGCTAACTGAACTTTATCAATTTTACATTAACATTATCCACATCATCCTTGACCAAGTTTTTGCAGGGGATAGAATTGAGCCCTCTCAATGAAGCTGCCAATAATGCTTACACTCAAATTCAGTTAGCTATGATATTAAAAGACTAACAATCAATAAGCTAACTGATCCTTTTCTAACTCCTGACATCTTATTAGCAGAGAACAAAGCTGGGAATTTAAAGGTCCTCCAGTAGATTATTGGGATAAGTACATTTACATGTCACAATGTCAAGTAATAAGACCAGAAGAAGATTCCAGCAGATACATGGAAACTCCACAACCTGCAAGTTCCCCGCTAAGCCTTCCTGACGTGGAAATATATCCCCGTGCCTTCAGTGTTGCTAAATCAAAATCCTGGAATTCCCTTTGCTCCCCACCACATTCTTAGAGAAACTTATAATGGGAAATAAATGCTGACCTAGCCAACAATGGCCGCATCCCGTGTTTTTTTTTTGAAGTCACGTCATGTAATTAAGATATTTTGATAAACCATCTGAATGTCCATATTGGAGCACAACAATTGTTGCAGTGCAGTTTAACTTAAATATGCCAGGTGGGATCTAGTGAAAACTATCACAACCAACCAGAGGTATAACAGTATCATATGACCTCATGCAAAAATACAGTCTTTCTGCCGTACCTATTTTTAAAATGGGCTGATAATTAAGAGAATGACTGAAATACTTACGAGGATTTCCTGCTTAGTTTACTTAGCAAAAAGGAATCTTTAGTCAGATCCTGAAAATTAAGAAATATTCTAGTTACTTGTCTTTTGCTTTGCACAACACATAGTAACTCAGTGATCAAACTATTGCATAAATTCATCAGCAAAGCAAACGCAACATTTGTATCAAAACAGAAAGGATTGTAGGTACTCAGAAGGTCTGCCCAAGCTTGTGGATAAAGAAAGAGAGTTAACTTTATGGGCTTGTGGCCGTTTATTTTTCTGAAGCATCTACTTTTCTATCCAGCAATGCTGCCTGACCTGTTGATTTTCCAGAATTTTTTGCTTCAGATTTCAAACATTTGCAGCATTTTGCTTGTCCAATTCTATCATTTTCAGACTTTATTTCAACCTTTTAGCAGTGACAGTGTTTTACTTTGTGTCGGAATTCTTTTATCATGCTTTGAGCACCAACTACCTATTAAATTTAAAATAAAAAGATCTAACAATGTCAGAAAAAAAATTCTCATGAGAAATAAGTTGTCACTTCAAAAGGTGAACGTTTATGTCTTTGTAAAAATATGCTTCCACATATAGCATACAATTATTGTTAGTTGTCTTTATTCCTGACAAGTTGCTTAAGTCCTTTGCTTTCCCCAGATGAAAATTCACAGGATGCAAAGTCACATTACCCTGGACCTTAGTGCACAATTGAAAACATAGGAATTCAAGATCCCTTGATTCAGAATTCCACTATAATGCCTGTGAAATGTCTGTAAACTCGATTTGGTCACATAACTACTGCATTGTAGACACGCACAGGAATTTCCATGGCTTTGTTTCTGGACAAAGTCTGTCCCGAGCATGACCGGTGACATGAAGGGTTGAGGGAGACACTCACTACACTGGGAATTCCTGTGACTCCAGACTCATATGAATTCAGAGTAAGTTGGCAGGCAATAAACTAAGGATAAAACCCGTAAAGCCTTGATTGTGAGCCACAGATAACCCCACTAGGAATAGATGTGTCCAGGGCAGAATTGGAGCTTGGTATCCCCAGGTGGCAGATTCATTTTTAAAATTATTAGGAGCTGCTTAGCAGCATGTTGGTAGAAGAGAGCAGCACTCTGTAAAGATATCAAAATGCTGTGGATGCCGGAACTCTGAAACAAACATAGAGGATGCTACAAAAACTCAACAGGTTTTGCAGCAACTGTAGACAGAGAAATGGAGTTAACATTTCTAATCTGGTATGACTTTCTTCAGAACTGCAAGACTCTATCTGTGCCTACAGCTAGGAGACTCACTACTCCGTAATTAACAGCTGGAGTCATTTTTTAATTAGTCTTATTCTACCTTTTATCTCTTTTTTTTAATATCTCTCTCAACAATCTTTCCCATTCTTGTTTCACTTTTGAATATACTTAAAATCTAACATATTTTCTGTATTAGACTTCCTTGTTTCGATTCTGCGTGGGTTAGGAAATAGTTCCTCAATTAGTTGAAAGCTTCCCTATTGCTTGCCAATGTCACAAACAGTACAGACACATCGTAAAAAGCACAGCACTGGAACAAACTCGGGTTAGAGTATTCACTCCAAAGCCTGATAAAACTTTGTAGTCAACTGTTAGGGAGCTAAACAGCAAGCATTGTTCCGTGCCACAGACCATAAATTCTGGGTCATTTCAAAACGAACCATTTCTTTTCTGAACTGACGTCGGGTTAAGATGCAAACAAACTTCAACACTTCTAACAAGAGATAGTAGGAACTGCAGATGCTGGAGAATATGAGATAACAAGGTGCAGAGTTGGATCAACGCAGCAGGCCAAGCAGCATCAGAGGAGCAGGAAGGCTGATGTTTTGGGCCCAGACCCTTCTTCAGAAATGGGATTCTGAATCAGCCTTCCTGCTCCTCTGATGCTGCTTGGCCTTCCGTGTTCATCCGGCTCGGCACCTTGTTACTTCTTACAAGACTTTTGTTTACTAATCCTTAATGCAAATGAAATTAATTCTAACCCAGTTGGTTGGAGAAAAGCTACAAATCTACATTGTGGACATTAAAACATATGGTTTAATGTTCAGTCAATTATGTATAAAAATCTTCTTTTTTGGTTCACTGCATTAGGGCAAGTCTTTGGCAAATGTTTTCCTGAGCGCTGCAAAGTGTTATGATTTTTCATTACAGCTCGAGTGAAGAGCCTATCAGAGTTTGCTTCAGCTGGAACACAGTTGAATTCAGCATTCCAGGTCCAACTCATGTGCCAACTATTCAACCAACTGAGTTAATTAGTGCCCATGTGTGCACTATACATCACCTCAAATGATGTCCTTACAACTTCACTGCATGGTTTCGACATCATGCTGCCATCCTGATCGTGAATGTTTTGGTTTGGACAACCGACAGCTTCATTACCTGCTGAAGCAAAGCACAGGAACAGGATTTTCAGGGTATTAGACTTCTGGACATGGGCATTGAGCTACATTTTTTCTTCTCTTGGATCAGAGCTTTGTGCCAGAACAAAAACAAATAAACGACATTTATCACTGTTAAAATGTTACTGACATTGTACTAGGCACCTGAAAGGAGTTAGAAACAAATAGTTAGGGCCATAACTGAGGTTAATAATCCATATCCGTCACTGTGATGTAACAAAACAGGATAGTTTTTCCTACCAATGTTGCCTCCTCCACATCCTTTCACCTCACAGAAACATAGCTTTAACAAATGAACATTCAATATGTTCAAGATAACGAAATGTGAGGCTGGATGAACACAGCAGGCCCAGCAGCATCTCAGGACCACAAAAGCTGACGTTTCGGGCCTAGACCCTTCATCAGAGAGGGGGATGGGGTGAGGGTTCTGGAATAAATAGGGAAAGAGGGGGAGGCGGACCGAAGATGGAGAGAAAAGAAGATAGGTGGAGAGGAGAGTATAGGTGGGGAGGTAGGGAGAGGATAGGTCAGTCCAGGGAAGACGGACAGGTCAAGGAGGTGGGATGAGGTTAGTAGGTAGGAGATGCTCCTGAGATGCTGCTTGGCCTGCTGTGTTCATCCAGCCTCACATTTCGTTATCTTGGATTCTCCGGCATCTGCAGTTCCCATTATCACTGATTCAATATGTTCATCTGCTATATAGTTATTGTATATACTTACATGTAAACCTTGGTTCTCAAAATCCATATCTCTCACATAAAATTAGGAGGAAAACCTAAGAAAGTACAACTCATGAAAAGATCCTTACATGTGACTCAAGCATTGCAGAGAAAACTGTCTACACTTCTATATGAATGTGATGCACTGTGTGAGCTCAGATAAACCAAATTAACTGTGTGTGTATAGTGACATTCGAGCATTGCTATATAGCTGATTCCTAATAGATGAATGATCTGCAATATTTTGCAGGTTTACTGGTAATGCAAAGCAATTTGAGCTGTGATCTGGCAGCATAAATCTCAAGACCTATCAGGCTGTACACAAAAATGAAGTGAAAATCCCTGCAAGCAATATTTCATTATTTCAAATTGACATCACATGGAAGGTAAATCCAGTGCAGTCTCAAATTTGTCTGGTAAAGTTCTCAGATCCATTACATAAACCGTAAAGCAACTTTCAATATCTAATAATTCTCCAATCCCCACTTTCTAAATGTCAAATCTATTTTAACGTAAAGCTATGGGACATGAAAATTATAGCACAACATAGCTACCAGCGCTAAGAAGGGCTGTCCAATGTTGTGTTGTGATTGTAAAAGTCTTCAATGGCAGAGCAGATGAAGGAACACTGTTAGAATCAAAGAAGCACTTCAGTGTGGATGCAGGCCATTTGGCCCTTTGAGTCACACGAACCCTCTGAAGGACATTCCACCCATTCCCAACCCATCCCTATAACCCTGTATTTCCCATGGCTAACCCACCTGGCCCACATATCCCTGGGAAAAATCGGCAATTTGGCATGGCCAATCCATGTAGCCTGCATATCACTGGACTGACAGAGGAAACCACAGCACCCAAAATAATCCCAAGCAGACACGGGGAGAATGTGCAAATTCCACACGTGAGGGTGAAATCAAACCCAGGTCCCTGGCACTGTGAGGCAGCAATGCTAACCACTGAGCCACCGCGCTCCCCACATGTTTTCACCAGCTATGAAGACATATAGAAGGCTACAGTCACAAGGGTGTCTTGATCAGGGTGGCTCAACAAGTAGCCAAATTTTATCACTAAACTATCACGATTGTGTGCACAACAACAGCACCTAAGAACTCTATATTAAGCAAAGTCACAGGCTTTTACCAGGGTGCCATTTGTCAACTGAGGGAGAATTGGTGACACGGACAGAGCTGTGTATCTCAGAGTCCATAGTCAAGATTGGCACATACACACCAGGGACATGAAGGTCACTGGACTCTATGTTGGGACAGATGAGTCTTTGGATAGCAGCATCAGTAACTGAGCAATCCTCTTCAGGATATCTTCTATCATGCTAATGTGAAAGAGACTAGGAAAGGTGCTACAAAATTGGCTGTCCCACTTTCTCCTGGTTGTAGAACCACATCTTTCAGGATCAACATATTTGTAGACTAAGAAAGGATCTTTGATTTTGCAACTTGAAATGTGGAACATTACTGTGGCAAGAAGTGGTGGCATAGCAGTAATGTGACTGGACTAGTGATTCCAAGGCCCAGACAATGCTCTGGAAATATAAGTTTAAATCACACCGTGGTAGCCAGTGAACTTTAAATTCAACTAATTATAAAGCCAGTCTGTCTGAGGGTGATAATGATAACCATCATCAATTCTTGTTAAAAACCCATCAGGTTCATTAATATCCTTTTGGGAAAGACAGTTACCATCCTTGCTTGGTCTGGCTTACATATGATTCCAGATGCACCATCATGTGAATATTCTTAACTGTCCTATAAAAGTTTGTTTTTCATTAATTCTTGTGATTTCTGTATCATGGCTAAGCCAACATTTATTGCGCAATCCTAATTGCCCAGAGGTTGTTTACAATTTCCTTCATGAAAGGACATTAGTGAACCAGATGGGTGTTTTTTTTTTAACAACTATCAACAGCAGTTACGTAGTCATCATTGGACTAGTTCTTAATTCCAGTTTTATTCTGGTTGAAATGAATTTTCACTGTCTGCCTTTGTGGGATTTAAACTCATGCCCTCAGAACACTAGCCTGAGGTTCTGAATTACGAAACCAGTGACATTAACACTACATCACTATCTCCACATGGTGGTCAATCAGGCCACACAGTTCAAGGTTAAATGGAGATGGGCAAAATATACTGAACTTGAAGCTGTGTCCAAAGCTCATGAAAGAATAAGGGGACAAGACCGGATGATTTCTATAGTGACTGTCAAAAAAGAAGAACTGCAATCATATCACAAGAACTATTAAGTTTCCAGATTAACATCAGTGGTCTTAGTGAGACCTGCCATCATGGGGAGGGATGGCTGAAGGAACAAGCAAAGGGCTACACCTCCTACTGGAAAAGAAAACAGCAACAAGCATATCCAATAAGTTGTTATTATTTTCATTCAAAATTGGATTTTGGATACACAGGTTTGTCAGCATCAGTAGAGAGAAAGCCAAGTTAATATTTTGGGTCCAGTGACCCTTCTTCAGAACCGAACTGGTTTACACCCTCCCACAAACAGTCCTTTATCTCCATTATATATGATGTCAATTAACTCTGTAGATACTAACAGTGTAATGCAACACCCAGCAAAAAGAAATTGCAAGAACTAAAAGAGGAAGAATCGATGTCTCAGCCCTAAAGTAGCCCGCTCAGAGAGAAGAATTCCAAAAGCAGCTCACAATCTATCTGGAAAATCTTCAGTTACCCAATTCAATTTCAGAAAACTGGGATCAAATAAAATTAGAGAAGCATAAAAGCTGATGTTTTGGGCCTAGAACGGTCTAGGCCCCGAAATGTCAGCTTTTCTGCTCCTCTAATTAGAAGGGTCTAGGTCCAAAACATCAGCTTTCCTGCTCCTCTGATGCAGCTTGGCCTGCCGTGTTCATCCATCTATACACCTTGTTATCTCAGACTCTCCAGCATCTGCAGTTCCTACTATCTCTCAAATAAAATTAGTCCTCCTGGATCCCAATTTTCAAACCATCCAGCTCAGACATCAAAGTCACCAGGGCTAGCTTGATAAAAACAACAATGAAATATGTGACCTCGTGGAACAAAAGTGAGGCACCTTCATTATCTAGCAGGACAGGCTGAGGTCACACTAAGAAGGCAACAATACACTAGCTCAGGGCTGACACCTAAAATAAATCTGGACAAAAGGATAAGTCATGGACAGAAAAAGCATGAGAAATCAAGCAGCATGCTTGCCATTATTTTTGATTTATTGAAGTCACAGAGGAATCTACAGACCAGATAAACACAATTCCCTTTCATCACAGGGTGGTGCCTCTGTTCTTAGAATCAAAATAGAATCAAAGAATCATAGAATCCCTGCAGTGTAAAAGTAGGTTATTCACTCCATTGACTACACACCGACTCTTAGAAGAGAATTCCATTCAGACCCGTCCACTCCCCATCCCTGTAACTCTGCATTTACCATGGCTAATCCACCTAACTTTCACATCCCTGGACACTATGGATAATTTAGCAAAGCCAATCCACCTAACTTGCACATCTTTGGACTGTACAAAAAAACTGGAGCACCCGGCCGAAACCCACACAGACACAGGGAGAATGTACAAATTCCACACAGCCAGTCTGAGGCTGGAAGGATGATAATGCCATCCATCAGTATTGAAAAGAACACTTCTAATTACTTCATACCCATGAATTCACAAACAGAAGTTGATAAACTCTGGGTGTACCCTGTGGTAGAATCTATGGTGGATCATCTTTGATGGTGCAATGGCACCATGTTACCTGAAAGTTGGATAGGCAGCAGGCCAATCTGAAAATGGCATGGAACAGGAGGATAGAACGTAGGAGTGAGGCCTGTTCATAGAACAGACAGTCTCAAGACAGCAGCTGGGAATCAGCATGCAGCCAGTTTGAATAAGAATTATTGATGCCTCAGTAAATGTTATAAGGTGATAGGTTTGTGAGTCTGTAGTGCGACTGTCTGTTTGCAAAGAGCAAGATTCACTGGAGCTGATTAATGAATTATTTTATTTTCTGCTCTCCAGCTTAAAGTAAATAGTCTGAAAACCAGCCTTAAAATATACCAGGACAGCTTGGTACATGGAACCATGGGCATGGTGCTTGGCATGTGGTCCACCCTGTGCCATGTAGGGACTCCAGGACACTTCATGTGCCCTAGATAATTATATGTGCAGAAAGAATCTCAAACTGCAGACAGTTGAGCTCTAGGTTTTGGAACATTAGGACAGGTTGGAGTCATTGTAGTGCATCCATGAGGCTGACAGCACATTAACAATTTGGTCACTCTGAGTGGACATCATCCTCAAATTAAGGGACTGCCAATGATGATAATCATGACATCGTTGATGTGAGCAGGCTGATGCAACACTAGAATATCAAAATTGGTCAACAATATTCAGTCAGTACCTTCCAATTTCATCCCTGGAATAAAATGATATGCATTAGAAAGCCTGGTGGACCTGTTCTAGGGCCGTCTAAGGATGACTCTACAATTTGCATCCGAAATGCCTTTGACTTACCATTGCTGAGACAAAACTGGTGGAAGCACTATGGAGTGTTGCTGGGAGAATTTGGACATTTTTATTGATCATTAGACCACAGAAAATAGCATTGCATTGTATGGAGGCAGTAACTACGCAGCACTTGCATTGCCACATGAGCATGACATGCACAGCAGGGGCACCAAGGGAGAAACTTTCTGAAGAGGAAGGAGAAGAACAATTCTTCATATGAAGCCCTGTGGATCCCGTGTGGAGCACAATACCTTTGCAACAAGGAGCCATGCACAGCATCTGAAGGGGATGCACTTCACACAAGGGGTGAGACAGAGTGGTTCCACGTCCTTGCTAAAGACAAGGACCTGAAACAAGGATGAGAAACATCTTCCCAGTAGATCACTTTCATCCTTATATTTATTGAGCAAGATTCTCCTTGGCAGAACCAGGCAACGCCAGCAACATTTTGCAGTTTATCTAGTATAGAAACATTAGGGAGAAGACAAACATTGTGCAGAAGGGGAGGGGATTTCATCATCTTCTCCCTTGGGAAAGACAATGAGATAAAAGATTAAATGGGATCCCCAGAACTGCAGGATTTCTCATTGCGAGCTTTTGTCACACATGATTCCCCTGCTTGTAAGAGAAATTGACCATAAGAGTAAAGGTTCACTTTTCAGGGCATTGCAGAGACCACATGTCAAACAACATGTGCAATTTTAATCTCCTCATTTAAAGAAGGATGTAAAAACTTGGTGAAGGCACATCAGAAGATGATAACTAGATGGACATCAAAATGAATGGGTTATCTTATAAGAAAAGGTTGGCAGACTGAGTTCGTTTTCACTAGACTTCAAAAGAGCAAGAGGTCACTTGATTAAATATGTACGATCCTGCATATTTCAGGTACACAATATGTGGGTGAACTCAGATCTCAGTTTAAAAATTAGGGGTTGCCCCTTTAGAGTCACGGAGTGATATAGTCATACAGCACAGAGACAGATACTTTGGTTCAACTAATCCACACTGACCACGTTCCAAAGTAAACTAGTCCCACCTGCCTGCATTTAGGACAGAAATTATAAGTCTATTTTTCCTTTCAGAGGACAACACAGCTCTGGAACTACCTGCCTCAGAGGTGATAGGGCTTTTGTTCACAAAGAGTATCAAAGACAGAAATGGGAATCTGGAATTCAAAACATAAAAAGATCAGCTATGATCTTTTAAATGGCAAGAAGGCAAGGGGACCTGTGGATTGTTGCCCCTTATTCATGTGTTTATATGTAAATCTGAATTATTGCCTCTCCCTGGTCAATCTGTATATGTGACTACCTACCTAAACTGCAATGAATTGAAGTCAGGAAAGCACATGGACCTGGTCTGGATTGTAAGGAGCCAGAATGTCATTCTCAGTTCAGACTACTATATCCGATCAGTAGCAATTAACAGAATCTTTTGATGCTCAGAATGAAACCATACAATACTAGCCTAGACAGCTGATGCAATGGATGGACTATTTTCCAAAGATAATCTCTCGGTGCATAAATGGATTGTGATGTATATACAGATAAGATTACAAAGAATTCTACAGCTCAGAAACAGGCCTATGTCATTGTTATGTTCCACAAGAGCCTCCTCCCACTCCCCTTCATTTCACCATATGAACATACCCTTCCACACGTTTCTACCTCACAAACATAGTTTCTCTTAAATACATTTGTTATATTACTTCACATGATAGCATATTCTCACAACTCTGAGTAAAAACTGATTTCTTCTGAATTATTTATTTGATTTACACATGACTTTTTAAAAAGGAATGACCCTCAGTATTAGGGTCTCAGAGAAGTGAAAGCATCTTTTCTTTCCCTATCCTCAGAAGGCATTCACTCCAAGACTTTAAAGACTTTGATCAGGTCAATTCTGTCTTCTCTTTTCTAGAGAAAACTGCCCTACTCTGCTCAGTTTTTGCTGATAGATATTTGCGGAGTTTTTTTGTCGATTTGGATAGTTAATGTGCCAACAAAGTAGGGGATAAGCAATGACAGGTTATGAAATAACTGAAATATGAACTGTAGCTACTCAAAAACATAAAGTTTAAAGGAAGCATGCAACAGATCTTCATAGTGTTCATTATAAGACAAATAATGTGAAAGCACCACAGTTATAAACCAGATTGCAGAAGATATCTTTTCTTAATATTACACTTTAATATGGAAATAAAGTATGAAATAACATACTGATCTGGTTGGATGTGGAGATAGTTAGCCAATTTTTGTTACATTCCTTTTCTTCCATGCTCTTTTCACTTCCAGCATTGTTTTGTTGAGATGAGTCCAAAGCCTTCTGAGAACACCCGTCTACCGTGATTACCTGCAAATCAGCAGATTGTGCACTTTATTGGGTGAAGAATAGAATGTGTACATAAGTGTGTGTATGTGTGTTGTATATTGTGGAGCGGTGGGTAACTATCCCACCTTGAAAGCTGGTGAAAATGGCACGATGTGAATGAAATGATTCACTCCACTGTTTCTTTGTACTGCAGAAGTAATCTTTTGTGCAAGTGTTTACGAACTGAAATTGAACGCAAACTGCAGTTGTTTTAAATGTTTTGCGAAATAAATTGAATACTTAGAAAGCATAATTGTCATGAAATGTAGTGAATCTTCACTGATTTCCTTTCATTTTTATTACACAGACCAAAGCACATGGAGTAGAAATTTAACATCATTGCCAAGGTGCAATATTAACTACTTCCACAGTGGGAAGGAATTTAGCACAGTGACCTTTCTCAATGAAACTGTGAATACTAATTCCACTGTACGGTTAGTACTACCAGAGACCACATGTTTTCTCTGCAGTAGCTCGAAATGAGTGGAACAGACCATTCTCATGCTTTAGGTAATTACAGAAAAAACTGGCAGGATTTGGAAAGTAAATCAATCGAATTTATATCATGTGGTGAGAGCACACTGCAGTAATGAAAAACTCCTGTGTATATTATACCAGTAAGAACACCAATAGACAATGTTTTTAAAAACTTACTGTCCTGTTTCAAATGTACTGCTTTACATTTCCGTTCTCACTAAACTTTATGCTTTTTATCTCTTACGCACCGGTACTTGCAGCTTGGAAGGTTTTTTTTGCCGACTCGAGGATGTTCTCCGACAATTTTGTGGGTTTAATTTTGACCTCATTGAGTTCGAAGGCTGTGAAAGTTTTTTAAAGGCTAAAGAGGGGTAGAAACACCAGAATTAAAGACCAGGAAAAAGAAAACTTGTGAGTTAACTAAATTTCATCACAAAATATCAGATTCAAACTAGGGTATAAAAGAAAGATCTGAGCTGCTAAAATTAGGGCTGGATGAAAGCTTGTTTAAGACTCAAATTTTCTTGAGGGCAATACACATGCCACACAGACTTTTAAAAATTTCAGTTGATTTAAGCATTGAAGGATAGTTGTCAGTTTTACAATGGGCCCACACAATTTATCATGAAAACAGGAACAGGATTAGACCAATTAGCAACATGTGATTGTTTCATCATTCAACTAGATCCTAGTTGATATATAACCTACCTCTATCTTCTACCCTGGCTGCACCCTTTAATATGTTTTGTTGAAAAAAATTCAGTAATTAATAATTACAATTGATCTATCATCATTATTTTGTTTGTAGAAGGAGGGAGTGAGTTGAGTCAAGTGGGCCAATGTTTGCAGGGCATAATCATATCATTAGATACATATTAGTAAAGGAGAAAATTGGTGAACAGATAGCCATTTGTTCCATTACTTCAAATGTATTAATATATTGGCTTTTGGATTTTGTCATAGTTATGGAATTGAATCTCATTATGAATTCTCAGCTGAAATCCATTCCATTAATGGATTAAGCATAAGGGATGGTGATCTTGCTTTCGAGTGGACCGTGAGCTTCCTTTTGAAAGTTTTATGAGCCATTGAAGAGTTTTTTTTTTAAATGGCTGATTATTTTGACAGTCTCACGGATGAGTCGAAGGTTCGTCCATTTACCATAGGGCTCTTGGATTCTCCGTTTCGTGGATACTGGCTGAATGGGCATTGGTATACAGAAGGGGCACATGAATGAGTGGGAGGTGAAGGGGTTCAGAAGTTAAGGGCAAGGTCTAACTGCCTAATACTTGTGTCAAATATTCCAGTGAATTAAGGCAGCCTTCCAATCAGTCAGCCTTAGTATTCATTAGCCTATATTGGGCCAGCTTCTTGAGGAAGACGCTCCAGCTTCACTCTCAAATTGTTATCTCCTAACTTCCAATTTCCGCCTCAAAAGGGTAAAATCCAGCCTGTAGTCTCCAATTGCAGCCTTCTTCGGATACATTCAGTCTGATTGCTTTAGTCTTTACATACATGAGGCAGTATAAGGGTCACTCTATTTTGCATACCCTAAGTGTAATTACAATTACTCTACAAGTCTTACTTAATACTCCAAAAGCTGTGGATGCTGGTATACATCTGGAAGCCATTTCAACTCTGGTTTATTAGAGTTCCAGTGCAAATATCTGTACGTTGGTGGCATGTAGCACTAACTAGCTAAGATTTGGTTCAGTACCAAAGCCAAAAATCCGAAGTATATTAAGAGAAAAATTTAAGATCAATTCAAGGAAACTAACAGCAATGACCAATTTGGCATCCAAAACTTTGTTGAATTACTCTATATGGGATTTATCTTTGTCAGCATTCTGCACAGCAGGTCCTCTGCATCATATGGACTTTCTGACCAGAGCATAGCATGCTATGACAGAGGACAGCATGACAGCTGGCTGCCATTATATGAAGTGTTAACTATTGACCTAATCCACATCATCTACGGATGATGCACATCTGTTCTTTTGTTGCCAACAACTACATTATTGATCAAATGAAGGTGACACTTACTGCAAAGTTTGCTCAAGGATGACAACTTTTGACTGCTGGTTCATAATCAACAGTTCAAAATTTCAATTTCTTCACATACTTCTGAAATCTTAATATCCTGTACTGGGTAGTAAAAATCAACGGGCTAGATATTCAGAAACATCCATGTTTGAACACATTCCTTATTGAGCATAACGGCTTGCCTTCATCAGAAAAGTTCAAAGGCCCAGGTATTTTTAGGCCACAAATCTCATTACGATAGAGATGTTCCAACATAAGAGTACTTGCAAGTTCATATGTCAATTATAAGTGATTGGATAAGAATGAGGCCTGGAGGAGGAACAATTGAGCACTGGATTGCAACAGAAGATCTTTTTGCATTAGGGGATAAGATCATGGTTGTCTAAAGCATAATCAGGCGATAAGGCATTTTGTTGCAATGATAGGTGGGGAATATGGAGTGATGGCTGTAGGCGATCTGGGGGACGAGGAGGCAAAGTCAAGAGTGAGTTCACATACCTTTGGATCAGGACCAGCAGCCATTATTGGAAGTACCTACCTTTTTTAACTCTTTGCTGTTTAATATTGGTTTTCCAGAGACAATCAGCACTGTTTCTTTCTGTTCCTCTCACAAATCAAAGATGCAATAGCAAGCTAAAGCAGGCATTAACACCTTAACTGCATATATTTGTGGCCTAATGCCTGCTTCAGGTATAAAGAAAGGACACTTCTTGTGTGGACTTTACCACAATAAGACTTTGTGCCAGAATTGTGGACATCCTGTATTGAGACCATTTGGGACATAATACAGCACTTTACCCTATTGCAAATGGTATTATCAAGGCTGACCTTTGTTGCCCATTCCTAACAACTCAGCACAAAAACAAAGCTGCTGGAAAAGCTCAGCAGGTCTGGCAGCATCTGTGGAGGAGAAAACAGAGTTAATGTTTCGAGTCCTCAGAAACTGAAGAACTGGGAAAACATATATGCTGAAAACAGGGAGGTGAGTGGGGTAGAGAGCAAACGATAGGATAGAGCCCAAAGAGAGAGAAAGGCAGTTGGGCAGACAAAGGAGTTGCTAACGATCAGGCCGGGAGGGTGAATAGTTGTTAACAGAGACTGTTAGTGACTAACAACAGGGGGTGTGTAGTGGCAGGCTATGTGGTAACAAGGCCTGATGTGTGGGGTGGTGGGCTGGGACATGGGGGAGTTTAGGCCCTAAAATTATTGAACTCAATATTGAGTCTGGAGGGCTGTAGGGTCACCAAGTGGAAAATGAGGTGATGTTCCTCCAGCTTGCGCTGGGCATAGCAATTGAGTAGCTTGTTACATCACTTGGAAGGGTGGAGAAGAATCAACCTGAAAGATATTGAAGGCATATAAGGTCCAAACGTATTTCATAGAATAGAATTTATAGAACTCCTATGGAGTAGAAGCAGGCCATTCAGCTCGTTGAGTCCACACAAACCCTCCAAGGAGCATCCCACCCAGACCCATCCTATCCCTATAACCCCGCATTTCCCATGGGTAGTTCAGTTAGCCTGCACCTCCCTGGACACTATGGGTAATTTAGCATGGCCAATCCACCTAATCTGCGCATCTTTGGGCTGTGGGAGGAAACTGGAACAACTGGAGGAAAACCATGCAAACATGGGGAGAATGTGCGAATGTGTGCGAATTCCACACTGTCAGTCACGACAGGAATCAAGCCTGGATCCCTGGCGCTATGAGGCAGCAATGCTTGGCATCGCTTCTCGGCCTTTTGGCTGAGACCAAGTCTTGTTCTTGGCCTTTTGGCAATGACCGCTTGGTGGCGCTGCAATGTGCTGGGGCTTTGCCTCAGTGATGGTGATGTTTGAGTGAGGCTTCGAGATTGTTTCTGGTCTCAGTGTGGAGGTAAAACCAACATGAAAGGGGCGGCACAGTGGCTCAGTGGTTAGCACTGCAGCCTCACAGCGCCAGGGACCCGGATTCGATTCCAGCCTCTAGCGACTGTCTGTGCGGAGTTTGCACTTTTTCCCCGTGTCTGCATGGGTTTCCTCCGGGTGCTCCGGTTTCCTCCCACAGTCCAAAGATGGGCAGGTTAGGTGGATCGGCCGTGCTAAATTGCCCATAGTGTTCAAGGGTGTGTGGGTTGTAGGGGGATGGGTCAGGGTGGGATGCTTCAAGGGGCAGTGTGGACTTGTTGGGCCGAACGGCCTGTTTCCACACTGTAGGGAATCTAATCTAACCACTAAGCCACCCGTTTGTAAGGATGGCAAGTTTTGGAGGCTTGGCTTCCCTAAAGGACTTTAGTGAATTAGCTTTATTTTTAATAATAGCTCTGTCACTTTTTGCTGACTGGCTTTTCATTTCAAGAGTTTCTTCCGTCCAACTTTAGCTGAGACTGACTGCACAAAGCAATGGTAGACAAGACCCACGGACCTGTAGAAGCCCAGCCATAATTTCCAACAGAGCCAATTTTTGGAGGGAGGGTCAGGGAGTCAGTCAGGCATGAGGGAAGTCTGAACCCAGCAGGGTCATTAGAATTTAGTGCTGAGATCAAACACACTCAGGGATCTTATCCTGCAATGTAAGAATAACAAACTTACGAGTTGATGTGAGATCCTTAAAGGGCAGATAGGATTCATTTAACTTTCATCATCTGACTTTTTTTTTAAAACCCCGCACCTTTCAAATTTAAAAAAATGTAGTGTCATTTAAGATTAAAAATAAAACTGTTGTAGTAGCTTTAATAGCTGTTTGTTTACAGGTTATAAAATGTTCTCTATGAAAGCTGGGATATCTATCATCCCAACATGAGTCTTGAGGTCACCTCCTGGGTGACTTAGGACAGATGGCATAAGGTCAAGGATGGTGGGTGGGTTAGAATGAGTTGGTATGAAGTGACTTAAGATGGCAAGGGAAGTGCACGAGGTTGATGGGATGTGAGGGGTGAGGGTTAGAGAGTCTAAAACGTAATCAAACAACTGGTATTTATAAAGGCAGCACCCCCCCCCCCCCCCCGACTCACCAGTACTCAGCTATCCCTGTGATAGCTGAGACCCCAATCTCCTTCTATGGTTAGCAGCTCTGGTTTTATTCCACACCTGAAGCCCTAGAATGAAGATCCACATGGGCCATGTCTTCCCAAGAGGTAACTGTCAACAGGAGATTTCCCCAACTTTAGCTGCCTGCTTAGGTAGCAATAATACAGGTCTAATCCTTATTAGACTTTCAGGGATTAAACAGTCCAACTGTAATCAAGAGGCCACTTCATGTCCCATTAAAATATTCTGCTAGAGCATTATTTGTTTTAACCATTGAAAAACATAGAATTTAACTTATGAAGAAAGCACTCTAATTTTGACTTTCGATTCTTAATTTCAGTGACATTTGTCCATTACTATTTGGATAAAATAAGTTTTAAAACCTTTTATTTTTGTACTGCGCCACAAATGTTCTTCCTTCTGAATCCTGAGCCTTAAGCTGTTTCTTCGAGAAGACCACCTGTTCCTTCTTAGTGGATTGATCCAGTAGGAAATACTGTTGTATTTGTGTTTGGAGAAAGACTCCAAGTTCTCATTGTTAAGCTCAGATCCATCTGAATTGAATGAGAAGGAATGAGACTTTTTGAGGGGAGCATGGTATGGCCTATCAGCTCTACTGGTACAGTTAGTACTGAATAAAGAATGAACATGTTTTTTCCTTTGATTCTTCAAACTTGCACAGAAGATCCCAGGCTCGTCATCTTCATTGAATGCCCAGTTGACATAGCCAACCTCACTCCTTTCACTGTGACTATCTGATAAAAGGGGACTATCAATAACAAATGGAGAAGTCAGTAGGTCCAATGAAAGTGTATCCACCTTTCCATCAGTTCTTTCAGGACTCGTACGAATAATGTTCCATTGCTTCCCATGGTTTTCACCCTCATTCTGATCAGAGAGTGTGCTTTGAAAGCTGAATTGTATTGGTGTTCTGCATGGACTCTTCTCCTGTTTTTGAACATTGGAATTTAAATCCGTCAATGTTGGAGTGTTTGGAAGTGACAAATTAAAATGTAGATCTGTGTGCTTAAAGCTTTCAAAAGTGGAAGGAACTGGGAATAATTGTGTATATCTATGAGGTGATGTGGGCTCAGATGATATTTCTGACATGACAGTACGGCCTTCCAACTCTTTCTCCTGAGGACAGGCACGGTCAGCATAAGATACCTGCTTGTTCTCATCCTGCTTTTCTGGCTTGGGCAATTCAACTGCAATGTTGGCATTACTGTAACATATTGATGGCTTTTGGTAGTTTGCTAAGTTTCGAAGTAGTGAAGGTGGAGTGCTAAAATAATTTTGCTTTGCTTCAGCAGAAAAATTATCCAAAGGATTCAGGTGAATCACATTGCTCCAGCTATGTGGCAATTTTCGGAAGTCACTGCTTTCTGTGTTACTCCCTAGAAATGCATCATCCACTTTTAAACTATCCACAGCAGAGATCACTTTCAGAGTATCCACAGTCAAGGCCGAGAGATCCTGTAGGTGTCCAAGTTGGCTGTCTAAACTGTGCAAAGATTCCTTGACGTAATGGACTTTTTCATTTACTTCTTTCAAATGCATAGCCATTTCTTCAACTCTAGAAAATAAGACACATTTTAGTCATGTTGGTTCCTTGAGGTTGCTACAGTTTCTGAAACAAACAGGAATCTACAGGTGAAGTGCCTTAAGATGTTTCACTACTTTAAAGGCCCTACATAAATGCAAGTTATTGTTGTTTGGATTTGAATACACCAATGATCTTTATTATGATAATTGGTCCAGTGGCAGGAGCTTTCCAGTTGCACTCCAAGCAGAAATGAAAAGTGGATATACAGCACCAATCCAAATAAATAGTATCTTAATTTGTTTTCGTTCCAATCATTTCTCTAATATCCAGGCAGTCATCTCTTCCTTTTTCTCTTTGCTATTGTAAAGTTCTTTAGATCTTGTTTTTGCTTTAATGGTACACATTTTTTAATGAAAACATATGTTATTGTTAATTACATAGGCTGATGGCTGATTGACAGCAGTCAATAAAATAGCAGGTTACAAAAATCCTCAACCATTTTAGCATATTTCAACTATGATGCAAACATAAGTATATCAGAATAAACAATAAAACTAGAGAAACTCAGCAGGTCTGACAGCATCTGCAGAAAGAGAGAAACTGAGTTAAAAATTGAAGTCCAATATGTCTGTTCTTTGAAGCATCAGTACAGATGGAAATTAGGTATATCAGGTTCTGATCTAACAGTGACTCAGTGATGCTCTTGTGATCACCAAAACTTCAACAAATGCTGACAAGATCCTGAATGTAAGTGGAGTCTAGTCATTCCCTATTATTAATTCTCTGCTGTGCAAACCACTTCACAGAGTATTCACAGGGACCTGGCAGATTGCAAACCTAGTCAGACCATACATATTTGCTTAAGCATGAGCAGATATAGAATCCAGTGAAGTCTAGTCTATAAATGAGACACCTTGAAGAACTTTGTAGATTTGAACCTGAATGCATGTCTCACACACTAGGTGCGTTCCGTATCAAGAACTAAATTATTCAATAATTCATGATAAAATCATAATTTCTCTACCCAATACAACATCTTAATTTCCTACAAATTCTATGCTCCCAGATTTTCAGTGCTGTAAAATGAAGGAGAATTAACTACGAGTGGAGGAGTACACACATACAAGTTATCAGAAGTGGGTCAATTTCTCGAGTCTGCCAGTATTTAAATAGCTAATAGCATTTGCAAAACATGGAACAAAACTTAAATGAAGTGTTTTAACTGTTTAAAGTGCTTATACCAAATGAAAGCTTTGTCAACTAAATATGCTTCAAAAAGTTCAATTTATTCTTGGTCTCATAATATACAGGAAGCGCTGTCCATAAGCTAACAATGTAGCTTGTGATATATTACAGTGTTAAAAGCATTACAGAAATCAAAGTTATTATTGCTGTTATTATAGCTTGTTAGCAGGCCACCCTTTCTCCTTGAAACCATACTTTTAATCTGAACCAACTTGTTGGGTGTGGGTGTTAAAATCATAAGAAAAAGGAACAGGAGCAGACCATTCAGACTCTCAGTCTGAATGGTCTGCTCCTGTTGCTTTTTCTCCCATCCAATAGGATTATGGCTGATCCAACATTCTTCAAATTCACTTTCTGATGTTTTCCTCATTACCCTTGATTCCCTTACTGATCAAGAATCTATCTATCTCAGACTTAAATAGGCACAAGGACTCTGCCACCATAGCTCTCTGTGGCATGGAGATCCAAAGACATCCAATCTTCTGAAAGAAGAAATTCTTCCCCATCTCAGGCTTAAATTGGCACCCATTTAGTCTAAAACGTAGCCTCAGAATATGTCCTAGACTCTCTCATGAGTGGAAACATCTTTTCAGCATTTCCTCTGTCAAACACATTAAGAATCCTGTATGTTTCAATGAGATCACCTCTCATTCTTCTAAGTTCAGTGAGTAGAGTCCCAACCTGTGTGGTGTTTGCTCATAAAATAATCCCTCCATACCAGGGATCCTCCTTGTGAACCTTCTTTGAATCACCTCCAATGAAGTGATGCCTTTCCTTAAGGGGATCAAAACTGCTCACAATACTCTAGTTGTGATCTCACCAGCACCTCCTACAGTTGCAATAAGACTTCTCCCTACTGTTATACTCCAACCCTGTTGAAATAAGGGCCAACATTCCACTGCATCTGTGTGCTAGCTCTCTGTGTTTCATGCACAAGTACCACCCAAGTCCCTTTGTGCTACAGCTTTCTGCAATTTTTCTTTATTTAAATAATATTCTGCTCTTCTGTTCTCCCTTCCAAAATGAAAAACTGCAAGTTTTGCCAAATCATATTCCATTTGCCAACCTTTTGTTCCCACTATCAATATATCTCTGAGAACTGTTTGTAGCCATCTCTCAACCTGCCATTCCACCTGTTTTTGTGTCATCTGCATATTTGGCTACAGTACATTCACTTCCTTCCTCCCAAGTCATTAATTACATATTGAAAACAGTTGTGACCCCAGCAATGATCCGTGGTCTCCTCAAATGTGTCAATCAAGGTATTTATAAATTAGTTCACAGAATCCCAGTCAAGTTCATAGTAGCCACAAGCTCAAAACACAGAACTTTCCTATTGCCATGTCATGGAACTGTAAGAATGCTTGTTGTATGCATGGAAGAGTCAGAATTGTGCATTAGACGGTGCTATTCTAAGGTTAAAGTCAAGGTAATTTTTTACGCAGAATTGAACAAGCAATTATCTGACGTCAACTACACTATCCCTGCTCTTGGAGTGCTTCCTGCTGACAGTGGTGTTGGAACTCACAGCAAGCATAATTGTTATCAGTAATACTGTAAATCAGGAAAATGCCACAAATTTACCTTGCAGTCGTTACTCGAATTCTTTCATTGTCACTTGAATGGAAACTTTCATTCTTCTCGTGAAAGTATTTCTCCACACAAAGCTCTTCAAAGTCATGAAGCTTTTTCAATTCCTCCTTACTTAGATACAATTCTATATAAGACAAAAAGCACATTTTCAGATTTTACCAAATTGTTTAAATATTTAGCACCAAATGCATTTTTATTAGAAAAATGCATTGTATCCTTTTTTCCTGCTCTTCCAGTGCCAGGCCCTTTATGGAACTGGAGTTAGAAAACACCCAGGTGCCCTGCTTCCAGGTGTTGTGCCAGGCTGCGGTGACTGTGCCCAGCACTTGCCCATCCCATTGAACAAGTGGTTTTTCCTCAAATTTTCTGTTTAAGACTAGACAAAACGTTGCTATGTGCCAAATAACTGGTATCACATTTCCCACATGATGTCCTTTTCCTTTGAAATCACAGGAGCTGAAACTGCCAGTTTTCACCTCATTCCAAAAATACTTCTGACAGCCACTTCAATGTTAACCTCAGCACCCACATGAGCTATTAGTCTACACAGTAAATGCAGTCTCTTACTTTTATGATTGATCAAAAATATGATCTGAATTGACTTCAGTAGACAGGTATGCATCATTAAATGTATTGTGTTTTCTGTCTGTTTGAATTAAAAACTCAGAGTGTTGCTTTACATGCACTGTCAAGCAAATCCAGTATCCAAATAAGACTCCATTTGCTTTTCAGGATAAGTTTATTTTCACAACTGACAGATCCCTTCAATATCCAGTAGAGGGCAGCAAATTAATACCAGTGATAGAACATTGTTTAGGAGTCAATTTTCAAATTGAATTGATTGGAGAAAGACAAAAACTTTGCAATGTACTTGTGGAGTAATTGCATTTGGAATCTGGTAGATTAGGGTTTGAAACTAGAACACACTAGTAAGGGTTACGGTTAAGAGTTCTGAAGAAGAGTCACTTGACCCGCAATGTTAACTCTGATTTCTCTGCTCTGTTTTTCCAGCAATTTCTGTTTTTGTTTTTGTTAAGGTTGGAGTTCTGGCTTTAAATCGAAGAGTCTAGCTTTATGGGTGAGAATCACGCACTGTCACTGATGAACAGATCTCAGGAGTCCCCATGTCCCAAGCATGGGGTGTGGTTTGAAAAAGTGCACTTGTCAGACAGTTCATAAGTCTGAGTCAATAGACAATTGTAAAAGCCATTTAGATGTCCAGGCCACACTCAGGGTCATGGTCTAGACCCTCAAATCAAAGGCAGCCCATACTTAAAAACATTAATATCTGACACTTAAGAGTGGGGACAATGGAGCAATGATTGTCAGAGCAATTTTCACTTTGTACTTAGCAGCCACTGATGCAATGCACTCAATTTTGCTTTACACATTTGAAAGCAGGCAGATACCAGCTTCTAGGATTCTAACATGCTGTGTCATGCTACTTTGTACTACTGATTCTTCTTTCTAGTTAAGCTCATTTACAAATCACAGTGCCCACTTTGAAACAGTGTATTGCCAGATTTGGTCTCCATAATGATCCCTATACTTGTTCCTAATCTTTTACTTGCAGTGCATTGTGAAGGTTCCAGCTACCAATGTGTGAACAGAAAACTTAATTTGATCTGATCCACCAGTACAAATAACTGGCATTATGTATCCATCAAAATCAACTGTATTATCGCAGCCCTCTTAATAAAACTGTGTAGAAACAGAAATACTAACTTGCTACAACCAAATTATCATGACATAATGAAAAATGAGGTCATGGCTACAATGTTTATACAAATACACATGATTTGTTGTTGTAATATTGGTGCTAGAACATAAAGTTAATTATTTACTTAAACCGACGTCCTCCTCTTCTTGATCCACCTCATTTTTGGCTCGACGTTGGTAAATTCTACTCAGTAGCTGAGCTAGGTGACTGAAGATAATAATAGGAGGTGGCAGCCATGGCTTTTCATGATAGGTCATAATGTAACGGTAGCGATTATACTTCCAAAGTTTGTTAGATATGGATTTCATTTCATAGTAAACATTGCTACAGAGGAAATAAATAACCAGTTGAAATAGTGAAAAGTAAATCATGATGTTGCATTTAATATGAATGTATTTATTGAGCACGGATACAGATTAAGTTATAAATAAAACCTTGAAAAAAACTAAATTAAAGCCTCTCTTGTTAGAATAACCCTTCACTCTAAAACTGTAATTCTGTGGTTGCTTTTTCTCTTTTAAAACTGCAGCACATCTTCTTTTCACACTCCGGCAAGGACTTTTTTTTCTTCCTATCAGAACTGTAGACAAATACAGAAGGTTTAGAACGGATGTGTGAAAGCAAGTAAGAGTAGCATAGAGGGTTTATGATAAAGAATAGCAGCTAACAAAGGGAAATCTCAGAGTCTTTTATTCATATTTACAACAATAAAAGAAAATTGCAAAAAGAGGAGTTGGGCTGATTAGGGAACAAAAAAGGGGATCTACACCTAAAGGCAGGGGCAGGGCTAATATGTTAAATGAAAAATTTGCTGTTATTACTAAGAAAATAGATGCTTCCTAAGCCATTATGACAGAAGACGAAATTCATTCATTGAATGGTTTTAAAATTGATGAGAAGGAGGCAAGAGAAAGGTTGTTGGGGTACATAAATTCTGTAGGGCAATTGGGGCCAGCTAAGATGCATCCAAGGCAATTGAACAGTATGAGTCTGAAAACTGTAGAGGCACTGACAATAATCTTTTAATCTTCATAAACTCGGGGAGATGCCAAAGGACTGTAAAATTGCAAATAGTACACTTTTTAAAAAAAAAACAGATTCTAAGGATAAGCCCAACGATATAGATTGTCTTATAAACCTCAGAGATGAGGAACTTCTTGAAACAATTATTTTTGATAGAATTAATCATTCTATGGAAAGTGTGTGTTGATTAGGAAGAGCGAATATGGATGTTTTAAGGTCAATATTATGTTTAACTTGCTGCCTTACTTTGTAGAAGTAACAGAAAGTTGATGAGGACTCGAAAAGGCATTTGATGCATTGTTGCACAACAAATTTGTGAGACAATTTATTGGAAAAAATGGGACAGAAGCAACATGGATACAAATTGGCTGAGGGATAGGAAACACAAAATAATAGTTCATTGATATTTTTTCAGAATTAAGGAAAATTTGTAGTGAGGTTCCCAATGAGTTGGTTTGGGACCTTTGTGTTTCAAGATTTAACTATCTAGAATATTGATGTATGAGTGACAATCTCCAAGTTTGCAGGTGATATAAAACTTGGCTAGTTTCTAAAGCCAGATTTTTATGGAATACAGTTTTCACCTTCCTCCATGATGGGGCTTGAACCCATACTTCCAGAACAATTGGCCAACTCTGGTTACAAGTCCAGTGACATCATCACCATGCCACTGCTGCCCTGCCACAAATTGTGATTCAGAATATTACTTAGTAACCCCACAATTATTCTCAATGATTCTAAGTTATTTCAGAGCTATGTAACATAGAGTTCTATAACTTGATAAACTTTGCAGCTGAAAGGAAAGATAATTCAACCTCCTTTTATAACCGGTTCTTACTTGAACAAAGCGATGAGTAGATTAACCAGTATAATATATTGTGCAAAAAGATAAACTGCCTGAAGAAACGGATTAAGAAATGACCCAGGAGGACAATCTGCATCTTCTTCACAAGCTGCAATTACAGAAGAAAAGCAAATTAGACATTAATAATTGCAGTACACTTCTGTAATGATTATAGTGTAAATTCTCCACCACTGATTTGACTTTCAGAATTGACCCCTGTATGTCAGTCACATAACAGAAATATCAGGTACTTAGGAAGTTTATCATTCAACTCTTGCTACAGATTCCAGTGTAAACCGCATTTAATCAAAGTGATGTAATAGATTCTGCCACATGTCTATTACTGAATTGAAGCACATATTTAATGCTCTGCAGTGCTGAAGCAGACGTATTTATTTTGAAGATATTTAATATATTTAAGATATATTTAAAGATCACTGATCTGGATTTGATGTGATTAGAAAACTCAATCCAAACTCAATCCAAAGAAATATCTTACCCAAGAGTCTCAGGTAAAATATTTGATCATACCTAACATCAGCTTCCTATAGTTTTTGTTGAAATAGTAGTTGTCAATCCCGTTTAATGATTTCTAGGACCGCAGTTGGTGCTTGGTGCATTATCTTCTTTGGAATTTGGAACAATTAAATTTAGGGTCAAAGTGAAATCAGGTGTTACCCTGTGCATATGGTGTTATTTTTGATGGTATTTCAAATATATTCCAAAGGGTACTCTCATCTTTCACCAAATAACTCATTGCTTCACAATCACGATCTGTCTCCTGCATGCACAGGTCAAGATTGTATCTTTCTCAGTACTTCCATTGCTAAATCCTAGGTTTTTCTCACATTCATATGATACACATACATGTAACTCAGTCAGATTACTGGCAACATTTTAGCCAATTTAATCTATGTGTTCTTGTTATATGGGAATACCGCAGATAAATGGAGATTAGATGTAGGTTGTAGGGGTAAACTCAGAGACAGTTAAGGCAATTAAGTGGCCACAGAAAGGTCACTTAAGGGTTTCATTCAGAAACCAGCATCAGGTGGGAATCACCTACACCACATGGCCCTACAACGAAAAGTATCCTATGGCGTATTAGATGATCCCCCCGTCAGGCACTGTGTCTTACACAAGCACTCGCCAGTGGGATCAGAGAGATTGGAAGTAAGACTTCCCTCTGACTTCAAATCAACCCTTCTCCTCCTTCCCAGTGTCAGAGTCTCCCTATCTTATCCCGGAAAACCTGTCCTATTCACCATTTTCCTGGGAATCAAGTGACAATCAACGGCTTTGGCCATACTGCAATACTGGAACTGGTCAGCACTGCTGCTGGTGCTGGAGACCTACCAGCACCTGATTGTGTGGGAGCTTTTAGAGGTGGGACAGCATATCAGGGTTTCTGATGTGTGGTCAGAGAGGAATTCCACTCATAGATGACCAAGAACGCCTGATGTTGACCAATAGGTGCCCAATTAAGTCTCACTGGGCCCCCAATAAAGCTAATTCAATTCAATTCAACTGTGACTGTCTGCAGTTTTTACGTATATATCACTGTGAAATTCAATGGACAGAAAGTCAGCTTACTGAAACTTAGGTCCATTATGATGATGATTACTCATTAGCATGATGTCAGCATGCTTTGGTCATCAAATAGGTATCCTGCAGAAGCTTTCTGGCTCCAAGTTGGTGCTGAGAGACAAGCTTAACCAACAGAAATTCAGATCAAGGAAGAGCACGGGCCTGGGGCATTGGCACACTATTATTGTAGAAGAACTGGAGGGCAATACTGCTGATATTGCAGCCCCACAAACGTAACTTGCCCCCATGCTTCTCTGCCAAATGTATCAAACTAACCAGTAAGACTGGGTAGAACAGAGTTCTCACCCATTAGAATGATAGAATAGTGTGGAACAGAGGGAACAGTTGGTTGTGCCAGTTGTCAAAAGTAATGTGATGTACTCGTCTGGCTCTAATGTAAAGCAGATTATCACCAGACTGAGACAGGTGTTGCAGCCACCCAGTTGAAAGGCCCTTTCAAATTGGTAATCACCAGTGCCCACATAAACAAGGCAGTAAACCTCATGTTAAAATCTAATCCAAAGACACAGATCATGCCAAGCTGGTAGCCCTAAAGCCATAAATGTTTAGAGCACATAAGGAGATGAGCCAGTTCATTGTTACCATTCTGACCTTTATTAGAACAACATACAATTAATCCCACAGGGCTGCTCCTTCCTCATATCTGTGTACACCCCTCTGCTCCAAATGTTTAACCAATTTGCTTTCAAAGATGCAAGGATTTCTTCCTTAAACATTCCCTGTGGCAAAGCATTCCACTTCACATCAAACAGTAGAATAAAAAAAGTTCTGCTAACTTTTCTTCTCATTATTATTGACCATTTTCAAGTTTTAATTAAAAATACAATAAGCTGCACAAAAATAAAACCAAAAAGCTGCTTGCATTTGTCATCTGCACCCTTTGCTAATACAATTGCAATCCTTTGCCAAACACTTGGGTCTAGGTGTATGTATTTGTGCTAGTCTCCTCTCCTATTCCTTTCCATCTGATGACATCCTATACTATAGATCTTGCTCCTTACACTAAGGTTTCTTCACAAGAAGAAACATTTGCATTTATTCACAGCTCTCTTCATTCTGAATAGTAATGTCAGCTAGTGCAAGCTGCAAGCTTTGTTGACACAAGTCAAAACACAATTTCCACCACATGACTGATAGTAGAGAATTAGAGCAATAAGTTATTCATTACTTCATACTTTTTATACCAAAACATAATCCTAATCCAGGATACAACTCCTGCATTAATAGACATAGATACTGCATTTACAGGTGTAAACATTTGAATACATACGATCAATTTCACCAGCATAGACTTCACCAAATATCATCCAGTAAGGTTGGAATACTATATCACGAGCCAGGCGCCAGGATGGTTGTTCTGCTGGAGAAAGTATTGCCTTTCTTGATACCCCAAAGCTCAAAAGAACAATCGCCATCAGAATGACTATATAGAACATGTTTGTTGTCTAAAACAGAAGGAAATAGATTTATTTTTTGACCTGAATTAGTGTATACAGATGAATGTACACATCATGGCTAGAATGGACTTGAGATTAGTACAAACTAACAAGAGGTTTAATCCATCTCTAACCATCTGTTATTCAGCTTGATAAATGCAAAATTTATTATTGGTGTTCAAAGAAATGTTTTTACAGTTTTAAAAGGAGCTAGTGAAATTATTCATGAACCAGATTCCAAATTAGCATCCATGGTGATTCAATTTTACAATTTCCTCTGCATAATTTTATACCGGAACTTGTAGATTATGGATATCAGAGTATTCTAGCAGTCTTCCATTACCGGTACACAGCCTTACAAGAAGAAAATTCACTTGCACTTATTTTCTAACCTCTAATTACTGCAAAGAATGGGGATTCAAAGAACTTTGAGACATACTGCAGTTATGAAAAGCATTGTTTAATTGCATAAAACAAAGAACTGCAAATGCTGGAGATCTGAAACAAAAACTAGAAATTGCTGCAGAAACTCAGCAGGTCTCGCAGCATTTAATGAGAGAGCATCCCTAAGGTCCAGAAGGACAATGGCAGTTTTACCATTATCATGAAATAATATATAATGGCTGATATTAAATTAACAGCTGCTTTTACATCTCTGTCATGTAATTTCTGTTCATTTTATTAATTAAAAAGGAGGAAAGTTGTGAAATGAGTGGCCAATTTGCAGGCACACATTTTTACATTATTGCATGTGTCAAAATCTACTCTCTTGCAGGTAAAACCAGTTGAAATCTTTATTTGTAGAGAAGTTAGATTGCAGGGGTTTATTGCATCAGGACAGGCAAATGAAAATAATCTTTGCAATTATATAATAGAAAAACAGAAATTACTGAAGAAATTCAGCAGGTCTGACAGTATTTGTGGAAAAAAAGCAGAGTTGACATTTCGAGTCTAGTGACTTTTCTGATGAAGCTGCTGCTAGATCTGATGAGATTTTCCAGTAATTTCTGTTTTTCTATTATATAATTGCAAACTTTTTGTTTGCATGCTGTGGTATAATTACCCCTATGATTTAAAGTTGCTACAAATGAAGATTTCCAATGGATTTACCTGTGGGAGAGTAAATTTTGACTTTGTGCAATCATGTAAAATGCGTGCCTGTGAATTGGCATCTCAGTTTACATTTTGTCTTTTTTCATTCTATTGAAATGAATGGAAATAAACGTGTTTGCGGGTGCGGAGATGTAAAGACAGCTGTTAATTCAAGTTTAACCCTAATCATATATAATTGAAAGGTACAGGTAAAATTACCATAGCCCTCTGAACCATAGGGATGCTTTCTCATTACAGAGAGACAACTGGTGGTGGGATAGCAGGAACTGCACATGCTGGAGAATCTGAGGTAACAAAGTGTAGAGCTGGCCAAGCAGCATCAGAGGAGCAGCAAAATACATCTTTTTCTGAAGAAGGGTCTAGACTCGAAACATCAGTCTTCCTGCTCCTCTGATGCTGCTTGGCCGCTGTGTTCATCCAGCTCTACGCCTTGTTATCTCAGACAACTCGTAGTGGCTCTGTTGTCTTATTGCACAATATGAAATCCAATCAAATTGTGATTTGCTCAATTTCTTATGATGTTAAGCAGAAATGTATCTATCATGAAAAGATATGATAAATTTACATGTGGTATTTAGTATGACTATGAGAATAAGTCATTAGAAATAGGTCTAAATATAATGATACGTAAAATAACATCTTAAATAGTGAAAGCAGCACATGTTTTATAGGAAAAAAACACCAAAAATTTTTTAAATACTTGCCATTCTGCCAATCATTGTCAGGTATGGCCCTACATTTTGATTAACTGTAAAGAAATCCAGAAGCCTCACAAACCAAAATATAAAGTCCAGGGAATAGATTATCTTTCCAGCTGCCTGTAATGGGTGATCAGTCCAACGTAAGCCAAACCCGATAACAAACAGGACTATAGCCACAGAATCATTGACGTTCCAATACTCTTGGACCCAAACTTTAATCTTTCGGCTGAACTTTCCTGGCTCTGATATGAAGATCTGTGCAACAAAAGTCAAAGTAAAGATAAAATGAGTCCAGTTTCCATGTCGTCTTTGGATAGAATTCAGTGATTAGTTGGACATAAAGTATGCTTTATAGGCAGGATGTAGATTCCAAACAAATATGTTGCCTAAGTTGCACCAGCTGAAGGACATCTCAAACTGACTTGGAAGGGTACTGAAGAGGGTGGGCGCAGACTGTTTTTGTGGTTCATGTTGAAGGCAACAACATTGGACCAAGTATACCCAAAGTCTTGTTTGGAAGGCTCCTGGAATAAGAAGGTCAATTAAATATCAGAATATCAAGGCTTCTAAGTTCTGGATTCTTTCATCAGCCACAAGCAAATCAGTAGAGCAGTATGTAAACTAAGAAGGTGAACACTTGCTGAAAGAAATGTCGAAAAGAAGAATTATTTTTCATGCACCAATGTTGGGGCAGGGTGGGCTCCATCTGAACCAAGTGAGGCACTATAAGGTTGTCGAGTTCTGCTGAAAGATTTCTTACACACAGCCTCATAAGACATGTTTGACTGGAAGCCCAAACTCACAGAAGAATTATCTCAGCATGAGTCTCTGCTTTGTCAACTGTAGAGAATACTGGAGACATGATTAGCTGGTTATTGTACTTTATTCTTCTTCTAATTCTTTTGTCAGTGTCTCAAGATTTATTTGTGCAGGATTGAGAGCTGTATTCAAAGTATTCAGTATTCAAAGCCTCCATCATTGATACTTAAATGATCTGTCTGATTGACACTTTGTGGGATTGTATGAACAGCATTTTTTGTTTCCCTTAAAATGATTTGTAAGCATTTGTTTCTTTTCTAAGCAATTGTACACATGGTATTGTCACTATATGGCTCATTAGTTTGTGCATAGTGTATACTGGGTGAATGGATATTAAAGAGCCATGATTTGGTATGGACGGTATGAGGGTCCATAGTTTTGGTTGGGCAACTTGAGTTAGCATGGAGATGAGGATTATGACAGCCATGAGGGCATGAGTTAGCATTGAGTTAGAATGGAGAAGGCATGAGAATGTGGAAGCGGGATGGAGGTCATAAGTAGGGTATTTTGAACTTAGCTTTCAAAAGGTTCCTAAATCCATGCAATGGTCACAACTCCTCCGAGAACATGTGAACGAAGAGCATCCAGAAGGTAGGTAGGTAGGGTGTGTGTATGTATGTGCATGTGTATGTGAGTGTGTGTAGGTGTGCTTCTAGGCGTGTAGGTGTCTGTGGGTATGTCTGTTTGTGAGGGAGAGACAGAGAGAGAGGGGGGAAAGGTTGGGAAGCAGATAGTCAAGCTTATAGATACCTGTTCTCTCAATGGAAACCACTCAGTTTGAAGGGAAAGGGCAGTAGCTTACTGGCCATACTCTTATCCTGACAATAAAAATTAGAGGAGTCAGAAATGCAGATAAGACCCCTAGAATCAGATCCCATCATCATTTTTAAGAAAAAGTCCAGAGCTGCTCCTTGAAAATCCAGGCATTAGTAGCTTTGTCCTGCTGTTATACTCTCACAGAGAATCTTTTCAAGCTGTTAGTTGATCTTTAAGGAATTACACAGCTACCACAAAACAACAGTCATAGGTCTGTGCTATATATCAAACAATTTTTGAAACATGACCAAGTTTACCTTACATAGGGCAGGCTGAGAGTTATCTTATTTAAAGTAGATCTCCAGGCTAATAGACTTTTACCCTGAATGAGAATACATTATTTATTATAGACATCACTGTATAGACGGCATTAGGTCACAAAACCTTTGCTAAACAATAGCGATAGTAAAGGATAGATTTAAACACGCTAGGATTCTGTTCTGAAAAAGATTCTTTGGCTATCATTGTTATTAAATAGTACTGCACCAACTGGTCATCGTGGAAGTTTATGAATTGTACATCCTTTTCAGGTGCAAAGGTTGAGATGACTTAAAGGGAGTAACTTCAGAGTAAACTGCAGAGTGACATTGCGAAAAAGTTGGAAATTTCACCACTGAGATTGTGGCCAAAGATTTACCAGGCTTTGGGGACAGGTGGGCATGTGATGATACTATGGCTTTTAGAGGTATATTTTGTCCTGGTTTATTTTTAATGAAGAAAGGTTGAGACAGATGTGCTGTGCTCTGCTCAAAGCTAATAAAGTAAACATTTTGTGAGGCTTTAGGGTTTGGAAGCAGCCTGAACAGTTGGAGTCAGCCTCCTGCAGAACTAGGACCTTTAGTTTTAGCTTAAAGCACTTGATGGAGTCTTGAAGCCATATGTGGAGGCTCTTATTCTTCTCTCCGTTACAGCTAAAAGCTGGGGTTTCCTTTCTACTACTAGAATCGCAGAGACAATCTGTTTTACTGAATTTGCTTTTGTCAAGGATGTGTTTAAGGGATGTTACTATATTAGAATATTTAATTGGTAATAGTTAATAGATATATACATAATATATTATTTTGTTATGTGCTTCAATTGTAACAGTTAAGCCAATTGTTGTCTTTTTTTGTTTTGTCTGTATTTTAGCTGTAGTGTAAAAGTGAAGTGTGTTTTACTTAAAGTTGAGTAGTTTGGCCAATCGAATTACAATGCCTTCCACTGACCTCTAAAATAAGAAAAAGTTAGGATCTAGCCTACCTTCCTAATATATTTTGAGGGAGTTTTGTCTGGTCCATAAAAGGAGGGTGGAAGGATGGCAAAGTGGCATGGAGAGGTGCGTCCTTGTGTTCCTGCCACCCATGCCTTTTGGCAGCAGCTGTAAAACTGTCAAGTGAGCCACCTGCCCAGAGCCAAATTGAACATATCCCACCTCCAACAGCATTTGCCTGTTTTGGGAGTAACCTGTGGAGTGACCATCAACTAAAACCTGGTGACCTCTCTATGTGCTCCAGTGGTGGTGGGAGGGCTGCCCTTTATTGGTGAGTAGTAGGAGGGCACAGACTGGCACTATGTTAACATAGGGTGTACATGGGGCCATTAGGGCAATTAGAAGAGCACAGCTGGGCATATGGGAAATGAGGACCCAAAAGTGTAAGTATGTTTCATAAGGTGGCATGAGTTTGCATGGATATGGCATAGGGAGTATGTTAGACTGAGTTGATAGCTGGAGGGCACTTGTTTTAATTTTTCCTTACAAGTCCAATAGTACCAGGCCAGTTTTAAACAGCCTGCCACTGCACTAAGGTCACTAATGTGGCTGCATCTGCACTGTTTCCAGGATTGGTAGGCCACTTCTGTTAATAGCCTGAAATCTCCACTCCAGAATGTGAATTAGACTGACTGAGGCATATATCTTCAGAGTTGGATTTGTGAAGGTGAGACTTGGGCTGACTTTATGCTCCTGACTAGAAAATTCTGTCTGTTGTGTTTTGAAAGGGAAAGTCTATCCCAAGTACTTGTATGGTCCTATTCCACATGCCTATAAACTAGCATCTCACATGTCAGTACTGATAGCCAGAGATAAAATAAGAATTTTAGTTAAGGTCCAAAGTTGTTCAGAGTCGTTGTTGGGATTAGAGGACTGCAAAACGCCAAGTCGAAAGATAATGTCCTATTATTTGACCTTATATTAGCTTCACTGGAGCAATCAAAGGTAAAGTCTTGGGCTTCTAAATAGGAGAGGAATGGAGAACCGAAATACCACATGGCACAGAGGCTGGGGTTACAACGAGGTTTCTGTCCCAGAGCAATTTGAAAAATGCATCATGAAAACACAATACTGCAGTATAATTGGGCCATTAATGCGATAGAGGCTTGTTACTACTTTCATTTCAAATACAAGGAGACTTCAGTGTTCCAAGCCTTGGGAGAACATTTGCAGGTTCAGTGAGCAAATGCAGTGGGGTACATTAACAGGTCATAAATGAGCCCTGGAGACATTGTGAACAACTCCTAATTTAATGGCAGAAAATAAGATAAAAGTGATAAGCTGCATATGTGTGTAAAATTTTACAGCATTTGGTTGTCACATGAGCCTGATACATAGAAATGTGTGTGTGTGGCTGGTCATAAAACACTGAATACGACTCAACAAGACATTAATGAAGCTGGCATCAGTGCACTGACCTCAAGGCATTCTTACACTCTTTGTATCGTTTAGCAAAGTCAAATATTTCAGTGGTGTCATGAATTGAAAATTCCAGAATCTTAGAAAGGCACCAGAGGAGAAATGTCCTTGCACAGCACAATTGCAAAGGCAACTTCCTCCCCTTAGGGAAAGGTCACTGGGAACATTACTAAAACTCGCGGAATTAAATAGGCACTCAGTTCATGCTATTTAAAAGCAGCCACTCGATTTTTCTCAGAAACTAGAAGAAAGTTTTCTGGTCCTTAATCACCTCTCTGGCTTTCTCCACAGCCGTACTGAAAATGTAGACAGTGACAATCCATTCTGGGACACTGGGAAGAGGTTCCATTTTCACTAACACTGTGTAAGTGAATAGCATAAGGAATCCCAAATAAGCTATCTGTGGAGAATAAAATGAAAAAACAAGTGTTAAGTGGAATGTTAATTATTGTAAGAAGATTTTTGTCAAGAACAGGGCACAAAAATTAGGCAAGAGTCATAAGTTGTTCTGATAATTCCATCTTCTGATTTTAAAAAAAGGCTAATTTCTGTATTTTACCACATTTCAATCCCAAATCTTGTATGCTGCTGAGCTCATCAAACGTTTCCGCCAAGCATCTTTTCCCATAAAGACCCTGTTAAATGTAGTGGTAACTAGCCCAAGGCATCTTGAAGTTTTTGGTCACCGTGAACATGGCATTTTCTTCAAAGGTCCAAAGTTCACCTGTAGCAAATCAAAGCTTTGACCACAATTTATATCGTTAGTACAGCAGAAGTGCAGATTCTCATGGTCAGTGGCTCAACAAGGACACACCTTTGTCCAAGAAATGCAGATTAAACTCCTGTGAATTGCTAGGACGGACTTTCCTTGCAGCGTACAGTCATTTTCTAAATGCGGTATACTATCAGGTAAACTAGTGTTTGGGGCACTAGGGAAGAAATGATGAATTTATTTATTTAAGCGCAGAAATCCAAGACCTAACATTTTGTTTGGTAAATGAACAACCGCAAATTCAAAATTTCCTTGAGAACTTTGTAACATTGCTTATTAAACCTTCATAGAACCACTCCCGGTAAACGTGAAGACTACTACCAGTTGAAATGGTATCAGAGATAATGGGAACTGCAGATGCTGGAGAATTCCAAGATAATAAAATGTGAGGCTGGATGAACACAGCAGGCCAAGCAGCATCTCAGGAGCACAAAAGCTGACGTTTCGGGCCTAGACCCTTCATCAGAGAGGGGGATGGGGAGAGGGAACTGGAATAAATAGGGAGAGAGGGGGAGGCGGACCGAAGATGGAGAGTAAAGAAGATAGGTGGAGAGAGTATAGGTGGGGAAGTAGGGAGGGGATAGGGCCCATCTACCTACTAACCTCATCCCACCTCCTTGACCTGTCCGTCTTCCCTGGACTGACCTATCCTCTCCCTACCTCCCCACCTATACTCTCTCCACCTATCTTCTTTACTCTCCATCTTCGGTCCGCCTCCCCGTCTCTCCCTATTTATTCCAGTTCCCTCTCCCCATCTCCCTCTCTGATGAAGGGTCTAGGCCCGAAACGTCAGCTTTTGTGCTCCTGAGATGCTGCTTGGCCTGCTGTGTTCATCCAGCCTCACATTTTATTACCAGTTGAAATGAATTAGCAGGCAACCACAGGTGAGCTATTGTTTTGCCATTGATGATTGTTCAGATTATCATATCAATCAACATGATGGGATATCCTAATTGGTTAGTAGCTGTGGGGTTAGACAAACCGTATGGAACCAGAACTTGACAATCGGGGCACTGTAGAATTCATAAGCTTTTCTTGTCCAAGGAAGTCCTTTTTGTCTTGTACTGATAACTTCATTCGCTGACTTTTCTGGGCCAGTCTCTGTATCCAACTCCATCTTCGAGAAATAGAAAGCATTCTTGACATGACTATTGCAGGCTTATTGTATAGATATTTAAAATATGAGTGAGGAATGCAATCCAAAGTGAAAATAAATTGACGTAAAAAGGCAATGGGTTATCTTCTAAGTGGGATGTAATGAGTTTGGATTCAAGTCTGTGATAGTTTTTTTCTTAAATTATCTCTTAACATATTTAAGAGTGGTAGCCTGACACAGTTTCACTAGTACAACTGAAAATAGATTTTTCCAAAAACAGGAAATTAATCATAAGTATTTGATATGTCACCTTTTGAATAGCCTAAAATTAGTTGAAAATTACATTTAAAAACATTATGCAAAATTATTTATTACTTGCATTGGTCCACCATAGTCAAATTCTATATAAATTTTAAAACTTTTCAAAAATACATGATGCAATCTCATATCTGAAAAACGTTAGTTTTAAGAGAAAAGCAAAATACTGCAACTGCTGCAAATCTGAAATTAGAATACAAACATGCTGGAAAAAACCCATTGGATTAGGCAACATTTATGGAGATGACATTTTATTAGAACTGAATAGAAATGGAAATGTAAGTATTTGTAAACTGGGTGGAAGGGGAGCAGGGGCAGGAGAAATAAATTAAAACTGAATGACAAGTAAATTGTCGCATACAATTCAATTTATTAACGCCCCATTTGAACACAACCCTGTTTCTTCCCTACACTTTTTTGCTGTTGCATAATGAAATTCTTTCTTCTTAAATCTCCACTGGCCTTCACCTTTCACAATTCATATTCTTTGTCCTTTTTGTCCCTTCCTTCTTGTACACGGACTTAAAATCTCTATTTCCCATCAATTCTGATAAAAGATCATCAACTTGAAACAGTAATTTTGTTTGCCTCTCCAAATTCCACCTTAATTGCAAAGTTTTTCCAGTATTTTATAAAATTTCTTATTAATTTCATATTCTTCTCTGAAGACCTACGAATGGACATAATTAGGAGGGCCTCAGAATGGTGTGTAATTCAATATGCCAGTTTCATTGACTGATGCGGTTTCTAGAGTGATTTTGTTTCAAAGATTAATGCAAAGAATCATGGAAATTCAATCTGTCAGTAAAGTTCCTGATATTTTGCGCTAGTTTGGCAAATTCTGGGTAAAAGCCAACACAATGTAGCAAATATTTCATACTAAGTTGCTTTAAGGCAAACCATTACACTTACAGAAGATTGATCGTCCTTAGCAGCATTGGAGTTTTGTGCACTGCATTGTCGAGCAAACTGATGAAACTCCTGAGATTGAGGTATGTGGGACATTTCAGCCTTGCTCTTAAACTCCAGCATCAGAATGGTGGGAGGAAGAAGAATGCTCAAAATGACCTAATGGATAAAAGAAGCCACATTGAAATAGATAATTACAACAAAATATCTGAACAGTGCACCTGCAAAACCAACTGTTAATGGACTTTCTCAGATCAATTAAACATATAAAAATTTCTGCTCTTCTAACTATTGAATCCATTGTATTCTAAACCTCTCTTTCACTGTTTTCACAATCAGTATTGTACAAAGGCGCATAACGTCAGTGCGTTAAAAATGGCAACGCTGAAAAAAGGTCATTGATCTGAAACATTGGGCGGAATCTTCTCTCTCCATAAATGATGGAGGTGAAAAGGGTAATTAATTCAGTGAAGTACACAAGCCTTGATGCCTTTGTGACTCCACTAAAATTAAGTTTTGCCTTTTTGAATTGATATGTAAGAACACACATAGTGCTGTATGAAAGGAAGCTCTAGGATTTTGACCCGGCGACAGAGCGAAAGTACCGATACTTTTGCAAGACAGGATTGTGAGTGGTTTGGACAGAAACTTGCAGTGTTGGTGTTTCTATGTAGCTGCTGCCGTTGTCCTTGGTGTTAGAGGTTGCAGGTTTGGAAGGTGCGGCTTAATCAGCCTTGTTGAATTGTTGTCGTGTATCTTGTAGATGGTCCATACTTCTGTCACTGTATATCTGGATGAAGGTGTCGGCCAGGGGTGGTTGGGGAGGGATAAAGCTATTTGCATTGCTCTGGATGGTGTGCAGCTTTTAGAGTATTACTGGAGGAATACTCATCCAGGCAAATGGAGAGTCACATTCCCGAATTGTGCCTTGTAGATGATGGACAGACTTTGAGGAGTCAGGAGGTGAGTTACTTATGGCAAAAGACCTGGTCTTGTAGCAACAGAATTTATATGGGTGGTCCAGTTCAGTTTTCAGTCGATGATAATGGGATTCAGTGATGGAGACATTATTGAATGTCAAAGGTAACAGTTCGATTTTTCCTCTTGGGAGAGGCTTATTACTTGGCATGTGTGTGTTATAAATGTTAACTACAAACATATGCACATGCATATCAGTTAAGAATAGGAGTTGGCCATTTGGCCCTCAAACCTACTCTGCTATTAGAGATAATGAGGTACGGGAAGTTTCTATGAAGAAATCCATTGTCAGCACCAGTAGTACCCATGGTTTAAAAAGAATAATTATAACAAGAGCTTCTGAGAATCTATATGGCAGAAGGATAAATAATTAAAAAGAGACAAATATTGCAGAGAGGATTTTACAACGAAACATCATATCTAGCTGATACCACATCAAGAACAAAATACTGCAGATGCAAATTAATCAGAAATTTCTGGCAGTACTTAGCAGGTATGGCAGTATCTGGGGAGAGGGAAATAGTATATATATTTCAAGTTATTGTCCTTCCATCAGTTTTCTTACAAGATTGTATCATGACAAGATGATTAGTTTAAAAGAATCACTGATGTCAGCCATTATGGATGTTGGATGCAGCTTATCAGAAGTGAAGGAATGTGACCATCATTTAATCAGAGCTGCTAAATATTACAGCAGCAAAACTTGCCACGTACTTCTTGTGCTTTAGACTAGATTTTGATTGACCGTTTTATTGACTGCAGGGGAATCTATCTCGATTTTGTCTCAGGTCAGACTTCAAAGCAATGGCTCTGTTTTAGATTTTTTTTCATTTTTATTGAGTTTTAGCCTTGCCCATAGATGAACTAGCCAGCAGACCATAAATTGTTGCATAAAGTTTGCACCTTGGATGGTAGCACTGTTATTTCCAAGATCAACAGTACTTCAAGTTACTCTATTATTTTGCATTACATTTGCTAAGAAAAATGAATTATTTTATGTGTCCACTTCATTTAATTTTCTTCTGTATTGGATTTATCTTCAATTAATCTGATTTATAGTCTGGGATATGCAAGATGGATAAGTGTTATCCGTTTGTCATTCAGAAAGTTCCAGAAACCAGAAAGTGTTACAGACTATTTCCAGTCAGTTCATCAGCTGCCTTAAAGAATTTTTATGTACCCAGGCATTCTTGTTAAACTTTTTCCATTTCAGCTGCTGATTCTTGCAAGGACATGATTCCATAATTCACCATAGGCGATGTTTAAAGAACAAATGGGCATTCCAGCCATGAAGCAGCAGAGTGAGAAAAATAATACAGCAGTGCGTACATTGTTTATTGCAGTTTTCAACATAGCCATTGGGAGAATTGACCTTCTTGTGAGTTGGAACCATAGTGGAGAAACTGAGGTTCATAAAGAACTTAAAAGTTATCACAACATGATCATTAAAATTCGCCCTTAAATATTTATAAACCAAATAAACCATATAGAACACAACCAAAAGTACTTAAGACAATAAAATTAGCAATAACGTAGAGGATGTTGTTGGTGAAATGTTTCACAGTTCATTAAATACGGGATAGGATCAAACTTTCATAAAATAAAAATCACAAATTCTTTTCATACTAAGATCAGATACATTGTTCTGAAAACAACAGGCTGACAAGATATCAGTTACATGAGGAGATCTGTTCTAATTGTTCTGTCTAATCTGCAACCAAAACCTGTTCATCAATATCAGTTTCTGTATTGCCAGTGCCACTCAGCTTCAGACCTCATTACACCCTTTGTCCAAACACTGGAAAAAGTGCCGAACTCCAGAGATGAGGTGAGAGTGACAGCTCCTGACATCAAAGCAGCATTTGACCAAGTGTGAAATCAAATAGTCTGAGCAAAACTCAAATCGATAGGAGTCGCGGAAAAGTCTCCAATGTTCGAAGTCATATCTAGGACAAATGAAGATGATTATATGTTGTTGCAAGGTGAACCATCTTAGCCCAAGTGCATTTCTGCAGGTGTTCTGTAGGGTAGTGTCCTCGGCTCAACCATCTTCAGATGCTATAACAACAGGACTCAACAGAGGACTTTAACTGGCACCCAATTCACCAAGTTAAACATTTACTCACTCAAGCGTTGATCCATAGTGCAGAATTTATGCAAGGTGCACTGCGGCAACACACCTAGACTTCTTTGACATCACCTTCAAAACTGTCAAACTCTGTCACCTGGAAAGAGCTGGACAATAGCACCACCTGTAAGGTCTTCACCAAATATATGCTTTCTTGACTTGGAACTAAAATACCATTCCCTGAATGTTGTTGGATCAAAATCCTGGAAACTTCTTCCTAAAACACCATAAGTGCACATACATTGCAAAGACAACAGCAATTCAAGGAGGCAGTTTACAACTATCTTCTCAAGGATTATTAGGGATGGGTAATAAATGTTGGCCCAGCCAGTGACATCCACATCCCTTGAAAGAAGTTTTTTTTGAAAATGGAATCACTGGAGGCTTAGAAATTTGAGGATTAGAATCAACAAATTCTGACAAGATGGACATTGTCAATCTAGGAGACATGAAGCCATTACAAGACTGGATCCTGAAACTGTTATAGATGAAACAGCAATTCAGGAAGAACAGCTATTCCCTGCCCCACTGCTGTCCCGTTACCTTAAACCATGAGTTCTTCCTCATATTGAGCCGTCCCATCCAGATATCAGTCAGGAGCATCTGAGTGCATGTGTGGGAGACAAAGGGCCGAAGGCCAGATGACACTGCCAGTTTCAAACATGTGGAGTTGCTCCAGTTCTTCAGCTCATATGTCAGCAGTTTCATTGCCATTCGCTCATTCTGTTTGAACGCTTGGTCTAAAAGATCCACAGCAAGCTGTCCAAATTCCCTGGGATATGAGGTCAATCATGCATGGAAGAAGGAAAGAAGTAATCTTGTTTTAAAAACACAATACTTCTGTCAATAACAATCATCACCAAACCATTTTACAGTCATAAAGTTTTAAACACAGTGGTAGCAATATTGCTGTACATATAAGCAGAAATTATAGCGTTTAGTGAGTCAACCTGAAAGTAAAATGAGAGATTGCCTGTGAACATTTCCTTCACACTGCTATTGAAGATCTATTGTCTCACGATATACAATATCATGCTAACTTACTAAAGGTTAGAATACAAATACACGGTGGGTAGGGATGGAGAGGTGTGGTGAGCATCCAACATGAGTTTTATATTCTTTTTAGGCACATTTATGCTCATATGTTGATTTTAAAAAATCTTAAGGGACAATACTTCTGCCTATGAACTGAGGCACAAAGTTCAGAAAACCAGTAAGCAGAGCTGAATCACAATAGGAACGGGAGCAGGTCATTTCACATCTTGCTGATGTGAAGGGAATACAAATCAACTAAGTTTGTCTATTTTGGCATTTGATTCTAAACATTCCATCACTGCAGATGGCCATGTCATACCAGCGTCCAGGTCAGTGGGCTTACATCAGGGTCCAGTTACCGGAGCCTGGGGTTCTGTGGCAGGGGAGTGAGCATTGTGCTCAGGTCAGGGGTAGGGCTACTGTGCTTGTCACAGACTCTGAGAGCCCAGGCCAAGAATATCAACAGGGCCTGTTATTTCTCTCCCTGCTCCTGAGTCAGACACACATAGATCTCTGAAACCTAAAGACAACAGGATCCGTCTTAGAGATTCATACTGGATTTGAAAGCTGTACTGCTATAGACAAGACACAGATTTTATTATTTAAACATTTCAACTAGCAATTTGACAAGGAGACAGTTGCCTGTCTTGCTAGAGTGGGGATCTAATATCCTCTCAGACCAATGTGTCAGGGTGAAAACCTAGGTGGAAATTATGAATCATTGGAATCTCAACTCCACAGAGTAATGGATGCTCAAAACTGAGCACAGAGTAAGACAAACTCAAACAGATTTTGAGGAGCTAAGGATAATAATGCATTTTGAGACAGTGAAGGAAAATAGGGTTGAGGTAAAAACAATCAGCTGAGAGTTGTTGTTTACAAGCAGGGCTCAATGGGCCAAATGGCCTCTCGCATCTTCGATTTCATGTGCTCTTATTTAATAATATATTGCTTAATTTGGAAGCTGCTTAACTGTGAATGTTCAAAGCAGAGGAAAATTATTTCTAGTGATGCAGATATGCATCTGATGCATGGAATACAAAAGAAATCAGTGCTGGGACCTTACCTAGTTCTGAGCTATGTTAACGACTTGGTTGAGGACCAGCTTATCTTGTAGCCAAATCAGGTGATAAATAAGATCAGTCGGAAAGCAGATTGTGAGGTCAATACAAAGAGTAGAATTTGATTCTTTCCCAGAAGTGCACTATCCTTTAAGGAATTCAACTGGCTATTTAATGGTCTCATCATTGTTAAGGCCAGTGTTCAAACAGTGGCAGATATGGGTTAAATTTTCATGAAACCTGCCAGGTGAATAGGACTGTGTCACCAACCATTGAAGTACCTACTTTTCTAAGGTACTTCAAATTCCTGTCCAGTAGCTAATAGGGGCTGACAGACTAAATTCTGAGAGAATGTTTCCCCTCAAGAGAAAGTTTAGGACCAAGGGGCCTAGTCTCAGAATAAAGGGGTGTCAATTTAAGAAGTCTGGGATGAGCAGGGATTTCTTCTCTCAAAGGATTGAGAGTCTTTGAAACTCCTTGCCACACATAGATGTGGGACAGAGTCTTTGTATTTAGTTAAGACTGAGATAGATAGATTCTTGATCAGTAGGCGAATCAAAAGTCATGGGGAAAACGCAGGAAAGTGGATGTGGCGAGTATTGCATCAGCCATGATCCTACTGAAGGGTGGAGCAGGCTTGAGAGGCCAAACGGCCAACTTCTGTTTCTATCGCTTATGGTCTTAATCTGAAGGTTTGACATTATCATATTCAATAGTTTGAAATACCAAAGTGATTACATGTTAATATACACGATAAAAGCCTTAAACCATTCAATCATTTTCCTTTTTATTTCTTGGAATGATAAGGGAGGCTACAAATAAGCCAAGAAGTACACTACGCTTAGACCTTAATATTCATTAAGTTATATGTCATGCACAACAGATATACATTTAAGATGGCATATGTGTCGGGTGAGTTGGTACGACAACACATCAGGTTGCGAGTATGGAATGCTTGCAGGGGTGTTGCTACCAACTCCCCAGCCAGTGAACAGGCCCAGTGTGGCATATATCCTAATGGATATAGATGCATGTGTGAAGAATAGAGAAACTGATTATTTAAATGGAGAGAGTGCAGAACATTTTAATACAGGGATATTCATGTATTTTGTACATGAATGACAGAAAGTTAGCATGGAAGAAAATCCAATAATCATTGAATAGCGTGTGAAACCTGTCCTCCTCCCTAAGGAGGGCTATATTTTCATCGGAAAAAGATCAGTGACAGAAGCAGTCCAAAGATGTGCCGGTTAGGTGGATTGGCCATGCTAAATTGCCCATAGTGTTCAGGGAGGTGTAGATTAGGTGGGCTACAGGGGGATGGGTCGAGGTGGGATGCTCTGAGGTCAACGTGGACTTGTTGGGCTGAAGGGCCTGTTGCCACACTGTAGGTATTCTATCTATGAAGTAAAGGTTGGCTAGGTTGATTCCTGAGATGAAGGTGTTGTCATATGAGGAAAAGAGTGGAGTTTGGGCTTGTATTCAATCAAATTTAGAAGATTAAGAGGTAACCTTATTGAAACATATAAGGTTCTGAAGGGGCTCGTAGACCCTGCGATGATGTTTCAGATTATGAGGGAATCTAGAATGAGCAGGTATTATTTGAGAATAAGGCACATTCATTTAAGATTGAGATGAGAAGAAATTTCTTCTCTGAGGATCATTAGTCTTTGAAATTCTCTTTCACAGAGAGCAGTGGAGGTTGATTAATGACTACACAAAGCTGTTTTGCAAGGAATCAAGGGTAAGGGGTTGGGGATCAATGGAATGGGGGGGGGCAGCAAGCTGGAAAGTAGAGTTAAGGCCACAATCTCATCTTTCATGGCCTAATGAACTAGTAACTGGCCCACTCCGGCCACCATTTCTTATGATTTTATGGTGGACCGTTTTCAGACAGCGTATGGAATATTACAACTTGCTTTGCAATCGGGTTAAGTTTCATTCTGAACCATTTCAACACATTGCTGTTATTTAAGAGAAAAGTGAATTATGATCAATCCTACGTGGAATACTGCTTTAGCTGCTCCGAAATGTCATCCATCATGTTGCTCTGCTTTGCCTCATGAGCCATTGCCCTGTACAGTTTGCAGGCCACGACTGCCTTAGCCATGGCTTCTTCTCCATGCTGCCAGAAGAACATGGCCATCCTCTGACGCTTCATCAACACAGCCCACACCAACAGGTCGTTGTAGGGGTAGATAAAACCTGCAGAATCATGCTCCACTGTATAATTCAAACCGTTTTTCTGGTTCTTTTTTGACTTACTGCTTGAAGTTGGCTTTTCCTGTGAAAAATGTCACAATTTAAAGTGTTTGGAAAGTAGCAACATCATTGCAGACTAAACACTGGATCTTACCAATCATCTAAGGATGGGATGGAATGTAATTTTTTCAAAGAAGCGGGGAATCAGCTATCTCCCACCACTTCTCCATCTGTCACAATTTCTTTAGCATGCAGCAATCACACTTCAATTAAAACTTAGTTCACTATAAATTAAGCAATGATCAAGGTTTACTTGAGTGAAAGAAAGAATTTTTACAACTTACAACCTTTACAAAGGAGCAAGAATGTGACCAAACACACATAAACATAAGTTTAAAATAAAAGGGGAGGGGTCTCCTACAAAAAGGAAGATAAAAGTAAATGCAGTTTAAAAGTTCTTAATTCTTTTAGTTGCAAGAGTGAAGCTTGAGTCCACAGCTGTTTAGCTGTTGACTTAGTTTCTCATTGGTAGTAAGGTTTGGATAACTTTCAGTTCTCTGTAAGCTTTCCTAAGTTGCTATATCACTGGGCACTTCTCTTGAAAAATGATACGGCACGGGGACAGGACAGAAAGTGTTCTAGCTTTTGTTTACAAATCAATTGCTTCCTTTTGTCAAAAAACCCAGAAGATCTGCAGATGCTGGAAATCAGAAACATAATCAGAAATTGCTGGAAAACTCAGCGAATCTGGCAGTATCTGTTGAGAGAAATCAGAGTTACCATTTCAGGTCCACTATCTCTCCTTCAAAATATCCTCAACACTGGGGAAGAGTACAGAAATTGTACATGAATATAGGAAACATTCTAAAAAAATATAAAAGGATATGTTGGCCCAAAATGTTGACTTTCCTGCTCTTCAGGTGCTGTCTGATCTGCTGTGCTTTTCTAGCTCCACATCTAGCTTCCAACATGTGCCCTTCTTACACTCTTTGTTGCATTCATACCACCCATGTTTAGTCAACACAAATTCAAGGACACAATTTTACATAAGTTCAGAAAATCAAAATGAAGGAAAATGCTCTCTTCTTTGGCTTCTCAAACTTTGTTCATTTTATTTAACAAATAAATGAATAACTCCCAGTGATGGAATGTAATAACACTGAATTGAGATACATGGGCTGAAAGTGAACTTGACAAAAGTACTGTATTATTCGCTAATGGCATTTGTACCAAACTTTCAACAATGGGCCCAACTGATAATGATCATCTCTACAAATTATAGCTTCAGTATGTATTACAATGTATGCAAATAAAACACAATTTCAATTTCATTTAAAAATCTTTTATCATTTGTGATGCCATTTTGAGGCGCAGTTTTACTTATTTTGGCAACATTGTTCCCATTCCATTATGTGTTTCATACAAGTTTAACAATGTAAGGAAATAAATAGGTTACATGTTCTCAATCATCTGAATTTGACAGACTTGATTAACATATTGTATATTAAGGATTGGGGAAATTTTAGTTTGAATTGTTTATTTGTTATCAACTTACTTAAAGTCATTCTGCAAAATAAATGTAAAAGTTAACACTGCTAATGAGGAAATGTAAAGGAAGGGTTTACCTTTCGTTTGTATGGCTGAGCTGTTCTAATAAACTGAGAGTGAAGCCTCTGCTCATCACTTTGCACTCTGGCAGCTGGTTCTTGGTTCTGATTCAGGGAATGGTTGCTCCAACTTTGAGTGAAACTGGTGACGGCATGACGTCTAACTCGCTGTAGAAAATATATTTCTTCTTTAGCTCCATGTATAAATGGTATATTACAATTATACTGGTCATGTGTTTGAGAATCAATTTATTTTATCTATTACATATTTATCTGCAATATGAAAGGACAATATTAAAATTATACCTTCCTGACTGTGAGTTGCTAACACTGTTCTTTGTTCTGTACAGTGTACCCATAGATTTTGTAAGAGAGTGTGTGTGTGTGTGTGTGCGCGCGCACATGTACGCACATAAAGTGTGAGTGTGTATGTGTGTGCATGTGAGGCGTGCCTACGTGCACGTGTGTATGCATGCACATATGTGTGTGTGTGTGCGCGCAGATACTGCGCATGAATGGGAGAAATCTCTAGCTAACACTTGAAAAGCCAATTGAATATCCTCTCTTGGCACAAAGTGATAAAGTGCAGATAATCTGACCTTTATACCTATTTTACAGCTTCCAATGCAAAACTGCTACACAAAACTAGCATGAATTAAGTGATGTTAATGAGCTGATTCAAGCTGCCAGTGTCAGTGAGGGAGAATAGGGAAATTTGTACTTTAAACTGGAAGAAATATCTGCTGATTGACATATACATTTCCTAATGAGCAATTAATAATATGAATGATTTTCTACCATGCTAACCAATAAAATATGGTGGTAATAATATTCAAATATGACTTATTAGTAATAAATTTGTTTCATAACTTGCCACACAGGCAGCATGGTGACTTAGTGGTTAGCTCTGCTGCTTCACAGCACCAGGGACCCAGGTTCAATGCCAACCTTGGGTGACTGTCTGTGAGAATTTTGCATTTTCTCCCCGTGACTGCATGGGTTTCTGCCAGGTGCTCCAGTTTCCTCCCACGATCCAAAGGTGTGCAGGTTAGGTGGATCGGCCATGGTAAGGGCAGGATTACAGGGATAGGGTAGGGGGCTGTGTTTGAATGGCATGCTCTTCAGACAATCAGTGCAGATTCAATGGGCCAAACAGCCTCTTTCTGCACTGTACAGATTCTATGATTCTGACTTGTTGGTTGAAATGACTCAATGCGCTTCAAGCAATGAGTTGGTTTTTAATTATAGTGACAGTTGTGTAGGGAAACATAGCAACATTCTAAACAAACAATGTCCTGTATATGGCATTGGATGAATGACAAGTCAATCAGTTTTTGCTTCTTGCACAGAGTGAGGGAGAAGTATTTGCCAGAACATCAAAAGATCTGCTCTAATTTGAATATCAACACCAATTCATGTGCATCTTTTTGAAACAGGTAGCTCAGTTTAACATCCATCAGAGGCTTTGTCATAGCTGACAATCCACTTGTTAACAGACTTTAACGATTCAATTCTGGTTGTGTGTCTCAACCTCATAACCTATTGACCCAGAGGCAAAGGCACGAAGTGTTTCACCAAACTTTAGATACTTGACTGCACATGTCAAAATCATCTGCACTAAAGACATCCAGCCTCATGCTTTCAAAAAAATGGGAGGAAAGAGTTGCTTCAAATGTCAACATATTCCAGTTGCAAGAATAACCGTAATCTAATTAGCTTCTAGAATCATAGAATCCCTAGAGTGTGGAAACAGGCCCCTCAGCCCAACAAGTCCACACTAATCCACTCTGATGTCATCTATACCATAACTGAGACCTACGGTTATCTGAAAAATGGGACCCAAATAGTCTGATTAGGGTCAGAAATCTTATTTCTGATGCTAATTAGATTGCTAATTACCCATTTATCTTTTGGTGACTCCTACATTGAAAACTCATGGACAGGGGTACGGAAGAAAATCTTCATAGGAACCACATCTCTCTTTGCAACAATCAGCGTTCTGTGGTTTAAATGTTCAGTAGCACAGCCAGCTGCTTTGACAGGTCATTTGAAAGTATTGGTGCTTGAATGTAAGTGTGGGATTAGTGTCACAGTGAGGGTTTAGGGTGCTACGTGATAGGGTGCCTCATGGGTGAAGATTTAGGCTACCAGTTTGGTGAGGTTCTGAGGGATGGGTGCCAGGTGAGTAGGGTAGCAATGTGCCAGGTGAGTAGGGTAGCAACATGCCAGGTGAGTGAAGGAGTGCTTAAGGTTGGCCAGAGCCGGGGTGGGGTCAGGTCAGGGAAAGGAGGGAAGGTTGTACCAGGTCAGGTCTCCATCAGGGTTATGTCTGGGATGGAGCTCAAGCATGGGTGAATCAGACAGCATATGGATGGTTTGGGCCAGGGTAGGATCAGAATGGAATGGGTTCACACCAGGGACGTTGTCATCTCAGATACACATGGGGTTGAGTCTGACCAGGGTCAGTTTGGGTCAGGTCTCGGAGGGCTCTGGCAGAGGGCTGGGTATTGGATCAGGTCAGGGCGTGGTAGAGTGATGTCGCATCCAGCTGAAAGATGGGTGAAGCCATCTGGAAAGGCTCAGGCCTGTGGCATGTGTGTGTCAGGTGTGCACAGCAGATATGGGGTCAGCAGAAGTGATTGCAGGGCAGGCAAAGTCAGATCCATTCACATTGGAGGCAGAGATAAATTGCAGGGGGATCTGGGGTCAGGTAATGTCAGGGTGGCATAATTGAGGTGTCAGTGGTGAGTCGGGGCTTCAGTTTAATAGTTACTCAGGAGCTGGAGGTGTGTTTTAATCCTCTAACACTTCCAGGTTAACAATAAAGATTATGTGAGTCAGCACTCTCCAAAATTTCCAGCAATAAGAATTCTTTTCAGACTGTTCCAGATTCAACATTGCCCACTGGAAATGTTAATTTTTGAGACAGTTCCCACAGAGTTGGTTTCATGGGGATTTTACATGGTCTTGATGTGCAACTACTGCTACTCTGACTCCCTGACTATCAGAATATCTGGGCCAATGTTTAGGATACCATTAGGTTCACAGTATTTAATAATTTAATGTGACATTACCAAATGTAATGAGACTATCCCCACAAGATATGAGAATATCTAACTGCTCCTTACCTTGTGCTGTCTGTAGAGGCTATTATACAGGAGTCTGAAGGATTTCCGTGTATAGATGCTTCTGTAAGCACCTCCTACCAGGTATTCCATCACCAATCCAATGTCTATCAAAGTAACTTTGTAACCAGGAGGAAGGTTACTCTAGGAACAGAACCTTGCATCAGAATTCTCAACATAATATATACAATTTTATTTGTGTTGTATAATTCTCCTCAATCTTTTCATTTCCTACTGATGGAACTTACTTTCATTTAATTTCTAGTTTAACTTTTTTAAATAATTATTGAAGCAAAGAATACGTTCAAGCCCCATACATAATTTATGTGAAAGCACAGTGAGCCTACAGATCCCCATGGCAATTCCTTGGCCAGCCAGAGTGGACCTGTCAACCAATCAGCATTCTTTTCTTCTCCAGTGTAAATGTTGTGACAATTTGAATTTTGATATTTTTTGCATTTTGTCCTTTTCGGTATAAGACCAAAATCTTCAACAACATGTCTCTCTTTTCAGCAATATTCAAGCTCTGCGCTATAAAGCTAGTTAGGAATTATTTTGGATCTATAATTGTGCGATGACACAGAATTACAAATAACCTTGCAACAAATGAGCTTGTTTGGAAGAGTGAGTACTTTTATATTGAGTATGAGATTGACTCAGTTGAGTTTGAAACTGGAGTTCTAAATCTTGTAGCAATTTATGAATGTATAAGAAAAGTTAGTTATAGTCAGTGGATAAAGTAGATCAGGAGTTCTTTTCATTAGGTGTAGGTATCATTGGCGAGGCCAGCACTTGTTGCCCATCCCTGATTGCTCTTCAGTGAAGTTACTTGCCAGGCCATTTCAGAGAGCAGTTAAGAGTCAATGTTGTTGCTATGGATCTAATTTAACATGCGTTAGATTGTTAGATGTTAGGTTTCCTTCCCCAGGGGGCATTACTGAACTAGATTTTTTTTATAAGAATCAGCGCAGTCGTCCTTGTCACCATTACTAAAGCTAGCTTTATAATTCTAGATTTATTCATAGACTTTAAAATCAGTCTCCTTTTTGGCATTGAAGACATCTGCTCAGAACCTCAGCCTGAGCCTATAGATCACACATCCAATCACACTACCATTATGTCATCGTAATAGCAAGCATTTGAAGATTCATTCCTTGATTGATGAAGCCTTAACATTTTTACAGGGACTAAAATAAAAATTTACTGGCAAAGTACTATAACCATGGATAAAAAGTAAAGTTGAAGGTGGTTTTAGATTTTTTTAAAAAAGGTTTGTGGTGTGTCCAAAAAGTAAAAAGAGTGATCATCAAGAAAATTTTAAAAACCAGCAAAGGATCAGCAAAATTGATGAAGGGATTAAAAAAAAGATGAGAATGTAAATTAGCCAGACAAATAAAACGGATTGCAAAAGCTTTCAACTGAAAAGAGTTGCAAAAAACATAACTTTGGCAGTTTGAAATCAGCTCCATGGCTGAGGTTCCTAATTTAGATGGACAGAAACTGTCCTCACATGGGAAATTCTGGAGAGAAAATTGGTTCAGAGCTAGGCCATTCGGGTATGATAGCTGACAGCATTTCTTCAAAGAAAGCACTATGGAATTCAGAAACTCTTTCCCCACATGTTGTTGGGGGTAGTTGAATTGAAAATTGCAACACAAGGATTGCGACAATGTTATTTCGGAAAGGTTTGAAGGTTTATGAAATCAATACATGTGAGTGGGGTTAGGGTACACATCAGCCATAATCTAACTGAATAACAGGACGTCAGGGCCAAGAAGCTGAGTAACCTATTTCTGTTGCTAAGCTGCTGTAATTACATGCAACTAGTTTTCTCCCAATAAAGGAGGAAGGAACGAAATTATTGGAGGAAGATACTAACTGTTAAGAACTGGATTTGCCAATAGGAATTAAATAGTCATATGTTTTAAGGGCATTGTAAGAATGCCATCCAGGCCTGATTCATAGGTTTCAATAGAATAGAAAACCAGTCCAGCAACGATTTACAGGTTAACCATGGAATCTTCCCCTCTCAAGAAGCAGCAGAGAAGGAACTGAGATGGGCAAATGATCAGGTTGGCGATATTCATCCCTTTCCTGCAACCTCAGAAAAAGTTATGAGCAAGAAGACCAACGCTCAACTTCTTAACATGCCCCCAATTAAGGCCTTCAAGCAGTCAATTAACAACCGCTTACGGGCATCATCCCATCACCAGCTCAAATCATTGTTCTCTCAGCAGGCATTAAAAGTAGCAGCTTTCCCACCTGGTAAAGTGGAGTGGGCTGCCTGCTGAGGTGGAGGGGCCTCAATCTGTCCTGATCTAGGGGAAAGTGGGAGCACAGTTGGTGTGGCAGGAGGTGGAAGCTGATAGCCAACACTTTACCCTTACCTCCAATATACCTGGTGTCCCCTCTTTCTATGACTCCACTTTGTAATTTCCTTCTCACTAAAATATAACTTATTTTCCCATTCCTCTGGTCTGCCATGCAGCCAACAACCTCACCCTCTAAAACAGTACTGCTGCTCACAAAGGCTACCGGCCTCTGATAAGCTGACAGCTTCAGGCAGGATGTAGCATCACTGAACCAGGAATTGACTGACTGAGAAGCCCACCAGATGATCATTTCACTGCCTGACTGGCAGTTGATCTGGCTGCCTTTCTTGGTGACGGTAATGGTGATGGTGTTCTCTCTCATAAAGTCACTTAATTACACTGCTTATGCTGTCAATCATTTTTACCTGTTTCATGTCTCGAACCAGATGGTGCAACAAAAGATTAGTTGGACCTTGTTTCTGTTGAGGGAATCATTGAAAAGTCAAAATATTTTCAATCAAAGTGCACATAAAAATATTCTTAAAGACTAATGTTCACCTCAGCATGCTCCAAAGATGTATATTTCAACCGCATCTGCAAGGCTCAATTCACGCGTATTACTGAACCCACACATTGACTTGGATGTGTATGGGCACTGCAATGGGTGTACACCACTCAGACCTGACCAGTTCACCTGTTCAGCACAAATGCCACTGGTGTCCATGTCTACCTCCTTTTCGGCACATTGTGGATTTCATGCAGATGAGTCTTTAAGATGTACTGAAGCAAATTGCCAAGCTTATTAGGAGTACAACTTCCAGCTCTGTAAGCTCAATCACCAAAACTACAGCAGTAAGATAACGGGAACATTACCAACTTCAAGTCATATAACATCCCAATTTGGACACAGGGGAGATGAAACTCCTCTTCCAAGGAATTCACAGCATTCCTTGTTTAACACCATTGTTTAGGCAGTATCATCATGAGCACTAAAGCAGTTTAAAAGAAGGTGCATTATTAATTGTCAGAGAAGCTGTAAACTGGAAATAAATATGGGCTCGACAGAATCGACACACATTCAAAAATAAAGTTTATAAATTGGAGGCGGCACGGCTGACTCAGCGAATGTTTTCTACTCTTGAAAGCTCTGAAGTGATGGAACCATAAACTGGGATTAATTTCTCAACAAAACCATAACTTGTTTTCATGTAGCACTTTGTACTGAATAATTCCAAGGTGAGTCACAGCAGTGTTATAAAGCAAAATTTGAAGATTTTCAGTCAGGTCACACAGGTTTTTGTCATAGAAGTAAGTTTAAGCAGTGTCTTAAAGGAGGAAAGGGAAGATAGAGAGATAAAGAACTTTCCCTGGGCTTAGGATGTAGGATCTGAAGACATGGCCACCAATGTTGAAGTGCTGAAGATCAGGATGCTTAACATATGAGAATGAGATGACTGCAGATATTGTAGAAGACTATGGTGCTGAAGGAGATTTCAGGAGTAGAAAGACGTGACACTTGAAAACAAGGATCAGAATTTTAAATTGAGGCTTTGCTTAGTGAAAAACGACAGGATTGATGGCTGAGTTTAGATCATGGACAGCAAAGATTCGGATGACCTCAAGTTTTGATGGGCAGAACATGGGAAGCTGAATGGAAGTGCAACTGAAAATCAGGCATGGAGGATGGGGACTTCACTATTAGATGGAGTGAGCCAGGCAACCACCTTGAAGGGGGAAATAGGTCACCTTAGTGATGGGCAGGCGTGTGATCAGAAGTTTGCTAGGAAGTTAAAACTGATACCAACAGATTAATCTTATATTGTTTTGGACAAGTTCAAGTTGTATTGAATTTTTGGAAGGATTTTTGCTATAAGCCCTTGTGGGTTTTCTCACCATATCTTAGCAAATATGTCTCATTATAAACTACCCTGCCCCACAGCATTCCTTATATCCATTTCTGATCCCATCTTAGCATTCACCATTCCCAGAACAGCTCACTACTCAGTAGGTATCCTAGAATTCATCTGGCCAAGCACCACCAGTCCAGAAGTGCCCTTATGGTTCCTCACATTTGTTCTGACCACAGCCCGGGAGGAAATTGGTGCCCTGCTGTGCGGGCAGGAACCTGGATATCCTTGTGAATGGGATGTGTGTGGACAATATTCTGAATCTGACTGCCCCATGTAGCTAACTGACTGATGTTTTCAAGTTTCTGGACGCTGCCATGGCAAACTATACCAGCACCCACTAGGTGGCCCCTTAGACTAACTGATGCTGACTAATGACAATGACAAGCTATTTCTAGGCAAGGCTATATGTCTTGTTTTCTTGACTGAGGGAGCAAAAAGGTCAAGGGAAATCAATTCAAGGATGTTCTCAGTTTCCAGGTATGCTTTTTAAAGTGCATGAATGCTATAGCACTGAACACAAAATCCGAAGATGCAACCTATCCCAGGCCAAGAGCTGAGTGCATGTCCCTCAATGTGCAGTGTCCTAGCAGCAGCATAACGGTACTAGTTGCTGGTACACCCCAAGTTGTAGCACTGAAGTGCAAATGTGTCCTCAAAGTGAATCACAGCAAAGCTGTTGTGAAGTTGGGTACAGTACTTATGGTTTGGGAGATAGAAGGTTAGAATTCAGTGTTTGTAAAATGCTAGCGGGAAAAGCATTGTGTGGTCCCTTTAAAAGATCACGTGCTTTTTCTGTGCTTAGTGATTTAAAATGGATGCCTGTGAGCAGCAGCTTGAAAGTCTACAAGTACACAAACAGCACCCAGCAATTGAAACATTTGTATCAAAAGGCCAAACAGTTAGCAGGCCAAGCAGCAGCTTTTTACCAAGACAACAGGCATTTGAATTTAGCCAATAAATTTGAACCAGGTACTTAGATCCCAAAAACCTATTAAATTTAAGTTTTCTGAAGAAGGGTCTAGGCTCCAAATGTCAGCCTTCCTGCTCCTCTGATGCTGCTTGGCCTGCAGTGTTCATCCAGCTCTATACCTTGTTATCTCAGATTCTCCAACATCTGCAGTTCCTGCTGTCTCTAAATTTAAGTCTGATTGTTTTGACAATGTAGGACCAATCCTATGGTAAGAAATGTTGATATGTCATCTATAGCATAAAAAGAAGGGACAAACTGGACACAGACTCCAAAGCTAACTGCCATCCATAAGAGCTAACAGCCCTCAGCTTTCAACAGAGAATCCCTGGCTCTCACAGGCTCCTCTATGTCTTACAGAAAGCACTACCTAAATAACAATGATGTCAATAGCACAACTAGTTAATATTCCTCACAGAAGAATCAACAAAGAAGGTAATTCTGACAGACAAATTGATGGAGATGAAACGAAACATTCCAGAACACACGTAATCTAGCTAGAATTTCAAGAGACTAAATTCTATGTTTTTTTTGTATATGTGGGCTTTGTATCTATTGGAACGGCACACCATTACAATCTTGCTTTATTCAGGAGTTTATAAAAGGGATTTATTCTGTTTGTTAATACTTTAGTTGTTATTCACTGTTAGAGTTTGATAAATAAATTGTTACTTGTCAATTTTAAAGTGAGTGTTAGGGATTTATCTTATTTAACCATTGGAAGTTGCTGAAAAGCAGTTACACTACGTTTCACGCTCGTTTTACAGATTAGAGGGCGAGGTGCTCCTCTTTGGCATTTCAGTTTTAGTTCTCTGTTAGCAAGGGTGGGGGGGGGGGGGTGGCGTGGATGTGTGAGTCAATGTCCGCTTGATAACAAATGCCATGAAGCTTTTTTGAAACTAACACATATCCGATGCCAATATCTGTGGCATGGAGGTCATTCAGAGAAAGCAATGAACTGAATTTGCCAGGACCAGCTCTGACTTCCATGTCAAGTTTTCTTAACATTCAGCTTGTTTGGATAGTTTGGCAAGCTAGGAAGCTGAATACTAATGAGCTGAGTTGAGCTGTCAAGGAGGCATTTTAAAAGTAATAACTACCATTATTTGGCAACTCACTGCTGACCAGTGAAAAACTCACCTCGCTGCTTGTGAAAAATGTACATGATGGAGTGAGATGCTCTAACTTTGAAATAGGCCACAGATCTCGTGATAGCCCACGTCCTTCAAATCCCTGTAAGATTTTGTCCCAAGTTTACAAACAATCTGGTTCAAGCTCAGGTAATCATCGTAGCAATGGATGGCTCGGTATCTAGTGAACAGCATTTGTCACAGGGTCTTCCAGATATTTAACTGGAGGAATTTCTGCTCATGATGAACTGGATGTTGTGCAGGCATTCTGACATTTTACAGATGGTTGAGTATTCAGGGGAGATTGTGGTGGAAAATGGGCAAACTAAATGAAAAGCAGAGGTCAAAATTACACAAATGTCGATAAACAAATCAGGACTGGAAACGTAAGCTTGCTCTCTCTCCATGGATGCCGTCTGATCCGCTGTGATCTCCAGCATTTGTTGTTTGCAAATCAGGACAATTATAAATTCTGAACATTGAGCGTTATGAAAGTAAATCCCTTTGGATAATGTTATACATATTTGGGGATGTTTTGCACATTCATGCGTCAAATGAGTCATGTTTGTAACTATAACAGGGAATTTGAAAATTTTTTGCAGATCAAGCAGTATCTGTAAGGCAATGAAAAGCATCTGTATCAGGCACAGCATTGTTGGTGCAAAGTCATGGCCTGATACGTGGGGTTTTTTTGTTTCTTTATGCATGGCTGTTGCCTGAACATTTCATGTTTTCCTTTCACATTTCCAAGCCTGACCGACATACTGTAGGTCAAGTTTGCCAATTATCTGTTTCTCATGATTTCTGTTTTGTAGTCCTGCTCCCTGGCTGACTGAGGAACCCATCCAGCTTTCACAACTTCCCTCTGCTCTGAGGAGTACAAACGGAAGCTGTTGAACTGGCAAAATTTGAGAAAGGTTCAGAGGAGGAAAATGTGAAGTAAAGATGGAAAGTGAAAAGAAATAAAGGGTATGAGGGAGACTAAAGTGAGAGAGGTGAAAAGTAAAAGCTGAGGAGAAACAGGAATGCGAGGGGGTAAAAATGAGAAATGCATAACTAGAGGGACGAAAAGAGATAAAAAAAAAATCAGAGGTGAAGAAGCATTTCACAAACTTATTAACCCCAATAGCTTTAGCTCAGAGAAGGTGAGATCGTGAGAATGACTGTATTGGATGGTTTTTCAAAAATCAATTCTTGTTTCAAGACTTGAGAATTGTCTTGTGCAAACTACATGCAAAGCATCTACCTGGGCCAGCCACGTGTGTATTAGCAGCCTCATGTATCTCTATCAACATTGCGATGTAGCACTGCCGTACAAATCAATTTTATTGGTAACGTGTAAGCATGAATTAAAAGTTTGCAAATGATGTGCAGACCGTATTGTAGAGCTCCTCAAGTCTGGAGATGGTGAGAAAGCGATGCATGCTCACACCATTCTCAATCAGCAGTTTCACAAAATCCACACGATCCATGACCAGAGCATCAAGCATGGCCTGTTCCAAGGATCCCACCTACAGTATGATCGAATAAAACATATTGTCAGAGTTGAATCTCTCAATATTAATGCTAATGAACTGCACTCAAACCTTCCACATGGCTCAAATACCAAAATAGCCTAATAATCCATAGACGTATCTAATATTACGGTGGCCTGGGTTCAAATTTCTCCAAGGCAGATGCTGGAATTAAGACATTAATGATGACAATAAAACCATGTTGATTGTCATTAAAAAAAACCTGATTAACTATCATGCTGTACTTCCTTCAATGAAGTAAATCGTCATCCTCACCTGGTCTAACCTACATGTAACTCCAGATCTGCAAAAATGTGATTGACTCTAAACTACCTTCTGCAATGGCCTAGCGAGCCATTCAGTTGGATTAGCTACCTAAAAACTCTGAAAGGAATAGAAATGGACATTTGGCATCTACCTTGTTGTCAGAAATAACAGCAAGCTCAGCAAATTTGATCCTGCAAAGCCAGGGCCTAGTACCAAAATTAAGAGAGCTATCTCACAGGTTAGTCAAGCAGCTGCCTGATATAGTCACACTTCCTGAACTGTACCTTACAAACTGAGTCTCAGATACCACCATCATCCACTCTGAGTATGCCTTGTCCCAGCAGAAGGACAGATCCAGCAAAGGTGGTGGCACAGTGACATATAGCACAAGGGAGCTACCCAGGAAGTCTTTAACATTGACCCCAGACCCAATGAAATCTCATGGCTTCAGGTTAAACATTGGTAAGAAAACTTTCTGCTGATTACACCTGGTCATTCGCACCCCAACCCAATTCCCACCCCACATCCATGTCTCTTAGACTCAACCATTGAGGATACCCTCTCCTGCATTGTGTGGTACTTCGACCGTGTTGAATGCGTTAGATTTCAAACAGATCCAGCAACTCAAGACTGGGCATCTGTGAGGTGCTGTGGGCCAGCAAGGCAGTGGAATTGTTCCCAAACACAATCTGCAACACACGACCCAGCGTGGAAAAGGGTAGGGATACTGCACAGAGTACTTACTTGTTCCTGCAGCAAGATGCCTAAGCCATTTTCAAGGTTAGGCCTCATTGAAATGCCCTCTGCAATCTTTGTTTCTTGAGAAGCTCACAGACTCGGAACCAGCCAGGAGGTCAAGCAAGTCTGCAAGCAGGAGGGCTGAGGATGAGAGAAGGGGCAGGAGGCAACTAGTCACAGCCCACAGAATTTTTGCGGAACCCTGAAAAGCACATGAAATCTCTGTGCAGGCATCATAGCCAACCTCCCTCCACGTCAATGCCTTTTCTCTCAACTTGGATAATGGTCTGAGGCATTTAAGCTGGCTAGAGTCATACTCTGCTCCATAGTGCATTACTATTAGACATATGTGAAGGAGGTATTTTGGCACTTGTAGAAATCTGTCCATTCAGAATAAGCACTTTCTGTACAGGACGAGAAAACGGGTAAAACAAATTCAAACTCTGTAATTTCAGGACCCTAAAATTGTAAGTCCTTTTAATTTAACAGTATAAATTGAGGAATAAAGGTTAATCTGTTATGTAGTTACTGGTCTCTCCCATGTGACAAGAAAAATAGTTCATTAGCTCAATAAAAACCAAAAGAAATGTGGATGCTGTAAATCAGGAACAAAAGCAGAAGTCGCTGGAAAAGCTAAGCATGTCTGATAGCAGCTATGAAGAAAAAAAAAATCAGAATTAACGTTTCGGGTCAGGTGACCCTTCCTCAGAACTTCATATAGTTTGGCTGGAATCACCGATTACAGTTTACGGAATCCTCAAAGAAGTTTGTCACATCAGAGCTAAAAGTAGTCGGTTTTTCTGTCCAGAAAACAATGAATGCTACAAAAGATCTCCCTTTGAAATAAAATGTTACCAAGTGCACACACTGACTGTTCAGGTTTATCGTAGGCTGTACTCATTATGGAAGTACGACCTTGGAGACAACTGAACCACTGATCCATGATATGGTTTTAGTCTCAATGTTGTAGGCTTCCGCAAAGACTGGGAGTTGGGCAATTAGCAAGGTACAGGCTGTACTCAGGGAACTGTAGAATCAAGACATTTTCTTACCCTTGAATGTTTTGTACATAAAATGAGTAATTTGAGAATTCGCAGGTGTGCTAATTTGAAGAGGAATGCTACACGAGTGGTGTTCTTGCAAACTTTTCCTCCAAGTAGCTGTCAAGCAATATTTATAACAAGTACCTCAGGTATCGCCACCTGAGACTGCTCAGGAAGCTCAGTCATAGAATCATGATGATGATCGTGACCATAGATCATAGAATCCCCACAACACGGAAACAGGCCATTTAGTCCAGCAAGTCCAAACCAACTCTCCGAAGAGTATCCTACTCAGACTCACCCCGCATGCCCCATCCCTGTATCCCCGCATTTCCCATTGCTAATCCTCCTAACCTACACATCCCTGGACACTTCAGGCACTTTAGCATGGCCAATCCACCTAGCCTGCATTTCTTTGGACTGTGGGAGGAAACTGGAGCACCCGGAGGAAACCCACTCAGCCACAGAAAGAATGTGCAAACTCCACAGGCAGTCGCCCGAGGCTGGAATCGAACCACTGAGCCACCATAATGCTCCAACTTCTTCAAGTATATTTTGTAAATTTTTTTGATTATCAATGAGGGTAAAGGATTATGGGCATAATATTTGTAAAAGGCATTGAAGGGCTGGTTCAGCCATGATTGTGTTAAATGGTGAAGCAGGATCAACAGGCTGAATGGCCAACTCATATTCTTATCTTTCTTAGTTTGGTATTAAATGTTATGCATACTTTTTGTATCATATACCTATAAGTATTGTATAACGTTTCTTAAGATATTCTAGAAACATTTCATGGATAATGAACTACTGCTGAATTACAATTACTGCTATTAGGTAGAATAATGTAGTACTATTTACACACACAGTCCTATTATAAGGTGAGTCACTGATTGATCTGCTATCGGTAACATGAACAAAGGAAGAAGGTTTCCAGGACAACTCTATTTCTTTTCCAAGTGCTTACAATCTTAAATGTCTAACTGAAGGGGCGGACAAGGTCTTGGTTTAAACATTTGTAACACTGTAGCCAACTATAACTCAGTGTCCAGATTATCATAAAGTCATGGAAAATAATGAGACTTCGGAATTTTAATCGTGGACACGTTTGAAGATTTCAAGAATTTTACAGCACAGCAAAAAGCCATTCAGCTCATCATGACTCTGCCTGCTTTGAAAAAATCTATCCAACTAATCCCAATGATCCATTGGCCCTTAACTCAGCAAATATTTCACCTGCAGTTACTGAACCAACTGAATCTGCAGTTTTCCTGAGGTATCTGCCAGAAATATGACAAGGGGCCAAATTTCAGAGTGCAGATGGATTGTGAACTAAATTGTTGAATATAAAACCACATTTTCTTCTCCAGGTAGCACTCTCAATTATTCAAGAGTTGCCAAACCACATCCTCTGCAGTGACTCACTACATTGTAGGGCAAGGAGCAAGGCACCAATTTTTCTTCTGGAAATCACAGAAAACAAAGTATATGTTTGGCACAGAGTTCACTCCATGACAGGAACATGCAAGTAGATTATTTAATGTGACTGTCGCATAGACACTGGTTCTGGCTGACCAGGAGACATTCTATTCTTATTGAATGTCATGGGCATTTTGGAATGATTTGCAGGATAACAGTAATCCGCTTGTCCCCTGGCCATCAAGTCCCACAGCAGGACTCAAACTCAGTTCTCATGGACCCACTGCGCCACATGATGATCCCATACCAAGTCTTCTTCAGGTGCAATAGAGGTTGGAGCCTTAGGTGGCTAGCATTGTCCTGAACGGCATGCCAGCTGTCTGCACAAGTAATGGGTGGCACTGACTAGACAAGCATTTGCAACCCATGTCTAACTGTCCTTGAGAAAGTGCTTGTGAACTGCCTTCCTGAACCACTGCAGTCCGTGCTATGCAGGTACATCCAAATTGCTGGTAAGGAGTGCAATGATATTGATCCAGTGACAGTAAAGGAATGGCAATATAGTTCCACTTTGGAAAGATGTGTAGTTTGGACAGCAATGAACAAGTGGTGGTCTTCCAATATATCACTGCCCTTATTCTTCTGGACGGTAGAGGTCAGGGGATTGGAAACTGTTGAGTAAGGGACCTTGCTGAGTTGCTGCACAATGTCGTCATTGTATGTTGATGGTGAAGGTAGTGAATGTCGAAACTGTTCTCAGGGTGTCAAGCATGCAGACTGCTTTGACCTGGAGGGAGTCAACCTTCTTGAGTGTTGTTAGAGCTACATCATCCAGACTGGTGGGGACTATTTCATCATATTCTTGACTTGTGCCTTGTAGATGATGGACAGACTTTGAGGATTCAGGAAGTCAGTTATTCAACACAGAATTCCCAGCTTCTGACCTGCTCTTGTGGTTTCTGTAATTATATGGCTAACCCAGTCCAGTTTCTGGTCAATAGTAACCCTCAGGATGTTATAGTGGGCAAATACGGCAGTAATAATGACACGGAATGTCAAGAGACAAAATCTGGATTCTCACTTGTCAGAAATAGCACTTGTGTGGTGCGAGTGTTACTTACTAATTATCAGCCCAAGGCTGAATGTTATGCAGCAAGACCTGGACATGGGCATGGACTGCTTTAGTATCTGAGGGGTCATGAATGGTGCTGAACATTTGCAATCATCAACAAACATCAATAATTTTGACCTTATGATGGGGGGGTGGGGAACCATTGATGAAGAAACTGAAGATGGTTTGACCTAGGACACTAAGCTAAGGAATTTCTGCATAATTACGTCAAATAATTAACTCCCATGATGGGATTCAAAGTTGAGTCTACAGAACATTATATATGTCTCTGGATTACTAGCTTTGGCAACAATACTATTAGGCCATTGCTTGCCCAAATTGCAGGTAGATTTACAGTGCTTTAGATTATATTCCCTACAGTGTGGTAACAGGCCCTTAGGCCCAACAAGTCCACGCCACCCCTTGGAGCATCCCACCCAGACCCGTCCCCTATAAACCCAACTAATCTCTACATACCCCTGAACACTACAGGCAATTTAGCATGGCCAATCCACCCAACCAGTACATCTTTGGACTGTGGGAGGAAACCGGAGCACCCGGAGGAAACGCACACAGACATAGGGAGAATGTGCAAACTCCACACAGACGGTCACCCGTGGCTGGAATTGAACCCAAGTCTCTGGCACTGTGATGCTGCAGTGCTAACCACTGAGCCACCATGCCGCCCTATGCAGGTTTATTCTGTGCAGGTTTGATAGAACTCATTGGCTTGCTAGGCAATTTCAAATGCAATGAATCAACTATATGTCTACGCGTTTGGAGTCACATGTTGCTCAGAGAGGGTACAAATGGCAGATTTCCTGCCTTAAAGGGCTTTGGTGAACCTGGTAGATTTTTATGATAATCCAGCAGTTTCCTGATAATTATTAATGATTTAATTAAACTCCTGCAGCAATGTCGTAGCACTGAGATGACTGACCCCTAAAGCCACAACCATCTTCCAACAACTGAAGAGTTTTCCCCATTTCCACTGACTCCAGTTTTGCTAAAGCTCCTTGATACCACATTCAGTTAAATGCTGCCTTGATGTGAAGTGCAATCAACCTCAGCTCACCTCTTGGGGTCAGCTGTTTTGTCCATGTTTGGTCCAAGACTGTAGTAAGGCCAAGAGCTCAGTGATCCTGGTAGAACCCAAGCTGAGTATCAATGAGTAGGCTGTTGTTGAGTCAGTACCACTTGATAATACTGATGATGACCCCTTCCATCACTTTTCTGATGAACAAGTGTAGACTGATATGGCTGGGTTGGCCTTATCCTGCATTTTGTATTCAGGACATAGTTGGATAATTTCCCAAATTACCAGGTGTATGCTAGTGGAACAACTTTGAAGGGGTTATTGTTGGTTCTGGAGCACAAGTTTTTTGTATTATTCCAGAACATTGCCAAGATATGTGGCATTTTACATTATCCAGTGTCTTCACCTGGCTCTTGATATAATGTAGAGTGAAGTGAATTGGCTGAAGACTGACATCCACGTTCGTGGGGACCTCAAAACTGATTATATTATTAAAATATTGAATACCTTCCAATGTTGTCCATAAACCAAAATGTTTTTCTTTGCAATGTCCACTCTGTCCCATGCCAAAGCCAAACTTAGCTGATCTGGTGCAGAAGTATTGGTACCTTTAGAAACAAAAAGAATGAAATGTGAAAAAAGCTAAGTACAAGTTGCATCAAGCTTCCTGGATGGATTCTCACAATATAGCCTGGTGAGCAATGTCGTAGCACTGAGATGACTGACCCCTAAAGCCACAACCATCTTCCAACAACTGAAGAGTTTTCCCCATTTCCACTGACTCCAGTTTTGCTAAAGCTCCTTGATACCACATTCAGTTAAATGCTGCCTTGATGTGAAGTGCAATCAACCTCAGTTGAGGTTGTACCAAGACGGTCTCTTTAAGCGCCTACTAAAGTGTGTCTCTTGTCCAGCTCTATCCTATCTTCCCACCTGCAGTTCCCAGAACAACTCACCACTCACCACTCACCTGATATCTACCAAAAGACTGGCATCAAATAGCTCCTGTGTCACCTTGAAAAGACCATTGAGCACCCGGACAAGCTTCGTCAGTCCAGAGATGCACAATTCCTAATATTTATCCTGAATATGGATGACGGGAGAAATCAGTGCCACACCTTGAGGACATAGGCCTTGAGTCTTGCTGGATGGCATGATGCAAACAAAGGATTTGCACCTCTCCTGTGAACAGCAGAGGAGGGTCATGAAACCAGACCATGCCAGCCTGCTCAGTAGTTGCCACCCTTGTTAGTGCAGTCTCAGCCATCTGGAGGAAAAGTCAGCATTGTGGGAAGAAGGTCAATGACCTTCTCTACTCTGTCATCATAAGTGCCACCATCTTCTTTCTGATACCTCATATTCACTCTATCTACTGTGCCCACCTCCCAAAGTTCATGCTCTCATTATTGCCTGTAACTCTTCTGTCACTCATTCTCACCCACCTTAACACCCAACACCATGAGCTCTTCCTTCCCCTAGTGCTGCCTACTCAGTCACTCAGGATGCCTTCTCACATGCCCCTAAAGAAACAACTATGCCACCCACTTTCTTATCACCTGCCTCTCTCATTTTGGGCAGAAACCAGTCTTAAATTGGGCAGAAAGAGTCAAGGCAAATATTCAGCTGTGCAACATTCAGCTCCTCATTCCTACTACGAACAGAATTCTGATCTGACAGCATGAGCATTTCCGAGTCTCTGGACTGATATCAAAGGCTGTCCTTGACTAAGTGTGCCAGGACACCTCCTGGGTGAAGTTCTATCCCCTTGATGTGACTTATGCTTGCTGACAACATGATAAGCTTCCTGCCTCAGTTTCTGAGCTAAATAACAAGGCAAAACAGCAGCAATTTGACCCTGGTATCTCTGGCCCAGGGAGCAAACACAAAAAAACAAGGAAAGGCAATGCAAGGCAGGGATGCTATGAGCATCCAGGTAGGATCAAAGTGAGAGAGCTCTGTTACTCAGAGTGAATAGCCTCAAGATGCAGCCGGCTTCAATCCGTGACCTGGGTGCATGGCCCTGAGCCTACAGTGTCTTTCCTGCAGCACTACAATGATAGCTGTTGCTGCAGCCCAAGGTGCAGCACTGAAGTGCCCAAAATGTCCTATAAATGGATTGGAGATATGCCATGAGGGTTCTTCCTAGGGGATGGAATCTATCAGGTGACAACATCTGTGGATGTGGGTTATATGGGACCTGTACCCATTGAGTGAACCCTGAGATGTTGGCACCCTGTGGCCAGCATGAAGGTCTTTGGGTGCAAGTGGGAAGCTGAAATCACCAGGTACCCCCTCCGATTTACATGTCAAGATTTCGCAACATGTAGCCTAAGTTGCATTTTTGGTAAGACAGGAAGCTGAAAAGTAATGAGGGATGTTGGGATATTAATAAAGTATTTAACAAGCTATCACCACCACCAGTACCTCCCTACCAACCACACCACACCGTCTCCCTCCCCCGCTGCTTTAAATGAAAACTCACCACTGCCTAGCAAGAAACTCGCCTAACCACTCTATAACAGATGGAGTTCAATGCTTCCAATGTCAAGATGGTCTTGCTGGAGTTCTCTTACGACTCTGCCCTAAATCTCACCATGGTTCACGGCATTCAGACCCCGACATGATTTTCCCCTCCCTCCTTGTGAATTTATATGGAACAGCTTACCTCTAAGGAGAGCTGTTAATATTGCCAAGTCGATGTCCTGTTGTTCTTCGGAGTCTGCATCAAAAATTGTAATCTGTTTTCACAAGAGAAAATGGAATTGTTATCCTTCCATGTACATTCATACACAACTTAATATAGCTGTTTTATCTGAATCTTTATTTTCTTTCCTATTTTGTAGCTATTTTGATTTCCCACTATTTCTTATCTCTCCTTTCATTACCAATTTTCTTCCATCCTTCTTCTGAGGCTTCATATTCTAATATAGCTTTACCAATCAGATGATCTTCCAGCAGAGCTGAAATTCCCAGCTTTACTGGCTCAGAGGAATGAGGGTAAGTTATTCAGCCCTCAGCTCACAAGATAAATGATGCATTGGTTTGAATTTCCAAAGCTCCTCTGCTTCAGTCCCATCAGATTGAAAGATAGAAAATGTAGCCCTTTTATTCAGAAAGGGAGGGAGACAGAAAGTAAGAAACTTTAGGCCAATTAGCTTCATATTTGTTAAAGAAAAACTGTTGGAAGTTATTTTGAATAAGTTACAACAGAGCACTTCGATAAGTTCAAGGTAACTAAGCAGATTCAACAGGGGACACCTTATTTTTCTGTCGGTTGAAGAATCCAGGAGTGAAATTAAGGCCAATTAAAAGTCAGGGGCAAGCCCACCTCCAAATGGCCAGGAATTGCAAGTTGATTTTACAAGCACTGGACTGTTAATTGTTTTAGACTAAGACCTCCACTTTCATCCAGGAGGAATTCCTGCCTGCTGTTCCACAGGGAACCATGGACACTGCTGGGAGTCCAACCAATTCTCAAAGGCACATCCTTCTGGAGATTGTTGATTGTATGTGGGGACTGGGATCTGAAGGGTGGGGATGAGACATGTGGAGATGGGTAGTGTCATAGGGTGTGCTTCCATTGAGGGCATATCACCCAATTAGAAAGGGCTTCCTCAGCCCCTAACAAAGTCTTCAGGACAAGTAATTTTCGGAAGAAGGGTCCTGAACCAAAATGTCAGCTTTCCTGTTCCTCTGATGCTGCCTGACCTGCTGTGTTCCTCCATATCCACATGGTGTTATTTCTGACTCCAGAATCTGCAGTTCTCACTATCTCTTCAGGATAAGCCTGACAGCTTTGCTAATACATGGGTCCCCTTATTACCAGCAGGGATGAGAGAAGGCCCTTAACATGCTATAATGTGGCCACCTATGTTCCTCCAACTGACTCAAGAGCAGGCAGGGGCTCCCTTGGTTTACTTTCACCCCCAACCACCACACCCCCACCCCCACCACCCCATCTATTGCTGCTGAGAAATTTCCAGGAGGGCCGTTCAAACGGTATCCCCAGCTTGCCATCCGGTTTTAGAAACCTCATTATCTCCAGCCATCTCCTGGATGGATTGGTGTAAAATTCTACTCTAGGTAACACTGGCTGGATTTAACAGGGATATTTTTCACATTCCCATTTCCCAATTAATCCCACAAAAAAACACTTGGTCAAAAGTGGGCAAACTTTTAAAAGACCTTTTTGCAGCAATAATAGCCTGTTTGCCAGCTTTAGTAGCCGCAACAGCAATAGAATGCCCAATGGATGCAGCCAGGTCTCCTACACAAAGAAAGACACTGGTTACAAGAATGAGAAGTCCCAGGCTTTTCTAAGGAAGGGGATCGGGGTGCATTGGGAAGGGGGAAGGGGAGTTTATTTGTTGTGGGATTTTATGCTCAAATCCATGAATTTGGGTCAAAGACAGATTGCTTGAAAGCGAAGGTAGGGTTCACAATTGTTTTCAAGCTTGGGTTTCTTTTAACACTAATAGTAATGCAATAAGAATCAATACTACAATGCAGGACACTAAGAGATATAACAGGTTGTAATCTTGCTGTTACATTATTGAAACATGATTCCATAAAAGCTGTTGCCTAATGCTAGTTGGTCTACTCCACATGCTTCTCCTCATGAGTTTTGAACATTGATACGGTAGGCTGCAGGCTACTGCCTGGATCTCCATGTCTCCTTCTTCTTAACTCTGCCCATGCTGTACTATTTATGCCAGTGAGGATCTGCTCCATGATATCATCACAGGGTGACTCCAGGGTCAAAGAGCCCTTACATAGGGGTGAGTGAGTTCTGGAGGCTAGATGGGGAGAACAAAGTAGGACTGTATGACCTCTTGGAGAATTGCACTTGATATGTAGAAGGCGCCCTCTGATTCAAGTGCCCTTCCTTCCTTTCAGCCTTTTCAAGGAAGCAGTTTTAAACAGAGCCTTCACCCCCGAGCTGCTGGCTATTGCCCAACATTTTGAATATTTTCTTATCAACCTTTTCAGGGATGTTATTAAACACTGCTGGAACAAATGTGAATTGAGCGTGGGTCTTCTAGCTAAGAGGTAGGGACACTCACTGCAGCACAGGCACCCTCCTGCAAAGTGTTTTAGTTTATCTTTAAATCAGCCTTGTCAGAGATGTTACTACACATCTCTGAGGCAGGTAGGGCTTGAATTCAGGCCTCCTGGTTAAGAGGTAGAAACACCACCACTGCAATACAAACACCTTCTTGTCAAGTGTTTTATGGCAGTGATAGTTAGGCCCTTAGCTGACAATTGACTAGGAAGTTAAGGGACTCAATAGGCTTTTTGGTGTGGCAAAACTTTAACTGTTCCTGGTATTAGGGAACAGGTCAAGGTGGGCATGTAGGAGGTTGAGCAGATACCTGACATATTTTACGTGCCTCCTTCAGGAAAATATGCATGACAGAAAACCGTAAAGTTCAGCCCATTTCTTGATGTAGCGTGTTAGATGTTTACCACTCTATTCCACAGCAGCAACTGATACTAGAACAATCACTAATTTTAAACCTCAAATTTCTAGGTATTTTTTAATCAAATATATTAATGAATATGGGACAAAGGCAGGCATGTGATGATTGGTTGCACTAATATGTCTCTTTTCCTGTATTTAATACTGAATTACAAAAATAAGTTAATCCCTTTATTTCTAGCATTTGCTTAAACCATAAATTCTTATGGTTTTGTTTGAATTTAATTTCTTTTAAAATCTGACAATGTAACATAAAATCTGACTTGATCATGAGGTATGTCAGAGAACTATGTGTTGTAAGAACAAGAAGATTTCACACTGAACTGAGGTACATATAGACCATGCCTCCAAGAATACGGGCAGGATTCCTGTCTTGATTAAAGCAAATCAAATGCTCATTCTGTCTGCACAGGCCATTGATGTAGTGTTGTCATCCACAGGAATGATCATATCGCCGACAGCCATTCCTGTGAGTATATGTTCATTCTTTCAAATGATTATGATATAAGCCAATTAGTACCTGAAAGGGTTAACTGACATCATGCAGTAAACTCCATCCATCAGGTTATAAAGGACTGTTCCAGGGTGGGGCTAACTATTCATTAGTTCCTAAATTTCTTAAACAGCTAGCAGTAACCTTACCTTTAAGTTGTGTTTAAAGTCTCACAGAAGGATCCCATGCAGCTCAGGTATAGCATACAATGCAATAAACTTATTCTGTCCAAAAGGACCAGACTGCTAATTCCCCCAAAGATTTTATGCGGATATCTTTCCACACATAGTATCAGTAACTAAAGATCAAAACCAATGAGATGATTGTAGTGAATCTACTGAAGACATCTCAAATGGTTCTGATGGCTATGACCACAACACAACTCATCAACTAAAACTAGACAAGTTTGCACGTGTAAAAATACTTACTCTCCATTCCCATATTTATGAAAATTTACCAGGTGAAACAAGACAGGTTCCACTGCATCAGTTATCTGAGACATCATAAAATCTCTCCTTTCTTCATGGTTCAGGTAGAAAAAAGCCCAATATCAATAGCATTAGAAAATTTCACTGTTTATATTGTAACATTTCTCTACACACACCCAAAAACATATAAATTAAAGGTTTACTTTAATAAAATTAACTGCAAGTATCAAAACAAACTGCCACCATATTGAAGAACCTGCAGTAATCATTTATAGAGTCATACAGCAGAGAAACAGACCCTTCAGTCCAATCAGTCCATGCCAAACATAATCCCAAACTAATCTAGTCCCAGCTGTTGGTTCCTGGCTCATATCCTTCCAAACCTTTCCTATTTATATATCCATCCAAATGTCTTTTAAACATTGTAATTGTACCCACATCCACCACTTCAGGAAGTTCATTCCACACACAAACCATCCTCTGTCTAAACATTTTGCCTCTTATGTCTTTTTCATATGTCTCTCCTCTCGCCTTAAAAATGTCCCCTCTAGTCTCGAAACTCCCCAACTTAGGGAACAGACAACAACCATCAACAGTATCTATGCGTCTCATTATTTTACAAACTTCTATCAGATCACGTCTCAACCTCCTACACTCCAGTGAAAGAAGGTCCCAGCCTATCCAGCCTTTCATTATAACTCAAACTTTCAATACCCAGCAACATTCTGGTAAATCTCTTCTGACCCTCGCTAGCTTGATAATATCCTTCCTACAACTGGGTGACCAAAACTGGACACAGTATTCCAGAAGAGGCCTCACCAATGTCCTGTGCAACCTCAAAATAACATCCCAACTCCTATACTCAAAGGACTGAGCGATGAAGGCAAGTACGCCAAACGCCTTTTTAACAATCCTGTCTATATGTGATGTTAAAGAATTTCTAAAAAAGCTTTGCAAGTACATTCTATACTTTCATTGCTAACTTGAATATACTCACTGATTCTCTGCGCTCCATGCATTCCATAAGAATTTTAAACAAATGACCTGATTGTTTCTGCCCAAAATTAAAGGTCTTCTGGATCATTAATATTAATTCATCTTCCAAGCCAGGGTACAATTTCCTGTGATAGATGAAACCACAAATGCCATTGTTAAATGCTTGAGTAATAGCTAAATATTCAGTTTGAGCTTTATTGAAAAGAAACTATCTATTGAAGAAAGATAATAAAATGTGAGGCTGGATGAACACAGCAGGCCAAGCAGCATCTCAGGAGCACAAAAGCTGACGTTTCGGGCCTGGACCCTTCATCAGAGAGGGGGATGGGGGGAGGGAACTGGAATAAATAGGGAGAGAGGGGGAGGCGGACCGAAGATGGAGAGTAAAGAAGATAGGTGGAGAGGGTGTAGGTGGGGAGGTAGGGAGGGGATAGGTCAGTCCAGGGAAGACGGACAGGTCAAGGAGGTGGGATGAGGTTAGTAGGTAGCTGGGGGTGCGGCTTGGGGTGGGAGGAAGGGATGGGTGAGAGGAAGAACCGGTTAGGGAGGCAGAGACAGGTTGGACTGGTTTTGGGATGCAGTGGGTGGGGGGGAAGAGCTGGGCTGGTTGTGTGGTGCAGTGGGGGGAGGGGATGCACTGGGCTGGTTTAGGGATGCAGTAGGGGAAGGGGAGATTTTGAAACTGGTGAAGTCCACATTGATACCATATGGCTGCAGGGTTCCCAGGCGGAATATGAGTTGCTGTTCCTGCAACCTTCGGGTGGCATCATTGTGGCAGTGCAGGAGGCCCATGATGGACATGTCATCAAGAGAATGGGAGGGGGAGTGGAAATGGTTTGAGACTGGGAGGTGCAGTTGTTTGTTGCGAACTGATCATCTCTATCTATTGAAGAAGTCGTGTTAAGTGCAAGCAGGGCTCAACTCTTAAAATATGATCTTGGCCGATCTGGGAGGTCAATAAACTGCAGTACAAAAGAATCTTGTGGTTCAAGGAGGTGCCAATCATTGTCACAGCCAATTAATACTTGTAGTGGATATAAATCCTCGACTCCTGACCTGAAACAGCACTTCGTCTGCATTTAATATCTCTACATACAGAGAAACAGGCTCAGCTCCCTGAATTTTTCTACTTTTATTTCAGTTGTTTTGTCATCCTAATTGCCCAGATTGCATTCTTCTCCAATGTGCTAAACATCTCTGAGAATGTTTTCTACCCTGATGTCGTACTAGGTATTGGCCTCTCCTGAAGGTGTCTTCCGGCCCCCATATCACTGCCCCGAACCTTCTGCTAGCTGCATAAGCATACAAACAATTTAAGCACTGCAGCATGAAGATGAGAAAAAGTCTCACCTCAGATATCTAACTCCAATTTTTCTGAGCATTCTCAACTTTGAAACAAGCAATATAAAATATTTAAAGACATGTACATCAAATGTATCTATTTAGACAATTGAACATAGATCTTATGATATGAATAACAAAGAGATATGGAATTCAATGCCCAAAGAAACAGTACAAATTTCAGGATACAATGTTAATTAAAAAATGGCTTTAATCTATTTAATTAGAGCATGGTCCTAATATTAATGTCAATAACATAAACAACTGTTTTTGTAGAACACAAACTTCAGCTATCCTGCAAATTCCTGTCTCTAAAATAACATATGAACAAGGAACATACCCTCCATCCGCAGTGTGTTTATGAGTAAAAGACAGGAGATCTGCTGCCCTGCCTGTTCCTTCACATATAACAACAGGCACAGGGGGAGTATCCCTCACATATTCCCACACAGTCAGGATGACATTAGGTCCACCTTCAATCACCAGACCCACAACAGGGACACCTTGGCCCATCCCTACATTGGGGAAAAAAGAAAAAAAACTTAATTGCATCAAAAAACTATTGGTTTTGAAAGTAAACATAAAGTAGGTAACTTGTTTGTGCATTCTCCACTTTAAAAATGGCAAAACAAAATATTTAAACACATGCACGTCAAATAATATCTCTACATAGGGAATAAAGATAATCAACTAATAGATTTCATTGTATATAAAAAGAAGAGACATGGAATTCAATACCCAAAGCAACAAATGTCAGAATCCAATATTGATAAGAACAAACAAGACCAATTTAATCATTGTGTATCAGTGACCCGCATTTTAATCCCTAATAGCATAACCAATTTGTTATGATACAAACCCTATCCAGCAAAGGTGTCCCTGTGGTGGGGCTGGTGATAAAATTGGGCCCAACCATGTGGGATTATGTAAGGGTTACTCCCCCTATGCTTGTTTTTGTGTGTGAAGGAACAGGGTGGTCAGCTATACTCCTGACTTAGACTCATTAAATATCATTCAATTACACTTGGAACTTCGGCAAACTTCTTTGTCAGAGGAAAGGGCTCCGGAATCAGCTTTGGCTTTACATTTCACTGGACACCCTTTGCAGCATGTGTTTAATGGGAAAGTGGTGCAGGCTGGCCATGCATTATCTTGACTCAAATATAGTGCTGCCATGTTCCATGTACACTGTTCCAGTGAATTCAGTTCCTGTTGCTACGATGAAATGAAGTGAGAGGCCAGGAAGGTCTGGCACAAATGACCAAACGTCCTCCACAAGAAACCCCCAAAATAAGTAAATAAAACAGGGCCCTGGCAACCTGATTTTTTTCTGGCCTTTACAGTGAGGAAATTAGATGTTCCTTAGGGTCAAACAAATGGGTCCCTATATTCAGATTTTGTTCATATACATGGAAAGGGGTGGACTCAGCTTCTCCACAAACACAAGCACAGTGGTCAGCTGCCTATACTTACGAGTATGGATTCTTTGAAGTGCAATATATTTTTCCAGATTCCTCCTCAGCCTCATCTCATTCCCATATTTGCCAACAGTTCCGTCATCTACCAGGATGAAGTGGGAATGCTTGCTATTTAAACTGGTCAGCTTGCTCAAAGGATTACCAAGTGTCTGATAGGGTCGCACTACCTGAGGAAATGCATATATACGAGTTTCTTAAAACATTTCAATTTTGGTCTTTACTCCTTACACATGGTCCAAGTACCTGTAAAACTAGAGATGATATTTTACAACACATAACAATGCCATGTTAAACAACTGATGTATCTACAATATTAGATTTCAGAGATACCTGTCTGTTAGATGATGAAATATTAATTGAAATGCTCTCCTAAACATTTTTATGGTGCAAGTATTTTCGATACATCCAGGCAGAACTGTTCTCAATAGTATCCCACTATTAATAAAACTTTCAAAATTAATACTATGTTCCTGCCTGTTCACAAATTAATAGCTTAAAATATAGCATGGTGGCTCTTGTCGTGCACTAGGGCCTATTACTCTAGGCTAAAAAGTACAGGTTCAAGTCCTCCATAGATGTGTCATAATATCTCTGAACACAGTAAATAAAAGTATCTGAAATACAGTCTGGCAGATGCCTAAAACTTTGTTTCAAGTTTAGACATCAGTCCTTGCATCGATTGTGAACTTGCAACTGTCAGTATGGACCTGAAGTAAGGTGAGTCTACATACTATGGATGGCTGTATGAAGTCTGTACAAGCTGAGCGCAAATTAGTTTCCCATAAACTGCACATAAGTTGGGAGCTGGGATTTCCACTGTTCCATCTGCTATTATTTCCACTGCAATTTATCTGCAACCTGTCAAACCATATACAAGATTGTGAAATTTCAAAACCAAATTACATCTAGTGCAAGGTGTAGAGCTGGATGAAGCAGCATCAGAGGAGCTGGAAGGCTGATGTTTCAGGCCTACACCCTTCCTCAGAAATCCTGAAACATCAGCTTTCCTGCTCCTCTGATGCTGCTTGGCCTGCTGTGTTCATCCAGCTCTATACCTTGTTATCTCAGATTCTCCAGCATCTGCAGTTCCTGCTATCTCTCTATATCCAGTGCCAAATTAGATTTCTAACAGAACCTGGCCTGGCCCGAAATTGCAGCCATGCCTCACAGCAAACTACTATTATAGCGAGTTTCTACTGACTGTTTCTTACTTTGTGAGATGCATGGACACGATTGAGCTTTCAAAAAACTTTCAACCCTCACTTACTAAGAAATTGACAACTGTACACAAATAAAACTGGAAAAGGATGTGTTATTTTTAAATTTCATACTTAAGGGCTATTAAAATGGGAGGAAAATCCATTCATATAGCACTACATTGTTCTACGACTTGGCGAAGAAGGTTATCAAAGAGTACAATGGGATCTTGATCAACTGGGCCAGCAGGCCAGGGAGTGGCAGATGGAGTTTAATTCAGATATTTCGAAGATGCTGCATTTTGGTAAGGCAAACCACAGCAGGATTTACACAGTTAATGATAGGGCCCTGGACAGTCATAAAGAGGGTCCTTGGGTTTCAAGTACATAGTTCCTTGTAAGTCGTGTCACAAGTAGACAGGGTGGCAAAGAAGGCATTTGGCACGCTTGCCTTCATGGGTCAGAGCATTGAGTACAAGAGTTGGGACATCATGTTACCGCTGTACAAGACATTAGTAAGGCCGCATTTGGAATACTGCATGCAATTCTGGTCACCCTGCTACAGGAAGGATTTTTTCTAAAATGGAAAGGATGCCACAAAGATTTACAAGGATGTTACCGAGATGGAAGAGGCTGGGGCTTTTTCTCCCAAAGTGTAGGTGGAGTTAACTCTATCACATGCCAGTTCTGTTGTTTACTGATAATCCTGTGTTGTAGCTTCATCAAATTGACACCTCAGTTTTAGTTATGTCTGGTGCTGCTCCTGGTATGCCTCCCTTGGACTCTACATGAAATAAAAATTATTCCTTCAGCCTAATTGTAATCATAGACTGGAAGATACGTCAGGCTTTGAGATTACAGACTGTGGTTGAATATAATTCTGCTGCTGTTGATGGCCCACAATATCTCACAAATGCACAGTCTTGAGTTGTTAGATCTGTTCAAAACCTTCCCATTTACCACATGGTAATGTTGCACAACATGTTGTACGGCATCCTCAATGTAAAGGTGTAACTTCTTCTCCATAAGGGCCATGCAGTGGTCACTACTACCATCATGGTCTGTGACTAGTAGATTGATGATAACAAAATCAAGTAGATTTTTTTTCCCTCTTGTAGGTTCTCTATTACCTCCTATCACAAACACAATCTAGCAACTATGTCCTTCAGGGCTTGCACATTTCAGTCAGTAATAGTTCTTCCGAGTTGGTCTTGGGTGATGGGGCACTGAAGTCCACACCTAGAGCACATTCTCTGTTCTTATTCCAATTAGTGTTCAACATGGAGAAATATGAATTTATCAGCCATGGGGCGCGGGTGGCGTATGGTAACTACCAGAATATTTCCTTGTCCATGAGATTTATGAGGTCATTTAATGTCATGGACTCATAGGTAACTCCCTACTTCCTAACGGTATACCATAGTGCTGCTACCTCTGGTGGGCCTGTTCTACTCGAAATAGTAATGCTTGGATGATTGTAGCTATGTCATGCTGCTGTTTGACTAGTCTGAGGGACAACTGTCCTAATTTTGGCACAAAAAACTCACATCATAGTAAGGAAAATTTGGTAGGGTCAACAGGACTAAGTTTGCTGGTGTCACTTCCAGCGCCTGAGCTGACGTCAGGCAGCCTATCCCATTTCATTCCTTTCATTTCTTTTTAGTATGTCCGACAATGGAAAATTCCTTTTATATTTCACAGTGGTTTGATACAACTCAATTGGTAGGCCATCTCAGAGGATAGTTACAACGCAGTGGTCTGGAGCCACATGCAGGTCAGAATAGGTAAAGTTAGCAGATTACCACAGTGATTCAGATGGGCTGTTACTAATGGTTACATGGTCACCATCAGAATAGGTTTTAATTCCAGGTTTTACTGAGTAAATTCAGATTTCACCATCAACCATGGTGGAATTTGAAGCCAGTTTATTAACCTGGATAATAGGTTTACAAGTCCAGTAACATCACCAGTGCCTTCTCTAGAGTGAAATACAAATGCTGTTCTGTTATTTTGAGATGGAAAAGCTTGATTAATCAGTCACAGATCACTTACATCTTGCCCAATCAAATCTCGGTGATTTTCTATGACTCCCCAGGGTGTAATCCCTATTATGCAGATCTTTCGTAAATATGGGGACGTGTGATCTTTTATTGCATCTCCAACATGTCGAGAAGTTCCTAATTTCAAAAGAAGTAAGACTGTTAATTATACTGTAGCTAGAGAGTCAGAAAAAGAACACAGTTACTGTTTCATCTAATGAAAAGTGATTGACCAGACTATGACAACTTGCATTTATTTACAGCTTTTAATATCAAAGAAATACCTGAAGTGCTGCACCAGACTATTAAAGACAACATTTTGTGCTCAATCACAAAGGAAATATTGGGATAAATGACCAAATACTTATAGTTCCTGACAGACTACTGGAGGAACAATGAGAGATAAAGTCAAACCTGAGACCTGCAAGGTGCAAATGAGACAGAGCTTCACCGCTAACACAAACAAGTCCAGCAACAACAAAAGGCATTTGGTGGATGACTGACCAGTAAATATTAACATGTTACTTTGTGATCGTTACCGTGAAGAGATTTTATTGTGTCAATATTAGAATTAAATGTATGTAACATAAAATTAGTTAATAAATTCATACACACTAGTTAAATTTGGTTATATAAATCCTAAATAAGTCTTTATTTCTGTTCAGTTTAGTTTCATAGAGTATCTATCCTGTGCAATGCACAATCCACTCCACTTGGGAGCTTCATATTCAGATGTATCATCAGTAGGAGAAGTTTAAGCAGCAGTTGTCCTCTCTCTAGTGAAATCAAGGCTGAGATCTGCGTAGATTCCAAGTTTCCTGAGAGGCTCACCCCACACATTTAAAGGCACACAGGCAGAGATAGTATGGTGGCCACTACCAAAGGAGGAAAAGAAAGCAGTGCAGACATTCTCTGAATGCACTCTGCTTTATAACAAGTACTCAGTTTCCTAAATTCATTCATGGCATATGGACAGCACTGGCTCGGCCAGCATTCATTGCCCATCACTAATTGCCCACAGGGCAGTTAAGAATCAATCATATTATGGGCCTGGAGTTACTTTTCTTTTCCCTAAAGGATACTAGTGAACAATGAGTTTTACAAAAATTTACAGCAGTTACATTTAATCTCAGATTTAGATTTTAGATACTTTTTTTGTCATTGAATTCAATTTTCAACATCTGCCATGAAAGGATTCAAACCCATATCCTGACAACAATAGCCTCAGGCTCTGGATTACTAGTCCAGTGATATTACCACTATGTCACTGCCTCCATTCAGAACACTGGTACGAGTGATGGTTTCTCTGTGGATTATAGACAGGGCTAAGTTTACAGCTCCACTGTAGGTGAATTAGCTGTCCAGATGTGATGGCAGAGTGTATTTTGGGAAAGGAAAATTAGTAGGGGATTCTATAATTAGTGAGAGATATAGATAAACCATGAATCAAGGATGCAATGTTGCCTCCTTCTGCCAAGGGCAAGATTGTTACTGAGTGGTTACCCAGCATTCTAACAGAAGGGGATAGACAGCTAGAGACTGTGGCCCATATTTGTAAGTAGAAGGAGGTAAAAGGACTTACAGGCAGATTTCAGGGAGCTGGGTAGGAGACTAGCAAGCAAAATATCAAAGGTAGCCATCTTTGGATTATTCCCAGAGCCACATGCTAGTGAATACAGAAAAAACAGGGCAAATCGATAAATGCATGACTAATAAAATAATAGGGGGTGCAGAGCAGAATGGTTTGAGGGAGATAGATAGTGGATAGACACTGGAGTAAGAAATAGTATAGGTATTAAATGTGATCAGTTGCAAAGGAAAATACGGTAAGATCTAATTCAGATCTACGATGCATTTGATTCAGGTACATTCTTCACTAAATAAGATTAGTGAACTGCAGATATCCACATTGAAATACGATTTGAAAGGTCGCCGGACTTGAAACATTATTCTGTTTCTCTCTCCAGAAGTGCTGTCAGATCTGTTGAATTTCTTCTTGAAATTTCCGTTTTTGGTTTTCAGAAATATGATGTGGCAATGGACATCCAGCTCACAAAGGACAAGACTGGGTGCTGAAAATACCTGGATACAAGGTCATAGAATCCCTACAGTGTGGAAACAGGCCCTTCCGTACAACAAGTCCACACTGACCCTCAGAGCATCCCACACAGACCCATCCCCTATAACTCAACTAATCTACATATCCCTGAACACTACAGGCAATTTAGCATGGCCAATCCACCTAGCCTGCATATCTTTGCACTGTGGGAGGAAACCAGCGCACCTGAAGGAAGCCAATGCAAACACAAGGAGAACATGCAAACTCCACACAAAAAGTTGCCCGAGGGTAGAATCAAACCCAGGTCCCTAGCGCTGTGAGACAGCAATGCTAACCACTGAGCCACTTGCCACCAAGATGCTCAGGAAAGACAGAAAGGAGGAATGGCAGAATTTAATAAGGAGCAGGTTAAAGTACTTGAGAGTAACAATGTCTAGCTGGGGTCAAGGACTAAATTTTTTGGTTAGATTTAAGAAACATTGAAGATACGAATGAACTACTTGATGTGATCTACTGTAGTTGGTGAACAACTACAGAACTGTAGAGCAGCAAATTTGTAGAAAAATTACAGAGATGCAGAGAAAGAATAGTGTAGCTGAAGAGGGTGACATTAATTACTCTACAACAAATTGGAGAGGGAAAGGAGTTGCTGCAGTATGTTAAGAAGAATTCTCTTCATAATTTTATTTCCAAGCAATTAAGAAGAAGGGATTGGGGAGTGTTGGATTCTCTGTCATTTGAAGATGGTCATTGCCTGGCATTTGATTGGTGTCAATACTACTTCAGTTAAGTTACTCTATGTCCCAGGTAGATATCTAGACTGCCCTAGCAAAACATTCCAGTACAAAGCAGTGAAGATCAGAGTAGGAATTTCAATTGTTTACACATTACCCTCACTGTAAAAACACATTGAAAATATTAAGCCTTGTTGAAAGAAGTCTAACTGAATTATAAACAGTAAGCCATAAATTCTGCTCCTGACAAACTAAGTTCTGAAGTCTGGGCTGTTTATAACATTCCATTTCAGATGTGTTGCAAACAATGAAGCTGTTTTTAAGTTTAAGGTAGTTTATTTCCTACTTTAATTTCATAAACATGACTTAACATTTATTTCATTCTCTTGAAACGATGAAAATAATCAATAATAGGCAATGCTTTTTATATTCTGGTTTGTTATGTAGGAGAAACGTTTAATCTGATTGATTGGTCATCTTGCTGTACTGTTTCTGGATGCCAGTGATCCCCTGCTTGGCACCTGTATGAGGATAGCAAATGCAAGGTCGCCTCGAAGCCAATTGACTTGGAACTGTATCACTGTTCCTTCATTGTCAGTGGGTCAAATTCCAGGAACTCACTACATTTGGGACTACCTCTGCCACAGAGACAAATATCAGAAGACAGCTACCTCCCCAAGGGCAATTAAGAATGGGCAATAAATGCTGAGTTAGCGAGTGATGTCTCTCTCCATAACCAAATGAAATAAAATTCCACCCAATTGATGCCTAATATTCTATCTCAAAATGGGCAACAAAACAAGTCAAAATGCTTTTGAGAGTCAAACTGGAGGTTTGAGGTCACCCATTGTAAATGCCTAACATTCTAGAAGAGCGAATTTTAAGACAACAGTGGATTTTTTTTTTAATCAGAGATCTGCCTTACCATTACTCCTCATATACTACATTTTGAATTAGGCCTCAACTCCCATAACTTTTGATCTCTAAACAATCTTCTTCTAAAATGAAAAACAACTAACCATGTCTTCCCCTGTCAATGTGACTATGTAAATGAATCAAAGAATTCTCTTAGATTTCCAGAATAATGGATAAAATACAAATCATTACCTTGAAACACGCCAACTCTGAAAATTCGCAAAATTACGACTGCAGCAAATTGAAGAGTTTTGAGTACGATTTCACATTTATTTAATAATCAAATAGTTCTGATTTCCAAAAATCTGAACTTCAAATGTGACCAGCAAAATTGAACCTACCCGTGTTGATGCCTTCCGTCACTATCCATGCCCCAGTAGTCTCAGCTGCTTTGATAAGTCCTTTCCCGAAGATCTGTTTCAGCTTTGGAGGAAGTTCAAAGTTCTGGCTCCCTCCATGGACAGATATTAGTAGCTTTGGTAGTTCCATTAGCCATTCCTTCAACATCAAATGGAGCAACTGGTGCAGTTCCGTGTCATATGAGACTCTAATATACTGAAGAGAATTCAGAGTGAAAACAAAATAAAGTATTGCCAGCTTGTTTTTGGGAAAATCTTATCCAGTTAATTATTCAGAAAATCTTATTCAGAGAATTATTATTCAGTATTGTCAAATGATCAAACTAATTATGTTGTCCTGTTGCATTTTTGGCAGAAGCTATTTGGAAAATTTAACAGCAAGCATCACTTAAATATTCTATCCAAGGCTGCAAATATGGAGAGAAAAATAATTTATCTTTCTAAAAGCTTTTCTGATTGTACAGAAAATCTGCAAGCATTGTGTAAGCATTAAAACAAAAGTAAAGCTCGATTGAAACAGCAAAAGCAAATCTTACGGTAAGTAGGACAGCTGCACCACCGAGCTTATGCTAGCCGGCTGACAAGTTGAAATCGCTGCCATGGGAGGTACATGTTGTTTCAGGGCATCATCCCTAAAGACAGTAATGCCCCAAGCCCCAAACAACAATCACACGTTGTAGCAGCCATAGTCCCAGACAGAGGGACACATGCACGACTGGTAGTGCGTTTAACCTAATGGGCACAACCCCTCAGGCAAGGGGCAAGCTTGAGAAAGCAGGATCGTCAATGACCTCAGCCAGTATGGAAATTTGAACTCATGCTGCTAGCATCACTCGATATCACAAACTAGCCATCCAGCCAACCTCAACACGAGCATGTGGCAAGTACACTGTACAAGCATCTAGGTCGCTAAGAATTACCTGCAAATCTATTTTAGACTTTTCTGCTCTTCCATATTTGATTTGTCACATAATGTCACAGTTCTTACCAAGATATATTGTTATATATTATAAGATAGATTAAATTAATATTATAATAAAAATATTACAACGATAAATTATTGGTGACTGCCCAGTTGATAATAAAGTAGCACATCTTGTCTAAGGGACACCTACATCGATGCACAACATCCATCTGGCTTTGAGGATCCTACCAGATCGCTCCAAAATGGTCATGTACATGAGATGCTAGAGTGGCCCACTAACTGCTGTTACATGGAAAAGGCACAACTGCAACCAGAGACAAGGAACATTTTGTGATGCTAGGCATAGTGTACCCATGCAGAGATAATGGTGGAGTTCATCCAGCCTGTGAAAGCTTCCATGCCTTCGACAGATGTGTACATGACTTCTTCTATGTAAACGATAGCAATTCTCTAGGACAGTCTGAACCAACAGACTGGTCAGTGGAATGCCCTCAGGCCTGTACATTTTAAAATTCATTTCACAGGATGTGAGAATCGCTGGTCAGACAAGCATTTAATGCCCATCACTAATTGCCCTCAAAGGTGGTCACGAACCACTTTCTGGGGCTGCTGCAGTTCAGCTGGTGTATGGATATCCACAGTGCTGTCAGCAAGACAGTTCCTGAATGTTCACCCAGTGACAATGAAGGGCCAACAATACAGTTCCAAGTCAGGCTGACACGTGCCTTGGAGGGTAACTTGCAGATTCTAAAGTGCCTGTTCTATTTGTCCTTCTAAGTAGTTGGCATTTGGTTAGGGAAAGTGCTGTAGAAAAAGCCTATTTGTGTTGCTCTATCTCCCCAAGTATCTCCCCAAGATAACAAAATCACAGATCACACTATAATAGAAATTCTCTATCTACTACGAAGGACCACACAATCCATCAGGACTGGTCAATTAGGGGGAAAAGAATTGGTTTGGGGAAAGATTATTAGGTTTGGGAGACCTTGCAAGAATACAGTTAGCAAATCTGCAATGTACAGGGACAGCATTTAGATAACTTTTGGGACATTTAAAAACAAACTTGTCAAATTGTAAAAATTTTAACTCCTCCACTGGAAAAATTATTCCAATAATTTATTCACAGCTACATTACACTTGTGTGAATTAATAATTGTACCCAATACTTCCGCATCAAAACTTCCAATATATACCACTATTAAAGGAATATTGGCACTGAAGAGCTAAATAACTAAATTTATTCTTTCATCAGAAATATTCAGGGGGTAAAGGCCATATCAAATGCACAGGACTAAGAAAAAATAACTGGGGATCACACTTGCTCCTTCTGGCTCACAGGAAAATCTGAAATTAAACCTTAAAACTTACTCAGGTCTCCTAGCTCACAGTCTAGCTCCCTCGGCCTAAAGGGGAAGCCAACACTGCATGCCAGATATTGCTGCCATCTAAAACTATTTGGATCAGAGAAGATACAGGTTTTTTTTATTGTTTCACACTCACCAGTGCAAAAGAACGGGTTAAATTTGAACTATAAAGGAAGGTAAGTAAGTGGAGGGGGTAACTGACTGCCCTAATGTTAAGTGCCTCCCTGTCTGAACTGGAGAAGATTTGTTAAAATATGGAACAGTGAGTTATTTGCATAATTAAATATACTCTTTTGGGAGCATTACATGCTTATGAGGGTTGTTAGCTGCATGCGCTGTGTAATTGTGAAATGTAATCAACCTTAGCACGGTAGGAGTAAGCGCCATCCTGGAAATCTATGGTACCGAAAGAGTCAGTTGGACTTGCTATGGTGTGATTCTCAATGCACCATTCCTCCTCTCCATCGCCGTGAGCTGATAAATAGACTGGTAAGTTGTTATCTAAGCCAGGGTGATCACCAACCAGCCGTCCACAGCAGCACCTGTGTTCAAAGTACAAAGATCAGAGTCACCTTTAAATCTGCATTGTTTTATTTTGTATGATGAACCTTCAAAGATTCCAAATGCTCCTAAAGTCTGATTATAGTGGATATTTCTTAAAATGTAAGGTCTCCAGTTTAGATTGCTTGATCCCAAGTGAATGTTGGATTCTAGATGTTTTTTGGATTATGGAGTGGTGTTAGAATATCTAACCGCATGTGTGTGAACTGGACAACAGTGTTGATATAGTATCAGAGATAATGGGAACTGCAGATGCTGGAGATTCCAAGATAATAAAATGTGAGGCTGGATGAACACAGCAGGCCAAGCAGCATCTCAGGAGCACAAAAGCTTTTGTGCTCCTGAGATGCTGCTTGGCCTGCTATGTTCATCCAGCCTCACATTTTATTAACAGTGTTGATATATGCATCTTTAACAGGAACATAAATAGTGATAAATCATTATAATGCCGTAATAAAATGTTTTGATTTATCCAAACACATCAGCTCATTTCATACATCTAGCATTTTTCCACTCCCAAACCACAGGATGCTGGAAAACTTCCAACATAAATGTGGACAATATGTATTTCTGGACAATAGATTTCCTGACTCAGAGGTTACAGTATACCTTCAAATCTTTACCCAAAGTTGATTAAGGTATTCTTTTATTTTACGGATGCAACTGATGAACAAATCATCAAGCAGGCAGTCAGTCCAATTAAAAATGTATTGTGTTCAGCTGAACCATGCACAACATTTGGGACAGACTGTACATTTTAAACAAAGACTAGATATCTGAATTTTATTCATTCTTCTTCAGAAAACTAAAACAAAATAAGTCAATAGCTTGGATTTTATTTTGACAGAGAAATGAAGGAGTACTTTAGAAAGAATGCATTCCTTAATTAACTTAACATCAAATAGTTGTCCTGTTGAGGGTATATTGTGTACTCCTCTTCACCTATATCCTCCTTCTGCATTAAAGCAAATACAGCACAATACTTTTTCATTTGATTTTCAGCCTATCTGGAAAGTTGGGAGAACCAGTTAATTACAGCTACAGAAAGCATTCTTCTTATAATAAATATCATTACTGATTTCACCGCTGCAAACATAGGATTCTGCTTCATGGTGTCCTCCAGTATTGACATCTGACAGAGTATGTAGTTGGTACTTGAGAGGCATCTTACTTCTATACAGCATGTAAAAACACCTGTTCAGCTGTAGCTTTCACATATATCTGTCACGTTTGCACAGAAACATAAATACCTGCCGTTAACCAACGTTCACCCCTACTTCCTTCGCTGTTTCTTTGAAAAGTCTTTGCTTCTTACCAGTATTACATGGTATAAATCAGGCAATTAGAGCTACATGCAACAAGGATAATGCAATGCATTCAAGCATGACTTCAATCGATATGTAAACTGGGTAAATGTAATGAAAGCAATGCCATAGAAAGCAAATTCCTGGAATGTTTTTAAGTTGGTTTTCTGGAGCAACATGTTGAGAAAGCTAACTTTGATCCAGTATTATTGAATGAAAAAAAGACTAATCAATAATCTTGTAAAAAGAACCATTAGGGAAGAATGATCATAACATGACAGAATTTCCCATTAATATTGAAAATAGTGTATTTTTATCCAAAAATTCGGCTCTAAATTTAAGCAATGGAAACTACGAAGGGCAAGTTGGCTGTAGTGGACTGGGAAACTATTTTAAGCTCTTTGATGATAGACAGGCAATATCTTATATTTATACAGTTTTTCACAAACATTCATTCTATTAAAGCAAAAAGTGAGTCAATGGCTAACAAAGGAAGTGAAACCTTGAATCACATTAATGGAGGATATTTGTAAAGCTGACAAAACAAGTAGTAAACTTGAGGATCAGAAGCATTTCAAAGTTCACAAAGAAAGATAGTGAAGGTGATAATGGAAGCTACAATAAGGTGGTATGAATGCAACAAGCAAAACACATAAAAATGACTGTAAAATTCCTGAAGAATGTGATAAAGAAAAAGGCAAACATGAGTCCATTACAGTCAGAGATATGAATATTTATATTTGGGAATAATAAAACAGCAGAGAAACAAAATAATTAATTTGCATCCATCATCATGGAGGATGATGCAAGAAATCTCCCAGAAACAATCTAGTAGGGCATTCTTTCTTACAATCTGATATTGAGGGTCCTGAAGTGACTAAATAACCCAGTACAGGATCTACACACCTTTTCACAAGTAAGCTGTGGTTGTTCCTCAGGTTTTTGTCAGGCCTTGTGCTCTAAAGATGTCCTTGAAGCATTCCCTCTGCCCCCTGGTAACCACTTGGCAGGGCAAAGCTCAGAATAGAGTCTGCTTTGGAGACCATGCATCAACCATGCAGGCAATATGGTCTCCATATGCAGCTAGTTAACAGTAACCAGTGGTTCAATACTGAGGATACAGTCCTGAGGAAGAAAACTGAGATTAAGCTGTCCATCCTGCCAGGGAATTCATAAAATACAGCAGAAATATTGCTGGTGATATTTCTCAAGGGATTTGAGGTGCCCGCTCTACATTGTTCATGTCTGATGCATAAAGGAAGACTGTTACCCTGTGGAACATAATTTTGTTGTCATAACAGTTGACAGCATGATGCTCATGAATTCTTCAGGACAGTCAAACCCATCTACACCCTGAATATTCAGACTTACCCCATTGAAACCCTAAGAATGGAGTGGCACTCATCAAGGACAGAAAGGCAGTCAACACCCATTGAAAATATCACTCAGAATCTCCTCACTGCATCTCAATCCTTTGCTCTTGATCATAGTAACATAGAAAATGAAAGCAGGAATAGGTCACTTGGCCTTTTGAGCTTGCTCCACCATTCATTATGATAAAAATTGATCATCTAATTCAAAAGCCTGTTTCTGTTTTCCCCCAGATCCATTGATTCCTTTAGCAGCAAGTGCTATCTCCAACTCTTTCTTGCCTCGAATGCTTTCATCAGTAACAAATTCCACCACTCACCACTCTCTGGGTGCAGAAATATTTTCACATTTCAGTGTAAAATGGTTCACCCCATGTCCATAGACTGTCACTGCAGTCCACCCCTGCAATTGGGAACATCCTTCCTGCATCTACGCTGTCATGTCCTGTTGGCATTTTATATTATTCTATGAGATCCCCTCTGATTCTTCTAAACTTCAGCGAATAGAATCCTAACTGATTCAAACTTGCAGATGACACTAAGATTGGTGGAGGAACAGATAGTGAAGGGGGCTGTCAGAGAATGTAGTAGAATATGGATAGATGGGAGAGTTAGGCGGAGAAATGGCAGATGGAGTTCAATCCAGGCAAATGTGAGGTGATGCATTTTGGAAGATCTAATTCAAGAGCAAACTATATGGTAAATGGAAAAGCCCTGGGAAAATTGATACACAGAGAGATCTGTGTACCCTGAAGGTGGCAACGCAGGTCGATAGCCTGGTCAAGAAGGCATACGGCATGCTTTCACTCATCAAACGAGGTACTGAGTACAAGAGTTGGCAGGGCATGTTAAAGTTGTATAGGACTTTGGTTCGACCACATTTGGAATACTGTGTACAGTTCTGGTTCCACATTACCAAAAGGATGTGGATTCTTTGGAGAGGGTGCAGAGGATGTTGCCTGGTATGGAGGGCACTAGCTATGAAGAGACGTTGAGATTTTAGGATTATTTGCATTAGAAAGATGAAGGGTGAGGGGGGAACCTCATCGAAATCTACAAAATCATGAGGTATAGACAGGGTGGATAGAAAGAAGCTTTTTCCCAGAGTGGGGGATTCAATTACTAGGGGTCACGATTTCAAGGTGAGAGGGGAAAAGTTTAAGGGAGATATGCATGGAAAGTTCTTTATGCAGAGGGTGATGGGTGCCTGGAACGCGTTGCCAGTGGAGGTGGTAGAGGTGGGCATGATAGCATCATTTAAGATGTGTCTAGACAGATACATGAATGGGCAGGGAGCAGAGGGATTCAGATCCTTGGAAATAGGTGGCAGGTTTAGATAGAGGATCTGGATCAGCGCAGGCTTGGACAGCTGAAGGGCCCATTCCTATGCTGTAATTTTCTTTGTACTTTGTTCTTTGTCTTTACCTGATGCATCAGTCCCACCATCCCAGGAATCAGATGAGTAAACCTTTCCAGCACTCCCTCGATGGGAAAAACACCCTTCCTCAGATAAGGAGACCGGAACTGCACACAAGATTCAGGTGCAATCTCACCGAGGCCCTATACAAGAGTAGCATGACCTCCCTGCTCCTGTACTCAAAGTCTCTCACTTCGAAGGTCAAAGTACCATTTGTCTTCTTGATCGTCTTGTTGCACGTGCATGCTTACCTTCAGCAAGTGGTGTATGAGGATACCCAAGTCTCATTGCACATTCCCCTCTCTAAATTTACTGCCACTCAGTTAATAAACTGCATTCATGTTCTTGCTACCGAAGTGGGATAACCTCACATTGATCCCATACGTTTGCCCATTCACTCAGTTTATGCAAATCACATTGAAGCATCTCAACATCAGTCTCACATTTAACACGCCCAACTGCCTTTGTTTCATTTGGAAAGTTGGAGATCTTACATTTAGTTGCCACATCTCAACCATTAATGTATATTGCAAACAGCTAGGATCCAAACACTGATCCTTGTGGCATCCCACTTATCCCCTCCTACCATTCAGTAAAAGACCTGTTTATTCCTATTCGTCTTTACTCTTGGTTATTCTTTCCACTCTCACAGTCTAAGAAAAAGGGGTAAGCCATTCAGGACTGAGATGAGGAAGAATTTCTTCACTCACAGAGGTGTGAACCTGTGGAGTTCTCTACCACAGAAAGCTGCTACGGCCAGTTTGCCAGATATATGAAGAGGGAGCTAGACATGGTCTGTGCAACTAAAGGGATCAATGGGTATGGAGAAAAAGTGGGAGTGAGATACTGAAATTGCCCAATCAGACATGATCATATTGAATGGTGGTGCAGGTTCAAAGGTATGAATGGGCTACTCCTGTACCGATTTTCTGTGTTTCCATGTTTCCAGTCTGCCAAGCAGTTTTCTGTCTATCTCATTACACAACCCCTATTTCCCATGTGCTTTAATTTTAAACTATCATCTCTCAAAAGTGGGATTTAGTTGAAAGCCTTCTGAAAGTCCAAATAAATCACATCCACTATCCTCCCTTTATCAACTATACTACTTGAATCCTCAAAGAATTCCAGTAGACTTGTCAAGCATGATTTCCCTTTCACAAATCCATGCTGACTCTGTCTGATCCTGCTACAGTTTTCCAAACGCTCAGCTATTAATTCTTCCATAATGGACTCTAGCATTTTCCACACTACCAACTTTAGACTGACCGCCCTATCATTCCCATTTTCCTCTCTCTCTCCCTTCTTAAAATGGCAAGTTGCATTAGCTACCTTCTGACCTGTAGGAATTGTTCCTGACCTTGTAAAACCTCGAAAGATGATCACCGATGCATCCATTATTTCTAGAGCCACTTTCTTAAGTACAGTACTATGTAATTTATCAGGCCTGAGGATTTATCGACCTTTATTCCCATCAATTTCCATAATGCCATTTCCAATCAACTGATTTCTTTAAGTTCCTCTTACTCACTAAACTCTGTGTTCCTCAATAATTCTGGTATGTTATTTGTGTCCTCCTTTGTGAGTACAGAACCAAAGCATTTGGTTTAAGGTTCATTGGACCTGAAATGTTAACTCTGATTTCTCTCCACAGTTGCTGCCAGACCTGTTGAGTCTTTCCAGCAATTTCTGTTTTCCAGCATCCGCAGTTCTTTTGGCTTTTTGTTTACCAAAGTGTGCATTTAGTTGGTCAGCCATTTCTTTGAGTCCTATTATAAATTTCCCTGTTTCTGACTTTAAGGGACTTACATTTGTCTTCACCAGTCTTTTTCTCTTCAGCCCACAGCATGCAAGCCACCAACATTTCAACATAACCCAAAGATGGTATGGGGTTGAGAAAGCCACCTTACAGATGAGAATCAACAAGACTGCCAGCACAGACAGAACCACTGCAGAAATATTAAAATATGGCAGAGATCTTGGCTCACTTATATGATCTTATTTTCCCTGATCTCAAAGGACAATAACATAACCAGGGATTTCCAAAATGTTATTATTGTGAGCATTCTAAGAAAGTACAAAAGACTGACTGTAATGCATGTGCAAAGGTATCCCTACTATATATCCCTGGGAAGATCATTGCAAAAAAATCCTCCTGATTCACCTTCTCGCACATACTGAAAAACCCTCCCAAAATCACTGCGTGGACTCTGTCATGGAGCTATACAGCATGGAAACAGAGCCTTCAGTCCAACTCGTCTATGCCGACCAAATATCCTAAATTAATCTGGTTCCATCATCCAGCATTTGGCCTATATCCCTCTAAACCCTTCCTATTCATATACACATCCTAATGCCTTCTAAATGCTGTGATTGTTCCAGCCTCCAACCACTTCCTCTGGCAACTCATTCCACACATGCACCACCTGCTGTGTGAAAAGGTTGCCCCTTAGGTCCCTTTTATATCTTTCCCCTCTCACCTTAAACTTATAGCCTCTAGTTTTGGATTCTCCTACCCTGGGACAAAGACTTTGGTTATTCACACTATCCATGCTCCTCATGATATTATAAACCTCCGTAAGGTCACACCTCAGCTTCTGACCTTCCAGAGAAAATAACCCCAGCCTATTCAGACCTTCTATCTGGCTCAAACCCTCCTGTCCCAGCAACATTTTTCCAAATCTCTTCTGCACTCTTTAAAGTTTAATAACATCCATCAAGAGGCACATTGATCATAACCATCACATGAGAAAACACAAGAAAATTGCAGAGCGCAGCTACAATCTCTGCACATGATTGTTTTGACCTCAAAAAGGCCTTCCATTCTGAACTGGGTTGGATTATGGAGGGTCCATCCAATGTTTGTTTGCCCACAAAAGGCCATCACCAACTCCTGCTGCTGCAAAATAATAAGCAAACCATAATCCTAACTAATGGATCCAGTGCAGACCCAAAACATGTGAAAATTAGTGTAAAACAAGGCAATGCCCTTCTCCAAATTCCTGTTGCATAACCAATACCACCCAACCTCTGCCAGCAAGCTGCAGTTTACAGATGGCTGTGTTTGCATGCACACGCAGAGGCAGGGCTCCAAATCATTGTCAATGAATTCAAGGAGATAGGTGAAAGAATGAGCCTCAGAAAAAACATCCAGAAGAGAAAGATCTTCCACAAGCTTTCTCCCATCACTGTAACACTGTTACAATCCACAGTGAGCCTTTGAACAAGTGGATTAACTGCAAAACCTTGGGAGCCTCATTTGACTGACAGTAGGCATCATCAATGAAATTTAACATCTCATCCAGTAAGCCAGCACGGTCTTCAGTCATTCTGAGTAACACAGTGTTGATGGCAAAGACTCCAAGTCAAAAAAAACTGAGATCCATAGAAGGAGTGAGAATGAGCAACTGAAAGAAATTAATATTGGTAAAGAAACAGTGCTTGAAAAATTAATGGGAATGAAAGTTGACAAATCCCCATGACCACTGATCTAAATCCCAGAGTGGTGACTGAGGTGTCTATGGGAATACTAAATGCATTAGCGAACATCTTTTCTAATCCCATTATTTAAGAAAGGAAGAAGATAGAAAATGGGGAACTGCAGCCTTGTTAATGTGACATCAGTAATCAGGAATGCACTAGACTCTATTATAAAGGATGTGATAACTACACACTTAGAAATTACTGATCTGATTGGGCACAATTCAACAATTATTGATGAAAGGAAAATCATTTTTGAAAGTTGTAGGAGTTTATTGGGGATGTTATTAGCAAAGTAGATAAGGGGGGAACGACTGGATGTGGTACATTTGAATTTTCAGATGATGTTTAATAAGGTCCCAGACAGACAGTTACTAAACAATGCTGGAGCACAAGGGATAAAGCCGAATGTAAAATGACAATTAATTAACATAGAGAAAACAGAGAGAATGAATAAATTGGTAAATCTCAAATTATTGGTATGTGAGAGTTAGTGTACCTCATGGATTAGAACTTGGACCCCAGCTGTTCAGAATCTATATTAGTGATTTGGAGGAACTAAATGGAACATTTCCAAGTTTAGAGATGGCACAAAACCACATGGGAACATATTGTTATGAGAATGCAATGTGACTTCAAGGAGCTTTGGACTGGCAGATTGAACCGGCAAACCACGGCAAATGGAATATAACATGCATAAATATCAGATAGTAGAAGGAACTGAGGTGCAGAGTATTTATTAACTGTTGAAAGATTGGAACGTGTTGATGTCCAAAGGAACCTGGACATCGTTGTTCATAAGTCACCCTAAGCTAATATGCAGGTGCAGAAAGTAATTAGGAAGGTAAATGTTAGGTTTTATTGCAGCAGATTTGAGTACAAGAGTAAATATGTGTTATTTCATTTGTACAGAACACTGGTGAGAGTGCACCTGGATTACTGTGTGCGGTTCTAAGGATGGATATACTTGCCATAGAGGAACTACAGCAAAGATTTACCAGACTAATTTCTAGGATAGTAGGTTTGTTCTATGATAAAATATTATGGAAACCAGACCCGCATTGTCTAAAGTTAAGAAAAAATAAGAGGGGATCTTATAGAAATGTACATAATTATTAAAAGGGAAGACAGTGTAGATACAGAAAGGATGTTTCCCCTGGCTACAGAGCCTAGAATGAAGAGAAGTACTCTCAGAATTTAGGCCATTTAGGGCTCTGAGTAGGAAGAATTTCTTTACTCACAGGATAGTGAATTTTTTGAAACTTCCAGGATACAGAGGCAGCACAGGAATATGGTATTGACAGACTGTGATCTAGAATGGTGGAGTTGCACTTAAAAGCTGTAGAAAATGAGGGTTGGCGGTAGGACTTCGAAATCAAAGATTGCTGCAGGTACACTCGAATGTTGGCTCACCTTTAAGCTAACAAGATTTAATGGTGAGATTTCATTGTACTTAGTGAGAAGTAGACTGGCTTTGGTAATTGTTACTTGTTTTTCTAGAGAGGGAAGATTGGAAGCTGACTGGCATGCAACAGTTAAGCAAGGTTAGGTTAATAGTGTTTGTGGAAATGACTGCAGGATTAGCAAACCATTTGAAATTAAGAGGGTAATTTTGATCTTTTTTATCATGGACAAAAATGTTGAACATTTATACCTTGAAAATGAAGTTAAAAGTGAAGGTGTGCCTGCAGCTGGGCAGGAGAAAGACGGCTTAATGTTTGAGCTAACTGGGCCTTTCTTTGGATTTCGCCAACGTGGAGCCAACAAGAATAAAGAAAGAGACATAAGAATTGACTGTTACATATTTTGATCGGAATCAACTTGGACATGGGAGCCAGTGGCCTTGTTGTATTATCATTGGACTGTTAATCTAGAGTCTCAGGTAATATTCTAGGGCCCTGGATTTGAATCGCACTATCTGGAATCAAGAGTCTACTGATGACCATGAATTGTCGGAAAAAAACCCATCTGGTTCACTAATGTCCTTTAGGGAGGGAAACTACCATCCTCACCTGGTCTGGCCTACATTGTGACTCCATACCCACAGCAATGGTAATAGATTTGGTGGGGGCAGGGGAAAGAAGTATGACATTAAGATATTGGGATTAGAGGTATGCTATTCAATCCTTCAAGCCGGATGCACTGTTCAATTTTATCCTGCTTGATCATTTATCTTGACATCATATTCCTTCTTTCTCTACATACCTCGATGCCTTTAAAATCTAAACATTTATCTAGTTCTTGCTTGGATATATTCAGTTCATTGGCCTCCATAGTCTTCCAAGGTAGAGAATTCTGCAGGTTCATTGCTCTTTGAGAGAAGAAAAATTTTATCATCTTAGTCCTAAATGAGAAAGCATTTTCCTGAATCTAGTCTGTCCAGTCCTGTTTGAATATGACATATTTCAATCAGTTCTCCTCTCATCTTTCTAAACTCTACAGAAATCAGAGGCAATGAAATGAATCTCTCCTCATAGGACAGTTCTGCTGTCCCTGATATCAGTCTAGTGAACCTCTGTTGCACTCTCTCTGTGGCCAGTATATCCTTTGTTAGATAGGGAGGCCAAAACTGCAAGCAATACTCCAGGGGCAGTCTCAACAAGGCCCTTTAAAGCTTAATTATAACGTAATTGTTCTGATATAAAATGTTATTAGTTATAATACTTTAAATGGTAAAAATGAAAACACATTTTTCATTTCTTTGTGGGTGCGGGTGTTATTTAAGGCTGGTGTTGTATTTTAAATGTTTTGAAGACTTAGATGTTTTAGTTTCTGAAATTGAATTTTACTCCAATTCATTGGGGAAAAAATGGCAATCATTCACAACCATACAGACATAAGATAATTACAAATCGAAGGTGACTTATGGTTATTGGATTAAATCAAAGTAAAAGGATGAGAAACATGACAAGTGCTCTGACTTAGCTAAAAGAACAGGCATGACACCTGTAGTTATTAGGTAAAGGGTAAGTTATTCATGTAGCTTCCCAAAATTAAGGAAACCTGTAGAAGCAAGGGGTATATAATTTACATTTTTACCTGCGAACCAGAAGATATAGGAGCAGAATTAGTCTATTCAGCCCATCTAGTCTGCTCCTCAATTCAATGAGCTCATGGCTGATCTGATAATCCTTGACTCAACTGTCTGCCTTTTCTATGTTACACCTGATTCCCTTACTAATTAAGAATCTGAGTCTCTAAACCCCGAATATCCTTTACAACCCACCCTTGACAGCCCTCTGCACAAAAGATTTCAACAGCTTCACTAGTCTCTAAGAGAATAAATTTGTCTACATCCAATGCTTTAAATGTGTAGCCCAAAATTCCGAGATTACACCCGTTGGTCCCAGACTCACCTACAAGAGGAAACAAGTCAAGTTCCCTAAGAATCTTGCATGTTTTAATAAGATCGCCTCTCATTCTGCTAAACTCCAATGGGTGCAGGCTAACCTACTTAACCTCTGCCCATAAAGATAGTTCCTCCAAATCTGGTTTCAGATTAGTGAACCTTTTCTCAGGCCTTTTTCTCACATTGCCACAGAGATGGGTGGAGTTCATTGAAAGTCTTTGCACTGGAATTTGTCACTGAATTCAGTTAATGTACAACCAGCCGGCAAGACTCGCGGATGTTCAGAAAATCAGTTTAGATACTTTGTCAGCTTTGGTCTTGTGTAGCCTGCAGCTCTCTGAAAGTTGAGAGATAAAGACAGACCTACACTTGGAGCAGAGTAATTATGAGATCTGCCTATGATTTGAAGAAAATGATCAGGAGACTTATTAAGCTGCAAACTGAAAGAAGAAATCTACAGTCATCCTCGTAATAAAAGGCATCTAGAGACCTGGAAGAATTCAGCTTCATTGCAGTTGAAGAAATAGTAGTGGATTATTGGAAACCACAAGTGTTTTCTGATGTTTCAAACCTCTGTCCATAAGACCTATGCTTGAGTTGTGAATTCCAATGCTGTGAGATCATCAAAAAGAAAATTAGAAAGTTGATTAACTGAAAGCCGTTGGAAGGACAACATAACACCGTGTGTCTTGAATCACAGGGATAGTAAAATGAAGTGACATTCACTCTGGAAAGTTGTATATGTTTGGTTTGGGTCCAGAGAAAAAGTGAACGAACTCTCGGGATTCTTGTCACGTATCAGGGAATATTTAGAGTAAAGTAAAACATGAAACTGAGTGGATACCATCAGTCTTTATAAGCTGCAGTGTTTAGTTAATAATGTTTTCTTCCCTTACTTCCTCTTTGAACAGACAATAAAGTTTGCTTTGGGTAACTTCATGAAATCTAATGGTGTAGTTCTGTCAGGTAATTGCTTGGATGTTTGGGTATCATCATTAAATAGAGACATACAAGATGATCAGAGGATTAGATAGGGTGGACAATGAGAGCCTTTTTCCTTGAACAGTGATGGCTAGCTCAAGGGGACATGGCTTTAAATTGCGGAGTGATAGATGTAGGACAGGTGTCAGAGGTAGGTTCTTTATTCAAAGAATAGTAAGGGCGTGGAATGTACTGCCTGCAACAGTAGTAGACTCACCAACTTCAAGGGCATTTAAATGGTCATTGGATCAACGGATGGATGATAATGGAATAGTGTAGGTTAGATGGGCTTCAGATTGGTTTCACAGGTCGGCACAACATCGAGGGCTGGAGGGCCTGTACTGCGCTGTCATGTTGTATGTTCTATGTTCTAAATATTAATGATACTGTAACACAGTCCAATGATAGCACAAGGTATTGGGTCCATTGTTTCCTCCTTTGAGTTCTCTGTTGCTTTTGCCTCCTATTGATCCATCAATTTGAACATTAGGAAAAAGCCAGAATGCAGGTCATTGGAAGCGAAGAATTATGAGTTTCTCATCAGAGCCTCAGGAACACCGTAATGGCCAGGTCAACTTCAAAAAAACTTCTGCCTGAAAATCTTATTCATCTCACAAGGGATTCTTTGAAGTCCGTGATGGCTACTTTCCCCTCCCCCAAACTGTTGATTTAGACTCCTGCAACAGGCACTGAAGATTTGGCCATAGTGAGATGGGGGAAGGGGAGTGGGGGGTGGCAGTGGTGATCAAAATTATTTAATGCAGTAACTTCACTGATCCAGCCTACTCCAACACAGTAAGGGGAAGAAAGGTCAGTACCAGAACAGTATTTCCACACTCTGTCAGACACACAAGGGAACAAGAGGTCTGAGGATTTGTAGGCTGAACATCTGAGATTCAAATTTAATGTATTGTTTCTAAGACTTTGAACTAAATAAAAAAATATATAAAATTTCCTTACCTTACCAGATTCTGGCAAATCTGACATCCTGGAAGACACCTGCCATAAATAGGAAATTGATTTAACATTTTTGTGCAGTATTCAACCCATCAAAAACCGATTAAAATCAGTGGCAGTTGTAAACTGGCTTACTCCTTCTTCCATTGGTGAATGTATGTTCAGTGTCCCAGAATAAAACACATTCTTACTGAACACTATCACATCAGGTGGAAAACCAACTGGCAAAAGTACATCTTCCTCTTCTATATCTATTTTAATCTTTTTTGGCACCAACCTCAGAATAATAATCATTCCTTCACCACCACATTGCCATTTTACACCCTTGTAGTTTCCCTGATTGCTAATGTACTGCCATATTTATTGTGAATCCAGAGACAAATAGAGCTGGATTGTAGATGCTCCATTGTAATCAGCAAAAGGTAAGCCTTTCATCCTACTAGACTGTACGGAGCACAAAATTGGGACCCATAGAATTTGGACCAAAGATGTTAGCAAGCCAGAAAACAGTTCCCAAGAAGTAGAACAGACCTAAAACCCTGTTAGGAATTGTGGTTCACATTCATATGTCCAAGTCTGCATCACTTTAGGATCTGATATAATTTCCAGCAGACACTGGAAACTGTTCAAAAACAGTCTGATGAAAAGGAGCAGAGTCTTATTTAAACACATTTAAAGGAAGTCAGTCGTAATTTTCCGTGGTCTTCTCCCAAATCTGTAGGCTACGCATCTACGTTACAGCTCAGAAGAAAATGCCAGTAAATAAGAACTGTAATATTTGGAAACGAACATACAGATCATCTGGGTGCTCAGTTTGAGGTCTAAAAGATGTGTATGTGTGATTTGCCAATTTTACTGGCCTTGACTATGAAGACCTGACACCATAGCCTGCAATTTTGTACAAAGCCAAGGGAGACACACTGCCATTGACTTCCAGGTATTTTTTGCAACTCATCTGTGCCATGTGCCATGGAAATGGTGGTGTCATTGGCAGTCAAAATGGTCTCCTTCTTCAACGCTCCATCATAATTTGCCAGGTACAACAATGTACCCTGGATTTGAGCCAGGACAACACTTTTCACATCAACCTCTCTTGACAGTTTTTCCACTTCATCATCTGTTAAGTTGCTTTGGCATTCACCATGAAGAATCATTGAAGCCGTGCACAAAGAGGCCATTCGGCCTATTGAATCTGCAGCGATCCTGAGAATAGCATCCCACTCAGACCGTACCCTCCCAATCCTATCCCCATAACCTCACATTAACAATGGCTAATCCTCCTAACCTGCACATCCCTGGACAGTACAGGGCAATTTAGCAAGACCAATCCCGCTAAGCAGTCAGTTTGGTCTTCTGCGACAATGCTATATATTCCTGTTCTACAACATAGTTACACCGACTAGTTGTTTGTGTGAATTGGTTCACTTAATGAGACACCAGTCCTCAGTTATATGTTTGCATTTTAGAAAATCAGGACTTCTAGTGAAACATAGTTTCCCATAGGAATCATAGTTAGCCAAAGTTAGATTCCTTGGGACTTGCTCACCCAGAAAAATACATAAAAGTTGATTTTTTTAACCATATTTTCATAAATACTTGTAACAATAAATTACAAGACTACACTATATACTGTACTGTGCCAAACATGTATAATGCTGCATTCCTAATTGAAATAACTTGCAAACTGCAATTCATCACTAAACGTGAAAGAAATGCAATTTAAAAATAACTTGCCTTTACCTGTTCTGTGTTGTTAGATTGACTAGGCTCCATCGAGAGTTTCAAGTTGAGCAATGTAGCTGAATGCCCATGGCTACCTCCTCTCATGGACATATGTCACTAGATGGGGCCCAGGAGCCTCAATTTCAATTTAGGAGAGAAGGGCAACTTTTTGCCCATTGTCAGAACAAAAGGGAGAGTGTCTGGGATGCAGTCAGTGCAGTATTGGACACTGATTTAAAGTGGACATTGACAATGCACATAAACAATGTTAAGACAAAAATGGCAAAGCAAAGCTAAAAATAGGTCACTGTTGTGAGTGGAATGAGATCAGCCAGCTGGATCTCATAGAATATGAGTTCCCTGATTGGGGCTGTTAATCTGGTCCAACCAGGGAGACCTGGTTGACAGATATAAACAAGAGTATCAGGGGTTCTGCTCATCCCATGACCCAGCTAGCTGGTGCATGTGTAAATTAAGGGTGACCTCATGGGTTTATTTCAGCTACAAATAATAAGCAATGTTTAAAAATGAAATATAGTTAAGCACAAAAATATTGAATGAGGACTAGCTGTTGACATTTCATACAATGAAATTGTACACTGAGGATATTTCAGGGCCTATTCCTAAACACATTTCTCCTTATTAGGCCAGTGGCTGGGACCTGTACTCATGGCACATCTGGCCTTCATCATAGTGAGTTGTTGTTTCTTCCAATCCTGCATAAAATTTGCATTAACACTAAATTTTCATATTGCAGCACTGGGATTTGATGAGTTAATGAATGTTACCGGCTTTGCTTCAAGCCAACTTCCTACTTCACTGATTTTGTTAGAACACTAATTTTTTTTCATCATTTGGCACACAGGGTCTGTTCTATGTGGACATGTCTGAAACTACAGTCTGGTTCACTTGACTCCACTTGCATTCAACATTTAAAACACACAGAGGTGGCAGGCTGATCGATCCCATAAAAGTCCCCATATCACCCAAGAAGATTCACTCACAGGGGAGACCAATAATGTCATCCCACAAACAGCATAGAACGGAAATGTAATCCACTCCTCCCATCACAGACTGGTTTTCTCCCATGCTTGTTGCTGATGGGCTTGTGGTGAACCAATCAGCAGAAAACCCAGGAAAGCAGCAGCCTATAATTGGAAGATATATAGAATCCCACAGTGTGGTATGAGGTCTTTTCACTCATCAAGTCTGCACTGACCCTCCAAATAGCATTCCAACCAATCCCCATTCTAGTACTCCTACATTTACCATGGCTAATCCACCTACTCACCACACCCCTGAATACTATGGACAATTTTGTAGGGTCAATCCTCCTAACCCGCTCATGTTTAGACTGAGGAGGGAGACCACAGCACCTGGAGCAAACACATGCAGACATGGGGAGAACATGCAAGTTCCAGCGACCCAAGGCTGGAATCAAAAGCAGGTCCCTGGCACTGATTAGCAGTGCTTACCACTAAAGCACCATGCCATGTTGCAAGAAGTTTAGAAATTCAGTGTTGACACTAGGTGGATACAGAGGAGGGAGCAGCTGAGGTCGAGGAATGGGAAATAGGAGAAGGCTGCAAGAACTGGGGCCAGGTGGCAGAGGGGTGCAAAAGCTCAGGCTGGATGGGGGAGGGGTGCAGGGTCTGGGGCCAGGTGGGGGAAGGGGTGCAGGGTCTGGGGCCAGGTGGGGGAAGGGGTGCAGGATCTGGGGACAGGTGGGGGAAGGGGTGCAGGATCTGGAGACAGGTAGGGGAAGGGGTGCAGGATCTGGAGACAGGTAGGGGAAAGGGCACAGGATCTGGGGCCAGGTGGGGGAAGGGTGAAGGATCTGAGGCCAGGTGGGGGAAGGGGTGAAAAAGCTCGGGCTGGGTGGGGGAGGGGTACAGGTTCTGGAGCCAGTTGGGGGAGAGATGCAAGATCTGGGGCCAGGTGGGAGAGGGATGCAGGAATTGGGGGAGGGGTGGAGGATCTGGGGCCAGGTGGGGTGGGGTACAAAAGCTGACCTGGGTGGGGAAAGGGTGCAAGAACTGCGGCCATGTGGGGGAAGGGTGCAGCATCTGGATCCTTCCTAACTGACAACTGAACCTACATGTTAACCTGAAGACAATCCTAAACTAAGGCTCTTAAGTCCCTTTGTGTTTCTGATTTCTGAAACCTTTTCCCATTTAGAAAATAGCCTATGTTCTATTCTTCCTCATACTTCCCCAAATTCTATTTCATTTGCTACTTCTTTGCATAATCTCGTAGCCTGTCTAAGTCCCTTCTGCAGCCTCCTGCTTCCTCAACATTACATGTCCCTCCACCTGCCTATGGGTCATCTGGAAACTTAGTAACAATATTCTCATCCTTTCTTCATCCAGATTGTTAATGGTGAACGTGAATTGTGGTCCTGACACTGATCCCTGTGGAACTCCACTAATCACTGGTTGCAATCATGAAAACGACATCTTTATCCCTACTCCCTGCCTTATGTCTGTCAGTCAATCCTCTATCCATTGCCCCTTTCTAGATTTTCAGTTCAATCCATGTGGCCTGAATTGAGGAACTTTCGAAGGGAGCATTGCCCCCCCATCCCTCCCCACTTCACATCTGATGGTTTACATTGCCGTTAAAGGGCTTTGCATGTAAGTTTTTAAATGGCTGCATGGGTGATAACTGGTAGTGGTTAATAGCTTACAAGAACTCAGTCATGGTGATTTTGATGGTGGATAGGTCACTCAGTTGTGTGGGATCACACTTCTGGCTTGAGAATTGAAATCATATCATTCCTTCTTATTATAATATTGATCAACAAAATGGCACCAAGTCCTCCATTCAGCCTTGCCATGCTCCCTGGTGTCTTAACCTGACTATATACACTTTGCCCCCTAGACTGACTTGGCTTTTCTTCTACATTTGTCCGTGCATCACCCCCTACTGTGCCTTCACTCTGTATCCAATCCCCCCTACAAATTAGTTTAAAAACACACCAATCGTAGCAAACCCACACAACAATGTTGTACCCAATCATTTTGAGGAGTTGGAAGATGCACAGATTCTTTTAGCATGGCGTGGCCTTAGTACACTGATTACCACACAGCATTCATGGAGCAAGGTTTTTGTCCAATGGCAAAGATTATTCAGACATTTGGAGACCAGGTTGTGCTTGATAGACAGGAAGTACCACATACACAAGTTGTCACCCGTAAACACTCGACATTCCTTGCAGCTTGTATTCCTGTTGAGTCATTGTCACAACATGAGGATGCTCCATATCAAGCAGCCCCTGTAAAATCAGCAAAATCCCACTGCCGTCATAACAGGCTAAATACTCCACAAATAACCAATCATTTCCCAACCCTCTTTTACCAAATTTTTAATTCCTGATATCGGGTGTCTGTTATGTATGTGGTTCAGAGTGTGCTGCATCTTTTAGAGAGAAAGTCAGGTGACACAGAACAGGGGCAAGGGGAAACAGTCTAAAAATCGACTGTGAAGCTGAAAGATCTATAATAAACTATTCCCTGTTCAACTTTATTCTCAATGTACGTCGTATTCTACTTAAGGTTTGATTGAACCATAATAATTTGTAACGAGGATTGGAATCAAGCCACAGACTCTGGGAGCCCTGTTTTTTTTGTCAGAAGGAAAGGCATTCCCAGACTTTGAAAATGTCACAGGATTAAGGAGGTAACATTGAGGGAAGCAGATGCAAAGGGAACTGGGTTGTAGTCAATGCCAGGGAAGAACGGTACGCACTGAGGTGTGGCCGAGAGGGGACTCAGACTGCTGCGAGCGGGTGATGAGAGGAGTACCCACCTGGCAGCTTACTGACGCATCACGGAGAGCGGTCACGAGGGAACACAGGCTACAGTTAACGCCAGGGAAGAGCAGCATACAGTCGGTGAGAGAACAGCCGAAGCCCAGGGTGTTCACTGATGAGACTTGGACTGTGATAGGTTACTACAATCAAGAAGCGGGAAAAATTCCTCCCAGTGGGAAAACAAAATGGCAGGCCAGTTTGGAATGATGGAACCATCTGATGAAGAGACATTAAGTTGGAATGTGGACACCAAACATTTTGACATGTGCTTAAAGGCAAACAAATTGCTTGAAGACATAATGGAACTGGCTTTCTTGAGTATTGTTAGGAGAAAGACTTTTGCGATTCTGGGGAAAAACCCATGGAGAAAGCATTCCAAGAACAATGCAAAGTGTTGGGAAGTAATTTTTCACCAAAGCCACTGATGATTACAGAAGTTCAAAGATGTGCAGGCTAGGATTGGCCATGATAAATTGCCCATACTGTTCAGGAATGTGCAGATTAGGTGGGTTATGGGGGATGGGTCTGGATTGGAGGCTCTGAGGGTCAATGTGGACTTGTTGGGCCAAAGGGCCTGTTTCCACACTGTAGGGATTCTCTGAACATTTCCATATTAATAATCCGGTACAGCACAAAGAAAAGTCTGTTGTCCAGCTGCCTTAAAAATGTTAGTGGAAGAGGGTTCCTCCAAGAAGACGCGCAGGAACATTTGGTTTGCGGCCTCTGACACGAAGCCATCCAACAGAAGGCAGCTTTCAAAATTGTTACTTCCATTTGGCCTCACGGAAGCAAAACAGCTGACAGACAATGCCCAAATGCATAAAATAGAAATGCAGCAGAGTGTGGTACCAACCATAGAATACCACTAATGTGGCAAGAGTGACCACAAAGAGTCAATGTGTTGGACTCAAGACATCCAGTGAATGTGTCAGTAAATGGGCCATAACACCCGAAATTGCTGGTACAGCCCAAGCAAGAAAAGTGGTGTCTCAAGGAGACAATTCAAAAGGCAAGGCATAAGGTAGAGAGTACTCCTGGGAGTTAGCTGGGTGTGCGGGAGAAGCCAAAGGCCCAGAGTCGGCAGAGTTTTGCTTAAACATCTTGTGAGTCAGAGGTGAAGTTGATCGTTTCTGTGTTCTTCCCGAATTAGAGGATAAGACAATAAAGATGGAACTGGATACATGTGCAGCAGTGTCTCTGATTCCTGAATCAGTCTATAGGGAGAAGTTACAGGTTCTGCCATTGAAGCCTGCCCAAGTTGCATCGAATAAGCATGCCACTAAAGGGCTATGCACTGATAAAAGTACAGCTAAGAGGCCATTGTGCTGAACTGCCACCGTACACAGCGAAAGGGAAACAACCCGCATTGTTAAAACTCTCCTGATCACAGAAATTAAATTAAATTGGGGTGTGGTTAAAAGGTTGGCAAACACAAACACAGGTTTTAAGAGATTGTGGACTGCTATCAGGATGTCTTCAAGGGAACCCTGGGAGAAATGAAAGGAGTGGAAATTAAACATTGTTGAGACAGGCTTGTCAAAGAGTCTGAAGGCACATCCTGAACCATCCTGAACGCCATCCGACCTAAAGGGGGGGCAGAACAGGAATGGCTGGTGAAGCTGACAGTCTTGAAACCAGTAACCACCAGTGAATGGGCCACTCCCATTATCCCAGCCTTAATAACAGATGGCACAGAGAGGATTTGTGGAGACTTTAACATCTCCCTCAACCCAGCCCTACGTGCGGATCAATCCCTACTTCGACACATTGAGGACTTGTTCAGTGGATCAGCTGGAGAGAAAAAAAAATTCTAAAATGATTTTTTGCAGACCAACCTACAGACAGGGGTCACGATGCAGTCTCAGCCCTGAGACAGAGGACTATTCTGTTATACGCAACTGCCTTTTGGCAACATGTCAGTGCCAGATCTGTTCTGGATGGTCACAGACCATCTTTTCCCAGAATGGCAAGTCAGCAAGTCAGGTACGGAATACTACCCAGAACAACACAGTTTTAAGCTGATTAGTGGACTGGGCCATGAGAGTTGTCTGTACGAGCTGGGTGTTTAATGTGGGGAATGAGAGCTATTATCCCTCCCCTGTTAAGAGGAAAGACACTAGAACAAGTGCACCAATGGCACTTGGCATGGTGCAAATTAAAGAAATAGCCAGGAGCTACTTTTTGTGGCCAACTATGGACTTCCAGATTGAGGACAAAGTGGGATCACGTGAATCCTGTGCATCAGTATGGGAGGTGCCACCATTGTCACCCCTTCACCCATGGCAGTGAATCCATGTTGATTTTGCAGGATCAGTAGTGGGACATGTGTTACGAGTTGTTGAAGATGTCCCGAGTAGTGGTCAAGAAGTTAGTGTCAGTTAAAGCGATGATAGGCTGACCGGATAAAATATTTGCCACATTTGGGAACCCTGAATAAGTCATGAGTGACAATGGTCCACAGTTTGTCGCGCATGAGTTTGAGGATTAACTGGAAGATTATAGAGTCAGACGTGTGAGATCGGCTCCGAATCTCCCAGCAACAAAGGGCCAGGCGGAGAGGTTTGTACAAACATTAAAGCAGGCCTTAAAGGAGGGTTTGCTAGGGCAGCAAATCAAAAAGTTCCTCAGCATGTACAAGAACACAACACATGTGAAGACCCAGTGCTTGCTGGCACTCTTAATATTCAACCCCCAACTGAGAACCATTATTTGTCCTACAGTGACCAGAAGAGGCCAGAGAGGTGGTAGAGCGAAATCAAGAAGAACAGATTGTGTGAAAAGAGAGAGAGAGCCGGTCCAGACAGGACCAGGGGTGCAGGCTGAATCATTTGTCTTCTGAGCCAGGATTGGCCATACCCAGGGAGGAGTCAACAGCAGCATCACAGAGCAACAATAGCCAGTCAGAGGGACGGACCTGCGGGACAACAGGAGTTTCTGGAAGCCCGGGAGACCACACTGAAAATGTTCCTGAGAAGAGGAGATGGTCTTGCGGAATTGCCCTCCTCCTAAAAGACTGATCATGACATTGTAAATTCGAGAAGTATTTTTTCCTTTTTTTTGGTAAATATTCCTGATGAAGTACATATGTTGGCTACCATGCCTATATAAGAGTTATAGTTGCTGCATGTATATATATTAAGGGGAATGTCAAATAAAGGGGGAGGAGTGTTATGTATGTAGTTGGGTGTGTGCTGCCCCTTTAGTAGAAAGGGTCAGGTGATCCAGAAGCAGGAGCAAGGGGAGGCAGTCTAAGACCAACGGTGGATCTGAGAAGAAGCACAATAAAGTATTCCCTGTTCAAGGTTATCCTCCGTCCACCTTGTGTTCTATTTATAGTTCTAATGAACCACAAACATAAAAGTTTCAAGTGCTGAGCCCGCACAGCTCAAAGAAGAAACAATTATTTAACCACCGCCTCACAGCCAACCTGGTAATGCTGAAGAATGGGAACCACAGAATGCCCACAGAGCCTGGCCTGACATGCCTTTCATAAAGAGCACTCAGGAGGAGACTTTAGGTTTCTCTACCAGGAAACCGCATGACTGGATCAAGACAACGGAATGTTACTATATCGCCAGTGTGAGGTGTTCCAGAACTACAGGCACCACCAAAACTCAAGGGAAAGGAAGCAGGTCTCCAGATAAATGAAGTTCCAGGTCCGACACAAACCCCCTAACCTTAGTAACAGATAGGAGGTCGATAGGGTGCAAGAAACCCAGAAACTCAGAGACAACCATGACAAGTCTTCTGCACCATCAAGAGCATCTATAACCCAAAAACACAATCTATCCCACTGAGAGTTATAAACATAGAGACAAGTGGTTTCTTCAAAGGAGACTCCATCCTTGTTGTGAGTAGTGTCAACCACATCCTGCTACCAGCTCAGCACAACACCAGACCAACAGATTTATAACAATTTATAACATGACTTGCAAGCGCCGACAGCCAACAGTGCCACTAACTCAGTCAGAATCCCTTCACCTCCAATGCAGATCCAAGTCCAGCCCAATGTGGAATCAAGCTGCAATACACAAACAACATGCTCACATTTACAGACCGAGCTCCAAAACATCATTGATACATTCTCAGAGGCATAACAGAGAATGGCCAGTAGGTTAAATATTCGGAAGATAAAGATCATCCAGCCACTTGCTCCCAGTGTACAACACCTCCATCCAACTACCAATATCCACAGCAAGCTATTAGACATTGTGGATCAATTTTAACACCTTGGGAGCCTCCTTTCAGTAAGGGCAGACAATGACGATGAATTTCAACATCACCTCTAGTGTGTCAGTGCAGCATTTGACTGTCTGATAGGCTGTACCAGTGACCTCTCATAGGCCAACCTGCCCAGTATTGGGGCACTCAGTGGTCATTCTGCTGCACTGGGTGGGCCATATCATCCACATCCTTGACACATGTTCCCTACTTCCAGCTTCATTACAGCAAGTAGTTACCAGGAGGACTGAGGAAACATTTCAAGGTAATTCTCAAAGCCTCCCTGAAAAAATGTGCAATGTTCCCATTGTCTCATGGGAAGCTCCGCAGCACTCAAACTGGAGATGAAGCATCTGTCATGGTGCTAATCATTTCTAATATCTTTGACAGGCCCAGGAGGAGGTCAAGTACAAAGAACTGAAAGACTGTGTGAAAATCTGAGCATCCCACCAGCTTCTCTACAAACTCACTGTTGAAAAGTCTTTCAATTGCTTCACTTTATGCATATCATTTAATAAACAGCATCCACAACAGTGCAGCACTCTCACATTCGAATTTTGGCTCGGATAGTATGCTCAAGTTTCTGAAGTGATGGTTGAACCCATCACCTGACAGACTAGAGTTCTACCTGTGATTTATCAGTTACTTCACAGTTGTAACTATTTTAACTTTTTGAAATATTGATTCTGTCAGTGTTTTAGATCCTCTCATTGTTGGATAACTCGCCATTCCAGGCCCCTTACGGACCTGACCATAACGTGCTTGGAAGATAATCCAGGACAGAGAAAGGATATCCCATGAGATCAGCCTATCTCCAACTTAAAAAGCATTTTACTTGCTCCTGTATTCCAGCACTAGGTTTTAGCTGATTACAGAAGGCTCTCCTCCCAATAAGTCTGATACTTATCAAAATAATAGAAATATAAATTATAATTATCAATGAAGAGTTATGTTTGATAATAGTATGATTATTATTAAACTAGATTTCAGAAGAGTCCCTGCAAATCTTTTGAATGTGTTAAAACTTGTATCTACTAACCTGTGTGAATCTTTGGAACTGGGTATAATTTTGCCACATTCTCGCTTATAGAAAACCCCTTCAATCCATGATTTCTGCGCCTAGAAATGAGAAAAGAATGCAAATGAATTATTCTGTATTGTGGGATTTCAATGGTTTTGAATAGTGATTTTGATTGTTCTGTTATATTATGTGAGTCTGGTTTGAACAGATTGTTCTTAACTTTGGTGTAACTTTGGACTCTCAGATCAGGTGCGGAGTGTATACCTGGACAATCCCAAAAAACTATTTATCTTTCCTCCCCCATAATTTTTAGTGGATCTGGCCCTTGTCTTAGCTCGTCTACTGCTGAAATCTTCGTCTCTGTCTTGGTAATCTCTAAATTTGACTTTTTCAACACTATCCACCAGTCTCCCACATTTTACCAGCGGTAATCTTGCAAGTTAACATTCAGACCCGTGTTCTAACTCACATGGGATCTGAATCACCCATATGTCCCTGGCCTGCAGTAGTCCCCACTGAAGCTCAATTTTATTATTCTCATCCTTGCTCTGAAATTCATCTTTAACTCTCTCTATGTCTGTGATCTCTTACAGTAGGCAACCCTTCTGCAATATTGGCACCCTTTTTGATTCTAGCCTCACAAATCATGATTTTAGTTGCACCATTGGAAGTCGTACATGGAGCCATGGAGGGTAACTGCTGGTAATGACACAATAACACCAACTGTTGTATCACTCTGGTTGATGCTGATCTTGAGGGATTACAGTTTTTATTTCCATTACCTTAAAGTAAATGATACAAGTAAAACATAATCAGAATTTTTTCCACAAGGAATAATTTGAACATTTTTAAAAGCCATTAATAATTTTATCCAACACTGTTGAATACTATTTAACTATAATAAAGTGCAAAGAAAACATTGTAAGTGACTACATTAAGTAAATAAGCCATAACTAATAAAATTGTTGCAAACAAACCTGGTCAAAATATAGTTAAACTATAGCTAGCAATCACAGTAATGTACATTTCACTGAAAATTCTAATTTCTATATTTCACAGCCAGTGTGAAGACTGCATTTGTAATAATTATAAATGAATGCAAATATAATTACAAAATATTAGTAAAGCACACTCAATAACATATACATTGACATGAGTAAAAGCAGCTTGTCACAATAGTCTTATATATCTTATGTAAAAATTAAAACTTACCATATTTTAATGATTGAGAAAGACAATTTTATTATTTTCCTATTTCCTTGAAAAAGTAATGAGCCTTTTAAAGTGCTCACGAACAAGAGGAATGCAAAACTTTACAACATAGCAGCAATACACTGCTTTGTTTTAGTGCCTGAGCTCAGTTTGACACAATTGTATGTAAACTGAAGTAAATAAAGTTCATACAGAACTATTTATTCCCTTTTTGTCTTTCACAAACATCTTTCAGAAAAGCTGTATGTGAAAGAAAGGAAAGGCTTTACATACCCTCACATCTGCAAGATTTGTGTTAAAAATGAATGTGTCAAGGACATAACCAGTAATATGTTTTAACCCTTCCAGGATAGTAGAAATACCTAAAGGAATTTGTTAAGCATGTAGCCAGTGCTCATTATGCTCAGTCATCAAAATGTATATATAGATACCTATTTCTAATTTGTTAAATCCAGAGTTTCAAACAAACATACCTTTGACAGTAGTTATTACATAAAAAACTGAAAGTTGTAAAGGAAACTCTGAATGCAAAAGGTTAAACCTTCCTCCCTCCATTTAAATACAGGTATATCTGCATTCCACAACTGATTCTTGACTTTAACCAGAATGAACCTGTTTTGTTAGTGCAATTTATTGGATTTGTATGAAATTTACAAATATTGGATAACTAAAGCTGGCACAATATACATTCTATGTGATACTAGTTAAGAAGAATTTGTTGAGTCTTTGAGAAGGTGTAGAGGTTAGAATTATAATTGTCATAATGACTTTAATTGGCCTGATGATAGTTTTTGGCAGACTTCTGGTAAAGTTCAACAATTGTGATCATAAGTATTTGAAGCGAATTAGTGGGAAATTCACTGAGTGGATAGAAATGTAATTTAGAAATAGTATTGTAATCTACAAGATAATAAGACAAAAAGTTAGAAAATGTAATTACATTGCATCAATGTATTTTCAGTGACACAAACATGAAAGGACAAGTGATAGCCTCCTTTGGTGATGTGATTGTTCTATGTTTCTGTGTAGAAAGCAGAAGATGGTTGCTGAATATTTAAGTCTTAGGCTAGTATTGCTAGCTGATGGAGACCAATAAGGTGAACTGTAGCACTTACATGAGATGTGATCAAAAGAAAGGAAAACAAGTTGAAGGCAAGTACCGATCGCAGCATTTATACAAGATCCTAGATCTGGCTGTACACTGGTCACAGAGAGGACAGTGACATCAGTTAGATTCTGCAAACCCCTGGGATATGTTGTGACAAAGCTCTCAGGAGCCATTTGCTCTCATTTCCCCAAAATGAAACCTCAAGGCATGAACACCAGTGAGTAAAGTATTGACATTGGGTACATTGGCCTTTCTGTTTGTGGGAAGGCAGGTACAGATATTCTTGGTGCTATCATATGCTCCAGGTAGTAATGCATTGTATCAAATTTTCTTGGATATTGGCACTGAGGATGCGTTGACTCTGCCATTACTGTGCTACCTGTTTCAAGTCCTCTGAGTTGCTTTTCAGTGGTGTCACATGAGTGCTCTTACAAGTCAAATGAGAGGGGGTCACTGTCTCCCTCTAGCTCTGCCACTCTATAGGGTCACAACATCAATTTAATCGGGTCATTCAATTCCCAAAACATATACTATTTCTATATTAGACTTAGAATAAAAAGAACCATCAGCAAAGTTTCTCTAACAAGCACAAAATTACTGATTTATTATAAAACAAAACTGATACGTTCAAGATTCAGAATGGGTTTACACACACTTTGTAATATGAAAAGGTAAATGTTTATCCTTCTATGCAAACATACCAGGTAAAGGAGGCACAAGTAGATTTCTCTGTGCAGAAATTCACTTTGGGGAAAAAAATACTTCAGGCTAATAATGGTTTGTTCTTGAGGAGAAAATGACTAAGATAAGGAATGTTTTTATGGCTTTTGATCTCGTATTCTGGCACACTTGGATAAGGCATTAGACACCAGCAGTTGTCGGTGGGGTCATTGCAGACAAAACTTGTTCAGGAACCATAGTATCAAGAAGTCACTCACTATTGTTTTGAAGAGGACAATAAGGTTTGGCATTGGGTTCACAATAAGGGTGCTTCAGAAAGGCAGGGAGATGATCTGTGCAAGTTTTCCCCACGTTGACAACTGACATCCAAAACAATATTTGAACAAGACAGCCACAAAATCCAAGCTGGTGATATCTTATGAAGTGAGTTGAAATAATCAACTCAAGTCATGAGCTTTCCCAGACTTGTCTGTTAATTACCTTTATGGAAAGATCAAACCAGGCATCTACATAATTTAAACTTTTTCTACATTTTTTTTCAAAACTCAAGATCTAAATAACGTTAAATATGAAGCCTTTACTATTGCGCAATACTATTTCTGCATGAGTGAGACCCAAGAAAATTGAATTCTTGAGCTCACAATTAAATAACATCTTTAACAAAGCCTGCCCCATTGTCAGATATTTTAACCTCTTTTTCCTGTGGTAGCATGAGAATAATGAACAAAGTGAGGTGATTAAATTTCTCCTGCACTGTAAAGAAATTTTGCAGGTCAAGACAGTACCAATCACTGTCACACACTAAACTTCCCATCACTCCAGTTTCATACCTCTGTGTTTGGGCATAAGGCTTGGCTCCCTGAACTTCATTGCTTCTATCGTCAGTCTTGTTCCCATTATAATTTCCCAGGTTGCCTGTTCCATCCCTCCAAGAATCCTTAGTTTTCATATCCCGTTACTGTTCCTGGTCTCTGTTATCAGTTCAAACACCCACTGCCCACCTGAGAAAAGTCTTTCAGATGATAAATTACTAATCTTTAATTTCTTTGCATCACGTAGTCATAGCAATATCAACTCAACTTGGATATGGACTTAGGAAGAATAAAATGAAGCATTCAGCAATGATATGAGGAAAAAACCAGAGGGTTGTATTTAAGATAACGAAGCGTGAAGCTGGATGAACACAGCAGGCCACACAGAATCTCAGGAGCGCAAAAGCTGACATTTCGGGCCCATACCCTTCATCAGTGCTCAAGTTCACTTTATTCAAAATATTGGTTGGAGAGCTGAATGGGAGACAGGGCAATGTCAATGAATGTGTTTTATATGAGCTTCCAAATTTTTTTTGATAAAATTTCTCAAGATAGATTGTTGGCTAATGTTGATCTTCAAGGATTTCAGTGAAGGAATATTATTAACTTGGTTCGAAAATTGGCTGAGCACAGTAGAATGGAGGATTGAAAGTTATGGAAAGATACTCTGATTGGTGCAAAGTAATTTGTGGTTTCCTACTGGGATCTGTGTCAATGGCTTTAATGATCAAAGAGGACAACATATATAGGTTCGAGCTCCAAGATTTGATACTTCCGGAACTAGAACTGTAAGAAATTTTGGAATTTCCTGGATTTTCAAATACTTGCTGGTACAAGACATTTTGCATCCAGGGAATAGGGAAGACCTGTGTTAGGTGGGGTGGGGTGGGGATTGGGGTGAGCAGGGAGGCAGACATTAAAACATTGCATTGAAGCCCGTGCAAAACCTTGACTGATTTCATTTGCTGGGATCAGACTAAGAATGACCTCTTCATCCCCATGTTTATTCTGTCCTGGAAGCAGAGCCCAGATGTCCAGAGAGGAAAAAATTCCAGCTCAGGTAAATTCTGATTATCAGATAGCTGAATTTTCAATATTGTATTTGTTATCAAATTTTTCGATCATATGAAGGTAAGCAGCATAAAACTACAAAGAAATATTAATAGAATTAAGCATTACATTTTTGATTATTGATAGATAACCAAAATAGTTGCACATGTATTTCAACGGAGGTAAATGTGAAGTCATCCAATTGAACATGAAAGGATCGAACAGGATACTTCCTGTTCCAGTTCAGGTACAACACTGGCATTTACCCAGGAATGTGGAAAATTGCCCAGGAATGTCCTGTACACAAAAAGCAGAATAAATCCAACTTGGCTAATTACCATCCCATCAGTCTACTCTTGATCTTCAGTAAAGTGATGGAAGGTTCCATTAATAGCGTTATCAAGCAGCACCTGCTCAGCAACAATCTGCTCAATGGCACCCAGTTTGGGTTCCACCAGGGCCACTCAACTCTGGAGCTCACTACTGCCTTGGTTCAAACATGGACAAAAAAGATGATTTCCAGAGGTGAAGTGTGTGTGACAGCCCTGGACATCAAGGCCCCATTTGACCAAGTGTAGCATCAAGGAACCCTAGCAAAATGGGCATCAATGAATATTGGGGGCAGAATCTGCACTGGTTGGAGTCATACCTGGTACATGGGAAGATGGTTGTGGTTATTGGAAATCATTCATCTCAGCTCCAGAATATCTCTGCAGGATTTCCTCAAGGTCGCGTTCGGGGCCCAACCACCTTCAACTGCATCAATGACCTTTCCTCCATAAGGTCGCAAGTGGGGATGCTCACTGATGATTGCACAATGTTTAGCACTATTTGCACCTCCTCAGATTCTGAAGCAGTCTATGTTGAAATGCAATAAGATCTGGACAATATACAGGCTAGCCTTGACAAGTAGCAAGTAAAATTTGCACCACACAAATGCCAGGTAATGACCATCTCCAATATGTGACAATCTAACCACTATCCCTTGATATTCAACAGTATTATCATCACTGAATCCGCCGCTGTCAACATCCTAAGGGTTAAGATTAAGCAAAAACTCAATTGGACTTGCCATCTAAAAACAATAGCTACAACAGCAGGTCAGAGGTTAGGAATTCTGCAACGAGTGAAGCACCAAAGCCTGTACCTCAACGACAAAGCACAAGTCAGAATTTTGATCAAATGCTCCCCACTTGCATGGGTGGGTGCAGCTCCAACAACACTCCACAAAATTGACAGCATCCAGGATAAAGCAATCGGCTTGACTAGAACTACATTCACAGTAATCCACTCGCTCAACCAGTGATGGTCAGTAGCAGCAGTGTGTACTATCTACAAGATGCATTACAGCAATTCACTAAAAATCCTTACACAGCTTCTTCCAAGCCCATGACTACATCCATCCAGAAGAAGGGCAGCAGATACATGGGAACAGCACCATCTGTAAGTTCCCATCCAAGACGCTCATTATCCTGACTTGGAAATATGTTGCCATTCTTTCACTGTCATTAGGTCAAAATCCTGGAATTCCCTCTCGAACAGCATTGTGGATCTATTTACAGTAGACAGACTGCAGAAGTTCAATAAGGCAGCACACCACCAACTTCTCAAGAGCAACAAGGGATATGAAATAAATGCAGGTGAGCCAGTGATGCACATGTCCCACGAGTGAATGAAAAGAATACCAAATTTAAGGTTCTTGCAAAGATTTGTAGCCCAGGTTGTGGATGAGGTTGTTGGCCTACTCACTGAGCTGGCTGGTTGTTGTACATCCCCTACTTCTATACAGTCCCCAAAGTACACAAACCAGAATCCCCTTCAGACCCATTGTCTCCCTATCAGGCACACCTACACACAAACTGGCCAAGGACCTACACAACAGACCGATACAGCTGGTCACTGGGTCACCCCATTCCATCCATCCAACCCAGGTCAGGGCCATTTCCAATCCCCAGGTTAGCACATGTGTAGGAACTGTCTCCAGCTACAGCTCCTGGGAGCTTGAGTTTCAGAGTTGGACCGATGGCTGGGGAGACTGTGGAGCATCTGCAAGGCAGAGAATATCAAGGATAGCACATGGAGAGGGGGTCTCAGTACAAGCTCAGACTCTGTAGGCAGGAATGGAATGGGTGACAGGGCAAGGGAGACTGGCAGATAGTGCAGGAATCGCCTGTGGCCATTCCCCTGCAAAACAGATATACTGTTTTGGATACAGTTGAGGAGAATGACCTCTCAGGGGGAAGCAGCAGCAGCCACCAAACTTGTTGCCCCAAGCTTGGTTCTGCTGCAGAGGGGAATGGCAAAAAGTGTGCCAGGGCAATAGTTACAGAGGACTCAATTGTAAGTTGAATAGACAGCTGTTTCTGTGGCCACAAACGAGACTCCAGCATGGTATGTTATCTCCATGGTGCTAGGATCAAGGACATTTCAGAGCAGGTACAGGATATTCTGGAGGGCAAAAGGTGTATAGCCAGTGATCGTGGTACACATCAGTACAAACGACATAGGCTTAAAATAAATGGATGATGTCCTAAAAGCAGAATACAGGCTGCTGGGAACAGAGTTAAGAAATCAGACTTCAAAGGTAGTGATCTCAGGATTACTACCTGTGCCCCGTGCTAGTCAGATAGAAATGACAGGAAATATCGGATGAATACCTGGCTGAAAAGATGGTGTTGGGGGGGGGAAGGTTTCAGATTCCTGGAGCTGGAGGAGGTGGGGTTGGACAGGTTACACCTGGGCAGGACTTGGAACGATGTCCTAGATGGAGTGTTTGATCAAGCGGTTGCGGACAGCTTAAACTAATATGCCGAGGAATAGGAATCTATGTAATGAGTCAAGAAGGAGGGAGCAAGGACAAAAACAAAAGGTAGAAAAGGGAATAAGAAAAGTCATAGGCAGAGAAATCAATGATAAAATTCAAACAGGCTATTGAGAAACATAAGAGCAAGACAAACAGTATTGAAAAGACAAGTTTAAAGGGTTTGTGCCTTAATGTGAGAAACATTTTCAATAAAGTTGTTGAACTAATCACACAGATGGATAAACAGGTATGATATAATTGGGATTGCAGAGACATGGCTGCAGGGCGACCAGGGATGGGAACTGAATGTCCGGCATTTAGGAAGGACAGGCAAAAAGGAAAAGGTGGCGGAACGGTATTGCCAGCTAAAGAGGAAATTAGCACAATGGAGAGGAAGGATATTAGCTCTGACAATGTGGAGTCTGTATGGGTAGAGGTGAGAAATACCACGGGGCCAAAAACATTGGTGGGTGTCATATATAAATCTCAAACTGCAGTGGTGATGTCGGGAATGGCATTCAGCAGGAAATCAGAGATGCATGTGAAAAGGAAATATTGGTGATCATGGGTGATTTTAATCTGCGCATGGATTGGGAAAATCAAATTAGCCACAATGCCACAGAGGAGGAATTCCTGAAGTGTGTATGGGATGGTTTTCCCGACCAATATGTGGAAGAACCATCTAGAGAACAGGCTACGTAAGATTGGGTGCTGTGTAATGAGAAGGGAATTACTGCCAATCTAGCTGTGCGAGACCCCTTGGGTATGAGCAACCATAATGTGAGGGATTTTTTTTATGCAGATGGAGAGTGAGGCAGTTAATTTGGAGACTAGGGTACTGAATCTTAATAAAGGAAATGATGAAGCTATGAGGTGTAAATTAGCCTTGATAGATTGGGGGAGAGTTACATAAAGGAATGACAGTGGATAGGCAATGGCAAACACTCAAGTAATGCATGGGGGATCTGCAGCAACTGTTTATTCTTGTCTGTCACAAAAGCAAAATGGGTAAAATTGCCAATCCCAATGGCTTACAAAGGAAATTAAAGATAGCATCCAATCCAAGGAAGAAGCATACAAATTGGACAAGAAAGATAATATGTCTGAGGATTAGGTGCAGTTTAGAATACAGCAAAGGAGGACCAAGGGATTGATTAATGGGTACTTTACAAATTGCCAGACAGTGAGCTGGTGAGGTGCCAAAGGGATCAGTGCTGGGACTCCAGCTACTCATTAATATATATTAATGATCGGATGAGGGAACAAGATATAACATCTCAAAGTTTGCAGGTGATACCAAGTTGGATATCTAGCTGCCTGTTGAATACATTCAATGTTTTAGCATCAACTATTTCCTGTGGCAATGAATTACACAGGCTAACCACTCTTTGGGTGAAGAAATGTCTCCTCATCTTTGTCATAAATGGTCTTTGTCACAAACGTCTGTGAGACCACCCCCCCCCCCCCCCAACCCAGAGGGCAACGTGTAACGAGGATCCAGAAATCCTTCAGCATGATCTGGACAAGTTGGGTGAGTGGGAAATCAATGACAGATGCAGTACAATTTGGGTAAAAGAGAGGTTATTTACTATGGAAACTAAAACAAGAAGGCAGATCACTACTTGAATGGCTGTAAATTGGGAGAGGGGAGTGTGCAGTGAGCCCTGGATGTCCTTGTGTACCAGTCACTGAAGGTATGCATGCAGGTACAGCAAGTGGTAAAGAAGGCAACTGGTATGTTGGCCTTCATTGCAAGAGGTTTTGCTTACATGAGCAGGAATGTGTTTTTGCAGTTATACATCGCCTTGGTGAGGCCACATCTAAAATAATGTGTGCAGTTTTGGTCTCCTTTTTTGAAGAAGGATGCTCTTGCTCTCAAGGGAATGCAGCAAAGGTTTACCAGTCTGATTTCACAAACGGTGCAACTGATACAGGAGGACACATTGACTAAGTTATGATTGTTTTTGCTGGAGTTCAGACGAACAGGAGGGGTTGGGGGTGTGGGGATCTCACAGAGACTTCTCAAATTCTGACAGGACTAGACAGGGTGGATAAAGGAAGGATGTTCCCATGCAGGGTGTGTCCAGAACCAGGGGTCACAGTCTGAGGATTTGGGTTTAAGACAGAGATGAGGAGATATTTCTTCACCCAAAGACTGGTGAGCCTGTGGAATTCATTGCCATAGGAAGGAGTTGATGCCAAAACATTGAATGCATTCAACAGGCAGCTAGATACAGCACTTGGGGTGAATGGGGTCAAAAGATTATGGGGAGAAAGCAGGTTTAGGCTATTGAGTTAGATGGTCTGCCATGATCATGATGAATGGTATCCTCCTGCTCCAATATTTCAGTAACTAGCGAAAATGAGATTAACCTCAAATGTGGATTACACAAAATGTCTATGTAATTGAATGTAGTGTGATGTTTAGTAAGAAGAATCAGGACGCATCTTTACTTCTGTCAATCTGATTCTTCTACCCCCTTAAACAGAAATAAAATAATGCACTGAAAAGTAAATTTTTCTGACTTTTAATAAGCTTTAGCAAATGATTAGTTAAGCATTAGTGTTACAAAGTAACTTGCTTAAAATTCTTGTCTGCACATCCAAACTAACTTTAAACATAATAACATGCAAAATCCTGGTTTAATTTTTAAAAGTTTCACCTTCAGTTCCATTGACCTTGCACAATGTTGGAACTCTCTACTGTAGCCAGGAAGGCACTCAATCTCAACATTCATTTTGTGGTTTTTCCTAAGATTCATTGGCACTCAATGAACACATCTTGATAATATCCATGCCAGCCTTTCAAGAAATGAAGTGTGGTTTTATCGGGACACATGTCCACAGAATTCTGCTGGCATGTTTTTCTAATATTCCCTAACACCTACCTCACTTGTCAGGTAAATTTATTGCACAAACATGACCAGAAAGCAATAAGATAGTGCAGTAAATGGAAATGTCACAGTATATGAAAGTCCTTACAGAGTGCTGTGAATTTGAAGGGTACTGTTTTCTTCTGAACCTGTTCCATAACACAATTTTGGCGTCTTCAAGCTGTTGTCCTGATAGAACATTGATTGATATTACTGTTGCTGTTGTCGGTCATAATAACTCAAACAATAAAAAAACTTTCCTTACTGTGAGATTAGTTATCTGCTTACAGATAACAAGTGAATATATGTTCCATTGCTGGAAGGCAGAAACAAACTGTCTAGGCTTCGCTAGAAAACATTCAGATCCTATCTGCCACCACCACCAACTCTTGTTGCATCAACATGAAAGCAAATATTTAATGGAACTAAGGAGAAAAAGTATCATTCTGCAAATAAAATGTACTGTAGAACAAATAAACAGACAGTCCATATCCTACATTATAAAATGCACTAATATGATGCAAATAATTGAGAATTCAAACACGCCACTTGAAACAAATAATTTTCAGAAGTTCATACATACGCAGTATATAGAGGGATTTTTCATTATTATTTTGTAAATTTGGGAAACCTGAATGTTACAACATTTTGTAATTATTTGTATACAAAAATATTCACAATTGTGCAATCCTTTTATTATTTATTACCAGATGTTTATTTAATATTGTCTATAATCACATTATAAATTATCAGTGTTTTATTTCTATTGTCTTTAGAATTCAGCAGCAACCATCATGATTTGACAATTTAGGTATGTTACATAAGATTACATGGAAAATGAAATATGTATGAAAAATATTCTCTGATTTGTTTATTGCAATGTATGTGGTGGTTAATAGAAAATACAGATCAAAGTTGAAAATACAAGGCTAATTTTGCGTTTGTGTTTTTTTTACACAATGAGAAGCTGTAGTTAAACACACTTACATATCCCCAGAACTTTTAAACTATTTTTTTAAAGCTTCCTCTAAAGTGGTCATCAGTATTTTAACCCTAAGGACAGGAATGTCCTTGCCACACTTTATTAAAAGAGCAGGACCAAATTTCCCAGAAACACGCTCCAATATATTGTATTCTCCGAAAATGCATTCAATTAAACACTACTTCCTCTTTTCGGGTTAAAATGGGTGAGCCCTACGTTAATGATCAACATTTTTAACAACGAAGAGCATGAGTTAGGTTGCCTTTGATGCAAAGTATCATCAGATTGACTCGAAATTATTATGTGCATTACCTTTTCTGGAAATACTGTCTAAGATTTGAAAGTAATAGCAATAAATAAATTTGCAATTTGTTTTGATCCTCTGACGTGCAATCGTGTGACTAAGCAATTTTGTCTGGCTATTTGAAATCTAAAAGGTTTCCAGACATTTTTGTTGACATTTTTTTAAATAAAAGAAGCAGTATCATTCGGGGAATATATTCTAACTCTTCGTGCATCTGTTTATGCATATAAAATAACATCTGACTTACACAGTTGGCCTTAAATGAGTGCACAATACAATTTAATTTTTCCCATACACGCGCTCGCAAACCACAAGTTAAAACTCACACATCAAAGCGCCGAACTAATAGTTGCATAAAATACATTATTTTCTACAGAGCTGCATTTTTTTTCATGCGGCTCATTGCAGTCTACCTCTTGGTTACTCGCTCCATTGGTAAGAAGTTAAGCTGTCGAGCCCTTTCGGTGTCAAGAAATGGACTTTGGCATCATAGAAGATAAACGGCGTGCAAGTTAAGTATTAAAAGAGAACCCATGAATTGTTTTACACTTTCTACAAACATTACGACCTGTGCCACTGCACTGCCCTACTGTTTAAAACTAATTATAAGCTTTGTTTAAGATTGTTGCTACTTGAATCGAAGACGGGATGTGCACTGGCTTTCCAGGTCATTACAAGATTTGGTACCTTGAGCTGAACCTTCATTTAACCCGACGTCTTCTGCTTGAAAGGGACCGGGGATATTTTCTTCTGACTTTGTAGCAAAAATGAAACTTTGTAGACTTCCAAAGCATTGGAAAACGGAAGAATATCTCCAGAGCCACGCAGTGTCACGCTAAAAGCGATGCCTTCAATATTAACTAAGGCTGACTGCGCTGTGCTGATCCTTGAACCCCGGCGGTGGCTATCTGACACTTTCCCAGTTACTGCTCTGATTGGAATATAATAGTTCTTTTCAGATTATGACTCATTGAATCTGCGAGCAGTCTTCTTACTATCAACATACAATGGTACAGTCGCGGTCTACAGTGACCGGAGTGAATACTTAATTTAAAACAAAAACTGTACACAGTATTAAACTTTCAGTCACTACACGTTCCACACATTCCTTCAAAAAAAAGGTTTATCTTGTGTCAGACAACCCAATAATGTAATCGTAACTTAGAGACTTCAGTTGATGTTGCCAGTTATTCGAACCCTCGCCAGCAAAAGTAAAAATAGAGGCCATTAAACCAAATAAAGAAAAGGGTTTTTTTGTACATGGTAATTATAATGTTGCCGCATGTCAGGAGAGAAAACAAGGAGAACTTCTTTCAGTGATGCATATGGTTTTCAGGATCGTCCACAAAATAGCAAGGAAAGAGGTTAGGATTTTGTTTTCACAAAGCGGGCTTTTAGGAATTGGCAAGGGTCGGCAAAGAATCTAAACTAGTTTATAAGTGGCAAGTGAGTTAATAATTGGAAAAAAAAGGAAAGACAACGGAACTAAGAAATCGGCTTTGTTCGGAAAACCTGAAAATTTAGGATGTTGGGACATCCGGTTTACCGTGCAACAATCCTTTTAAAGATGACGGTAATCGGAAATCCAGATATTTTCCACGAGACTTCGGGAAGAGAATATCAAGAGAATTAAGGCGCTTTTATACCTTAATTACTCGTAAATTGACTGGGATAGGTAAGTGAGAGGGGCAGCAAGTGGCGAGCGTCCATGGATTATGCTAAGGAGAGTTAGTCCAACAGGAAAGGAAGTATTGCTAGACCTGATTGTTAGCCATGAATGGGCCAAGTAACAACAGAGGAACATCTAGAGGACATCATTGTGTCATAAGGTTTGGGAATCTGGTGGAAAATAATACTGATGTTTCCAGTGTAAGAATAATCAATTGTGAACAATAATAAAGTTGGGTCCAACAGGCTGGAACCAAAGGCAAGCAGGAGAATCAGGAGGTGAACATGGATTACCTTCAAAGAACAGATGGTTTGGACACAGTCTAAGTATATTCTCTCAAAAGGAAGTAAAGTGCAATAAATACATCCAGAGATCCCTGGGATGACAAAGGAGATAGAAGGCAAGTTAAAGCAGAAAAAAATGTCCTTCTAACAAGTGCCTGATAGTAAATACAGTTGCATCCAAGTTTAATACAGAAGTTTCAAAAGAGAAATGAAAAGCAAATACAAGAGGAGGGACTTAGGAGGCAAACAGGCACCTAGCATAAAAAGGAAAATCTACAGTCTTCTATAAGCAAATCAATAGTAAAAGGGAGGTAAGCTGAATATATCAAATAAATAATTCCAGCCAACTAGACTGTAATAGCAATATGGTGGGGTCATGGTATCAAAGCTTCTAACTTCAGTACTTTATCTACAGGCATGCATAGTTTCCTGAAATCCAATCAAACAATGGTACAGATTTCATTTTAACACTAATGACTTTATGTTGCCACTAAATATTTAGAACATTGAACTAGATCATATTTTACTTTTTTCCCAGATAATATCAAACAGCAATTGATCATTACATTTCAAATGCCCATTAAACTCTTTTCAAAATCTAACACTTTGATATTTAAAACAAGATAGATCCTCCAACAAAAACAGAAATTGCTGGAGAAACTCAGCCCTTCTGTCAGAATCTCTTGGGAGAAAGCAGAGGTAATGTTTCAAGTCCAGTGACTCTTCATCAGTTGCTCCAATTTCTCATTCTCTGGCTAGAACAACACTTGCCTGTATTATGGTCTACCAATTAGAAAACCTTGCTAAAATCCATTAATATTGGAGAGAAAGCAGTATCTTAGACAGTTTCATCTTAAAATTGTTCTCAGTCGAATAACTCAATTTCAAAATGTTCCAATAGATCAATGCCTGAAATAATTGGAAAAGTACATCGTCATTAGTTGGATCATAACCCATTGGTTTCACAGTTTACAAAGCATTTAGTCAAAGTAACACCGTGCAAGAATAAAGAATCAAAGACAGAGAATCAAGGGTTTGTTTTTTACAAATTAAAACTGGAACTTAAGTTTCAGCATAATAAGATTTTATGAGTATATTGTACCAAGAAAGAGCTGTGGGATTTCTTTTGGCTATAAGTTCTAAGTTTGTTTGCATTTTGTGTGTATTCTAACAGTAATGAGTCCTGATGGTTTTATTTTCACCTCATTTTGATTAATGCAAATGCCAAATTTGTATTTCAGCTGTCACAATGGAGTTATGGTTACATTGACTTTACCATAAACATAGAAGTACAATTCACATCAATTTAAAATCAAGAAGTGAAGACAAATATCACAGAATTTCTAAACTGCCAATTCATTTTAACACTATAACTTATAAAGCTAATTTAATAAGTGTTTTAATAAATCCAAAATATGAACGTCTGTACTCATAAGAATACACATTTAAAGACAGCAATTTGTTCTATTAAAATGACTGTTGCTAATAAATTGCCCACTTAATGGAGCATAATTGTCGAAGCAACATTGTAGAATGCAATATGAAATTCGGTTTAAAAATAAAACAATCCAGCTCATTCCCCCCTTGTTATCAATAACCTGGATCTTCGTCAGCAAGTTGAACAAGAATTTAAAAACTCACCATGTTTAACTGCGCAAACTAAACTTCAAAAATGAATGTGCAGTGGTCATTAAGCTGGAAAGACTAGTGTGTCGTTCTGAGCCACATAGCCAATTTTCAAATCAGGAATTTCAGCGTTCGAAAGAATACAACGACCATTGTAAAATAAGCACAAAGCAAATGTTTCTTGAAGTTAAACACAAAGAACGCGGCGCACAGTAAGCTCCAAAATATATGGACTTTTTCTTTATGACATCCGTCCGGTGACTTAAGACTTGTCGCTCGAAGCCCGACGGCTTTTCCAGGAACCATAATTTTACAAAACTTCAAACATTCTGTACAATGTACTGTTTGCTGGATGCCGCCTACAGCCTGTTTACAGAATCACACCCAAAAAGATGTACTCTGGAGTCTACAAGATAAAGTGGGTCTGATGTTAACTACCTTTATTAAATAGTTAAAACAAATTACAACTTAACAATATCGTATGGAACGGCGACCCAATAGTAAGGGATTGCATCAGTTGAGAAAGCAAACTCATGTTACCCTTCATGGAGATAACACATCTGCATTTTGAACAGTCACAGTGGCGTACACTCCAGTTAGCATGCAAAGCCAAAGATGAATGGTGACACCATGATCAAGTATAAAAATGTTAAAATAACATTTTCAAATTGATCCATGGATTTTGCCATAAACAGCTTCTGTTATGTAGAAGATAGTGGAAGATCCTCATCTCGAATGTCACGGGATTACTTCGAGCTTCAAAAGCTGCATAATCTATATTTATCGGTGCAATCTACCAACCGCTTAGAATTATTAAGATTTTAAAATGTTCCGGGATCATGATAGAAATAAATGCCCAAAAAGTAGCCACAGGCCATCTTCCACAGTACCAGAAAGTTTCAAGATCAGGGACTTCAAAATTTTAAAAGCAATTGACTTCTTGATGCTAATATCCAGTGAAATCAAAAACTGTCGATGAGTTGGATAATAAATGCTCAAATTAAATTTTAAGGAAAATGAATGATTTTTGCTTTAAAACGTACAGTCAAACCGTACTGATCAGTGGGCGTTTTTTTAACAAGAGCATTCTAAATCACGTAAGAGGAGATGACAATTTGAGAAGGATACTACCTCACGTAGGCAAGTCACGACTACTACATCCCACCAGTATCATACCGTAAGTTGATACAAGAACAACACTCTCAAAACTGGAAATGCAATTGCTTGTAAAAACTTCACTTCAGAAACAGGATCAGGAATAGGCCATTCAGCGAGATCAGAGAGGACCTCTTCAATTCTTTCATGCCATCTCATTATAGCCCTGAACTCTTTATATTTCGAAAATCTACCTATCACCTCTGTAAACACTTTTAGTATTGTGATCTAACCTGTACAACTCTCTAGGGTAGAGAATTTCAGATCTGTATTACCCTCTGGGAGAAAATTCCTTTGTATTTCAGTATTAAGTGAGTGCCCTTTCATTGTGTAACTACATCCCTCCTTTGAGATACCCTCACTAGTGAAAATACTTTCTTAACAACTCTTACCAAGCCCCCTCAGAACCTTATACATTTTACTAAGATCAACACGCCCTCATTCTTCTAAACTCTGATGAATGAAGGCATACCTATTTAGCTGTTTTGGACAAATCCACTCCCTCATCCGAGGAATCAGCCTAATGAGTCTCTTTTGAACAGCCTCCAATGCCAATAAGTACATCCTTTCTTAAATAAACTGTAGACAATACTCCAGGTGTAACCTCACCAATACCCTGCACAATTGTGACAAGATAGCCTTCTTTGGAAACTGCAATCTCCTAGTAAGGAAGGTCAAAATTTCATTTGCTTTCTTAGTTAGTTGTTGCAACTGCACATTAACTTTTGTGTTTCATACACAAAAGACACACAGATTCCTCTATACTGCACTTTTTTGGAGTCTTGCTCCATTTCATTATAAGTCTGCTTTTCAATTCCTTCTACTAAAGGTGAATAACCTCACATTTTCCTCCACTAAGCTCCAAAGATATGCCAAGATTTTGCTCACTCACTCTTCTCCATATCCCCTTGCAGATTTCTTAAGTCCTCATGACAACATGTCTTCCCACCAATTTTTGTATCAGCAGAAAAACTGGATACATTACACTGTGTCCCTCTCTCCAAGTCTTTAACATAGACAATAGTGATTGAGGTCCTTCTACTAATTCTTGTAGCAGTCTACTAGTTAATCATAGTTGGGATTAGTCAGGAGCATAAGAGATCTAAAAGTAGGATGTATTGGATGCTCCAGTTATTTCCACTGCTGACTGCTTAAAGAGAGCAGTTGCTCACCATTTAGGTTGGTACCCCCTTATTTGTAAGCGTAAACCAAGTCTGCAGATCAGATTTCAAATATTAAAAATGGAGTCCCAGTTGGAGAGGTAGCTGAGGCCACTGGTTCTTAAGGATATGATTTGCCCTGTAGGACCGAATTCTGCTCTCAAATATTGAGACTGCTTGATAACAGCATCTTAACCATTTGATTTTGTCCACAGTTTTCATTTCCCATGAAATGGGTTTAACTGAAATACTCTGAGAGTGGCTTTCAGAATTAGCTTGTGTTGAAGATAGGGTGCCCTTTAGTGCAGACACATGTTCAGCTAGTTGCAGAATGCTGCTTTATGTTGCCCTCTGTGAACTACACAAACGACACTTATCTGATAACCACACTCTCAAAACCAGAAATTCAGCTGCTTGTAAAAACTTCACTATTAGGTAATTCTTCCTGTCAGCAGTTGTTGGCAGCAGTGGTTATACAGTCAGGTGGGCATTTCCTTCGGATTTGTCAACATTGACTCCAAAACCCTTGAAGTCCCTTGGCATCAGGTCAAACCCTGGACGAGGAAACCCCTGGCAAATTACCAAGCACTGGTCCAGTCTCAGCCAATTAATGAGTTTTCCTGCATATGGAATACCACTTTGAGAAAGCACCGAGGATGGAAAGGGCACATCATGAACACCAATGTCGACCAAAAACAGTTAGGCAGCAGCGAACAGATATAACAACTCAAGACTGGGCATCAATGCAAGGGGAGGTGATAGTCTTGTATTATAATCGCTTGACCACTAATCCAGATAATGTTCCTGGGCACCAGGTTAAAATTCCACCATGGTCAAATTTGAATTTAATAAAAATTTGGAATTAAGAGTCTAATGGTGACCATGATTGGGGAAATATCCAACTGATTCACCAGTGCCCTCTGAGGAAGGAAACTGCTGTTCATACCTGGTCTGTCCCACATTTAACTCCAGACCAACAGTGATATGGTTGGCACTTAACTGCCCTCTGGGCACTTAGGGATGGGCAATAAATACTGGCTTGGCATTCTAAACTGTGAATGATTTTTTTTAAATGTTGGGACTGCTTTCCTTGGACAAATTGAGAAGAGATTTGATAAGTTTTCAGATCAGAACAGAGTTGAAAAGGAAAAACTGCTGCCATTCATAAAAAGAATCAAGAATGAGAGGGACAGATTGAAAATAATTTGCAAAAGAAACACGTGAGATGAGAGAGGGGGAAAAAACTTTTCCACCCAGCAAATTGTTCAGGTCTGGAATATACTGCCTGAGAGTGTGGTGGAGGCAAGTTCAATTTAGACATGCAAGGAGCTTTGGATGATTGTTTGAAAAGGTTCAGTGCACTGTACTAATTTCTCTCTCCATATATCATCTAAGGCAGGTGAATCAGCCATATCAACGTTCTTCATGCCTGTGTTCCATGCACATTTTCTGCTTTGACTGCAGAAGCCATTAAGAAACACAAAGTAAATAATATTGTGATTAGTGGTTTGTTGCATTTATCTTGTCTCCTTCACCCTCTTCCTTTGTTTACAAATAGATTTGAATTGTGGTGATTTAAAGAAAAGTAGTAAATGTGAAAGACACTGAACTATAATTGCACCATAGAATACAAAGATATAACCAATTTGTCAATGCCAATGTAATCAATATAGGTGAATGCATAAAATTAAAATGGTAGCAATAAAATAAATGAATGGTTAAAATTGTTCGAAATGACTTGAATGTAGTCAAATATGAAATCATCCATGTTAGACCTGAAAATGACATATGGTCACTTTCCAAATGGCAAGAAGCTAAAAATAGAGATTTGTAAGTCATTGGACATTATCTGTTCAGAGCCTTTTTAGAATCAAAGACAATAATTAAAAAGTTAAGAGTGTTGACTTGACATTCAGAGGGAAAAATGCTTGAGGGCAGAAGCTTTACAAAAGCTATACAAAATCTTTTTGCTTTGTACAATCAGCAATTCTGTCTACAAAAGTCATCCCCGAGACCATAGTACACTGATTGACTAGTTACTGTCTGGCATCCTGAAAATTACCCACATATACCAATTTTCTGTTTCTTGCTTGTTAACCAGTCCTCTCTCCCTGCTAATATATGACCATCAACATTTCAAGCTCTTACCTTGTGTAGCAGCTTTTGATGTAGCACCTTATCAAATTTTTGTTTGGAAATTCAATTACTCTACATCTACTTGTTCTCCTTTATCTACACCGCTTGTTACATTCTTAAAGAAGTCTAATGATTTTGACAATGATTTCTCTTTTACAAAATCAAGTTCACTCTGCCCAATAGCAATAATTTCATGATGATTTGTTGCTATGTCTTTAATAATTGATTTAATCATGGAATGTTGGCATCAGAATGCCAGAATTTATTGCCTGTTCCACTTTCCTTTGACAAGGTGGTGGGGAGCCATCGCTTTGAATTTTTGTCATGGATGCAGTGTAAGTACACCTACAATGCTGGTAGGAAGGCAATGGCAACATTCGACATAAAGGCAGCGGAGGTACAGTTATATATTTCCAAGATGGTGTGCGACTTGAAGGGGAACTTGGAGGAGGAGTGTTTTCAAGCCGATGCTAACCTTGTTTCTTGTAGTAAATGTTGAACATTTGAAAAAAGCTACAAAGAAATCTTGATGTTACATTGTGCAAACAATACACACTGCAGGCGCAACATGCATACGGTGTAGCAAGTCACTGTTTCTGGTGATGGTTGTGGTGCCAATGAAGAAGTGGACTTAATAGGATCAAGCTATTTTTCTCGCAGATGCACTCATCCAGCCAAATGGGGAGAATTCCATCACACTACTGATCCACACTTTAGACAGGCTTTATGGAGTCGAGATGTGAGATACTGTTCCTTCTCTTGTTATCACAGTATTTATGTAGTTGGTCCGATTAAGTTTTTTAGTTAATAGTAGAATATTGACAGTGTGGTATTCAAAGATTTTAATGCCATTGACCACCAAGGGAAGATGGTTAGATTCACTGCCGTTGGAGATGCTCATTGTGAATGTTAATTGTTCCTTAGGCTGTATAGGTCTGGTTATATCACAGCACATTTAATGGGATAACAAGGTGTAAATCTGGATGAACACAGCAGGCCAAGCAGTATCAGAGGAGCAAGGAGGCTGATGTTTCGGGCCTAGACCCCTCTTGCTGTGTTCATCCAGCTCTACACCTTGTTATCTCAGATTCTCCAGCATCTGCAGTTCCTACTATCTCTGAAACCTTTAATGGGATGTTGGTTTCAATGTAAGGTCAACATTTGTCACCCGTTCTTAACTGTCCTTGAACTGAATAGCTTGCTCAACCATTTTAGAGTGTAGTTAGGACTTAGTTACGTTCTGAGTAACATACACACAGATGAAACAAGATTTCCCATCCTAAACAGCATTTTGGGAAATGGATAGGTTTTCTCTAAACAGTAATCAATTATGGTTTATCACAAAAGGCACAACAACTGCCCATTTATTTCCTCCCTTCTCACTAATCAAGGCCCCAACATACCTTCCAGCTGAAGCAGCAGTTTACCTGCACTTCACTCAATCTAGTCTACTGTATTCACTATTCAATGTGGGTCACCTCTACATAGGGAAGACAAAATGCAGACTGGGTGACCACTTTGCGGAATGCCTACATTCTGTTCCAAAAATGCCCCGAGCTTCCAGTCACTTACAACTTCAACACATAGCTATATTCCTTAGCCAATATTTCCATTTTGACCTGCTGCACTGCTCCAGCGGGGCAGAGTGCAAGCTGAAAGAACAACATGTGGTATACTGCATCCACTGTACCCGGTGCGGCTTTCTCTACATTGGGGAAACCAAGCGGAGGCTTGGGGACCGCTTTGCAGAACACCTCCGCTCAGTTCGCAACAAACAACTGCACCTCCCAGTCGCAAACCATTTCCACTCCCCCTCCCATTCTCTTGATGACATGTCCATCATGGGCCTCCTGCACTGCCACAATGATGCCACCCGAAGGTTGCAGGAACAGCAACTCATATTCCGCCTGGGAACCCTGCAGCCATATGGTATCAATGTGGACTTCACCAGTTTCAAAATCTCCCCTTCCCCCACTGCATCCCTAAACCAGCCCAGTTCATCCCCTCCCCCCACTGCACCACACAACCAGCCCAGCTCTTCCCCCCCACCCACTGCATCCCAAAACCAGTCCAACCTGTCTCTGCCTCCCTAACCGGTTCTTCCTCTCACCCATCCCTTCCTCCCACCCCCAGCTACCTACTAACCTCATCCCACCTCCTTGACCTGTCCGTCTTCCCTGGACTGACCTATCCCCTCCCTACCTACACCCTCTCCACCTATCTTCTTTGCTCTCCATCTTCGGTCCGCCTCCCCCTCTCTCCCTATTTATTCCAGTTCCCTCCCCCCATCCCCCTCTCTGATGAAGGGTCTAGGCCCGAAACGTCAGCTTTTGTGCTCCTGAGATGCTGCTTGGCCTGCTGTGTTCATCCAGCCTCACATTTTATTATCTTGGAATCTCCAGCATCTGCAGTTCCCATTATCTCTGATACTATTTTAACCTCACTGCGAAGCCTCTTCCAGGGATGCCTAACCTGAAGAAGTTACCCTCCTCCCTCCGGACCAACCTCAGGGAATCTCTCTCCCATTGCAACTCTCTTGTAATCTCTTCGGCCTTGAAACTGCTCGACCATGTCCTGAAGCAAACCAGGTACCACAGCCACATCACCTTTCTCAGCACCTGCCTACGGAACCAGATCATCCCCAAGGGACTACAGTCCACATTTCAGCCTTCCCAATTTGGCCCCAACCGTGACCACCTCTACACCCAGAATATTCAGACCCTTCAGAAGCGGTTCTCCCTGCGAGTCCTGAAACAGACACTCGCAGCCATGCGCCGGCACCTCCAGGCACTGCAATCCAGCCTGCCCCAGCTCAGAGCCTCCCTCTCCCAGACCTGCAAGGGACCCCTGCTGTTTTTTATCCTCCGCAGGATCCACAGACTGAACACCCAGTTCCACTCAGCTTTACTGGACACCAAAAATCGTAAGTACAACCAACTCACTGGCCCCTGCCACCCACAAGAGGATTCCTGCGCCTCCCAAATCCCGACTCTGTCCCTGCCCCTCCCCCACCATGCACCCGCCGCCACTGACCATGAGGACACGGCCGGAGACCCCACCGATGACGTCACATCGGCCTCCGCCGGCCACAGAACTTCCGGAACCGCTGCTGCAGTCACCACCTCCACGTCCAGGTACTACAGCCCACACACCACCCTCACCTCAGCTGCTGCCGCCCACCCCGATCCTCCCACCGCCGACGGAACCCCGCCCACGGTCGACGCCGACGGAACCCCGCCCACGGTCGACGCCGACGGAACCCCGCCCACGGCCGACGCCGACGGAACCCCGCCCACGGCCGACGCCGACGGAACCCCGCCCACGGCCGACGGAACCCCGCCCACGGCCGACGACATCATCGCTCCGCCCACAACCTCCACAGCCTGCAACCCCAGAGGAGACAGCCACCCTGAGCCCTGCCGAATCTTCACCATCCCCCCAGACCTCCCACTGACTGAGGACGAACGGTCAGTCCTGAGCAAGGGGCTCACCTTTGTCCCCCTACAACCACACATCAACGAATACCAGTCACGGTCGGACATAGAGCAGTTTTTCCGCCGTCTTCGCCTGCATGCCTACTTCTTCAACCGGGAACCCAACCCTCCTTCCACTGACCCCTTCACCCGCTTCCAACACAAGTCCTCCTCCTGGACACCACCCCCAGGCCTCCTACCCTCCCTCGACCTCTTCATCTCCAACTGCCGTCGAGACATTAACCGCCTCAACCTCTCCACCCCTCTCACCCACTCCAACCTCTCCCCCGCAGAACGGGCAGCCCTCCGCTCCAACCCCAACCTCACCATCAAACCCGCAGACAAGGGTGGCGCAGTGGTAGTATGGCGTACTGACCTCTACATCGCCGAGGCCAGACGCCAACTCTCCGACACCACCTCCTACCGCCTCCTCGATCATGACCCCACACCCGAGCACCAAACCATCATCTCCAACACCATTCATGACCTCATCACCTCAGGGGACCTCCCACCCACAGCCTCCAACCTCATTGTTCCCCAACCCCGCACGGCCCGTTTCTATCTCCTTCCCAAAATCCACAAACCTGCCTGCCCTGGTCGACCCATCGTCTCAGCCTGCTCCTGCCCCACCGAACTCATCTCCACCTATCTGGACTCCATTTTCTCCCCTTTGGTCCAGGAACTCCCCACCTATGTCCGTGACACCACCCACGCCCTCCACCTCCTCCAGGACTTCCAATTCCCTGGCCCCCAACACCTCATATTCACCATGGACGTCCAGTCCCTGTACACCTGCATTCCGCATGGAGATGGCCTCAAGGCCCTCCGCTTCTTCCTGTCCCGCAGGCCCGACCAGGCCCCCTCCACCGACACTCTCATCCGCCTAGCGGAACTCGTCCTCACACTCAACAACTTCTCTTTTGACTCCTCCCACTTCCTACAGACTAAGGGGGTGGCCATGGGCACCCGCATGGGCCCCAGCTATGCCTGCCTCTTTGTAGGTTACGTGGAACAGTCCATCTTCCGCACCTACACAGGCCCCAAACCCCACCTCTTCCTCCGGTACATTGATGACTGTATCGGCGCCGCCTCTTGCTCCCCAGAGGAGCTCGAACAGTTCATCCACTTCACCAACACCTTCCACCCCAACCTTCAGTTCACCTGGGCCATCTCCAGCACATCCCTCACCTTCCTGGACCTCTCAGTCTCCATCTCAGGCAACCAGCTTGTAACTGATGTCCATTTCAAGCCCACCGACTCCCACAGCTACCTAGAATACACCTCCTCCCACCCACCCTCCTGCAAAAACTCCATCCCCTATTATATTTTCCCTGGAAACTCGGTGGAGTTATATTCCCTGGAAATTAGAACATCAATTTTTTTTCAAGTTTTCAAGGGAATGACATGATCATATAGGGTAGATAGAAACAACTACTACTGGTCTGGGAGTCTAGATGTGGAGGGCATATTCCAAACATTAGAATCAGACCTTTCAAGAAGTCCTTCTACACGCAAAGGATCACAAATATTTGAAAAATCCATTCAGAAACAACAGTTAATGCTAGCTCCCTTCTCACAGAAGTAGTATTATACAAGCAAATCGGGCTAAAGACAGATAAGTCCCCTGGCCCTGACAGCTTGTTAGGATCCTAAACAAGGTAGCAACCGAGATTGTGGGTGCATTGGTTGTAATTTTCCAAAAATACTTGGATTCTGGAAAAGAACCAGAGGATTGGATAACTGCCAATGTAACAGCCCTGTTCAAAAAGTGAGGCAAAATCAGGTAACTATGGGCTGTAATCAATTGCTGAAAAAGTATTAGAATCAATTAGAACGGAAGTAATGGCAGAACATTTAGAGAATCATAATCCAATCATATACAGCCCACACAACTTCATGAAAAGGAAATTGTGTCTGGCTGATTAGTATTTTTCAAAGAAGTCTCAACTGAAGTGGATGAGGGGAACCAGTAGATATGTTGCATTTGTATTTCCATGAAGTGTTTAACAAAGTACCTCACATAAAGTTGTCATAAGAGCTCATGGTGGTGAAGGTAACATATTGGCATAGATAGAGAATTTAGTGGGGCAGAAAATTGCATTGGGGATCAGGGTGTTTTTTATCCCCAATTTGGCCACCTGTAACCAGTGGAGTTCTGCAGGGATCAGTGCTGCAATTGCAACTGTTCACAGTACATATTAATGACATGGAGGAAGGAAATAAGTGTATTACTAAATTTGCAGAGGACACAAAAATAAATGGAAAAGCATATTTTAAGACAGATACAAACAGTTTACAGACAGATCTTCCAAACGCAGAAATTGCTGGAAAAATTCAGCAAGTCCAGCAGCACCTGTAGAGAGAAAACAGAGTTAAGGTTTCAGGTCCAGTGACCATTCTTCACGGCCAGACCTGCTGAGGTTTCCCAGCAATTTGTTTTTGTTTCTGATTTCCACGATCTCGTTCTTTAGTTCTTTATACAGACAGCTATTGATAGTTAATTAAGTGGGCAAAAATTCAAAACTGCTGTGTTCTGTGGGAAAATAATAAGTTGTTCATTTTGGAAAGGGAAAAAGGACAAGAGTATTATTTAAATAAAGAAAAAAAAACTAGACTTGAGGTACTTGTGCATGAAACCCATAAAGTCATCACACAGGTACAACAAGTAATCAGGAAACCTAATGAAATGTTGGTCTTTTTTGCACGGACGCTTGAAAGAGTAAAGAAGTCTTGCTCAACCTGCAGAAGGTGCTGATGAGACCATATCTGGAGTACTAAGCATTTTTGGTCCCCTTATTTAAGAAAAGTACTATTTCATTAGAGGTAGTTCAGAGAAGGTTCACTAGTATGTTCCCTGTTATGGAGGGATTGTCTTACAAGTAAAGGTTAAACAGTTTAGGACTCTAATCATTGGATTTTGGAGAATGAGAGGTGATCTCACTGAAACATAGAGAATTCTTAACAGGCTTGACAGTGTAAGTTCTGAGGTGATGTTTCGCCTCATGGGACAGAGAGCATGGTCTCAGAATTAAGGATCATCAATTTAAGACTGAAATGAGGAGGAATTTCTTCTCTTAGAATGTTGAGTATCTTTGGAATTCGTTGCCATTGAGAGCTATGAGGCAGAGTCCTTATATGTACTTAAAGCTGAGAGAGGCAGATTCTTGATTGGTGAATTGGGGAATCAAGAGTTACAGGAAAGAACAGGAGAGTGAACAAATGAGTGTCAGATCAGCTATGATCCTTCTCAATGATGGAGCAGTCTCAAAGGCTAAATGGCATATTCCTGATCTGTTACTGAAGGTCCTATGATCTCATACAGCACTTAAATTATCACTAAAAGGAAATGAATAAACAATTTTTTTAAAAAATTAGATAAAGGCATAATATGGATTGTTCAGATCACAACAAGTTACAGACTGGCTTATACTTTTCAGACTTTGAAAACTGAAGACAAATTTCATAATGACCAAAGCTTCTTCCGAAACAGACCAAATAATGCAAAAAAAAACTATAAAATACAAACATGGAAAATATTTTATTCTTTCAAATATTCAAATTTTGTATAAAATAACAGCTTGAACAATTGACAAACCCAGCAACGCGTGCAGAGGCATAATTAATTTTCTATACAGATCTTTGGGTTTCCCTTTCAATGTGAATTGTCTGGTTACACAAAATAATATTGTATTCACAACTGAAATATCAAATCAGCAGTTCATTAAAAAAGTGTGGAAGCTCAGACATTAGCAAGTAAAAGGAAAATAAAGACTACATACTCATTACGGATTTCAACATCTCTAACTCCAAAACAAAACTTACCCTGTCATACTCAGGATTTATTTCCATGCTGCTCAACAAATATTACCCATTTCCTTCAACCAAAAAAAATTCAAGTTAGCCATAATAAGCAAGACTTTCACACTGTTCAGAAATGGAAACCACCAGAAATAGCAACGACAATTGCGAATGTTCAGGGAGCAACAGTAACAGCAACTGTCCAATTTTATGTCAGTGATAAAATATGCATTACCATCCTTCTGCCCAGAAAGTGTTAACTCATTTAGCATCAAAATAAATTCAGAACTAAACTGAACTAAGTGTCTAATGACTTAGGATTGCATGGGTAACTACCCTGGCTCATAAGGATATTACCCATTTTCTCAATCCCAGAAACAGGGAGAGAAGTAACACTTTAAACTGCAGTTGTCAGAAGTTACAACGATGAAGACGTCACGCCAACAGCCCTCTTCCCTTAACCAGACAAAACACAAGCCCGGGGCGGGGGGAGGGTGCCACAGTAGAAAAATGGAAGCAGGGAAAAGAGAAAAAAAGAGTATTTTGGCGAGTAAAAACAAAAGAGATACTCCTAGAACTTGAATTCCACGTGTCATACTTGTGCCTGAACGGCTGGTATAACACTATTTAGTGGATTCTGAAAAATGAAAACAATTGATGTTAAATTTACTCATGCACAACCCATTTAAACTCTCTAGTTAACTAATAATCTTAAACATTTTGGCAAAATAACTAAGTATACGCCTATTATGTAAGGTTAAAATACAATTCATCCACGATAACCAGGTTTGGTTTCAGTCTGCACGACTAAATTAGGGGGACAGAACCATCTTGAGATACATTTTTGTTCAAATAATCTGTTTTGGAATGTAAAACAATAGCCTCATGAAAACTCCATTTTCTTTTAAATCTGAATTTTCTTACCCAGGTGGATGTCTTTGATACAATCTTCATGTTTGTTAACTCACTCCAATGACATCAAGCACTTCATGCACATCAGGTAGGATCAGTAAAGTCCAGGCTTCGGTGAAGAATCTACTTTCATCTTTTCCAAAATAACTCAGCCATTCAAATCATTAGAAAGAATCAGAGAATCCCTCAAGTGTGGAAGTAGGCCATTCAGCCCATTGAGTTCACAGTGGCCCACTCGAGGAGTTCTTGGGAACACCAAAATCATGAAGCCCATGTTTCCTTTGGACTCAAACAGCAGATTCCCAATTAAGTAAGCTGCACAACAATACAATACCAGTCTGCAAATAACAGACATAATGGGAACTGCAGATGCTGGAGAATCCAAGATATCAAAGTGTGAAGCTGGATGAACACAACGGGCCAAGCAGCATCTCAGGAGCACGAAAGCTGACGTTTCGGGCCTAGACCCTTCATCAGAGAGGGGGATGGGGAGAGGGTTCTGAAATAAATAGGGAGAGAGGGGGAGGCAGACCGAAGATCTTCGGTCTGCCTCCCCCTCTCTCCCTATTTATTTCAGAACCCTCTCCGATGAAGGGTCTAGGCCCGAAACGTCAGCTTTCGTGCTCCCGAGATGCTGCTTGGCCCGTTGTGTTCATCCAGCTACACACTTTGATATCTTGCAAATAACAAAGTACTCTCCCTAGGTTTCTTTCTCATTTGAGATCAGTCAGGTCCGGGTTATTGGGAAAATCACCATGCAAAACAATAAACTCACTAATTGTTTAGTCATATTGAAGAGTTTAGATCCCATTACCATGGGCAAATTCAGGCAAACTTTGTCTACCTGCATCAACTAGTTTCATTACTTTCACTTACAATAAAAGAATTTGAAATGACATAGCTACTCAAATGTTTAACAGACCTATTATTAATGTATTAACCCTTAAAACCTAATGCATAAACTTGAATTTTTTCAAAAAAAGCTACTTGGGTTATGAACAAAAGCAGTAATTGCAGGAGAAACTCAGCAGGTCTGGCAGCATCTGTGGAGAGAAAAGAGAGTTTAATTAGTTTGTATTACCTTCCCTCTTTTGCTCTCACTTGCTAGTCTTTGTTACTTAGTTACATTTTGATCACAAAAGCAGGCTGCCTGCATCGAGGTCAATGTTACACAGACAAATCGCTTCAAAAGCAATTTTTTTTTGGTTAACAAATAAACTCAGAGGAAGTCCAACAGCATCGAAACAGTACAAATCGGTTATGATTCTCACAGTTAAGACTAACGATTTCAGCCATTGTTTGCTTTTTTTCCCCACTAGCAGCTCAGGAGAGCATTTCAAGTACACATTGACACTTTTTGTATTACTCTCAATAATTCAAAAATTCAAAATTCACACTTGAAGGCTGGCCATTTGGATGAGATACTGCAGGATGCCAGTGCAGTATGAATGAAATTGCATCCAAACATGATCAATACCTTTAAAGAGGAAGAGGAGTAAACTTTTTAAAAAAATCATAAATTGCACATTTTACATTAATATTACTAAAGAACATGAACAAACTTAAGTATTCTTGGACATCCAACTATAACTTTATAACTGTAATATTACATTTAGCATGACTGTATGAGCTGTCATGAACCAATAATCACAATTAGACAACCTAAATCCTATCAACAGTTTGAATTCCATATTAAATCTGCGGCTTGTCCATTTACAGGACATCCGTTGGCTCTGGAGTAAGTAGATTATTTCAACTCAGATAACCAATTACACATTAGTTTACAATTTTATTGAACGGCATCCCTGCATTTTTGAACAGCCTGGTAATTTTGAAAGCTTGTGCACCTTTAATGTTCTCCCCAAACAAGCTATAAGAAGAATGCAGGAAATATAGATCACTTGCAACAATCAGCATTTTTAGAAAAACTAAGGATGCACTGCACCTTTCTCCCTTCTTCCAGGATATATCCTAGCCCTATCATTTATTTCAAAAGATGCAATCATAATTTTTTACGACAATCTCAGTTTTGCAGCTCCATCTCTATTTCTCCTGACTCATCTGGATCTTCACAATTCATTTCTTCAGTTATCTTCGGCTGTCTGAAATCCTCAATCTCAGTCAAGTCAACAGGAGGCAACTGAACTCTCCAGAACTGAAAAGAGTTGTATTGACAAGATACTTCATCCCAAGGTGCATTCTAGAAGGGAAATAATAAAAATTATTTTAAATCAGTGTCATTGAAGAAGTACAAATCATCAGCCACCCAAATCATAGAATCACTACAGTCTGGGAGCAGGCCATCCAGTTCATTGAGCCCATACTGACCCCTCCCAGTAACGTCACATTTCCCATGGCTATTCCACCCAACTCAGCACGGCCAATCACCTAACATGCACATTTTTGAACTGCGGGAGGAAACCAGAACTCTCAGAGAAAACCCGCACAGTCACAGGGAGAACATGCAAACTCCACAGTCACCCAAGGGTAGATTCAAACCCAGGTCCCTGGAGCTGTGAGGCAGCAGTTCTAACCACTGAGCTACGATGTCACCCTTGTAAACACAAAATTCATTTGGAGATGTGAATATCTGCAAGCTACATTAACACAGCATCTTTAACGTAGTTAAATACCACGAAGAACTTCGCAGAAATGTTATTAAACAAAATTTGACAATCAGTCAGATAAGTAAATATCACAGCAAATTATTAAACATTTGGTAACTAAGGTAGGTTTTAAGGGAAAGAGAGGGACACATGCTTTAGAAGGTTAACTCCAGAGTTCAGGGTTTCAGCACTAAGGAAGCCTCACACCAAAACTTTATAATTAAGTCAGAGGATGTCCGTGTCACTGACAAAGCCTGCCCATTCCTCAGTGTCTTTCAAACAGTCATGGTGAGCAATCTTCTTGAACGCAGTTCTTGTCATGAGAGTACATATACCTACAGTAATGTCAGTTAACAAGTTCCAGACTTTCAAACCAGTAACAATGAAAGAAGTGGCAGTATAGCCCCGATTCAAGTTGCTGTGTAGTTTCAGTGGAGCTTCAAGATTGTGATGCTCCCATACACATGCTATTTTCTTCTAGGTGCTACAAGTCATTCAAAAGAGTTTGTTGAATGATCCTTGGAAAGCTGGTGCAGTGCATCCTGTAGATAGTACGCAGCGGAGGAAGGAGTGTCCATCAAGCGAGCTCTTTTTTGATGGGTGACATTTAACATCTTGGAGTTGCATACAAGGAGTATTCCATCATCCTTCTAACAAGCACCTTATAGATAACAGATCTATAGGATAGGCCTTGAGGATTCGGGGGAATTAATCATTCCAGAATTCCCAATGTCTGACCTGATCAAAGCCACAATACTTTACGGCTGGTTCAGTTTAGTTTCTAGTTCTACCAGAATTTGGTAGGGGACTCAGCAATGGCAATGAATTGTGCATGTACATTGTAGGAATTTGACATTAGTTTAACTTTAAAAATATTCTGAATATTCCTTCTTTTAATCCCATCCACCAATTCTCCCTCACCTGAATTTATTTGTATACTTTATTATAACATGATTGACAAATGATTCCATGGGTTTAACTAGTCATAAAATTCATATGATGCGAGTTTAACTGCAATTCAGCCTTCGCACTGCAAATGTGTTTCAGCATAAAATACAATTTAACGTCATTAAATGGGATAGTTGAAGATGATCATTGTCTCACATTATGGTAGCACACCTGTCATTTTGCAGTCCCAGCCTGAATATTGCAAGTCTTGCTACAGTTGTAAACGAAACTGAACACAAAATCACCGACAAACATCCCCTATTTGGACATTACATTGCTGGGAACGTCACTAGTGAAGCAGCTAAAGTCAATGGACCTAGGACTCTATCCCAAAGAATTCCTGCAGTGATGTACTAGGGCTGAAAAAAGATGATTCACTTCAAACAACCACAATCACCTCCCTAGATATGACTCCAACCAAAGGCCAGTTTGCCTCCAATCCCCAATCACAAACCCACTGTGCTCAAATCTGAAAGGGCTCCCTGGCGCCACACTGTTTAATGATTCCTTGATGTTAAAGGCAGTCACTCGGCTCACCTTGAGAATTTAGCTCCTACATCTATTGGCTATAATGATGTCAGACTGAGCAGTTTTGAGGACACCCTACTTGAATATTAGTGAGCAGATAACATAATCATACCAGTGGTGATTGTTGCTGAAAAGAGACTGATAAGATAATAACTGGCCCTTTGTAAGGGTATCTGCTGGCTTCTGTTTTTTGGTGTGATTTTTCATATTATTGGGTAAATGCCAGCATTTTAACTGTACTGGAATAGCTCAGCTAAATGTGTAACTAGACCTGGAGCACAAGTCCTCAGTAGTACACTCATGATTGTTGTCAGGGCTCAGTTTTGCTTTATCCAGTAAACTAAGCTATCTTGTCAGTTTAGCTCAGTTGGCTGGATGGTTAGTTTGCAAAGCAATATGACACCCAAAAGCATGAGTTCAATTCCTACAGCAGCAGAGATCACCTCGAAGGACTCTACTTCTCAACCTCTCCCTCTTGTCTGAGGTGCGGTAGCCCTTGGGATAAATCACCACCAGATGTGTGTCTCTCTATGACGGAGCAGTCCTATGGTCTGGACTGTGGTGACTTTACTTGATATTGTACGGAGTAAGCTGGCTGAAAACTGGCACCTCAGGAGGCAGACAAAATGAATCGTTTACTTGACAGTACTAGCTAAAGATGGTTTAAAAAACAGCCTTTCAAACAGGCATGCTGGGTCTGCCATCATTATGGGTGCAAATGCTCATGAAGCTTTGGTAATTATACCAATATTAGTGACTGGATGCGGCAGGCTGCAAATCTTTAACCAGATCCACTGATTAAAGGATTATCTTTGGTTTATAAAGTGCTACTTTCACTGTTTAGCACGCTGGTACTCCTATGAAACTGTTTCACTATAGTGACCTTGCACTTTTTAGCATGCATTCTCTCCTGCACACGTCAATGAACAAATCTTGGGTCCCTTTACTTGACGGTCATGTTAGCATGAAGCATATTCAAAGTCAATAGACAACAGGTACAGTAGGCGGCAATTCGGCTCCTCGAGCCAGCACCACCATTCATTATGATCATGGCTGATCATCCACAATCAGTATCCTGTTCCTGCCTTATCCCCATAACCCTTGATTCCACTATCTTTAAGAGCTCTATCCATCTCTTTCTTGAAAGTATCCAGAGAGTTGGCCTCCACTACCTTCCGGGGCAGAGCATTCCATATATCCACCACTCTCTGGGTGAAAACGTTTTTCCTCAACTCTGTTCTAAATGGCCTACCGCTTATTTTTAAACTGTGTCCTCTGGTTCTGGACTCACCCATCAGCGGAAACATGCTTCCTGCCTCCAGAGTGTCCAATCCCTTAATAATCTGATATGTCTCAATCAGATCCCCTCTCATCCTTCTAAACTCAAGTGTATACAAGCCCAGTCGCTCTAATCTTTCAACATATGATAGTCCTGCCATTCCGAGAATTGACCTCGTGAACCTACGCTGCACTCCCTCAATAGCAAGAATATCCTTCCTCAAATTTGGAGACCTAAACTGCACACAGTACTCCAGATGCGGACTCACCAGGGTCCTGTATAGCTGCAGAAGGACCTCTTTGCTCCTATAGTCAATTCCTCTTGTGGTGAAGGCCAACATGCCATTAGCTTTCTTCACTGCCTGCTGTACCTGCATGCTTGCTTTCACTGACTGATGTACAAGAACACCTAGATCTTGTTGTACTCCCCCTTTACCTAACTTGACTCCATTTAGATAGTAATCTGCCTTCCTCCTCTTGCCACCAAAGTGGATAACCGCACATTTATCCATATTAAACTGCATCTGCCATGCATCCATCCACTCACCTAGCCTGTCCAAGTCACCCTGTATTCTCATAACATCCTCCTCACATTTCACCGTGCCATCCAGCTTTGTGTCATCAGCAAATTTGCTAATATTACTTTTAATGCATTCGTCTATATCATTAATGTATATTGTAAGCAGTTGCGGTCCCAGCACCGAACCTTGTGGTACCCCACTGGTCACCGCCTGCCATTCTGAAAGGGACCCGTTTATCACTAGTCTTTGCTCCCTGTCAGCCAGCCAATTTTCAAACCAAGTCAGTGTTTTGCCCCCAGTACCATGTGCCCTAATTTTGCTCACCAATCTCCTACATGGGACTTTATCAAAGGCCTTCTGAAAATCCAGGGACACTACATCCACTGGTTCTCCCTTGTCCATCTTCATAGATACATTCTCAAAAAATTCCAGAAGATTAATCAAGCACGATTTCCTCTTCGTAAAGCCATGCTGACTATGACCTATCCTGTTACTGCTATCCAAATGAGTTGTAATTTCATCTTTTATAATTGACTCCGGCATCTTTCCCACCACTGACGTCAGGCTAACCAGTCTATAATTTCCTGTTTTCTCTCTCCCTCCTTTCTTGAAAAGTGAGACAACATTAGCCACCCTCCAATCCGCAGGAACTGAGCCTGAATCTCTTGAACATTGGAAAATGATTATCAATGCGTCCACGATTTCTAGAGCCACCTCCTTAAGTACCCTGGGATGCAGACCATCAGGTCCCAGGAACTTATCAGCCTTCAGACCTAACAGTCTATCCAACACCATTTCCTGCCTAATATAAATTCCCTTCAGTTCGTCCATTACTCTAGGTCCTTCAGCCACTATTACATCTGGGAGATTGCTTCTGTCTTCCCTAGTGAAGACAGATCCAAAGTACCTATTCAACTCTTCTGCCATTCCCTTGTTCCCCATAATAAATTCACCCGTTTCTGACTTCAAGGGCCCAATTTTAGTCTTAACCATTTTTTTTCCCTTTTCACATACCTAAAAAAGCTTTCACTGTCCTCTTTTATATTTCTGGCCAGTTTTCCTTCGTACCTCATTTTTTCTCTGTGTATTGCCTTTTTAGTTATCTTCTGTTGCTCTTTAAAAGCTTCTCAGTCCTCTGGCTTCCCGCTCATCTTTGCTATATTATACTTCTCTTTTATCTTTATACAGTCCTTAACTTCCCTTGTCAGCCACGGCTGCCCCTACCTCCCCTTGGGATCTTTCTTCCTCTTTGGTATGAACTGATCCTGCACCTTCTGCATTATATCCAGAAATACCTGCCATTGTTGTTCCACTGCCATCCCTGCCAGGGTATTGTACCATTGAACTTTGGCCAGCTCCTCCCTCATAGCTCCATAGTTCCCTTTATTCAACTGCAATACTGACACTTCTGATTCTCCCTTCTCCCTCTCAGACTGCAGATTAAAACTTATCATATTATGGTCACTACCTCCTAATGGCTCCTTTACTTTGAGGTCCCTGATCAAATCCGGTTCGTTGCACAACACCAGATCCAGAATTGCCTCCTCCCTGGTAGGCTCCAGAACAAGCTGTTCTAAGAATCCATCTCGGAGGCACTCCACAAACTCCCTTTCTTGGGGTCCAGTACCATCCTGATTATCCCAGTCTACCCGCATGTTGAAATCTCCCATAACAACCATAGTGATATTTTTGCGACATGCCAATTTCAACTCTTGATTCAACTTGTACCCTACATCCTGACTATTGTTTGGGGGCCTGTAGATAACTCCCATTAGGGTCTTCCTACCCCTAGGATTTCTCAGCTCTATCCATACTGACTCTACATCTCCTGATTCTATGTCCCCTCCTCACAAGGGACTGAATATCATTCCTCACCAAAAGGGTCACACCATCCCCTCTGCCCATGTCTGTCCTTTCAACAGCACGTATAGCCTTGAATCCACGTATAGTCACGCTTGGGAACCCTGTAGCCCAATGGTATCAATGTGGACTTCACCAGCTTCAAAATCTCCCCTTCTCCCACCGCATCCCAAAACCAGCCCAGTTCGTCCCCTCCCCCCACTGCACCACACAACCAGCCCAGCTCTTCCCCTCCACCCACTGCATCCCAAAACCAGTCCAAGCTGTCTCTGCCTCCCTAACCTGTTCTTCCTCTCACCCATCCCTTCCTCCCACCCCAAGCCGCACCTCCATCTCCTACCTACTAACCTCATCCCACCTCCTTGACCTGTCCATCTTCCCTGGACTTACCTGTCCCCTCCCTACCACCCCACCTATACTCTCCTCTCCACCTATCTTCTTTTCTCTCCATCTTTGGTCCGCCTCCCCCTCTCTCCCTATTTATTCCAGAACCCTCACCCCATCCCCCTCTCTGATGAAGGGTCTAGGCCCGAAACGTCAGCTTTTGTGCTCCTGAGATGCTGCTGGGCCTGCTGTGTTCATCCAGCCTCACATTTTGTCTATAGTCATGAAGATACAGGTTACCCTGGCATAGAAAGTATGTCTCTGTTCAGAGTCCACAACTCCTCTTGGATAGTCATTGAGGAATTTTGATCTGGCTATACTTCTTCGAAAGTTTTTTTGGGAGTGTATTTGCAATTGTCCTTATAAAAGGGGCGCACGCGTTCTTTTTAAATGACAGCTTTCTGGTTGGACCCAGAGGTATCTAAAGGACCATGGAGGCAGTGAAATGGGCAATGCACACTTGGAAGGTCTCTGTGAATGAACGTCTGTAAAAGTGACTGAGCGTTGCAGCTCACGCACGCACACTGAGGTGAGCAATTGCTGCCTTTACCTGTGCAATCCCGGTCAGGCGAGACGTTCTGCAGCCGGGAGTGGGGTCGCGAGCGGGCCGCCCCTGGCCCCCGCCGCTCGCGCTCCCGCCGTTCCCGGGTGCGGCCACGTGCCCCGCTCCGCTCGCGCTGTCCGCGTGTCCGGGCCGCGCGATCCCGCCGCCGGCCGCGCTCCCGGGCCTCTTGCAGTGCGGCTCGAGCAGAGGCTCCTCCAGCAGCTTCCTCTTGGCGCCTGCCTGCGGACTCGGCGCCGGGGGCCACACGCTCCTCTTGCGCTCCAGCAGCAGGGAAACGAAACGCTTGCCGGGCCGGCAACACAGAGTCTCCTCCGCTTTCCTCTTCGACATCAGCCGCTCCGACTCTCTGGTGCTGTCCTGCTGAGGCGCCAACTGCAAACCCTTCCTACCTTCTGCTGCTGTCGCAGCCGCACAAGACAGGATTTGCCACCCGTTACGGTAAATTAAAATAAAACGCCCCCAACAGACCGGAGGCTCAAATCGCAGGATAATAGTGAAGCAAATGTCGAAGAGATCAGTTATTGATTAAGGAAGTGGCCAGGCACTGGTCCGGGTTTTTTTTTCATTTGACGAGGTATTTTCTACTCAGCCTACTGACAGATGTTATTACACACCTCTGGAGCAGGTGGGACTTGGAACTGGGCCCCCTGGCGCTGAGGTCGGGATAAGGCATAAGACAATAAAGGGGGGTTTGTGGCTGCAGTCTCCCTTAACTGGCTTTGCTGTGGTCCATTTGGCACTGCAGAAGGATCACAGTTTGTTGCATTATAACAGGAGCCAGTTTGGCCCATTGTGCCTGTTCCACTTCTATTGCTTAGTACCAATCTTGTCCCAAGTCTTTTGATCATCATGTCTTTTGAAATAATCACTCAGTACCCTCTTGAATGCCTCTGTTGAACCTGCTTCCACCACATTTCCATGCAACGAAAACGTTTTTTTTCACACATCACTTTTGGTTTGTACACACATCACTTTAAACAATACCCTATTTTCCTTTTACAAGCAGGAACATCTTCCCCCTATTTAATCTATCCAACCAGCTCATAATTTTGAAAACCTCTGCTAAATCTCTTCTGAGCCTTCTCCTCTCCAAGGACGACTGTTCCCACTTCTTCAACCTATCCTCATAACTGAAGTTTCTCTTTCCTGGAACCATTTATTGTAAATTGATTTTCACTTTCTCAAATGAATTATCTTTTTAAGCGTGTGGCATCCACAACTGTACACGTATTCCAAATGAGGTCTAACGAGTGTCTTTTGTAACGTTTCAATATCATCTTGCTCTTGTACTCCATGCGCCTTTTAATAAGGCTATATGCTACACCTGTCATGCTGCCTTCAATGACCTGTGTGCCTAAATATACCTAGGTGCTTTTGCTTCAGCATTCCTTTTAGAACCGTACCCACTATTTTCTATTATCTTTCAATAGAAATAGAACAAAGTACTTTGTGGGACAACAGGAACGTGGGTCAAATACAAGAAGTACTGGAAAAATTTAGCAGATCTGGCAGCAACTGTAGAGAGACAGGAACAAAGTTTAAATTTTGAGTCCAAAACGACTCTTCTTCAGAATTTCACAGCATTCTCTGTGTTTGTTTGAGATTTCCAGAATGTGCAGTGTCATGCTTCACACAACAGCAATATGTGTGTGTCTTTATTCAAATTATTATTGTTATCCTGTTTTTTTTATAATTTGGATTTTATTAGTTGTGCCTGATGAAATTTCATTTGCATGAGATCATTGATTGTTTGTTGAGACTGGGGCAACCCAGTATCTCCTAAAATGAATAAATAAAAGACATTCAAGAAACATCCTCCTGTAGTAGAGACAGTAGGAACTGCAGATCCTGGAGAATCTGAGATAACAAGAAATTTCTGAAGAAGAGTCTTGGCCCGAAACGTCAGCCTTCCTGCTCCTTTGATGCTGCTTGGCCTGCTGTGTTCATCCAGCTCTAAGCCTTGTTATCTCAGATCCTCCTGTAGTTATTTGGTCTTAGTGAATGAAACTGAAAAGCTCCTCCCAGAGCTGTGAAAGCCATGCTTCTAGATATTCACCGGGTTCTACTTGCTTGTAGATCGTCAATGCCTCCTGCTTGGGGAAGGGGAGTAGAAAAGAACAAAGGGAAGATCTGGCGTAGGTTGGACGGCAAGTGAGATTAAAGGTCAAAGGGTTGATAGTGAAAAGCAAATAGAGATGGTAGTGAGGGGTAAATAAAGAAAAGATGGGTCCAGAGGAGGTGTCATGGGAATGCAGAATCACCATCACCATCAGCACCCAAAGGGTGGAGGGCTTATGAAATGAAATGATTGAATTTAAGATTAATTCTGCAAGATCATAAAGTGCCTACACACAACTATAGATCTCAGTTCCATTTCATCACCATCCCTCTTGATTCCTCCATCAGATTGTTTATCTGTAATCCAGTACTAGCAGAAATTTCCTCCAAATGTAAAATGGGAAGTCTGAAGCCATTGTTTTCAGCCCCATCTCCAAATTCTGTTCAAACAAATAAATGCAGTAGACTAGATTGAGTGAAGTGCTGGTAAATTGTTGCTTCACCTGGAAGGTGTGCCTGGGGCCTTGGATCATGAGGAGGGAGGAGGTAAATGAGCAAATATTCAACTGAATGGGTAGGTGTCATGGGGGTTTGGAAAGATGTTGGGAATTGAGAAGAGGACCAGGATGTCCCAAAGCGAAAGGTCCCTGCTGAATACTGACAAGGGAGGGGAGAGGAGGGGAATACGTGTCTGGTGATGGCATCTCAGTGAAGGTGGCAGAAATTGTGACTTACAATCATTTGGATGCAGAGGTTGGTGGGCTTGGAATGTGAGGACCAAGGGGGCGCTGTCATTGTCACATGACGGGTGAGGTAGGAATGCAGGAAATGGCTCAGACACAGTAAAGAGCTCTGTCAACCACAGTGACAAGAAATCCTTGGTTGAGGTAAAAGGTGGATATTTTCTGAGGCCCACCTGTGGGAGTTGGCATTATCGAAATGGATGCAATGGAGATAGAGGAACAGGGAGAATTAACAGGAAGCAGTGAAAACATATAGTCAGAAGAACAATGGGAGTTTATAATAGATATTGGTAGCCGACTTATCCCCTGAAATGGAGACAGAGATATTGAGGAATGGCGGGAAGGAGTCAGAGATAGACCTAGTGAAGTTAGAAATTGCAGTTATGATCAATTTTGCCAATTTCAAACGAGAGAGAGAGTAAAGCAGCAGTAATGATGATGCATGTACTCTGGGTGAGGGATTTCAATGTCTATCACTAAGAGTGGCTCGGTAGCAGCTCTACTGCTGGTCAGATCCTAAGGTACGTAGCTGTTGGACTGGATGGTGATGAGGGGACCAACAATAGGGAAAAACATACTTGACCTCATCTTTACCAATCTGCTGGCTGCAGATGCACCTGTTTATGACAGTATTTGTAAGAGTGACCACTGCACAGTCCTTGTGGAGATGAAGCCTTGCCTTCACATTGAGAATACCCTCCATTGTGGTGTGTGAGAACTATCATCATGCTAAATAGAATAGACTTCAAACAGATCTAGCAATTCAAGACTGGGCATCTGTGAGGTGCTGTGAGTATCAACAGCAGCAGAATTGTACTCCAGCACAATCTGCAACCTCATAGTCTGGCAAATTGCTTAGATCTGTCTATTACTTGCTGCTTATGCTATTTGACATGTGAATAGCCCTGTTTGATAGCTTCACCAAGTTGATCCTTACAAATGGCAAATCCCCATGCAACTATTACCATAAAGCCAGGGGAATCAATCTTGGTTTGGTGGAAAGAGTAGGACAACATACCAGAAACAGCACCAGGCATACCTAAAACTGAAGTATCAGCTTGGTGAAGCCACCAAACAGGACTTGCATGCCAAACAGCATAAGCTGCATGTGATAGGCAGATCCACACGATCTTACAACTAATGGATCAGATCTAAGCTCTGCAATCCTGCCACTTCCAGTGCTGAATAGTGTTGGCAATTAAATAACTCACAGGAGGATGAGGTTCTATAAATATCACAGTCTCAATGATGGAACAGCCCATCACACCAGTGCAAAGACTAAGGCTAAAGCATTCATAACAATCTTCAGCCAGTAAGTTCAAAGTGGATGATCCATCTCTGCCTCTTCCAGTAGTCCCCAGCATCATAGATTCCAATCTTCAGAAAATCTGATTCACTCACATTTGATTCAAACGGGAAACCATGGGTACCAGGGGAAAACTCTCCACTGGTTGGAATAATATTGGGCACAAAGGAAAATGGTTGTGATAGTTTGAGGTCAGTCATTGCAGCTCCAGAACATCTCTGCAAGAGTTCCTCAGGGCAGTGCCCTAAGCCCAAATATCTCCAGCTACTTCAGCACTTTTCATGACAGCTCAGATACTGGACCATGTTCAAATGCAACCAAATCTGGACAATATCCAGGCTTGGGCTGATAAGTGTCAAGTAATATTCATGCTACACAAATGCCAGTCGATGACCATCTCCAATAAGAGACAATCTAAGCACCATGTTTTGATATTCAATGGCATCACCATCATTAAATACTCTACCATCAATATCCTTGGCGTTACCATTGACCAGAAACCCAGCTGGACTCAGCACATGAACACAGCAACTACAATGGCAGGTCAAAGGCTAGGAATACTGTGGTATCTCACTGACTCCCCATAGCCTTTTCACCATGAACAAAGTGCACGTCAAGAGTGTGATGGAATATTCCCACTTACCTGGATGTGTGAAACTCCAACAACACTCAAGAAGCTTGACACCATCCAGAACAAAGCAGTCCATTTGATTAGCTCCATATCCATTCCCTCCAATACCAATGCTCAGCAGCAGCAGTGTATACTATCTACAAAATGCACTTCAGAAATTCACCAAAGATCCTTAGGCAACACCTTCCAAACTCATAACCACTTCCATCTAGAGGGACAAGGACAGCAGATATGTAGGAGTATGAGCACCTATGAGTTCCCCACCCCCCAAGCCATTTATGACTTTGACTTGAAAACATATCACTGATCCTTCACTAATGCTCGGTCAAAATCCTGGCATTGCTTCCTTAAGTGCATTCTGGTTCAATTTACAGCAATTCAAAAAAGCTGCTCACCACCCCCAATTATTTTCCCTTTATTCCTTCACAGGATGAGGGCATCACTGGCTAGGCCGAACTGACCAGAGGACAGTTAAGAGTCAACCACATTGCTGTGGGTCTGGAGTCACATGGAGACCAGGCCAAATAAAGATAGCAGTTTCCTTCCCTACAGGACATTAGTGGACCAAATGGGATTTTTTCCCACAAAAGTCAATTCACAGTCATCATTCGACTCTTAATTCCAGATATTATATTGAATACAAATTCCACATCCGCTGTGGTGGGATTCAAACCCAGGTCCCCAGAACATTGTCTGGATCTCCAGATTGAAGTCCATCACCTCCCCAAGTGAAGGGCAACTAGGATGGCCTATAAATGATTTCCAACCAGCGATGCCCATGACCCATGAGTGAATAAAAAAAGTTATTTTCTGCAGATCCAAGTTATGGCTATGGCTGTTCAGTCCTAATTATGCAGATGACTTTATCGGGTACATGGAATATTTCTTGTTCCAGTCCTGTTTGGGTCTATTCCCGCAGCTGTTCCTCCAGAACATTGCTGTATCAATGCAACACAGATTGACAAGGCCAGAGAAACTGGAACTAAGCACTGAGCTTTATCTCCTGTACTATTGGAAAATCAGAAGTCGTGCTAAACCTCTGTTGAATCTTCTACAAAGAAGAGGCATGACATTGGACTTGAAACATTAACCCTGTTCTTCTCTCTCCACAGACAATGTCTGAACTGTTGAGCTTCTCTAGCACTTTTTGTTTGTATTTCCAATATAAGCTGCAATTTGCTTTTATTGCTGTATTGAATTTTGGTTGGAATACATATAGCTTACTGCATGTGTTTAAATATCACACACTTGGCACGATTACAAGCCTCACATCCACATCCAGTAGTGAGCATACAAAACCAATCATTCAACAATGACACCTGCCTCATCACATCTGATCCACTGATACCCTTCTCTCACTCTTGTTTGCCACGGTGGCACAAACTGGAAGTAGTGGTAACTAAGTTATGGGGAATAAGCTTTTTGCCTATACTTGATTGAGGAAATAGCATTTGGACTGTAGCAAAATGATTGAGGCCACAGCTGGTGGTGGGATTGAAATCACCAATGATGATTTAATCCGACCTAGTCTACTTTCTCACATTCCACTTCCTCGTCACCCTACAATCCCTCTGATTAGCACACTGAAGATGCTTTAAATATGCGGCCATGGTTTTCCTCATTAACCTCATCCCAAGCCATTCACTTCAAAACTCCCTGTGTGTCTTTCTCCTCTCAGATACCCAAGGAGTGCAGCCTAGCTAGATCATAGAAAAGTAAGAGTTGGAAGGGTAGGAGGGTGGTGATGAACATAAGAATGTGAAGCAGGAGTGGCAATTTAACTCCTGGAGCCAGCACCACCCTTTGCTACAATCATGGCTGATCTCATCTCGGCCTCCATTCCACTGACCTGTCAGCTCTCCTCCATCCCTTTAACTGTTACAAATTAAGAATCTGTCTATCACCTCCTTAAGTTTACTCAATGTCCCAGCACCCACTAGGCAATGGCCAAGTGGAATTGTTGCTCAATGATTAATCCGGCCACTGAGTTAACATTATGGGGATCTGGGTTCAAATCCTGCTACAATAAATGGTGGAAGATTGAATTCAATAAATATCTGGTATTGAGTCTAATGATAACGACTAATCTATTGCCGATTGTTGGAAAACAAAAATCTCATTCACTGATGTCTTTTCGGGAAGAAAACTACCACCTTTCTCTGGTCTGGCCAACATGTGACTCCAGACCCGTAGCAATGTGGTTGACTCTTAACAGCCCTCTGGGTAATTAAGGATGGGCAACAAACACTGGACTAGCCAGTGTTGCTCTCATCCTGTGAATGAATAAAAAAAGTTCTAGATACTTACGTTAGAGGTATCTAACAAGAGTGAGAGAAGGGTATCAGTAGATCAGATGTGATGAGGCAGGTGTCATTGTTGAATGACTGGTTTTGTATGCTCACTACTGGATGTGGATGTGAGGCTTGTAATCGTGCCAAGTGTGTGATATTTAAACACATGCAGTAAGCTATATATATTCCAACCAAAATTCAATATAGCAATAAAAGCAAATTGCAGCTGATATTGGAAATACAAACAAAAAGTGCTAGAGAAGCTCAACAGTTCAGACATTGTCTGTGGAGAGAGAAGAACAGGGTTAATGTTTCAAGTCCAATGTCATACCTCTTCTTTGTAGAAGATTCAACAGAGGTTTAGCACGACTTCTGATTTTCCAATAGTACAGGAGATAAAGCTCAGTGCTTAATTCCAGTTTCTCTGGCCTTGTTAATCTGTGTTGCATTGATACAGCAATGTTCTGGAGGAACAGCTGCGGGAATAGACCCAAACAGGACTGGAACAAGAAATATTCCATGTACCCGATAAAGTCATCTGCATAATCTCTCGATATCTACCCTCTCAAAATTCTCAAGTATTCCATAAGTTTAAATGAAGTTGCTGCTTATTCTTCTAAACACCAGTAAATAGAAACCTAGCCTCTTTAACCTTTTCTCATAAGGTAACTCTCATTTCAGGTACTACCCCGATAACCCTTCTCTGAGTTGCCTCCAATGCATTTACACGCTTGCTTAAATAACAGATCAATAGTGTACATTGCACACCAGATGCACCTCCACCAGTGCTCTATATAACTGAAGTATTACCTCCCTCCTTTTGTATTCAGTTCATCGTGCAATAAATAACAAATTATCAGATTTTCAAATTAATTGCTGTACCTGCATACTAACCTTGCAATATTGATGAAAAATAATTCCCCATTCCCTATCAGAAATCTCTGCAATCTCTCAACATATGCTTTCATTCTTCTGTCAAAATGGACAATTTCACATTTTCCTACATTATACTCCATTTGACAGATCAGTGCGCACCCATTTAATCTACCTATATCTTTTTGTAGCCTCCTTATGTTCTCTTTAAAAATGATTTCCCTACCTATCTTTATGTCATCAACAAATTTGGCAACCATACCTTCCTCAGTCATTTGCATAAATTTTAAACAGTTGCGGTCCCAGCACTGCTTCTTGCTAATTTGATGCCTCTAAATCATGGTTTATTTTCTGCACTAACTTTTGATTTGGCACCTTATCTTCTTGAAATTTAAATACAGTGCATCCATTGGTTCCCATTTGTCCATGTCATGTGTTATTTCCTTAAAGAACTCCAGGAGATTGGTCAAACATGACTTCCCTTCCAAATCTACCTGGTTACAATAACTTATTCAAGTGTCTCGTTATAACTTAATTAATAATAGCTTCTAACATTTTCCTTATGACACAAGTTAAGCTAACTGGCTTGTGGTTTCCCACTTTCTGCCTCCCCTTTTCTAAATAAAAGTGTTACGTGTGTTTTTTCTTCTAATGGGACCATCCCTGAATGAAGGGAGTTTGGAAAATTAAAACCAATATGTAAACCATCTCACTAGTCACTTCTTTTAAGACCATAGAATGAAGCCTATTTGGGCCTGGGCACTTGACAGCATGCAGCTGCCACATTTTACTCAGTATCGCATCTCAATTGATTGCAATTTTCGGAAATCCTCCATTTCAACTTCCTGATTTATCACTGGTTCTGGGATGTTATTTACATTCTCTACCATGAATTTGGTTTCCCTTTCTTTCTTCATTACTAATTCTGCAGTCCGATTCTTTTAATAGAACTAATACTTTGTAAATGTCTTTTTTCCAAAACAATTTAGAGAAACTTACTGTTTATAATGCTGGTTAACTTTCTTTTGTACTAAATTTTCCCTCATTATTAACATTTAACTTTTTTTTGAGTAAAAAATCTGCATAATGTAGGAATGTGATGGTCAATGTCTCCATTTCCATTACAGCACAACTGAAAGACACCCAACATCTGGCTGTTGTAGTGAATCTCAAACCAATGTCATGTCAGCACAGCTGCTGCCACACATTGCAGTTCTCATGCAAGATCTGAATGCTTTTCATTGTAGCTACGCATGTAGGTATAAATTGGTGTGTAGGGCTTCATGACTTATAAAGCAGCCCTCAGAAAGGGGAATGACAATGGTTTTGATAAGCACAAACCTACTACACTATGTCGTTCTCACATTTCCACTATTGCAAGTCACCCATCAACCAGCCAGACCATACTAATAGCCATGTATTAATTGTGAATCTGAAGCCATGTCCTCTCAGGGCAGAGTTGCTCACGACTGCCTTGCAAAACCACTGCAAACTCTCCAAAGATGATGAGCCACAATTCACATGCTATACTAGACTTACCAAGGAGCATTGAACTAAGCCACAAGTAACTGGGAGAGAGGTGCTAAAGAAAATTATTTGACATTTGCATTCAATTTGATGATTTGATTTGCAAATCTGGGTTGGAATGTTTACTTTAGAATAGATTTCATTTTTGCATTGTGGCAGTAAGACAGAAGGCAAGGTGCTGTTAATGAATGAGCAACTGGAGTTGCATATCTATTCATGGGATTGCAAAGTTAAGAGGTCATTATTTGGAACACTGAACTTCATACTGACCGTGCTGTTGTCAAATAATACATTGACATATGTCATAATATGCCTATTCTACATGGTTCCAGCAGATGCTTCCTGCCTCTTAGCTAATGCTCTTTGCAAATTGGCAGCTAGCATGAGTAGCATCAGATGCCATTTGGAGACAGAACACCGACACTGAAAAAAGGTACTAAGGAACATCGTTATCAAGATACCATATGGAAATTTCCTTTGTAGAAAGATTCAAGTTATTTTCATTCTAAGAGTGGATAAATAAGAAAATTATAACTTTGAAATCCATTTCTGATTTAAGTTTAAAGTATTTTACAAAGGAAACCACTTTAGCAAGGTATTAAAAAATATTTTATTTTGTAAAACTGTTTTGCAGAAATGGAGTTACTTCACTGGGTATGTGTATTGTGCTGATACCTTTCAAATATCGGTTCAAATACTGTTTTCTGTGTCTGTTGTGGGAAAATAAAACAAGGACCTAGGGGCAAAAGAAAGGAAGCCATCAACAATTGCAGGTGCAATGTTTGTATATTTTGCTGAACACAGCCAAAACAACTTTAAAAAAAATTGTACCAGTATTTTAAACAATATAGTTACAATAATACCAAACATTATTTTCATAATTTTTCCTGGAAACACATTACTCAAATAAAAGGATGTTTCAATCTGCATTATCTATTTTCTGTTCTTGTGCTGTATGGTTATTGTAGTGATAAAAGATTGTGTGATCATCACAGGTTTAATATTTAATAGTATACTGGCAGGCCTAATATTGAATCAAAGTAAACATTATTTGTACTAATGGGACAATCATAAACATCGATGGGAAATGGTAAACCATATTTTATACTTCAGTTGCTACATTCATAAAGGTGAGCAATTTCAGCAAATTTAATAGTAAAAGGACAATTCTGACATTAACTATATTATGACTGGTTTTGTTATGTTTAAGTTTCTGGCAATTTGCTTTGCTGGCTGTACAACTTTTAAAGTAACCTTGTGGAATACAGAGCATTAAAAGTTCAGGGATAGGCTGTAAAATCACAAATAAGCTAAACTGACATGAATCTTCTTTAAAAACCTGTTGAAACTAACTCTAGGATAATAAAATGTGAGGCTGGATGAACACAGCAGGCCAAGCAGCATCTCAGGAGCACAAAAGCTGACGTTTCGGGCCTAGACCCTTCATCAGAGAGGGGGATGGGGAGAGGGAACTGGAATAAATAGGGAGAGAGGGGGAGGCGGACCGAAGATGGAGAGTAAAGAAGATAGGTGGAGAGAGTGTAGGTGGGGAGGTAGGGAGGGGATAGGTCAGTCCAGGGAAGACGGACAGGTCAAGGAGGTGGGATGGGGTTAGTAGGTAGCTGGGGGTGCGGCTTGGGGTGGGAGGAAGGGATGGGTGAGAGGAAGAACCGGTTAGGGAGGCAGAGACAGGTTGGACTGGTTTTGGGATGCAGTGGGGGGAGTGGTCGAACTGGGCTGGTTTAGGGATGCAGTAGGGGAAGGGGAGATTTTGAAACTGGTGAAGTCCACATTGATACCATATGGCTGCAGGGTTCCCAGGCGGAATATGAGTTGCTGTTCCTGCAACCTTCGGGTGGCATCATTGTGGCAGTGCAGGAGGCCCATGATGGACATGTCATCTAGAGAATGGGAGGGGGAGTGGAAATGGTTTGCGACTGGGAGGTGCAGTTGTTTGTTGCGAACTGAGCGGAGCTTGGTTTCCCCAATGTAGAGGTAGCCGCACCGGGTACAGTGGATGCAGTATACCACATTGGCAGATGTGCAGGTGAACCTCTGCTTAATGTGGAATGTCATCTTGGGGCCTGGGATGGGGGTGAGGGAGGAGGTGTGGGGACAGGTGTAGCATTTCCTGCGATTGCAGGGGAAGGTGCCGGGTGTGGTGGGGTTGGAGGGCAGTGTGGAGCGAACAAGGGAGTCACGGAGAGAGTGGTCTCTCCGGAAAGCTGACAGGGGAGGGGATGGAAAAATGTCTTGGGTGGTGGGGTCGGATTGTAAATGGCGGAAGTGTCGGAGGATAATGCGTTGTATCCGGAGGTTGGTAGGGTGGTGTGTGAGAATTCGCCATTTACAATCCGACCCCACCACCCAAGACATTTTTCCATCCCCTCCCCTGTCAGCTTTCCGGAGAGACCACTCTCTCCGTGACTCCCTTGTTCGCTCCACACTGCCCTCCAACCCCACCACCTTCCCCTGCAACCGCAGGAAATGCTACACCTGTCCCCACACCTCCTCCCTCACCCCCATCCCAGGCCCCAAGATGACATTCCACATTAAGCAGAGGTTCACCTGCACATCTGCCAATGTGGTATACTGCATCCACTGTACCCGGTGCGGCTTCCTCTACATTGGGGAAACCAAGCGGAGGCTTGGGGACCGCTTTGCAGAACACCTCCGCTCAGTTCGCAACAAACAACTGCACCTCCCAGTCGCAAACCATTTCCATTCCCCCTCCTATTCTCTGGATGACATGTCCATCATGGGCCTCCTGCACTGCCACAATGATGCCACCCGAAGGTTGCAGGAACAGCAACTCATATTCCACCTGGGAACCCTGCAGCCATATGGTATCAATGTGGACTTCACCAGTTTCAAAATCTCCCCTTCCCCTACTGCATCCCTAAACCAGCCCAGTTCGTCCCCTCCCCCCACTGCACCACACAACCAGTCCAACCTGTCTCTGCCTCCCTAACCGGTTCTTCCTCTCACCCATCCCTTCCTCCCACCCCAAGCCGCACCCCAGCTACCTACTAACCCCATCCCACCTCCTTGACCTGTCCGTCTTCCCTGGACTGACCTATCCCCTCCCTATCTCCCCACCTACACTCTCTCCACCTATCTTCTTTACTCTCCATCTTCGGTCCGCCTCCCCCTCTCTCCCTATTTATTCCAGTTCCCTCTCCCCATCCCCCTCTCTGAAGAAGGGTCAAGGCCCGAAACGTCAGCTTTTGTGCTCCTGAGATGCTGCTTGGCCTGCTGTGTTCATCCAGCCTCACATTTTATTATCTTGGAATTCTCCAGCATCTGCAGTTCCCATTATCTCTGAAACTAACTCTAGTATGCGTTCTTTAATGCTGTGCATTTGTGTGGACTATATTCAAATTAAGAACACAGAAATTCAGCAAGTTCTTGAATTGGCCAACATAGATGTTGAGTTCCCCAATCCTGTACACAACAATATACATATTGGTTGGAACCTGCTGAGTATTTCCAGCATCTATGTTTATTATGTGTGCATTGATATTCAGATCTTTGTGTACTCTAGCCTCTCCTTTAGTACAGGTCTTGTCACTGGCAAAAGAGTAACCAGATATATTATAAGTTATTAAACTATGTGACATTTTGAAACCATTATTCCACATTGAAATAAAATGAAAAAAAACAACACTGCTAATAGATTCATTAACTTAATTTGGTACAATGTAATCCAGACTAATACTGATTTCTGAAGGCAGAGGATGAAATCCATATTTAAGATTAGTTAAACAGCACCTCTGAGAAAACCACTAAACTATCATTATTTACATTAAACAAAAGTAATGTTATTTCTGTATATTCCTTGAAAAAAAGGCAAAACATTTCTGTAACTATTAGCAGACAATATGAGATCATGTTAATGCCATTTTTTTAAAGACTATTTCACAACCTTTGTGAAAGGAATGGCTGCAATTCAATCAGATTTTTAACTGAATAACTACAAAATTTAATTAATATATAAATGAACAAATTCAGATTCAGTCTTGCACCTAAAACTTCAAGTATATGCTCCTTAAGCTTTATGCCATGTACTTGTGGGGCATCATTGTATTCAGCTGCATGCCATCAATTTAACATGGCTGCTAATAGTGGTTCTAAACGTTCTACATGGTAACATCATGGAAATGGCTAATTGGGAAAATTAGTGAGACAATTAATAATATTTTTCTATCAATAACACCAACAAAAAGAGTCTAAAAAGTTTAAATATAACCTCTCTAAAGACTTGGAAAGTCTGGGAGGCTCTTGCAATTATGAATGTGACAAATATACTTACGTACATAATTCCTCACACACTAAGTTTACTATTATTGTGAGGATATGTTATAGTACAATCAAAATATGTAAGTTTAATACACCTCTAGCAGCTAGCTAATAGCTTTTCTAAAGGCTAGGAAGAATAGTTGATAGGAGGACGTAACTTCAATGTGCAACTGGACTAAAGTTTAGCTGTTTAGACTGCAGCAAAAAACTTAACGCATGAGCTCAGACCCACCACAGCAGGAATAAGTCCCTGTTTATAGCATGATGCAAGAAGCACAGGAGGGGAGACAATGTAAATCTGAATAAATACTTTTTATAATCAGTCACTGATGTATGGGTCCACACTATTGTTATGATATCAGAACAGAAAGTGCTGGAGAAACTCAGCAGATCTGGCAGCAAGTAAAGAGAGAAAAAAACTTTCAAATCCAGTATCACACTTCATTCTGAAGAAGTTATATTTGACTTGAAATGTTAGCTGCTTTTCTCTCTCCACAGATACTGTATTTCAGATTTCCAGGATCTGCATTATTTTTCTTTTATCACATTGTTTTAATATCAACCCTGGTGTTAACATTAATCAATTTTCATCAAGCACAAAGCAATCTGAGTATAAAATACATCTCCAATAAGGTTTATACATTATTCTAGTGCAGTAAAACAAGAGGTAATGATCAACAGTTTTTAATCCAAATTTAGCATTGCTTCCAACATTTAAATAAGGGGGAAAAAAAAACTCAGGATATTTAGAAAATCTTTGGCAAAACAGACGGTATGGTGATTTATTTGAACAAGATAAAAATAACTAATAATGCTGTTACACCTAAGAATTTTTCATCTTCAGGATCCTTGGTTAAAACAGCAAGCTTCAAAGACTTGTACCTATCAATAAAAAAGTAGTTATAGCTATTACTAAATTATATTTTGATGGTATTGAGACTGCAAATAGTCCACATCAATACACTACATCTGTGCTTCTTTTCTCTTTAATCTCAAGACTTTTGCTTTCAACGTGTTTTCGGATATATGGTTGAATTTATAATAAGGTCTGTTAATAGCTCCAGTTAAGTTTCCAGTGAGGTAATAGAAAATCTAAATACTCTTGTGGAAGTCTTTAATTACATTTTCTTAAAAGTTCAGTTTTGTTTTATTACAATCAATATTTTTATGGGCCAAATATAGTAAATCAATGCCATTTAAAATGCATCTAACAATATAAAAAGCCTGGTATCACAGGAATGATAGTTATGGGTGCAAGACTTTTTTAAAAACAAATTTTGGGAAAATTCCTGCATACTATACACAAAATGCCCAATCACTGACAATTGATATTAAACTGTACTCAACTCAGAATTCGTGAGAAATCAGAACATACACAGTAGTGACTGATATCTACTCTTATTCACAACACAGTCTCAAGAATATCCTGTCATAATGCAGGACTTTTAACACTGTCCAGCAACATATGAACAAGGTAATTTACAAATGGCAATGTTTACTGTTACATGACTGTGAAATACTATCTGTAACATCAAGTTAAGGCTTAATACTTAGAAGTTGGATGATACGTAGACAGCAATGGATTTCATGAGAGCACAAGAGTGAAAAGCTTGAGCTATTAACATAATCTGAAAATACTTTTATGGTTTTGAAATACCCTCCAGCCTGGGTGTTTCAATCAATATGATGGCGGTGAGGATGGCTTTATTCTGTTTGCCATTTTTAAGCTAGTACAGAGCATCATGGTCAGGTGTTTGCAATCAAACTGCATGTTTGGCATGGCCTCATACAAAGCCTTTTCTATCAAATGCTGCCAGTAACAATTAATGAACATACGTGTCATTGAATTAATGAACAAAGAATGTATGTAACAATAGTTTCACTAGTTTGGTGTTTGTTTTGGCATGATGCAAAGCCAGATGTTAAAGAGGCCAAGTCTTTTTCAAACAAAGACAAACTGGATACGTACATCATTCATTTCATTATCAACAGATTTTTAAAAATGATTCTATACGAGAAACAAAACTGAACATGTAAATTAATTATAGGTATACTGACAAGTTGTTTTCATTAGAATAATGGCAGCTAACGAGTTATAAATTACAGTAACTGTGAATTCAAGCAGCATTGAGTCAATCATCAATTCAAATGCCACATTGTCAACATTGTACAACGACAGCATGACAAAGTTGTTTTTAGTTAAATCACAGCAAAGAATGAATTCCTACTATCTAATTCAAAATGCAGTGATTTCCCCCTTTTCACCATTCGTATTTAAAGTGGAAAAACATCATCTGCTGTAATTGCAAAATATCTAGCTAAAATAGTTTCACACATTCAACAAGCTCAAAGCCCACTGAGAACTGTTCATTAATATCCCAAAATCAAAGATATCAAAATGCAGAGACGGTTCAACAAAATTATCCAATTTGCCAAGATGGAGTAAGTGTGCCTGTGTTAGCACGTGGGTAATGGGGAGGAGGACACCATTAAATAATTGAAGATTATGGAATGGAGGAAAGAAATTGGCTTAATAGCCACTGGGAAGTTAGTTACTGCATGTTCATTCATATCTGAATAAAACAGTCAGGAATACTTTGCATACAAAGGGCATCTTGATAACTGCAACAGTTAGCAAATTAATGTTAGACATCAGATTTTTTCTTTTGCTCTTCTCTAACTTTGCTCCTTTTGCCGATTATATGGATAATTCATTACTTCATTGCACTTTTCTAGATGTCCAAAAGGAAACCTCTTCGATAGTTTAGAATTCCTGAAGTCGATTTAAAAAGAAAAAGGCACTATTAGAGTACGCCGGTCTCTGGAATCATTCAGATTGTCCAGACCTCTAAGTAACTCCTCTTCTTTCCCAGTTTTATATTCTGCAGTCTTGTTATTACAGGAAACGTCAACATTCCCTTTCTCAACTGTTCATTGGTGGAAAACCATTAAGAGATGGTGGAGATAAAGGTTTTCTGGCTACAAAGAAGACACAATCATAAAGATACTTTAACATGGATTGATCATTTTCTGTGTATGTTGATGGAACAGAGTTCTTTTCTACCTGCAAGAGAAAACAACAGATTAATGTAATCACAGTTCAGGATTATTTCTAAATTTAATGTTAAGAAAAAATGCCTCAAGGTGCAGTACAAAAATATCTTAGAAAAACAGAATTTACCATTTTACCATCTTATTTTTCTGCAGAAAAGCTGAATGTTTGTTCTTATTCTATGACTTTATATGCATCTTTTCTTAAAGATTATTTTCCTAAAGATTGTAGGCATTTATACAAGTTAACGTGCTTTATCATAGTTCTTTCTTATTGCAATTGGAGAACACATTAAAAAAGGATGAATGAAATAGTGAGAAACTGAGTATGTGGACTGACCATTAATAAGGGTTGTGCTTGTTCCATCTTAAGGATCATTTCTACATGTAACAATGTTTACAATCTCACCTCAATTTTGAATCCAAACTGAAGTATGCAATGCCTGATGTCTTCGTAGCTCAGTTCTATTGACTTTTCATTTGCCATATTCTCAAAATGATACAGCAAAGGACCTAGGAGAAATTGGTCTAGGTTAGTTGGAACTGTCAAAACATTTACTTTATAAGTTTAAAAATAAATAAGACTACACAGAGAACCACGTACATGGAAAGGAATTGCGCATCAAGTGGTTAATAAAGAGGTCCCTACCCAAACTGGGCATTAGATCATATGGAATAATCATGATTTCTATTATGAACAGTGGAAAATATTTTTAAATTTGTCCCATTACTTTATTTATTGTATGTTGGGAATATCTGGAATGAATAGTAAGTTATTTCCTTAAAAAATACTGAATCATAATTGTTGCTCGAGTCCCCAGATTACATGCATTTATCCCAAAACAAATTAGTGTACTCCTTCCTGTTCATTGTTGCTATTATGATATATTCAGTTTAATCCAACTAAAATAGGCATATTGCAGTCATAAGACATTACACATTGCTAAACATCCAGTTTATGTTCTGAAGGTGCTTGATAAAATCATAAGTTCTTTCTCATAAGTGAAATGTATTTAGGAGTGCAAAACAATTTCATCATTTTGTTTGCTGTGTCTATAATGCACAAACATTGAAAAGAATGATCCAGAACTATTTTAGTTTTTGAATTTTAAACTGTGCTCAAAATTAAGCTTCAATATCTATGTCATTTTGTTTCCGTGATGCCACTGTATTTTGAGGGACAACTGGCATTTTTTGGCAACTGGCTGGAGTAATCAGTTGCAGGAGGAATGTCAAGAAAAAGCACATGTCGGACTCAGAGGGAACATCAGAAAACGAGGTTTCATTAATTATATATTTTTGATCCGAGTGATTTGAGAGCTTAGAAGACCTGAAAGATGTCTCAAAGGATTTAGAATGTGTGGTCAGTCATACACTTCTAATATCTGGAGCATATAAATAACATTTAAAGTAAAAATTGAACAATAGTGAAAAACACAGATGCTTAAAGATTTCTGCTAAAAACAGTTATTGCTAAACTGAGCTATGTGAAATACATGCCCATATTAGTGCTTTCTACATACTACTGTCTGTATGGTATGCAGCTTCACGACAGCAACTGCAAGCTGGTAAATTACTGTCCTTTTTCCAAATAAACTAAATTTATTTAAGGTGTTTTATTTCCCATAAAATTTAACAAACACCAGGACTGCACAGAATCCTTTTCTTACGAATAGATTCTGCTAGTAGCCCTAGATTTAACCATACATTTGCCTTAACTGTGTAACTTGCAAACAGCATTCAGCCCCTGAAGTTTAGGATTACAAGTGGGGAGGCAAGCTTTCCAAAAATTTTGACCTATTCAAATCACAAAGTTTCGGAATGAATATCTGACACAATGCTGACTCAGAATTCCATTCCTGAATTTAAAAATGCCCTGTATGTCTAAAAGCTGGAAAAATTTATTTTTAACACAGCAAGAGCTGAGGAATAATGTAAGACTCCAGAACTTGGTTGAATTATTCACACACTGAAATAGTACTTTTTGTTTGAATTGCGAACATTGGGAAATAGATTTAAATTTCTTTCACACGGCCCCACATGAATTCATGTCCTATGATTATAAATGCTATGAGATTCGTGACTGATCTGTGTATTTGTGGTGCTCAATTTAAATGCAGAATTATTAAAATACAAGGTTCCCTGCAAGATGTTGCTGTTTACTATTCTCAAGAATGGTCTGAATGTTGACGTTAGGACAATGATCTCTATGTCTGCAGATGTTACAAAGGTCTGTGTAAGTGATGAGAGAAAACTGCTTTAACTGGATCATAATGCAATTGGGAAAGTGTACATAATTGGTACAAATGGTAATTATCTTCAATAAATGCTCTACTCACATGCACAACTATACATATACCCTACAGGAAAGGTAAACAGTCTATTCAAAGAGAAGATGCTCAATTCTCTGAAAGGTTCCCAAAATTGTGAAGAAGTAATAGCCAAAGTAAATATAGCACTTCGTTTATTTCCAAAATAGAATGTTGTCATTGTATTACTTTGATTAGGCTTCATTTTGAATACAGCATCCTCTCGCATGGTAGGATTTCCAGACTTTGGAAATGGTCAAGAAGAGGTTTAATAGAATCATACTTAGCTTAAATCACCTTAATTAACCAACTATTATAATCAGCAGAATGCTAAGTAGTTCTCCTATTGCTTTCACTTGGGGAAGGAATCTTCTCTCAAAGAATACATTTTTTCCCATCTGCAGTATTCTCAATCCACTTAGACTCGTCCCAACAGCCTCTTATTCTCATTTGATTCTTCTATTGAGAGCTGGTAGCTTAACAACCACTATCTCAAATTTTTAAATCTGCCTTGCTCTGAATGTGCAATGCTCTGTTCTCTCAGAATTAACAGCAACATTGTCATTAAATGCACTGACAAGACTGGCACTGTTGTTCATGAGTGAACAAGTATCTATGTCATTCTTTTAACTGTTCTTTGTTCGGCCCAATAAAAAAAAGTGTGAATACAGTGCCACACCTGTGCTTTTAATGGAATATACAGTATTCTTTGTTCCAGTCCAACCTGGGTCCCCTTCCTCACTTCTATTCTCAGTACATTGACGACACTGTCAGTGCTCTTGCAACTCCTGATCTTGCCCAGATCCGGGGAAAAAATAATCACCAATTTTGATTCAAATTTTCACCCTTCCCTACCTAAAATAATTCAACTCCCATTTTCCAATGCCTCATCTCCACATTTTTATATCCATTTTAAGGATATGTTTGCATCCAATATCCAGTATAAGCCCACTGACTTCATAAACTACAATAAAAACAAAGTGCTGACAAAAACTCATCAGTCTAACTAATATAATAAAATGTGAGGCTGGATGAACACAGCAGGCCAAGCAGCATCTCAGGAGCACAAAAGCTGACGTTTCGGGCCTAGACCCTTCATCAGAGAGGGGGATGGGGGGAGGGAACTGGAATAAATAGGGAGAGAGGGGGAGGCGGACCGAAGATGGAGAGCAAAGAAGATAGGTGGAGAGGGTGTAGGTGGGGAGGTAGGGAGGGGATAGGTCAGTCCAGGGAAGACGGACAGGTCAAGGAGGTGGGATGAGGTTAGTAGGTAGCTGGGGGTGCGGCTGGGGGTGGGAGGAAGGGATGGGTGAGAGGAAGAACCGGTTAGGGAGGCAGAGACAGGTTGGACTGGTTTTGGGATGCAGTGGGTGGGGGGGAAGAGCTGGGCTGGTTGTGTGGTGCAGTGGGGGGAGGGGATGAACTGGGCTGGTTTAGGGATGCAGTGGGGGAAGGGGAGATTTTGAAACTGGTGAAGTCCACATTGATACCATATGGCTGCAGGGTTCCCAGGCGGAATATGAGTTGCTGTTCCTGCAACCTTCGGGTGGCATCATTGTGGCAGTGCAGGAGGCCCATGATGGACATGTCATCAAGAGAATGGGAGGGGGAGTGGAAATGGTTTGCGACTGGGAGGTGCAGTTGTTTGTTGCGAACTGAGCGGAGGTGTTCTGCAAAGCGGTCCCCAAGCCTCCGCTTGGTTTCCCCAATGTAGAGAAAGCCGCACCGGGTGCAGTGGATGCAGTATACCACATTGGCAGATGTGCAGGTGAACCTCTGCTTAATGTGGAATGTCATCTTGGGGCCTGGGATGGGGGTGAGGGAGGAGGTGTGGGGACAAGTGTAGCATTTCCTGCGGTTGCAGGGGAAGGTGCCGGGTGTGGTGGGGTTGGAGGGCAGTGTGGAGCGAACAAGGGAGTCACGGAGAGAGTGGTCTCTCCGGAAAGCAGACAGGGGTGGGGATGGAAAAATGTCTTGGGTGGTGGGGTCGGATTGTAAATGGCGGAAGTGTCGGAGGATAATGCGTTGTATCCGGAGGTTGGTAGGGTGGTGTGTGAGAACGAGGGGGATCCTCTTGGGGCGGTTGTGGCGGGGGCGGGGTGTGAGGGATGTGTCGCGGGAAATGCGGGAGACGCGGTCAAGGGCGTTCTCAATCACCGTGGGGGGGAAGTTGCGGTCCTTAAAGAACTTGGACATCTGGGATGTGCGGGAGTGGAATGTCTTATCGTGGGAGCAGATGCGGCGGAGGCGGAGGAATTGGGAATAGGGGATGGAGTTTTTGCAGGAGGGTGGGTGGGAGGAGGTGTATTCTAGGTAGCTGTGGGAGTCGGTGGGCTTGAAATGGACATCAGTTACAAGCTGGTTGCCTGAGATGGAGACTGAGAGGTCCAGGAAGGTGAGGGATGTGCTGGAGATGGCCCAGGTGAACTGAAGGTTGGGGTGGAAGGTGTTGGTGAAGTGGATGAACTGTTCGAGCTCCTCTGGGGAGCAAGAGGCGGCGCCGATACAGTCATCAATGTACCGGAGGAAGAGGTGGGGTTTGGGGCCTGTGTAGGTGCGGAAGATGGACTGTTCCACGTAACCTACAAAGAGGCAGGCATAGCTGGGGCCCATGCGGGTGCCCATGGCCACCCCCTTAGTCTGTAGGAAGTGGGAGGAGTCAAAAGAGAAGTTGTTGAGTGTGAGGACGAGTTCCGCTAGGCGGATGAGAGTGTCGGTGGAGGGGGCCTGGTCGGGCCTGCGGGACAGGAAGAAGCGGAGGGCCTTGAGGCCATCTCCATGCGGAATGCAGGTGTACAGGGACTGGACGTCCATGGTGAATATGAGGTGTTGGGGGCCAGGGAATTGGAAGTCCTGGAGGAGGTGGAGGGCGTGGGTGGTGTCACGGACATAGGTGGGGAGTTCCTGGACCAAAGGGGAGAAAATGGAGTCCAGATAGGTGGAGATGAGTTCGGTGGGGCAGGAGCAGGCTGAGACGATGGGTCGACCAGGGCAGGCAGGTTTGTGGATTTTGGGAAGGAGATAGAAACGGGCTGTGCGGGGTTGGGGAACAATGAGGTTGGAGGCTGTGGGTGGGAGGTCCCCTGAGGTGATGAGGTCATGAATGGTGTTGGAGATGATGGTTTGGTGCTCGGGTGTGGGGTCATGATCGAGGAGGCGGTAGGAGGTGGTGTCGGAGAGTTGGCGTCTGGCCTCGGCGATGTAGAGGTCAGTACGCCATACTACCACTGCGCCACCCTTGTCTGCGGGTTTGATGGTGAGGTTGGGGTTGGAGCGGAGGGAGCGGAGGGCTGCCCGTTCTGCGGGGGAGAGGTTGGAGTGGGTGAGAGGGGTGGAGAGGTTGAGGCGGTTAATGTCTCGACGGCAGTTGGAGATGAAGAGGTCGAGGGAGGGTAGGAGGCCTGGGGGTGGTGTCCAGGAGGAGGACTTGTGTTGGAAGCGGGTGAAGGGGTCACTTCCACTGACCCCTTCACCCGCTTCCAACACAAGTCCTCCTCCTGGACACCACCCCCAGGCCTCCTACCCTCCCTCGACCTCTTCATCTCCAACTGCCGTCGAGACATTAACCGCCTCAACCTCTCCACCCCTCTCACCCACTCCAACCTCTCCCCCGCAGAACGGGCAGCCCTCCGCTCCAACCCCAACCTCACCATCAAACCCGCAGACAAGGGTGGCGCAGTGGTAGTATGGCGTACTGACCTCTACATCGCCGAGGCCAGACGCCAACTCTCCGACACCACCTCCTACCGCCTCCTCGATCATGACCCCACACCCGAGCACCAAACCATCATCTCCAACACCATTCATGACCTCATCACCTCAGGGGACCTCCCACCCACAGCCTCCAACCTCATTGTTCCCCAACCCCGCACAGCCCGTTTCTATCTCCTTCCCAAAATCCACAAACCTGCCTGCCCTGGTCGACCCATCGTCTCAGCCTGCTCCTGCCCCACCGAACTCATCTCCACCTATCTGGACTCCATTTTCTCCCCTTTGGTCCAGGAACTCCCCACCTATGTCCGTGACACCACCCACGCCCTCCACCTCCTCCAGGACTTCCAATTCCCTGGCCCCCAACACCTCATATTCACCATGGACGTCCAGTCCCTGTACACCTGCATTCCGCATGGAGATGGCCTCAAGGCCCTCCGCTTCTTCCTGTCCCGCAGGCCCGACCAGGCCCCCTCCACCGACACTCTCATCCGCCTAGCGGAACTCGTCCTCACACTCAACAACTTCTCTTTTGACTCCTCCCACTTCCTACAGACTAAGGGGGTGGCCATGGGCACCCGCATGGGCCCCAGCTATGCCTGCCTCTTTGTAGGTTACGTGGAACAGTCCATCTTCCGCACCTACACAGGCCCCAAACCCCACCTCTTCCTCCGGTACATTGATGACTGTATCGGCGCCGCCTCTTGCTCCCCAGAGGAGCTCGAACAGTTCATCCACTTCACCAACACCTTCCACCCCAACCTTCAGTTCACCTGGGCCATCTCCAGCACATCCCTCACCTTCCTGGACCTCTCAGTCTCCATCTCAGGCAACCAGCTTGTAACTGATGTCCATTTCAAGCCCACCGACTCCCACAGCTACCTAGAATACACCTCCTCCCACCCACCCTCCTGCAAAAACTCCATCCCCTATTCCCAATTCCTCCGCCTCCGCCGCATCTGCTCCCACGATAAGACATTCCACTCCCGCACATCCCAGATGTCCAAGTTCTTTAAGGACCGCAACTTCCCCCCCACGGTGATTGAGAACGCCCTTGACCGCGTCTCCCGCATTTCCCGCGACACATCCCTCACACCCCGCCCCCGCCACAACCGCCCCAAGAGGATCCCCCTCGTTCTCACACACCACCCTACCAACCTCCGGATACAACGCATTATCCTCCGACACTTCCGCCATTTACAATCCGACCCCACCACCCAAGACATTTTTCCATCCCCACCCCTGTCTGCTTTCCGGAGAGACCACTCTCTCCGTGACTCCCTTGTTCGCTCCACACTGCCCTCCAACCCCACCACACCCGGCACCTTCCCCTGCAACCGCAGGAAATGCTACACTTGTCCCCACACCTCCTCCCTCACCCCCATCCCAGGCCCCAAGATGACATTCCACATTAAGCAGAGGTTCACCTGCACATCTGCCAATGTGGTATACTGCATCCACTGCACCCGGTGCGGCTTTCTCTACATTGGGGAAACCAAGCGGAGGCTTGGGGACCGCTTTGCAGAACACCTCCGCTCAGTTCGCAACAAACAACTGCACCTCCCAGTCGCGAACCATTTCCACTCCCCCTCCCATTCTCTTGATGACATGTCCATCATGGGCCTCCTGCACTGCCACAATGATGCCACCCGAAGGTTGCAGGAACAGCAACTCATATTCCGCCTGGGAACCCTGCAGCCATATGGTATCAATGTGGACTTCACCAGTTTCAAAATCTCCCCTTCCCCCACTGCATCCCTAAACCAGCCCAGTTCATCCCCTCCCCCCACTGCACCACACAACCAGCCCAGCTCTTCCCCCCCACCCACTGCATCCCAAAACCAGTCCAACCTGTCTCTGCCTCCCTAACCGGTTCTTCCTCTCACCCATCCCTTCCTCCCACCCCCAGCCGCACCCCCAGCTACCTACTAACCTCATCCCACCTCCTTGACCTGTCCGTCTTCCCTGGACTGACCTATCCCCTCCCTACCTCCCCACCTACACCCTCTCCACCTATCTTCTTTGCTCTCCATCTTCGGTCCGCCTCCCCCTCTCTCCCTATTTATTCCAGTTCCCTCCCCCCATCCCCCTCTCTGATGAAGGGTCTAGGCCCGAAACGTCAGCTTTTGTGCTCCTGAGATGCTGCTTGGCCTGCTGTGTTCATCCAGCCTCACATTTTATTATCTTGGAATCTCCAGCATCTGCAGTTCCCATTATCTCTGAGTCTAACTAATATTTCCAGTTTAAAGAGTTATTTTGGACTCAAAATTAATTTAATTGTACATCCCTTAACATATACTGCCTGACCTGCTCAGTGTTTTTCAGTATGTTCTGTTGTCATTTCAGATTTTCAGCATCAACAATACTTTGATTTGTGATTGACATAAATACCTTTATTCGATTTCCTCTCAATCTACCTAGAAAGAGTTTTCCATTTTTCAACTTAATCCTTCTGCATTAATTTTTCAGGCAATGCCAACTTCCACATTGGTGGTTCACATGTGTATTCCTTTACCTTCAACTGAGGATGCCTCTCTACCACAGTTGTTAGAAATCTTGACATCGTGCATCCAATTTCTTGCTGTCAAATTTATTCAATTACAAACAATAACCCTTTGCATCAAATTGATAAGGAATCCTCTGTCCTAGTCTTCAAGCCCATAGCTTTCAGTCAATGGATCACCCTCCATTTTTAAAAGCTGCAGCATAATGCCATTATCCAATTCATCACCTTAACCCTTTTCAGCACTCATAAAGGACCATCTCCTGTTCCATTCTGATTCAGTTCCCATCACCCTCACAAGCATGACCCCAAAATCCTGTCCCTAATTATATTTCCCATCCTACTCCCACTCTGACCATGGCAGACAATACCATTTCAGTGCTACTTGAAGCAAATGTGAGGAATGTTCCTCATCATATCAGGAAGACATTATAATGCACATTACAACACTGAATTTGAAACTGAATCAACAATTTTCAACAATTCCCTAACCATACTTGAAAAACAGTTCTTAATGATACTGCTCTGCCATTTAAGGATCTCTACAGCCATCTTTTATTTCTTCACTGTTCCATTACTATTCACTTTTGCCTTGTACTATCATTGCTTTTATGATTTAAATTACACCTGTGCATCATCTGACTGGAGAGATTCCCATTCATTCCCACTGCCCCTCTTCATGTTACAGAAGTTCATAGAATCCCTACAGTGTGGAAACAGGCCCTTCAGCCCAACAAGGTCACACCGACCCTCACAGCATCTCACCCAGAGCCATTCCCCTCATCTACACATCCCTGAACACTACAGGCAAGTTAGCATGACCAATCCACCTAGCGTGCACATCTTTGGACTGTAGGAAGAAACCGGAGCACCCGGAGGAAGCCTACACAGACACAGGGAAACGTCACTGTTGCTCTCTTCACAACATAATTAAAGCATTTCCTGCTTACCTCTAAAAACTGGGATTATTTTAGAAATTATTTTAGGAGATTGTGGGGTGATTTGATAGGGATGTTAAAATTAACAAAAGGAATAGACTGTATGCACAATGGATTATTTCAATTAGATACTTCTGGGTAAACTACAGGTCATATGCATAAATTGTACAAGGGTGGAAACAGGTTACAGAATTGTCCTTTTCCAGGACTGTAGATCTCTTTCTTTATCATATTCAGAGGATACGAACTTTTTTTTGGCTGGGTAACTATTTATTGCCCAGCCCTAGTTTTTTTTTCTTCATTTATTCAAGGGATGAGGGCATTGCTAGCTAGACAGCATTTATTGCCCATCCCTAATTGTCCAGAGAGCAGTTAAGGGTCAACCACATTGCTGTGGGTCTGGAGTCACATGTAGGCCAGGCTAGGCAAGAACGCAGTTTCCTTTCCTAAAAGACATTAGTGAACCACATGGGTTTTTTCAACAATCGACAATGGATTCACAGTTATTATTAGATTCTTAATTCAAGATATTTACCGAGTTCACCACCACCTGCTTCAAACTAGGGTCCCCAGAATGTTATCTGGGTCTTTGGATGAACAGTTCAGCAATAATACCACGAGGCCATCATCTCCCCATTCTAGTGGTGTCAAGAAAGTCGTAAGAAGCTGCCCTCTTGAATTGCTGCAGTCCATTTGCTGTATTATGCACACAGAACTCACAGGATTTTGACTCAGTGGCACTGAAGAAATGGCAATATATTTCAAGTCAGGATGGTGAGTGGCTTGGATGGGATCTAGCAGAATGTGGTGCACCACGTACCTGCTGCCCTTGTCTTTCTAGATCACAGTGGTTGTGGGTTTGGAAACTGCTGCCTAACAAACTTTGTAAAGTTCTTGTAGATGGTACACACCACTGCCACTGTGTATCAGTGGTAGATGAAGCAAATATCTGTAAATGTGGTGCCAAGCAGGTAGGTTGCTTTGTCTTGGATGGTGTCAAGCTTCTGCAGTGTTGTTGAAGCCGAACATGTCTGGACAAATGGAGAATATTCCATCACTCCTGATTTTAGGTTTATAATGGTGGACAGGCTTTGGGGAGTTTTTTGTTCATTCATAGGATTTGGGCATCATATTGCCCATCCCAAGGGCAATTAAGAGTCAACCACATTGTTGTGGGTGTGGAATCACTTGCAGGCCAGAACAGAACCGGATGGCAGTTTCCTTCCCTAAAGGAGACATGTCAGGAAGTGAGTTATTCACTGCAGTATTCCTGGCCTTTTACCTGTTCTCATTGCCATGGTACCTTTATGGCCAGTCCAGTTTAACTTCTGAGGGGTTTACCATTGACCCGATGTTGGCAGTGTGGTATTGTGAACCATTATATTAGAAGCAATCACAACCACTTGCAGCATATTCAATGGACAACTGGTGTTTTCCTGTCAACCATCTTCCTACATACATAAAATTGAATATATTTGGCTGTTTGGATTCTTGTTGGATTATTCCAACTAAAGTAAAGTGTCTCATCTAGAAATAATTTTAGTATTGCCTTCTCTTCTTGTTCTAACTATTATCTGCACTGGTAACACAGTTTTAAAACTTGTTGGAGCTGGCAAGTGACAGTTTTCTTCAAGGATTAAGTCACGTTTGAGAAAAACAAAACAATGATACATACAACCTTACAATATAAGGTTGTTACAAAACTCTATAGTTTGGGAACTATACAGCTTGGAAACATAAAATTAATACAATTTGGCTTGAAATATAGTTTTTAATAATCCGGCAAATATATGATGACTAAACATTACTGACAAATTATTTCCGAGGCAAATCCATTTGTTCTTTGAGATGGGATTGGATGCCGCCGGCAAAACTAGCATCTGTTGTCCATCAGTAACTGCCCTTGAACAAAACGATGTTCACAATGCAGTTAAAAATGAATCATATTGATGTGGAGTCACATGCAGACCAGACTAAGTAAGGATTTCAGATTTTTCCCTCAAAGACCTTAGTAAACCAGATAGATTTTACGACCTAGCGACCATCTTCACACATATATAACATTGAATATATTAGTCTGTTTGGAGTCTCATTGGATTATTCCAACTGTCTCGTCTAGAAATAATTTTAGCATTGCCTTTTCTTCTTGTTCTAGTTATTTAATGTGCACTGGTAATACACTGTTTTCTATAAGGATTAACTCATATTTGAGAAAAACAAAACAATGATAGCCTTACAATATAAGATTGACCTACCCAAAATCCACAAACCCGACAGCTCCAGTCGACCCACTGTCTCTGCCTGCTCCTGCCCCACTGAATTCATCTCCATCTAGCTCGACTCCATTTTCTCTCCCCATCCAGGAACTCCCCACCTACGTTTGGGACACCACCCACACCTTCCATCTTCTCCAAGACCTTCAATTCTCCGGACCCTAACGCGTCATCTTCACCATGAATATACAGTCTCTCTACGCTTATATGCCCCATGAGGAGGACCTAAAAGCCCTTCATTTCTTCCCTCCCACAGGCCCAACCCTTCATTCTCCACTGACACTCTCATCTATTTGATGGAATTTGTCCTCCCCCTCAACAACTTTTCCTCTAACTCCTCCCACTTTCTACAAAGGGATGGCAATTGGCACCTGCATGGATGTGAGGTATGCCTGCCTTTTTGTAGGATACACAGAACAGTCCTTCCTCCACAGTTACACTGGCACCATCCTTCACCTCTTCCTCCACTATATTGATGACTGCATCAGTGCTGTCCTCGTACTCCCACGAGTAACTCAAACAGTTCATCCACTTCACCAACATCTTTCACTCCGACCTCAAATTCACCTGGGCCATCTCTGGCAACCGACTCAGCATCAACATTTACTTCAAACCCACCAACTCCCAAAGATATAATAGGAACTACAGATGCTGGAGAATCTGAGATAACAAGCTGTAGAGCTGGATGAATACAGCAGGTCAAGTAGTATCTTAGGAGCTGGAAAGCTGACGTTTCGGGCCTAGACTGTTCAAACTCCCATAGATACCTTGACCACACTTCCTCTCACCCACGCTCTTGCAAAAATGTGATCCCATACTCTGAATTCCTCCACCTTGTCTGCTGCTGGGATGAAGCGTCCCACTCTCCGACATCCCAGATGCCCTCCTACTTCAAGGACCATAACCTCTCCTCTCCTGTGATTCAAAGTGCATCTCCTGCATTTCCCGCACGTCTGCCCTCAAAATCCCTCTACCTAACAACAATAAGAATAGTGCCTCTGTGGTCCACAGATACCAACCCACCAACGTCCAAATCCAAAGCATCATTCTCCACCACTTTTGTTACCTTCAATCAGGCCCCACCACAAAAGAGATGGTCCCCTGCCCACCCCTATCTACTTTCCACAGGGTCCGCTTACTCTGCGATACCCTCCTCTACTCTACACTCTCCACCAAACTCACCACACCCAGAACCTTTCCCTGCATCCACAGGAAGTGCTATACCCTGCCCCTACACCTCCACTCTCACGTCCATCCAAGACCCCAAATCAGACAGGGAGTCACCTGAATGTCTTCTAACCAGATCCATTGCAACCGTTGTTCCTGATATGGTCTCCTCTACCTCACAGAGGCCAAACACAGACTCACGGAGCATCTGCGCTCTGTACACCGCGATCAACATCACCTTCTGGTTGCCAGACATTTCAACTATCCCTCCCAAGCCCTTGGCAACATGCCTATCCTGAGCCTCCTGCAATGTCATAATGAGACCACATGTAAACAGGAGGAAGAACACCTTATATTCTGCCTCGGGAGCTGACAGCCCATTGGCCTCAACATGGAATTCACCAGCTTCAAAATCTCCCCACCCCCGGCCTCATCCCATGTCCAGCCCTCCCTCTCATTCCTGCCTCCTTGACCTGATATAGCCTGTCTATCTTCCTTCTCACCTATTTACCCCATCCTTCCCATTGACCAATCTCCACACCCCTAACCTGCATCACAACCCTATATACTAAATCCCATCCCCCTCCATCTATTTAATTCTGAGCTCCCATCTCCCTTCCTAGTTCTGATCTGAAACATTAACATTCTTGCTCCTATGATGCTGCCTGACCTGTTGTGTTCTTCCAGCTCCATACGGTATCGACAGCTTTTACAACTGTTAAAGATTTGGCACCATTGGTGAGATTCTCTTTTTGATTTCCAGGTTTAATTAAATTCAAATTCCAACAATAATCACAATAGGATTTGAACCCAAGTCTTCATGGCAATAGCCTATGTTAGGTGTAAACAGGCATATCTTGAGCAATGCAGCATACATTATAGTAATCACGTGACATACCTAAAACATGATAACCAGGTTTACAGAGTTTAATTTAACTCAAAAAGTGCTAGACCAATTAAGAACAGAAGTTAGCAAATGGCAAACCGGTTTAGTGGCAAACATATTGGTATAATCCAAGTAAAAAAGTTAAATTGATTGACTAAGTTTACTAATGTAATTCTGATAACAATTTAGCTTTTACCCTTAAAAATAGGACTATGAGTCTATATTTTAGTAACTTTAAAAAAGGTATAAAGCAACTCTAAGACTAAGTTAATAAGAAGACATAAATAAAGAGATCATAGACATGTGCCAGGAAGAAAAGCTCCCTTTGTTCATTTATTAAAAAAAAAATTTTGCGGCCTTACTTAAGCACTTGTTTGAGAAAAACTACAGCCTCTAGAGTGGAAAGTTAGGGAATGAGAATCAAGCAAGGGGAGAAAAACAGACAGTTTTCCACCTCAAGGCAATCACTAAAATAGATCTCTATCTATAAGAAGCAAGCATAAACAATTCATTTGTCACATGAAAACTATGCAATATAATTAATACGGTTGTGAAATTAATGAAGGGATCGAAAAAGGTATAAAAGTTGGGTGTAAAAACTGATATTTCAGTGCTTGAATAGAAGTCTGATCAACTTGTATAGAAATTTTTGCATCAACCTGTTCAGAGATGTCATTATAGCAGCAGGTGTGACTTGAACCAGAAGCTGCTGACTTAAATATAGGACCAATGCACCACAAAGGCCCCCTAAGCTACTACACCTGGCATTGCCAGGCAGTCTCCCATCCAAGTACTAACCAAGACTGAATCAGCTTAGCTTCTAGATTTGAGATCGAACGTTTTACAACTAGCATAGCCATAGGCACAGATCAATTTGTGTATCACGTTTAAAATAATAACATCCTTCAATTCCCTAGCCAAAACTCAGAAGATCTTTTCCATAATATTGGCATTGAGCATGAATTATTATTTAATATTAAATTAACACAATCAATTCAGAGATAAAGGAAAAACTCTCACTTTGTAAGGATCTTTTCATTCAAGGATAGTCAGCATGGATTCAAGGAAAGGTTGCGCCTTACGACCTTTATTTTGTTTTAAAATAATGATGAGGAAGTGGGTATTATTTGTATGTAGTAATTTTTTTTGAGAGGCATTTTACAAGCCACACGGTAGACTGGTCAGAAAAGTTAAAGCTATGGGATTCAGGGGACTGTGAGGAGTTGGATCCAACATTAGCTCAGCAACAAGAAACAAATGGTAATGGTCAATAGAGCAATAGAGGTAGCAAGAACTACAGATGGTGGAGTCAGAGATAATACAGTGTGGAGCTGGATGAATACAGCAGGCCGGGCAGCAGCAGAAGAGCAGGAAAGTTGACGTTTCAGATCCGGACCCCTCTTCAGAAATGGGGAAGGGGAAGGGAGCTCAAAAATAAATAGAGAGGAGAGGGCGGGATGGGTAGGGCTGGGGAAGGTAGGTGGGAAGGTGATAGGAAAGTGTAAGTGGGGAGTAGTGGGGATTGGTCAGTGGGGTGGGATGGGTGCGGCGGATAGGTAGGAGAGATGATGGACAGGTTGTGTCAGGTCAAGGAGGCAGAGATAAGAGGAAGGGTCAGACAGGGATGAGGCCGGGGGTTGGGAGATTTTAAAACTGGTGAATTCTACGTTTAGACCATCAGGCTGTAGGCTCCTAAGGCGGAATATGAGGTGCTGCTCCTCCAGCTTGCAGGTGGCGTCATTGTGACACTGGAGGCGGCCCAGGATGGACATGGTCAATAGATGTCTTTGCAAATGGAAAGCAATTTCCAATGGAATCCCAAAGGGTTCAGTGAGCCTTTGCTGTTTGGTGTACATATTAATGATTTGGACTTAAATGTGAAAGGCAATGATTAGGAAATATGAAGATGAGACAAATATTGACTGCGAAATCGCACCAAATTCATGGGTGTGGAGACTCCAGAAAGACATTAATGATTTCAATGTGTGGAAAAGTGACAAATGGAATTCTGATTGGGCTGGGGGGGGGGGGGGGGGCACGGCGGGTAAAGAGTAAACGATTAGGTTGGGAGAGAGCCCACACAGAAAGGAGAACAGTTAGACAGACAAAGGAGTGGATAATAATCTGGCTAGGAGGGTGAATAGCTGTTAATGGGGACTGTTTGTGACTAACAACAGGGAGTGTGTAATGGCAGCCTGTGTGATAACAAGGTTGTTGTGTGGGGTAAGGGGCTAGTACATGGGAGAGTTCAGACCCTAAAATTATTGAATCTGGAGGGCAGCAGGGTCCCCAAGCAGAAAAGTGATGTTGTTTTTCAGCGTAAGCTGGAAGAACAACACCTAATTTTCCGCTCGGGGACCCTGCAGCCTTCTAACACAATATCGTTCAATTTTAGAGGCCAAATGTTATACATAACCTAACAAGTTTTGATTGAACAGTTAGAACAGTGTTCAGTACTGTGTAGTAAATTTGGTGAACAGCAAGAAAAACTACACAAGGAATATTGTATGAATGACTGCGAAATAATGGCTTTGGATTGAGATTAGCCATGGGTGACACTTGTAAACTAAGAGCAAGTGGAACTCCCAATGAGTTCCTTGACGTCTCCATACCTATGAATTTGATGCAATTATGTCCCTTCCTTTGGAAAAACTTAAGAAAATGGAAATTCATAAGAATAAGAGGAAGTTTTTTTTAAAAATCGTGTCTTACTTTGAGATTTCCCAGCAGGGAATGCAATCGATACCTTCCCTAAATATCTGCCCTGTCAAGCTCTTCAGACAATTCCTTTATCCCGAGAACAAGCTCAATGAACCTTTTCTAACCTGCTTTCAAAACAAGTATATTGTTCCTGAGGGAAGGAGACCAAATCATCTGTCTGCAGTAGTTGGAGCAGCATGCCAGCTCAATGATTAGCACTGCTCTCTTACGGTGCCAGGTTCAATTCTAGCCTTCAGCAACTTTGTGTGTGGAACTTGCACCATTCTCCCCATGTCCGCAAGGGTTTCCTCCCATTGTCCAAAGGTGTGCTGGTTAGGCCATGTTAAATTACCTTCATGTGCAGACTTGGTCAATTAGCCATGGGATGGAATGCTCTTCAGGGAATCAGTGTGGGGTCAATGGGTTGAACAGCCTGCTTCCACACTGTAAGATCCTATGGTCTATGATCTGAACTAACCAACGTCCTAGCAAGCCTTCCCTATTTTCATCTCCAGCCCTTGCAATGTCCACATTCTATTTGCCTTCTTAACTACTTTGCCTGGTTCCTAACTTTGAGAGATCGCACATGAAACACTCACAGTTCCTCTGTACTGCAGCACTCCTCTGAAGCAATCCGTAAAAGAAATTTTCTGCTTTCCAAGTCTTCCCGCCAAAATGGACAGCCTCACATTTTGGAATACTGTACACCATCTGGGGTACATAATGGCCTGGTATGGCAACTGCCAGGACCATAAGAAACTACTGAAGATGGTGTGTACAGCTCAGATCATCGTGGAAACCAACCTTCAATCCATGGATTCCATTTACATGGCTTGCTGCCATGGAAAGGAAGTCAACAAAGGCCCATCGCACCCTGGTAATCATCTCCTATAACTTCTTCCATCAGGGAGAAGATACAGATGCCTGAACATGCACATGAGCAGGTTCAGTGACCCCCAGTCTTCATTTCCTTAATTACGACAGATAATAATCCTCTGCATACAGGCTTTCATTCCCAGTAGAAAATGTGTTAAAATCTTGTAATTGTGATGAGAAAAACACAAATGCAGAAAGCAGTTTTTGATTCTTGTTTTTTGCTACTGTTTCTTTTGTACTATTTTAAAATTTGTTGCTTTTCAGAGCTGCAGACAATAACGGTTCTATCCCCTTAAATTCTGCAACATTCCTTATTTTATGTAATGCTAAATTTAGTTATTATGAATGTAAGAATTTAGTGTCTACTTGCAAAAGCTAACATTGCCACAAGAGGAATTATAAGTAGCATTACAGTAGTACACTTCAAGTCAACCTAATCGATTTCTCCTCACAGAAGGAAACATTAGGCATGTTTGCTCATTTGCAAAGTGTATAACCTACTACACAGTCATAAACAATCAGACAACATTCTTGTAACAAACCTATGAAGTACAACGTATCAAAATTATATGAATACAAGTTAAAATTGACTTAATCTCATCTGAAAATCCTGTATGCTCAATGTCCAAAAGATTGGTGCAATGAGAGAATGAACAGAGAATTAAAGTATTCAAGCCTCCATGTTATCAACAGAATCACAGAATGCATGTGGATTCACTGGAGGAAAGATGATGAAAAGGAGACATTTTCCAGGTCTTTGAAATGCTCAAATACAAAGATAATTCAAATATTTATAGGTCATTTACCTTGAAATCAGATACCGAACCGAACAGCAAAATTAACAAGAGAATTGGAAGGAAATTTCTCCCTTGCATAGGGAAAATGTGGAACACACTCAGACTCACAGCAACAGTTGCATTCATGAATAGATTAAAAAAAACTGGTGAAGAAAGTGTAATGTAAGAATAAGTAGGGATAGAGGTATTCAAATATTCCATGGAACAAAGTGATCTCTGTGACACAGAGGCTGTGGCAACCAATTTGTAATAGTGTAGCATCTCTGAAGGAGTAGGCAGTGTAAAAGGAAAAACACATGAAACTTCCCCCGGATAATTTAGTAAATGTGTTAGATTTCATGATACATGTAGCTTACAGAAGAGCAAGTGTGACGGCCAAATAAAATTTCATCCTCAATTTTCTGACAACTACTTACAAATCACTGAAAGGTAATGCTTCTATAATTGATAAATTAACATACTAAATACAACTAGCAGCATACAAAGTTAATTTCAAAACATTTAGTTCCAAACTAATTGTTTGAGAACAAAATATCAATTCCAAAAAATATTCCAAAAAAATGAAAAGCAATTCTATTAAAGTTTACGTAAATTTTAAATCATTACAATTAAACACTAGATAATGCATTTTTTTTAGCTTTGAATTTTACTGAACTTGAAAATTTCCATAACATGGAGTCAAAACCTATTCTGTTTAAAATTTGGTTCAATAATACTTTGATGAAAACATCTAAATTCCATCACAGACAGAAGCTGCTCCATTGTCATATCCTCCACTTTCTTTGAGGAGGACAAGGTTCAGTATCTACCAATATTCTGCCACTCAAACAATAATAGATTAATAAGTGAGCAAATCACCCTGATCATATACAGCTAGTTTGCTGTCACTTCACCAATCTGCTTAGTTCATATATAAAAATAAAGGTAAAATAAAACACAATCTGCAGAATAATGGTCACCTACAAAGAGTCTTCAAGGTGCTTTCTTTATCAGGTTTTGCACTTTGCACGAAGTATTTGTGTTGTCTATATAAGGAAATAGGTGGAAAAGCATCAGAGGAACATAATTTAAAATACTACTAGTGCTTCTGTTACATTTAATATTGATGTAGTACATATACAAAAGCAGATACCATCATGTTCACATTTTACATTGCTATGGCTATACCTTAAGGAATCAAAGCAGTTGTGATCATTATTTCTGGAGGAAACAGAACTGAAATACAAAGAAGATTTTTCCTCAAATATACATCCATTGATTTGGCAGCATCAATTTATGCACTTGTGGTTTAAAAACTGAAACATCGTCGTATAGCTTATGATGTGCGAATCTGGCTTTATTAATTCCTGAGGCTGATTCAAATGTTAAAATATTTGATGCTCATACCCTACAACATACATGCACATATACACACACTCTATTTATAGAAGTTTAAAATGTATAGATACATATGTTCTTAAATATACTTGCAATATTAATTGCAAAAAAAAATCAGATTACTCACCAAGATTTATCCATATGCCTCCATGTTTCAGAATCTTCCATATCGTTTCAATATAATCAACAACATTATGTGCTGTGTCAATGAAGAAACATGTTGCTACACAATCCCATGTGTCTGTTGATACAAAAATGCTGAAGTTATTTTACACTTGTGTAACATGAGTTGTGAAAATATTTCTTCCGTGCTTATAAGAAACTCCAAGACAAAGATGATAAGGTTTAGATTCAGCTGCACCCCAGCAAATCTCTAATATATAGATATCTAAAGATTACCAAATCAGTTATGAGCACTATTAGCAGAATTTTCTTGGCCAGGGAGTTGTTGAAAGGCAGGGGCCCACTGCTTTTTAGCTGTGTCCTTAAAGGAATAGCTTCTGGAAATAAGTCGTATCCATAATGGTATGAATATACTGATGTCCTTCTTTCATCTTTGTTAATGGTCTCTCACAATGTACAAACAGAGCCAGAGAGTCATGGAAACAGACCCTTTGATCCAATTCATCCAGGCCGACCAAGTTTCCCAAACTAACCTAATCTCATTTGCCTATATTTCTCTAAACCATTCCTATTTGTGTACCTATCCAAATGTCTTTCAAATGTTGTCAGTGTACCTGCATCTACCGCTTCATCTGGCAGTTCATTCCACATTCGAACCACCTTGTGTACGAAGAAGTTACCCCTCAGGTTCTTTTTAAATCTTTCTCCTCTCACCTTAAAAATATGGCGCCTAGTTTTGAACTCCCCCACCCTAGGGAAAAGACCCTTGTCATTCACCTTATCTATGCCCCTCATGATTTCATAAAGTCTTTAAAGGTCACTTCTCAAACTGCTATGCTTCAGTGAAAAAGTCCCGGCCTATCTATAGAACTCAAACCCTCCAGTCCTGGCAACTCCCTCATAAATCTTTTCTGAAACCCCTCTAATTTAATAATATCCTTCTAATAGCAGGGCAACCAGAACCGTATGCAATGGCCTCACCAACGTCCTATACAACCTGAATTGGACATCCCAACTCCTATACTCAAAAGTTTGAGCAATGAAGGCAAGCATGCTAAACTGCTTCTTAACAAACCTGTTTACTAGGGACGGAACTTTCAAAGAATTGAGCATCTGAACCCCTAGGTCTCTCTGTTTGTCAACAGGTATTGGAATGCTACACACTTAACTCAAGAAATGTAATTCAACAACACTCAAGAGGTTTGATGCCATCCAAGGCAAAGCAAAGCAAACCTTTTGATTTGCATCTCATCTACCAGCTTCAACATTCATTTCCCCCACTGTCAGTGCAGAGTGTCTGCAGTGCGTACCATCTACACAATGCAATGCAGCAACTCTGTCTCCTTCAATAATACCAGTTAAACATGCAATATCTACCACCTAGATGGTTGAGGGCAGCGGATACATGGGAACACACCATCACCAAAATGGAACCATAATCACTGCTCCTTCATGTCACTTGGTCGAAAACAATTAACTCCCTAACAGCACTTTGGGTGTAAGAGCACAAAATGAAGTGGTTCAAGAACACTCTTCACCATCTTCTCAAGGCCAATTAGGGATGGGCTGTAAATGCCGGTCTAGACTGTGAAGCCTAGAATCTGAGAAGGATCAAAATATTTAACTGGGAAGCAGACAACTAAGATTCAAATGCAGGTCCAACAACTGTCAGTGACACCATCCAAAACAAAGCAGGCGATTCTGATTGTGGATGTGGGGCCGATCACTTCCTCCACCATCGAGGCACAGTGGTAGCAGTAGATTCCATACGCAAGATGCATTTCAAAAATTCAACCAGGCTCCATAGACAGCAGCTTTTAAATCCATGACTGCTACCATCTAAAGGACATGCGCAGCTGATACATGGGGTCACCACCACGTGCAAAATCCTCTCCAAAGCACTCACCATTCTGAACTTAGGGGGACATTGCTGTTCATTGGTGGTCACAGAGACAAAATCCTACTATTCTCTTTCCAACAGCATTATGGATGCACCTAGACCACATGGACTGCAGCAGCTCAAGAAAGCAGCTTAACACAATCTTCACAAGGCCAGTAGCAATAGATTATAATGCTGGCACAGCTAGATAGGCCTACAGCTTAGAAAAAATACATTTTAAAAATGCGTAGGCAATTCTAATCTTTATATTGATTAGATAACTTCAAATGGAAGAGGTGCCTGATAAATAATTTTGGAGTGTATTCAGAGAAGTTTCTTAGAATATTATCTTTTTGAACAAACAGGGAGTAGACTAGTTTATACTGGTAATATATAATGAGACAGAATTAATTAATGACCATGAGAGAAAAGGTAGGGAAAACAAAATTGCTGCACTGGGTGCCATCTTCCAAAGTTGTCTAATTTCTAGAAAGCTCCTAGCAGATTAGAAAGTTGCAGAAGTAACATCTCTTTAAAAAGTTAGGGAAACAGAAAGTAAAAAGCTACAAGCCAGTTAATCTAATAGCTAGAAAATGCTAAAATGAATTACTTAGGAATGGAAATGGTGAAGATAAGAAGGTTGAAATTTTTGGGGCCAAGGTACATACAAAATACAGCCCATAGCAGCAAAGTTACTTCAAAGGATGTCTGGAAATAATGAAACCAAAAAAAAGGAAAAAAATTGAGTGCATCACCGAAAGACAGCGATTAACGATCAGGAACTTCTCCCTGTTTGATTGGCTACTTCGGAGTACAATATAGTCAGGCAATTAAAAGTTACTAAAACCATTTGTGTTTATGAGGCACCTTTAACATAATCATATGTCCCACGGTACTTCAGAGAAATTAAAAGCAAAGTATGGCACAAAACTACATATGTAGAAATTGGGACAGATGACCAACAGCCTCAATGTTACAGAGATAGTATGAACTGCTGATGCTGGAGAATCTGAGATAACACGGTGTGAAGCTGGATGAACACAGCAGGCCAAGCAGCATCAAGGAGCAGGAAAGCTTGACATTTCGGGTCAAACGTTCCTGCTCCTCTGATGCTGCTTGGCCTGCTGTGTTCATCCAATTTCACACCGTGTTATTTCAGCCTCATCAATGTGGCAGGTTTTAAGGAGTTTCTTGAAGATAAAAACAAATCAACTGCAGAGTCAGAGAAGATTAGGGAAGGAATTCTACTGATTAGCATTGGGGGACACAGCTAAGAATGGTACAGTAATTAAAACTGGGATGTTCAAGAGGATGAATGCAGCAATCAAGGAGAGCTGTGAAGCTGGAGGGGATCACAAATTTCAGAGGCGGGGTTGGTGGTGGTGTCAGAGGCACCCCATGGAAAGATGGCATTAGCAGATCAGATCCAGTTAAGATGGAGAAACTGTGAAAATGCAGTCAGAATCATACAGCATGCAAAAGACCCTTCAGTCCAACTCGTCCATGCTGACCAGACATCCCAATCTGACACAGTCCCAATTGCTGGAATTTGGCAAGTATCACTCTAAAACCTTCCTGTTCATGTACCCATCCTGACAAGAAGCATGGATTGAGGAAATGTAGTCAAGGTAACTGAGGGAGTCACTGGCTTGTAGTGGTATTGGCAGATAACTTAATCCAGAAATGGAGACAGGGAAGTCATGGAAGATTCATACAGGGATGATGTGAAAGTGAGATCTAATGGACATTCGAATCAAAATCATTTTTTTTTTCAAATGCCACGTAAGATCAAGCTGAGCAGTGATTATGTTCTTGGCAGAGTGAAGAAAAAGTAACAGGATACTCTCAGCAGGACTGGAACATGGCATGTTCTACATACCCCACGAAGAGACAAATATAACTGGGCCCAAGTGCATACCCATAGTCACTCTGACTGGAAGAAATCAGGTCAAGTTAAAGGAGGAATTGTTCAAAGTGCAAACTAGCTTGGCCAAGTAGAAGTGTTTGGTGGTAAATGAGGACTGTCAAGGCCTCCTTTTGGGGAGCAAATGGAAAGTTTTCAGACGAATCTAATGCACTTGTTGTGCAGAGGGATTGCGTGTCATTGCTTTAATTTGAGCATTAATTCATTTCTCCTCCAGGTATGACCACTTGAAAAATTTAAATTTCACCACATGCCACCAAGGGATTTTAATTCCTACTTCCATAACATTAGCCTACACCTTTGGATCATTCGTTCAGTAATAATATCACCATGCCACTATTTCCCTATAATATTATCCTCTTTTTACTTAGATCATCTTTGAACTGTACAAATTCTGAATTCTGTGAGCTGTATTAATGCAGTAATATATTGATCAATGGGCTCTTTCTCACCTTGCACCTTAATAAGGAACACCATTCATCAGCTGCATTCATAAGAGCTCAAAGTGTTTTTTTTGAGGCATTCAAAACATTTGCAGTTTGCTTGTCTTAACTTTAGAGAGATCTTTCGAAAAAGACATCTTCCAACAGTGATAAGACTGTAGAATTCTTTACCCCAGAGAACATCTCAAGTGGGTCTATGAAAGATTGAGTAGATGCAAGCCCAAGGTGGATACTCTTTTGGATTCTAGTGAAAATCAAGTGATGTACGAATCCGAAGGAAAGCAGAACTGAGGTTGAAGATCAACCATGATCTTACTGTTTGATGGACCAAGCTCAAGAAGCCTTATGGCTTACTCAAGCTCCTATTTTTTATGCAATTATACAGAATCTCCTGCTCTTATTTCTTATAGAGCTGTATAGAATGTAGATAATTATATTAATTTGCCACAACTAGAAATACATTGCATAAAAGGGATTGCCTTTTTTTGTCAGTGGCCTACAACTGTAGCTGTTACATTATGAGAACTGAGTAAAAGCACTCATAATAAATTGATCAAATAGAAATATAAGCAATTGTGAAGTGGAATTCAAAGGTTGAACTGAAGATGTTTTGATTGCACTGTAACTCAAAGCTAAAAACAGCAAATTTTTAAAACATTGCATTTTAAATCTAGAGCTTTACTACACAAACCAAGTTTAAAAGTTGAAATAATTGCCGAGATTGGTTGGCTCGCTGAGCTGGTTTGTTGTTCTGCAGATATTTCATTACCATGCTTGGTAACACTCTCAGTGCAGCCTCTGATGAAGCGTCGGTGTGTTTTCCCGCCTGGTTTTTAAACTCTGGGGTCCGTTGCGATGGATTGGCTCACTTCTGGGTTTCCTCCGTAGTGGAATGTATATGAGGTCGAGTTCAATGTGTTTATTAATAGCCTGCTTCGTGGAGTGCCATGCTTCCAGGAATTTTCGTACTTGTCTCTGCCTAGCCTGTCCCAGGATCGTGGTGTTGTCCCAGTCGAAATCATGGTTCTCCTTGATCAAGACCAACAACACGATCCTGGGACAGGCGAGGCAGAGACAAGCATGAGAATTCCTGGAAGCATGGCACTCCACGAAGCAGGCTATTAATAAACACATTGAACTCGACCTCATATACATTCCACTACGGAGGAAACCCAGAAGTGAGCCAATCCATCGCAACGGACCCCAGAGTTTAAAAACCAGGCTGGAAAACACACCGACGCTTTAGCAGAGGCTGCACTGAGGATGTTACCAAGCACAGCAACAAAACATCTGTGGAACAACAAACCAACTCGGCAAGCCAACCAACCTCAACAGCCACAACCCAAGCTACAGATCTGCTCCAAAACCTTAGTTGAAGTAATTTTTAACACAACAACTGATTTATGATCCCTTATTAAAAACTGTATTCCTATTATAAATGTACTAAGTAAAAAGTGCAAATCAGTCTAAATAATAATGCTGACAAAATGCCAATAATGATTTACTTACTTGGCTCTGTATAGATCTCCTGGAAATCTCCAGCTGTCATAGAAAAGTTAGCGTGAGATGGGAGACTATGAGAGTTGACATCTGGAAAATGAACTGGTCGAATCTGATCAGCTGATCGCTTGTTGTTACTAAATTGATGTATCCAGGGGTACAGTGTCATTGTGTTCACTCCAGTACATCTTTAAAAAAAAGAATTAGACACTTTAATGCACACAAAAAATTTATATTTTCTAAACAAACAAACGTTAAGTGGTGAAAATCCAACAAAAGCAGACGTGTTGGAAATACACAAATCAGTCGGAATAAAGAGGCAAAGCAAGTTAATATTTCAAGTCAGACTGTTGAAAGATTAATGAAATGGGCACAACCTATATTTTCTGTAATAAATTCTGTTTAGCCTGCCTTGTAATCCAACATGTTCTGTTTTGTTTAAAATAAATCAGACAGTTTTAATAATTTTAAACTAGAAAATATTTTTAAGACTACACACTCTACAGCAAGTGCAGCTCAAATTCTGAAGTCAGTCTTTACCTGTTGAGTACAAAATGTGAACAGAAGAGCATGTATAGACTCCACTCATTACCCTGGCAGCTATAACCCAATCTAGCAATTTCCCAGGCTAGTCTTCCAAGTCCTGCTCCTGGTACAAGAATGTTCATGTCAGAAGGATTGCTGTATTGAGAAAGCAATATATATTGTAACAATTAATTCCATATGCAAAATCTCAGCTGGGAAATTAAACAACGATCAAGTATCACAGAATAGAAGTAAGCAAGAGGTGCTAGAGTACACTATTCAGCCCCTCGGGCCAAACCTGCCATTCAACAGATCGTGGCTGATCTGCCTCAGGCCTCAACTCCTCTTTTGTGCCATCTCCTCAAAGCCCTCAACTCCCCAATATTTCAAAACTACAATCACCTTCTTTTTAAATACTTTCCAGTGATCAAGCCTCCACAGGTCTGTGGGGTAGAAAATGCCAGACATTCATTACTCTCTGGAAGAAGGAATTCCTCAGTTTTAAATAAGTTCCCTTACTCTATAACTATATTCCCTAATTCAAGACATCCCCATTAACGGAAACATCTTTCCAATACCTAACCTGTCAAGCCTTGACAAAAACTTATATGCTTCAATAAGATCACTCTTTATTCTTTCAAGCAAATGAATAAAGGCCTAATCCGTTTAGTCGTTCTTGAAAGTCAATGCCTTCATCCTGGGAATCATCCCTGTGAATCTCTTCTGAATCGTCTCCAAAGTTAGTTTATCTTTTCTTAAATACAGGGACAATAACTACACAGTAACAATTAAATGCTTTAAATGGATTAGTCACGTTTTGTATCTTACTATGTCACTGACAATTACAAATGAACAAGACAGAGTTTTGAGCTTTCAAGTACAAATTAAGCCATTTCTTGCTTGAATTTTTATATTTTAATTGCTTTCTGTGTATTCAGTTAACAACCACTGCGCCAAATTAAATTATCATTTACAATCCACTGTTTAGAAATAATGAAAGTTTCTTGATCAAAAGATAAAACATTGAGGTTATTTTGTGTACTAATCAAGTGGTTTACGACTGATAGCCGTTTGCTTTTACCAGCAACATGATCTACTTGCTTCAAGTGCTAACAAGAAACCATTTGAGTACCCATGTGTAAAAGAAAGGTTTATTTCTAGTCTTCATTCTGTTGTCAGACCATAGATGTATATAAAGTAAATGAAGTTTAAAATCCAGTTTACGTCAGATATCAAAAGCTCAACTATATTGCAGAAAAACAAGAGTAGGAAATAAAGCACATGCATGAAATTAGAAAGAAATTAGAAAAGCAAATAGAAATGCTGGAAAGTAGAATCAAGGAAAATCCAAAGATATTTTCAAAACATATAAAGAGAAAGAAGATAATCAAAAAGAATACGGCCAATTAGTGTCAAAAAAGGCCAACTTGAAAGACATGTGCTTGCTTCTTAATGAGTGCTTTGCATTTGTTTTTACAAGAGGGAGCTAAGAGGATATGGCAACTGAGAAGTATGAAATGCTAGACTGGATAAACATTGTGAGGAAAGAAATATTAAAATACTTAGCAGATTTATTATGATAGTAGCCAAAATAAACACACAACTTTTGATGGTCATCAGCTGATTTTAATACCTTGGATCGTTAAAACGGTTTTAGAAAAGGAAAAACAATAATTTAAGATGGCTGCTATGATCACGTGACCAGGCTGAGCTAAGCATTTGATTCAACAGTAAAGCACACCCAATCTGAACTCAAATTCATGTAGTACAAGGCATTCCAATGCCATTACTGGTCGTTTTGCCATATGTAATTTATCCACATTTCTGTTGGCAATAATGACTCAACCGTTCAAAATGTAGATACAGACTAAACATTCATGATCCTTGATTTTAGTTATGAACTAGGCTACCTGGCTTTGAACAGCTGAATAACTCATTGATGCATTTTCTTGCATTGTTTTGTCTCCAGTATGACTCTGAAAAGTCACGTTGAAGTGCTTTTCCTTCACAGATGCATCTTGGTAAGTATTTTTTTGTTTTGATCATTGCATATTTTTTCATTTTGTTCACCCAAGTACGATAAAAACTACTTTAACTGGATAAATATGGATTTCTTATTAGTTAAAATCATTTTGTTTTGGTTTGATTTTAAAAATGGAGCTAACATATTGGAAGAGGAAAGTTAGAAGTTTATTTGATGTGTAAAGTAGCCCAGCAAGTTGGAACTGCACTCAACTGGATTCACTGTTAGTAGAAAATCATCATGAACTTCTCTGTCCTACACAGCTGTTTCTGGTGTTTCAGCTAAGATCAAACCTTGGTCTTTTACTGCCTCTGATTTATATTCTGCCCTTACATTATCCACAAAGCACACTATCAATTTCCAAATGGGTACCGATGACGCCCACCCATACTTCACCATCACTTCAGTTAACTCTTCTACTGTCTCTAAATCATCACACTGCTTGTTACTGAATAAACAGAAATTTCCTCCAAGTAAATATTGTGAAGACAGTTGGTAGTGTGTTCGGGTTCCACCACAAACCCCATTTTCTTGCCACTGACTGTATCCTTCTCTGTTGCAACTACCTGAAATTAATCCACTGTTCACAACCTTGGTATCATATTTGACCTTGAAATCAACTTCACCCACGTCCTTGCACGGTACTAAAATCGGCCTTTTTCCATTTCATCTCTCTGCCTATCTCTGCCTTGCACTGCATAAATCCTTATCCACACCTTGTTACCTCAACTATTTTTAACAAACTTACTGATTCTAACCATTCCTGTAAACTTGAGGTCTGCAAAAAGCATACCTGCCTGCACCCTCACTCACAATAAGTTTCATTCACTCACTACCCCATGTGCTGCTGACTGATCAACATGGGATCCCAGTTAAGCAACAACTCAGATTTAAAACTCCCATCTAGTTTTCAAATCCCGCCCTGGTTTTCTCTTATCTTTAATCTCTTCCAACTTCAAAACTTTCCTTGGCAGCTGCACTAATTTGGTTTTGGTCTCTACAGCCTCCCAATTTAGAGTGCTCTATCATTGTTAGCTGTTGCTTCAGTTCCTCCGAACCTTTTCTCACTCTTCACTTCATTATTATATTGAAGATACTCCTTAAAACCAGTTTTTGGGTCATCTGCCCTAATTTCTCTAGCTCAGTGACATATTTTGTTGTTTTACTTCTGCGCAGTGCCTTGGCACATTTTGTTACAGCTAATATTTTCTCACCTTTCACATAATTAGAAATATTTAATTCTGTATCTGTGTTGCACTCAGATATGGCCTGTTAGAGGCTGTAGCTGTTTAGAATGTTTAGAAGCTGTCTTTCAATAATTCTATCATATTTTGCTTTCAATATTTCTAGAAAAAGAGATGCAATTCTTGTCAGGCAAATTTAGTTTCATTTTATTATTGCAAGTAGGTGGTTTATGACTATGTATTTTGAAGGAATTATATTGCAACTTTCTCCCTGTTCTCTTGAAGACAATGGTATTTGCTGCAGTATAGCTTTGCAGGTAATACATTGATTTCACCTTACAACATAAGCATGTACTCTGCATGAAACACTGGTAACAGGTTCCAGCAAACTAATTGTCCATTTACACAGTTACTTAGTACCAGAAATCTTTAATTATAATTTTCCTTTTAACCACAGCGAGTGATTTACTATGATGCTCAACTGTGTTGACGTAACCCTGCTCAAACTACATTGAATCTGATCTGCTAAAACCTTCAGCTAAATATGTTGCTAGGCTGAAAAACACTAATTGATATATTATTGTGGAAACAGACCCGTCAGTCTAACCAGTCCACGCCAACCATCTTCCCAAAATAAACTCGACCCACCTGCCTGTGCTTGACCCATATCCCAATAAACTGTCCCTAGTCATGAACTTATCCAAATGTCTTTTAAACACTGTAACTATACCAGCATCCACCACTTTCTCTGGCAGTTTATTCCTCACATGAACCACACTGTTTTAAAAAAAAGTTGCCCCTCATCCTTTTGAAAATTTTCTCCTCCCACTTTAAAAATATGCTCCCTAGTTTTGAACTCCCCACCCTAATAAAAAGATCCTTGTCATTCACTTCATCTATGCCCTCATGATTTTATAAACCTGTATAAGGTCACCCTGCAACCTCCTTCACTCCTGTGAAAAAAAGGTCTCAGACTTTCCAGGCTATTTTTATATTTCAAACCCTCCATTCCTGGCAACATCCTGGTATATCTTTTCTGATTTCTCTTATAATATCTTTACTATAACAGGGCAACCAGAACTGCACACAGTACAATAGAAGAGGCTTCACCAACATCCTGCACAACGTCACATGACATCCCAATTCCTATACTCAAAGGTTTGAACAATGAAGGCAAGCGTGCTAAACACTTTAACCATCCTGTCTATCTGTGATGCAAATTTCAAAGAATTCCATTTTATTGCTCTCTCATTTAAGGCTGTAATTATAATTTTATGTAACCAATACTGTACCATTCATCTGGAGGAAAACGTTTTACAATTTCTTCAATGATTGGCCGATAACAGGCATCACGTTCAGCCTTGCCATCATCACTCCAATCTCTCACAAACTGCTTAATGGTGGACTTCAATTTGTCCATGTCAAAGGTAGATGCTGGTTTTATTTGTCCCAGGTCAGCCTGTACATGTTATAACCAAAAGAAGTAATTTATTACTAAATTAAAGAAACTCCCTAGATATGAAATAGCTTATTAAGGAAAAAAATGTGATGCAAGATTTTGGACTTCACTACTATTTTGTACTCTCTAGCTTATTATGAAAATTGGATGGAATTACACACAGCCGCTGCATTCATCCCTGCTAGTCTACACTGTTATGCATCTCCCATATTAGCAATACCCATAATTCCATATTTCCCTTTCTCCACAACTTTGTTCTGTTTTCCTTCAATCACCCAAGGAACCTATTCTCAAATGCTGGCATGACCTTTGCTTCCATTATTAACACCAGCAGCACAGTTACGGTTAACAGCCCTCAACTTTTATATTCTATCCTGTTTTTCCATAAAACCATTTCCTAATAGCTTCTTTTAAACTGATCTTGTCCGCCAAAGAGCCGCTTTCAAGGAACAGAGAATCTGACTCCACAAAACCCATCTAGTCCCACTCCCGGGTTTAAGCACAAAAATCAATGCTCATACTCCTGTACAGTATTGTGTGAATGCTGTACTGTTAGGGAGGCGTTTTTCAGATGAGACTTTAAATGAAGGCCCCCACCTTGCTAGGATAGATGTTAAAGTTCCCTTGGTACTATTTGAAGGGAGGCGGGGAAATACCCTAGATGCCCTGGCCAACATTTAGTCTTCAACAAACATCACAGTTACTGCATGACAACAGTGATTACTCTTCAGCTTTCAATCCAATTGGATACCCTCCCACTAATTCCAACACTAATTTTTTTTAGGGGGTGGGGGTTGGTGTCACTGTCATACAATGGGGCTCAATACTTCACCTAACAGTGATACTACATGCTTCTAGGTGATATGTAAGTGTCGCTAAGTCCTCACCTACTGTCTGCTCAAATTCACTTTTGACAAAAAGCCATGAGATACCAATCAGAAGTGCGAACTCTGGCCAATTTTCATCTTTCCACCCAGTGACACTAAAGTTAACATCCACATTTAGAATGCCATACCAACTGAAATTAGCTACCTTAGCAGAGGTTTGAAGTGGCAATTTTATTTTGGCTTGGTATCGTATTACTGTCAATATTACCACAATAACAAAGATTGAGGATCATGATTTATCAAAATGTTCTCACAATCATCAATGCTTCAAAAGTAAGAAATACAATGCATTTGACTTGAGACAAATTTTAGGGTTCAGAATTACATCAATTAAATATCTGACCTGCATGTATTGCCACATATCCATTTTTCTTTATTTAACAAGACTGCAAATGTCAGTTTTTAACATTTTAAAAAGGTAAAGATTTTTAGCACTTTAAAAAGGTAAAGTTGCCAGAGTACCAGAGGACCATAGGGCAGCTCCCTCATGAGACAGAGTCGATTGGTGGGTAAATTTAATCTGTAGGTCACCATGCCTGAAATGATGGGCAAGATTCATGGTAACCTCAGCCAGTACAGGAATTTTAATATTGCACAATTATCCAAAAAAGCACAGAGGTAAAAGAAACCCGATGGTTGCATTTAATAGATTAAAATCAAAATGTAAAGCAATGTTAACATATTACATGAATTTACTCAAATATACCTCTGCTACTAGATAGTTGGTGCGAATACAAAACACATGCTGCCCCAATTGCTTCTGAGCCAATGCATACAACTGAGTTTTCAAAATCATACTATGCTTGTGTTTTGCTTACCTCCATATCAATGACTCCATATTCCTTATTTTCAAACATATGATTGCAGTTGTTGATAATTGCTTTCAGGATCTCATAGTTATGTTCAATACACTCTCTTAATTTTTTCACATGAGGAAGGAAATTCGGCAGCAGCTTTCGATGAGCTGCTGGGAGAGAGTGGAATTGCTTTTCAGACCGAGTTACCCTCTCATGAGCATAAATCCTGGAAAGTAAAGTTGTATTAAAAAATGAGCAGAAGATAATTGTGAACATTGTACCAAATTTCACAAGCATAAGAGCTGAACCTACAAATGTTCATCCTGTAGACTTAGATGTTTACAGTACAGTAAGCTGTCATTTGGCCCATTGTCTCTCTGCTGGTCAACAAAGAATTTCTAGATTTTGGCTCACAGCCCCGAAGGCTGAGGCATACTAATGAATATCTAAATTTAGTGCAATCCATGAACTTCTTGATTATGCCTTCTACGTTTAAGTCCAAATCATTAACATACGCTACAAACAACAAGGGACTGAGCATCAAACCCTGCAGAACCTCAACGAAAACAGACTTCCAATCATGAACTTATCCCCCTATCACCCTATACTTCCTGCCTCTCAGCCAATTTTGGATCCAACATGCCACTTTGCATTGGATCCCATGGATTCTTAATTTCTTAACCAGTCTGCCTTGCCAAACCTTATCAAGAGCCTTGTTAAAGTCCTTGTAAACCACACCAAATTCATCATGTTCCTGATCCCCTACTCAAAACATGTGATCAAATTTGTCTAATATCAATTTTCTTTCATAAATCAATGCCATCTTATAAGCCTAAAAACCTTGTCATCCATTAATTGGCTATAAAATTTGTATTTACAACAAACATATTACACGGATATTGATGTTAACCATCTTCACCAAAACATTAATATGAAATTACCAACTTAAGCTTGCATCACATCCTTGAAACAGCTATCAATGTTTAATAATATTGGTACCCCAAACAGGAACTTGTCAGAAAAGTGACCACAGAAATGATACTGAATGTTTAAAGTAGATCTCGTGCATTTTAATACTGGACACAACAGGAACACAATCCAAGACCACAACAAATACTAAAATAATGTCTATTAACAAACTGCACTTGCAAATCCTACGAGGCAATAATGAATAGTCTGTATTTTTCAAATGTTGCATAAAGAACAATTCTTGGAGTAGAAGATAGTAAACAATAAAATATAAAGTACATGCCATCACAGAACACATACATACTGCCTTCAAATAAGCCAAAATTGTAAACAGCTTTTACTTTAAACCACTATTATGTCTGAAAAATGTACACGGTATGGCTTATTTAAAAAAGACCACTTTATATTTTCAAAAAATAAAAACTAGACTTGCCCTTTGCCTTCAATACATTTAGAATTGGCCTCAAGAGAATGGAATGCTACAACTGCTTGTTGATGCTTTCCTGAGAATTAAAATCTATCACATTGGTTATCTCTGCCACAGAACCAGAGAAGCGTGAAGCAAATTACTGAGATGCCACTTCATTTAGTCATTTAGTTTTCAACTGGTTACTGAGTCAATTGTGGCTCACTGGTAGAACACTCGCCTTTAATTCAGAAGAACATTGATGGGAGAAACCAATACGGCCCATTGAGTCAGTTCTACCATTCAACATGGCTTATCTTCAATTTCAATTTACTTTCCTTTTGCTGCATCCTTAATTCTTCGAGATCCAATCCCCCCAAAAAAGTATCGCAGCATTAAATATATACAATGATAAAATATTCACAACCCTAAGGGGCAGGGAATTTCACAGGCAGTCAAAAATTGAAATTTCCCATCTCAGTCCTAAATAGTCGAACCTTCGATCAGAGGCTGTGGCCCCATATTCTCGATTCCCTAATCATTGAAAACAATCTCCCAGTGTCTACCCTAACTAGCTCAGGGGATTGGAAGTTCAAGTCCGATTCTATATTCTTGGATGTAAGATTGGAACAGACACTCCACTACAGTACTGAGGGAATGCTGTAGAGATAAAGCAGACCGAAGCTCTGCCGGCTTTGATATCTACAGGGAAAAGACCTCATGGTACTACTTGAAAGAGGAGAGTTCTCGGAAACCCCACTCAGCTTCACTAAAACAAATCATCTGATTATTATGATGTTACTATTTGTAGGATCTTTTTGCACAATCTGCTTGTCTTTCTTACATTACACCACTAACTACACTTCAAAAGTACTTGCACTGCCTGTAAACACTTTGGAACATTAAGAATGTGACAGGCATGATACCAACATCAGTCCTTTACACCAATTAATTAAATATTTTGTTATTTGTTTGTTGACAGAATTTATCAAGTAATGATAAAATTATTGAAATAAGCATCCCACTAAATCAACTTATAATAATTCTGGGAAATATTCTTCTATGAACTATCAGTAGAATCAAGATTATACACAGATTAACAATGCAAGTGTAATACACAAATTAACTATCAAACTAACTCAAGAACAAAGTCACAAGCTATAAATAACATTTCAAATTATAAATGCACAGCTAAAGCTGTATTAAAGATAATGACCCATTTTTCTGTTATAGTTTGAGCGTCTTTGAACACTGTTCTCATTTGCACATCTGATTTCCATGACCTAAAATGTGTTGCTGCTACCAGACATATTTTAATCTAAGAACTATAAAATAGTTCAAATTTTTACAGCATGTTAGTTTGCTAAGTTTAGCTTTGCATTATTTGCAACAGCTTCTAATCCTTTGAACAATTATATCACAAAGGTATTGTAAAAATCTGGTATACGGTCCACACATACACACACACACAAAATTTCAGGATCTAAAAGCCTGAACTATGGCTTAGACAATAAAGCAGACTACTGAGCATAGTTCAAATATTCAAACTACAAGTTCCAAATACATTAGGAAAAAAAGAATGCACCACAAAGTCAAAACAATCCAGGGATCTCAATGGACGTTTGAGAACATGGAAGCCTGGCTTTCCAATTAAATTATGCTGTCCAAATTGACCAACTGCAGTCGACCTATCATGTAATTACAACGAGGAACTAGTATAATTCATTCCAGTATTCTGTTGATATGCTGATGTCATCAAAACTGTTGAATTACTGGCCTGTTCCTCATTGGTAGCCACCTCAGTGCCACTCAGTTGTGACTAACATTAAATTTTCCCCATCATTTCACCTAGCCACATGCTACAATTATACTGAAAGAGAGAAACAGAGACGCTGTTACAGGATTGCATTGAGAAGAGCACGACTTGAATTTCTCAATTTTCAAATCTTATTTCAGACTACTGTTCAGAGACAACAGTGTTTCAATATTTGTTGCTTCTTCCACATCTGCCGTTATTCCCTAAATTCCGTAATCAAGACTGGTGTCCTATGATTTAAGTCAGTGGAAATGAGGTGACACAGTGGAACCATATTATTAAATATGGAGCATCATAAAGCTAGAAGTGTTAATCTAGCTTTAATTATTAAATGTTTAGAATTTATTACATTTGCAAACATTTTAATACAATTATTTCATAAGTTGTTAAACAGAATCTAGTGCATCTATTTTACATAAAAGACATTTGCCCCAATTAGACTCTATGCTAACATAATTATGAAAGTGTGAGCAGTGTTCAATTCATACAACCATTAGAGATCTCTTCAAAACTTTGGAGCACTGAGTTATTTCAGTGCACAGGTACAAAGTTAGTTTGTTTACTATCAGACCTTTTACTTTCAAACACATGGCATCACTGTTTCTGTGATGAAGCATATGCAATACACAAGGTGCATTTTTAAGATCATTGCTCTGAAGGTGGACTTTATTAATTAATAATTTTTCAAGCTTTTTTTGATTTATTGTTTCTAAATTTAGTATTTTAACCACCTTATTGGGGGTATTCAAAATTAATCCATATCTATATCTTAGCTTTCCTGCCCATTGTTTCCATTACTTAATGCAGGCAAAGCAAATCTAGGTGGAAATAGCTGTCCTGAACTTGGAGTCTCAATGTAGGAAAAAAAACATGCCATGCTCCACAGAAGCAATGGAAACATGGGCTACGTTCGTACCTTAATGTTAATTTCAAAAGTATTGACTAAAAGTCAGAAATTAATAATATATAGAATAAACACAGGGCATTGAAAATAACAGACTGGAAGCCAAGGTCATTTAGAGCTGCGTTATTTATTTTCAATACACTATTACTACTAAGCTTTCATCCTCCACAAAGCAGAGGAAGTGAAATAAATTTGAATTCTGAAAAATAATTGAAAAATCAAAAGAAACAAGTGGAAATTATGTATTTATTTTTCAAAAATCATATTCAGTTATAAAAACACAAGATGTTCTGAATATCCAGAGTTTCAGCATGGATCTCCTAGTTTAGATCAGACGTGGAGCACTGACATTAACAATGGTAATCATTTTTAAAGTAGTCCAAGAACATAAATAGGAGTAGGATTCAACCACCCGGCTCCACATATCCACCCTAACATTCTTTAAGATCATGGCTAAATCTCAACTTTGACTCCACTTCCCTGCTTGATCCCAAAAGCCTTGATTCCCTGATAGTTCAAAACTTTTATCAGTCTCTGCTTTCATTAAACCCAATGATTGAGTATCCACAGCTCAGGAGTAGAAAACATGGTCAAGAAATGTCTCATTTCAGTCCTTCGTGGTAACTGCATCAGAACACAAGAACTAGTAGCAGAAATATGTAATTCAGCCCCTCAAGCTTAATCTGCCATTCAATAGTCAGAGAAAAACTACTGAAAGCTAGCACACAGATGCAGCAGGCAATCAGGAAGGTTAATGAATTGCTGGCCCTTATTTCATGGGGGTTGGAGTACAAGACTTGGGAAGTTAGGCACATTTTTGTCCAGGTATTAAGGAAAGATGCATTTCATTGGAGGCAGTTCAAGGGAGGTTTACTAGAATAATCCATGGTATGGAGGGACTGTCTTATGAGCAAAGGCTAAACAAGTCCACTCACTGAAGTTTTCATTGAAATTTACAGGATTCTGAAGGGGCTTTACAGCGTAAATGCTGAGAGAAAGTTTCCCCTCACAGGAGAGACCAAAGAGCATAGTCTCAGAATAAAAGGACACCAATTTAAAACAAATGAGAAGGAATTTATTCTTTCAAGGTCATGTCTTTGAAAATCCCTACCAAAAACGAGAGCTCTGGGACACAATCCTTGTGTATGATTAAGGCTGAGATAGATAAATTCTTGATCAGTAGTGGAATCAAGGGTTACAGTGAAAGGGCAGGAAAGTGAATGAGTGGAAATATTGAATGGCAAAGGAGGTTAAAGGGGTCAAATGGCCTATTCCTGTTACTATTTCTTATGATCTTACAGCTGATCACATCTCTGCCTCAATTCCACTTCCCTGCCAGCTCCCCACTCCCCTTGAACCAGATACTAAGTAAAAGTTTGTCTATCTCCATGAATTTACTCAAAGTCTTGACATCCACAAATTCTGCATGGTGAATTCCACAGATTCACAACCCTTTCAGAGAATTTCTCATCTGAATTAAATGTTATCCCTTATTATAAAATAACGATCGCTTGTTCTAGATCATCCCACGAGAAAACATCCTGAGTTTACTTTGTCAATCCTCTTCAGCATCTTATATACTTCAATTAGATCTCCTTCTAAATGTTAGAGTACAGGCCTAAACCGCTCAGCATTTTTTCCATTAAGACAAACCTCTCACCTCTGTGAACAATCTCACGAATCTCCTCTGAACTGTGTCCAATGCAACTACATTCCTCAAGTAAGGGGATCAAGACTATACATAATAGGGCCCCGTTTGTGGCACAAAGGTAGAGTCCCTATGCCTGAACCAGGAGGCCTGGGTTCAAGTATAACAACAGGTCTGAAAAGGTTAATTAGAAATAAACAAAACAAAAACCGAACGCAATATTCCAGGTATCTTACTAATATCTACAGTTGCAGCAACACTTCCCTCCCTTTACACTCTACTCCTTTGGTATAAATGTCAAAATTCCTTTCACCTTGTTACCTACTGTACATGTATGCTAATTTTCTGTGATTCATGCATGAAGATGCTCAAATCCCTTTGCACTGAAACCTGAAAGCAACACCTCTAGTTCTACACTCTCCAGCTAGGTGAAAACAGGCATTCAATAACTATCATTTCAAACTACCTTGGAATCCTATAATTTGAAAGGGGCTACCTCTTATTCTTCTAAACTCAAGTAATCATTCCAGTGAACACTTGTTCTAACCCCTGTTAGATGAGTACATCCTTCCACAGACATAAAGCACCAAACTGTATTCAAACAAATTGAACCAAAACTACAGTCTTACCAAAATTCTAAATAATTGCAAATTGACATCCTTGCTCTTAAACACTAATAATCCCCTTACAATAAAGGCTAACTTGCCATTGGCACTCTTAATTGCTTGCTGCAATAAAATGTAAACCTTCAGTGCTTCTTTTACAAACGAGCCTAAATTCCTCCAAACATTAGCAGTTAATAATTCCTTGCCATTTAAAAAAAAGTATTAAAAGATTGACCTTACATTTTCCCATATTACATTTCATCTCGACTCCATGTTCACCCATTCCATATACATCATTTTAGATTGCTTGTCCTCATATCTCAGCTTCCCACCCTGTTTTCCAACACAAGCAAATTTGGAGACATTGCATTCAATTTCTTCATCCAAGTAATTGATAAAGATTTTAAATTTCCAAGGCCAAATGTTAATTGCTATGGTAATCTGATAACAAGTGTACCAACTCAAGAACAGTATTTTTCACCTTTTAACCAGTCTTCATCCTTAAACCCTTATCTTGCACAATACCTCATTGAATTTACTAAACATTCAGGTAGCAACAAAATAATACAAATGATTATAGGTCACAACAACAGCTATTGGCATTATAAGTACCCAACTCTTATACTGAACTACTTCAGAGATACAGATGAAACACGTCTATGGAGGACATCTATTGGGGGCAAAGAAATCTGAAATGTATTCCCTTTATGGAGCAACTGTTCGTGGAAATCTTAAAGGATTTCATCCATTTCCTATTTCTCACCCTCAAAAATGCCAATACTGAGGATAAAAAATAAAAGACCAGCAGATTAACTTTATAGAAGACTTCAGTGCGACAGGGGAGAAGGGAACAGCAGTAGGCCACTGCGAGACAACACTGAAAACAGGGTACCGTTTCCCTAAGATTTTCGATTTTTTTTTGTTTCTTGAAATGACTCGAGCCCTTGGAGTTTCCTGGAAATGACAGTACGAGAAGGATTCATCAACAAACGAGAAGGTCTGAATGGGCATGCAGGTAATTATGAGGAGGCTGAGTGAATGTATACTATTCTGTAGGCCCAGGTTGTGCGTGTGTGTGGGGCGGAGGCGGAGTGGGGCTTGGTTATCAGGCAGATCCTCTGACCCTCAGCCTCTCCCTCCATCCCCGCCGTGGACACTGCTGCTGCCTCTCTCGGTCTATGTCTGGGTGGCCGCCTGTTTATTTCCAATTTACCTATAATATCTAAAAGCATTAATGATTTTCCAGAAGTGCTCTTTCTCCAAGCGTTCCTCCTCCTCCTGCTGCTGCTGTTTCTCCCCAGGACAGTGCGGGTTGCCCTCATTCTCCATCTTTTCTCCTCTCGGCACCGCCACAAGGTTCCCCCTTCTCACCACCGCGCTGACAAGACGGCACCTGGACGAGCGGGCACGCCGCGCGCGCCGACCCGACTCCCCCGCACAGCGACACCTAGCGGTCCGGAGGGTGCACCCATGAAGCGCGAAGTGAGCAGTGAATCGAGAGATAATGGGAACTGCAGATGCTGGAGAATCCAAGATAACAAAGTGTGAAGCTGGATGAACACAGCAGGCCAAGCAGCATCTCAGGAGCACAAAAGCTGTCGTTTCGAGCCTAGACCTTTCATCAGAGGGGGATGGGGGGAAGAGTTCTGAAATAAATGGGGAGAGAGGGGGAGGTGGACTGAAGATGGATAGAGGAGAAGATAGGTGGAGAGGAGGGGATAGGTCAGTCCAGGGAGGACGGACAGGTCAAGGAGATAGGATGAGGTTAGTAGGAAGGAAATGGAGGTGTGGCTTGAGGTGGGAGGAGGGGATAGTTGGGAGGAAGGACAGGTTAGGGAGGCGGGGATGAGCTGAGCTAGTTTTGGAATGCAGTGGGGGGAGGGGAGATTTTGAAGCATGTGAAGTCCACAGTGATACCATTGGGCTGCAGGGTTCCCGAGCAAAATATGAGTTGCTGTTCCTGCAGCCTACGGGTGGCATCATTGTGGCACTGCAGGAGGCCCATGATGGACATGTCGTCTAAGGAATGGAAAGGGGGAGTTAAAATGGTTCACGACTGAGAGGTGTGGTTGTTTATTGCGAACCGAGCAGAGGTGTTCTGCAAAGCGGTCCCCAAGCCTCCGCTTGGTTTCCCCAATGTAGAGGAAGCCACACTGGGTACAGTGGATACAGTATTCTACATTGGCAGATGTGCAGGTGAACATCTGCTTAATATGGAAAGTCATCTTGGGGCCTGGGATGGGGGTGAGGGAGGTGGTGTGGGGGCAAGTGTAGCACTTCCTGCGGTTGCAGGGGAAGGTGCCGGCAGTGGTGGGGTTGGAGGGGTGTATGGAGTGGACAAGGGAGTCACAGAGAGAGTGGTCTCTCTGGAAGGCAGACAAGCGTGAGGATAGAAAAATGTCTTGGATGGTGGGGTCGGATTGTAGATGGCGGAAGTGTCAGAGGATGATACGTTGTATCTGGAGGTTGGTGGGACGGTATAATAGCATCCACTACATTTATTCAAAGGATGCAGGAATTTGATTATGGTTACTGTAAAGCTATGGCACTATCATTAAGAGGTAAGATAGTAGGACTTACAGAATTACGAAGTCTGAATGAGGAAAATATGTCTTTTTAAAAGAGTGATAAGGTTTGGAAGACAAGACCTCGGCTTCAATGGTAATAGTCATGCTATCTAACCACGTGAGCCAAGAAAATTTGGAACAGTGAGGATCAGGGCTGTGGAGTGCCATTGAAAAGGCAAGAAATGAGAATTGTTCTTGGAAGTTTTGAATAGGACAGGATTGGAGAATGGAGTAAATGCCAGAGGTCTGACTAGTTTGTAGAAATTGTGGAAGGTATTCAGAAATTAAAACAAGATCCAATTTCAATTACATGAGGAGGAAAATAGGACTGAGCAGGTGTTTAAGTGATGAACTTGTAAGAATTCCTTGGCACAGCAGTGATGCAGGAGACTGCCCATTCAAACCTACAGCCACAAAAAGATAATTGACAAGGAGCAGCTACCACAATCCGATTTACTAGACTCTGACTTAAAAAAAAAGCCAGATGACTGTAAAGTAAATTATGACTCTAGACTCCCCTTAAGACTATTCTGGACCCTACATTTTCTTCAGATGATCGTTCTCACTTAATTTTGAGAATATAGACCCTTCTGACACTTAGACAGTCTGAATAACTTATTTAACTCTCTCAGAAGGAACCAGCTGAGAATATTAATGTTCTCCAGGCTTTTTAACAAGTTTTAGCCAGATTATAAAAAATTGAATATAAGCATCCAGACAACTCTCCTCAATACTCTAACTCTCCAGTGAAACATATATGAAGGTGTGCTCTTGAATTTGGATACAGAAGACTATAGGACACAATACATTTTCGAAATGATACAAATGTTTATTGAAGAGCTGGATATGCAGTTCACATTTAATGGCAAGTTAATCACATTATTGGCATTTCTAGGAAAAGATAGTTTTGTTTCTAACAGAGAAACAAAGTTTACTAAATGTAGTAGTTATTAATGAAATTCAACAACATTTTAAGCAGCATTTACATAAATAGAAACCTATCGAGTTTAGTGAGGTAATTCTATCCCAATGAAGGGGAGATGTATTATTATTACATTACAGCAACAAGACCATGAGAAGTGTTGGTTTGAATCTCTTATCTGAAAATCACCCGAGTGACTCTATCTTCATTCCACTAGAAGAGTGAAGCAGCAGGAAGCTCATAAGCACACGTGCCAGTCAGCATGGTTTTTGCTAAGCTATCACACTTTCCAAAATCAAGTTCCTGAATTTCAGAAAACAGCTTTATGTTCGGACGTGAACACAATAAGCACTGGATTATTGTGTATTTTCTATTGCATATATAAAGGACGTTCTACTAAAGGAGCACCAAGTTTGCCCAGACATGTTTTTTGCCAAACCAGATGAAGCCAGCTTTTTTTTTCATCCCTAAATCATAGGAGAGCCTATGATTATAACTGGATTCCTTTATGATTATTAATATAGGTAAATACAGAATTTAAATGATTAGTCTTAACGCAATTTTAAAAATCACACAAGTACAGAGTCATACAGCACAGAAACAGACCCTTCAGTCCAACATGATTATGCCAACCAATGGGATATTAAATTGTGAGTAATGAGGTTTGCAAATATAAAATAATTAATGTATAGATTACTCCAAAGCTTGGTTTATGCACACTCCAATGGAGTCTCTGGATTTTCATTAAATCTACTTCAGTTCATTTGTAGCTCTGCACATAAAGTCATTTGTCTGCTAGAATCTTCAATTTCTCAATATCCTGTTTCGACGGTGTCATTTTGTCAGCATCTATCAGTAGGAAACAACCATCAAAGCCTTTAATTATGATACATTCAAAGAAAGAACTGATCTTACACTCACAAAACAACAACTTTCCACCATGTCGTATGGACTACTGATAAAAAGAAGCTAGTTAAATAGATGGAAACACAAGGCCAGCAGGAGTGAGGCTTACTAGTATTAAAATAATAAATAACACTTGCAAACAACAGTGATCACAGCACCCTGTCTAGAAGTGGTGCGCAGGCAAGATTTTTTTAAAAGCTAGATGCATGATGGAAACACATTGTCTAAGTCATTCCCAATTCCAGTGGTGTAGAATATGTCATTTTTAAAAGCTAAGATAGAAGTTCTTCCTTCGCTTAATTCATAACCCATTGTGTCAGCTCTTTAAAACAGCTATTCAATTACTGAATTCCTCTTGCTTTCTGTGTGCACATTTTCCACTTCAATAGCTTTGCTGACTTCCCTTCTAAATTTGTTAATAATCACTACTGAATTATTCCACTACCCTTTCTGGCATTGCATTCCAGACCACATTGCGTAACCCCATCAACTCGCCCTTTTTTTTTGCCAAATATCTTAAATTTGAGTCCTTGGGCCACTGGAAAATATTTTTCTTTATTTGCTCTTTCAAAATGCTAATCATTTTGACTCTAATAAATGTCCCCTTAACCTTCTTTACTCTTAGGGAGAGAAACTTCAGTTTATCAATCTCTCCAGTAACTGAAGTTCCACATCCCTAGTAATATTCAAGTTAATTCCCTTTATCCACAATACCAAACCCTGAATAACATTCTTAAAAGTGTGAACTGCAGAACTGAACCCAATAATTCATCTAATAGCTAACCAATGATTTAATAAAGTCATCGTATAGCTTCACTGCTATTGTATTCTATGCCTCTGATTATAAAGTCAAAGTTCCCACTTGTTCTTGCTGACAGGTTTATAAACTTCTACCATCAAATGTTTCTGTGGGCAAAACATAGGTCTTGCTGCAGTACTCATTTTAAGGTTAAATCATTTAGCTTTTGTTGTGTCTCCTCATTCTTTTTATAAACAGAGGCAGGAACCACAAGAAAAAGGTCTGACCTTTGAGTTTCTGAACTTTCCTTAAAATGTCTTCATACACTTGCGCAAACAGTTCCTCTGGGGGTTTTGTTCCATCCAAGTAGACTGAAGCAAAAACAGACACTTGCATCATTTGATGCTTTGTCGTTTTTGTAATTTGTAACTTTTATTTACAGCATTGTCTCGTAAACATGACTTAAAAATGTAAAAAATACTACCAGTAACAAAAGCCTTGAAAAATGGGTGATGCCAAAATGTGAAATTAGCAGCTGGATATCATAAGTATCACAAGTGCAAAGTGGAGAAAAACTTCTGACATTAAGACTATGGGATAGCAAGAACTGCAGATGCTGGAGTCAAAGACAGTGTGGAGCTGGAGGAACATTAAGACTACGAATGCTGTGATTGATTGACAACATTATGAGAAGGGAAGCAATGAGAATGCTGAATTAGTTTTTTCTATTCATTCTTTAACAGGTTGTAAACTTAATCAGTTCTTTTTACAGTCTTTAAAGGCTTTATTTCATGTTTCAGGATTATTTCAAAGACTTGTCAGTAGTTCATTGGTTTTAGTCTGGATCTTAGGAGAGTGGCTACGGAGGATGTATGTGTAACATGAAAGTATGGGAGAGATGAGGATCATGAAGGGGCGTGGAGGAGACATAAGAGACCATGCAAGATAACAGGGGATGCGACAGGGGACATGGGGGGAGCATGGCGCACTAGATGCGGGTTCAGGGAAGTGAAGGATCAAGGTTTAAGGGATGACCATTATGATTACATCTGGGCCTATTTCCTAGGAAATGGACATAGACCTTTTAGTATGCCAGCCTCACCATCCAGCTGCCTCTGTTGCATCTTTGCACCAGACCCCAGAGATGTTGGGACTGATTCCATTCCATTTTCCCTTCCCCAGAATGAAAATGTTGCAGGTGAGGGCCTCTTAATTGGAATTAATTTGCAGATTCAGATTTCCCTGATTTCCACTTGAAACTCCTTCACAAAAATCTCACCTTAGTTTCTGTTCATCGTAACAATTACAGCCAATGATAGAATTTGGTTGATCTAAATTCATGCTTTATAATGTTTTCTTCTTATATGAGTTTTTAAACATGCAGATATATATCAATTTAGTTGGTTGATTGTTTTAATTTTTTTTAAATTAGTATTCAGAAAATTCTGAAAATTGAAATGAAAATTTACAGCATTCCATCTATCGATTGTTCTTCACAAGAGTGAATCATGCTTAAGTCAGAAAACAACTATGAACATAAATCAAAGTGACAAAACGTACTTATGTCAGACACTTTCTCTTCCATATCTTTTCTATTTCTGAGGTACATTGGCCACACATGTCCATCAAAATTTCCAGGTGGATCAGGTGGATCATAGACCCTTAAACTAAAATATAAAGATTCTGTTCACAGTTTTACATAGTTTGGCAATAATGACAGGTTTTACATAATTTAAATCAGTTCTTACCTTCTTCTTCTTTTACATTCTTCGTATGGAATGGAGAGATAGTAACGTTGACTAAAAACATCATTTAAGGGCCTAAAAACATATATTGGTATGTATCGGTGATATGTATAAATACACAAAATTCTGTGACTGATTACAGGTTCCACAACATCCATATCTGGACTAACCTGTAAAGGTTTATTGGAACAATCTGTTCTGAGTTAATTTGAATGGGAATTGGTGGAACTTACAAAAACATCCACTCTCCTGCATTCATTTACTTTTGGCCTTAACAGTTGATAAGGGTCAGGAAACCTGAACTTGCACTGCACACTGCTTGTAGCATAACCAGTTAATGCTCCCATGTTTTATGAATAGCCGAGCATGATTTTGAGCAGTCCAATAATTTCCTTACAGCCCCCAGATAATCCAAAGGCTTGGAATAATAATTTAATAAAAATATAATACGTATAATTTTACATTACAACCAACTGAATGTTTTACAGATACAGCAAACATACCTATAATTGTAAAGGAGGAAACCTTCCACTATTAGGATGTTAACTTTGTTCTCTGATAAATCTGAAAGTGGTTGTTCAGGATGTCCAACAGCTATGTTCTCCATCCAGGCATAAACTGAATTCATCATTGCTTCCATATCCAGAGCTGTGATATCTAAAAAATAATTATGCCAATTGAGAAACTACTGCTCTCAAAAAAAACACTCATGTAACAAAATATTAATGCGACAGGTGTTGGTACACATATATATCTGATTTTTTTTTAAGAGCTCTATTCATTTCCAGTAGAAGCTCACTGATTTGAATTCCAATATTATCATCTTTTGATTTGGAGCATAAATGAAGTCAGGAGTTAAGTCTATTCTTATTCACAGAACTAAAGGAATATTACATGCTGGTGCCATTTCAAATCTATGAGATGGTAGAAAGGAAATCAAAAATCGGTTGGAGAGACTGAAGGAGGGAAGAAACTGCAAGTATTCTTGCAGAATTGTTACAGGCGGGACACTGTTTTGATTAAATACCAACCTCCTGCCACATCCCCCTTAGTCTGCACATTGTTTCTATTTAAATAATCATCCACTGTCCTCTTGAATGACTTAATTGAAACTGTCTTTACCACACTTCCAGGCTGTGGACCACTTGTAATGTGAAAAAGGTTTTTCTCAACACAAATTTGCTTCTTTTGCAAAACATTTTAGATGTCTCTCAAGTCGTTTTTCTATTATTCCACTGTTAATTCTCTCTTCTTTTCTGGTAGCCAAGTTTCTGATAGCATGGCATCAGCATAGCATTATTCCTAATCTTTCAATGACTCCAAGCTTCAAACTGTCCTGTCTGGTTCATCACCTTTTCATGTGTTTCTCCCTATTTATTCTGTTTGGGCCCCTCATGATTTTGTAAACTTCAATTAAATCTCCCCTCAGTCTTCTCCACTCCAAGAAAAACAGTCCTAACTTTACCAATTTATCCTCATAACTGAAGTTTTTTATTTCTGGAGCCATTATCATCAACCTCTTTGCATTCTCTCCAATGCATTTACATCCTCCCTAAAGAATGGTGGCCAGGACTTTACACAATACTCCATCTGAGGACTAAACGTTCAGCATAACATCCCTGCTTTTGTACTCTATTCCCCTATTAATGAAGCCTAGAATATTACATCGCCGAGGCCAGACGCCAACTCTCCGACACCACCTCCTACCGACCCCTCGATCATGACCCCACACCCGAGCACCAAACCATCATCTCCAACACCATTCACGACCTCATCACCTCAGGGGACCTCCCACCCACAGCCTCCAACCTCATTGTTCCCCAACCCCACACGGCCCGTTTCTATCTCCTTCCTAAAATCCACAAACCTGCCTGCCCTGGTCGACCCATCGTCTCAGACTGCTCCTGCCCCACCGAACTCATCTCCACCTATCTGGACTCCATTTTCTCCCCTTTGGTCCAGGAACTCCCCACCTATGTCCGTGACACCACCCACGCCCTCCACCTCCTCCAGGACTTCCAATTCCCTGGCCCCCAACACCTCATTTTCACCATGGACGTCCAGTCCCTATACACCTGCATTCCGCATGCAGATGGCCTCAAGGCCCTCCGCTTCTTCCTGTCCCGCAGGCCCGACCAGTCCCCCTCCACCGACACTCTCATCCGCCTAGCTGAACTCGTCCTCACCCTCAACAACTTCTCTTTTGACTCCTCCCACTTCCTACAAACTAAGGGGGTGGCCATGGGCACCCGCATGGGCCCCAGCTATGCCTGCCTCTTTGTAGGTTACGTGGAACAGTCCCTCTTCCGCACCTACACAGGCCCCAAACCCCACCTCTTCCTCCGGTACATTGATGACTGTATCGGCGCCGCCTCTTGCTCCCCAGAGGAGCTCGAACAGTTCATCCACTTCACCAACACCTTCCACCCCAACCTTCAGTTCACCTGGGCCATCTCCAGCACATCCCTCACCTTCCTGGACCTCTCAGTCTCCATCTCAGGCAACCAGCTTGTAACTGATGTCCAATTCAAGCCCACTGACTCCCACAACTACCTAGAATACACCTCCTCCCACCCACCCTCCTGCAAAAATTCCATCCCCTATTGCCAATTCCTCCGCCTCCGCCACATCTGCTCCCACGATAAGACATTCCACTCCCGCACATCCCAGATGTCCAAGTTCTTTAAGGACCGCAACTTTCCCCCCACAGTGGTCGAGAGCACCCTTGACCGCGTCTCCCGCATTTCCCGCAACACATCCCTCACACCCCGCCCCCGCCACAACCGCCCAAAGAGGATCCCCCCTCATTCTCACACACCACCACACCAACCTCCGGATACAACGCATCATCCTCCAACACTTTCGCCATTTACAATCCGACCCCACCACCCAAGACATTTTTCCATCCCCACCCCTGTCTGCTTTCCGGAGAGACCACTCTCTCCGTGACTCCCTTGTTCGCTCCACACTGCCCTCCAACCCCACCACACCCGGCACCTTCCCCTGCAACCGCAGGAAATGCTACACTTGCCCCCACACCTCCTCCCTCACCCCTATCCCAGGCCCCAAGATGACATTCCACATTAAGCAGAGGTTCACCTGCACATCTGCCAATGTGGTATACTGCATCCACTGTACCCGGTGCGGCTTCCTCTACATTGGGGAAACCAAGCGGAGGCTTGGGGACCGCTTTGCAGAACACCTCCGCTCAGTTCGCAACAAGCAACTGCACCTCCCAGTCGCGAACCATTTCCACTCCCCCTCCCATTCTCTAGATGACATGTCCATCATGGGCCTCCTGCACTGCCACAATGATGCCACCCGAAGGTTGCAGGAACAGCAACTCATATTCCGCCTGGGAACCCTGCAGCCTAATGGTATCAATGTGGACTTCACCAGTTTCAAAATCTCCCCTTCCCCTACTGCATCCCTAAACCAGCCCAGTTCGTCCCCTCCCCCCACTGCACCACACAACCAGCCCAGCTCTTCCCCCCCACCCACTGCATCCCAAAACCAGTCCAACCTGTCTCTGCCTCCCTAACCGGTTCTTCCTCTCACTCATCCCTTCCTCCCACCCCAAGCCGCACCCCCATCTACCTACTAACCTCATCCCACCTCCTTGACCTGTCCGTCTTCCCTGGACTGACCTATCCCCTCCCTACCTCCCCACCTATACTCTCTCCACCTATCTTCTTTACTCTCCATCTTCGGTCCACCTCCCCCTCTCTCCCTATTTATTCCAGTTCCCTCTCCCCATCCCCCTCTCTGATGAAGGGTCTAGGCCCGAAACGTCAGCTTTTGTGCTCCTGAGATGCTGCTTGGCCTGCTGTGTTCATCCAGCCTCACATTTTATTATCTTGGAATTCTCCAGCATCTGCAGTTCCCATTATCACTAGAATATTACACCCCGTTTTCTGTAATACTAAAGTTGTAGATGCTAGTAGAGAGAAAGAATTCAAATTTTCCAATGCTAAGAGAATTCCTTGAGTATGTGCTATCATTTATTACAGTATATGTTGGTAATTATTCCATGTTCCTACAGGTCTCGTAAGGTTGCATCATGCAGAGCAATTAAACCAGATCAAGTTCAACAAGTTCTCTGTTCCTTTGAAGTGAAAACCTACGACCCACTACGTTGTGATAGTTGCACTGAAAATCTGTTGCAGAGATGTTATTTTGGGTCCGTATTTACTGTGGATATGGAGGCTAGGGAACTCTGGGAAGTAGATATTGATGTAATTAAAACAGTCCACATTACAGAAGAGATGAGGTGGTGATGGAGATCTTGAAAAACATTAAAGTGGATGAACCTTGGGGACCCAATCAAGTGTATCCCCGAATGTTGTGGGAAGCTTGGAAGGAAATTGCAGGGCCCTAGCAGAAATATATGTATCCTTTACTACCATAGGTGAGGTGCCAGCGGACTGCAGCATGGCTAATGTTGTACTTTTGCTTAAGAAAGGCTTTAAAGAAAAGCCTATGAACTGTAGACTGGTGAGTCTGACGTCAGTGGTGAGCAAGTTTTGGAGGGGATTCTGAGATAATTTACATGTATTGGGAGAGATAAGGACTGATTAGGGATAGTTGGCATGGCTTTATGCACGAGAAAACGTGTCTGACAAGTTTGATTGAGTTTTTTTGAGGACATGACCAAAAAGATAGATGAGGGCAGAACAGTAGACATTGTCTACATGGACTTTAGTAAAGCCTTTGACAAGGTTCCCCGTGGTACACTGGTTAGTCAAGTTAGATCACATGCGATTCAGGGAGAGACCATTAATTGGATACAAAATTGGCTTGATGAAAGGAGACAGAGGGTGGTGGTGTAGGGTTGTTTTTCCGACAGGAGGTCTGTGAACAGCAGTGTTCCACAGGGATCGGTGTTGGGTCCACTGTTGTTTGTCATTTATATAAAAAATCTGGATGAGAATTTAGGAGGCATGGTTAGTAAGTTTGCGGATGACACCAAAATTGATAGTAGAGTGGACGGTGAAGAAAGTTATTCAAGGTTACAAAGGGATCTAGATAAATTGGGCCAATTGGTTGAGGAATGGCAGATGGAGTTTAATTTGGATAAATGCAAGGTATTGCATTACACAGTTAATGGTGAGAGCCTAGGCAGTGCTGCCGAACAGACAGACCTGAGGGTTCAAGTACATAGTTCTTTGAAAGCTATGTCACAGGTGGACAAGGTGTTTAAGAAGGTATTTAGCATGTTTGCCTTCATTGCTCAGACCACTGAGTATAGGAGTGGGGACAACATGTTGAGCTTGTTTAGGACGTTGGTGAGGCCACTTTTGGAGTACTGTGTAGATTTCGGGTCATCTTTCTAAAGGAAGGACAAAATTAAATTATGGAGGATTCAGAAGTGATTTACAAGGATGTTGCCAGGACTGGAGAGTTTGAGTTATAAGGAGAGGCTAGATAGATTGGGACTACTTTCACTGGAGCGTAGGAGTTTCAGGGGTGACCTTATAGAGGTATTTTCCCTAGGGAGGGGGGAGATCAAAACTATATTTTGAAAGTCAGAGGCAAAAGATTTGAGAGACATCAGGGGCAACTTCTTCACACAGAGGGTGGTTTGTACGTGGAATGAAGTGCCAGAGGAAGTAGTAGATGCAGGTACAGTGTCAACATTTAAAAAACATTCAGACAGGTACATGCATTGGAAAAGTTTAGAGGGATATGGGCCAACGGCAGGCAAGTGGGACTAGTTTAGTTCAGGAAACTTGGTTGGCATGGATGAATTGGACTGAAGGGTCTGTTTCTGTGCTGTATGACTTTATGACTGTCTGACAAATCTTACCGTCATACTGCTGAAACCCATCTTCTCCAACCTCTACCTCACTGGCAGGCTGGAAAAAATAAATTTAAAAGTTTAGTCCAAAGTGCAATTCCTCATCCATAGTTTTAGAAATCACTCAACTTTTGGCCCATACAAGATTTGAAGTTTGGAGCTATTTAAAATTTATGAATAGTGATTTGCTGATTCTATGCTTTCAGAAGTTCAACTCCCAGAAACAAAGAGAGAATTACCAGTGGATTAACAGAAAAACAATTTAAGAGAAGTTTATTACAATGAACAAAGAAGATGAGACACTTTCAAAACAAAGTTATGAAAGGTGGCAGCCCTGAAGAACAATGTGTGCAATAAGCATTAGCCACACTGACTCATGGAGACCTAGCTAGGCAATATGCTCTACGAGAGACCTTTCAGTGGGCAAAAAGGTGTAAGCAAAAAGGCAACATAAAGTTAATTAAAATAGGATCATAATTCAACTTAATAAAAGATAAGGAGAAAGCACTTTGCTAATTTTAGGAACTTACAGAGAATAAAGGATACTTAAAACATTACACAGCCAGAACAGTAGATGGTGCCACCAGCTTAAAAGTAAATTTAACAGATATTGTGACCCTATTAATTCTTTGGACATGATCCTACAGGTTAAGTTAGCATTGCATCTGCAGATGTTTTGTGGTGGTGACCCCATTGGAGTTTGAAGGATCAGTGGAAGAGTAACTACCTGCATTTAAAACAATGCTACATTCCAAATGAAGTCTTAACTACAAACACTGCATCATGAATATGTCTTCATCTGTTTACACCATATGCTGCTCTAGAATTCTAAAACACATGGCCCAGGAAAAAATTCAGCACTCTGCTTCGCTGATAAGGACCTGGAGGTCTGTGCAGCTGGGGTGGTAAAGAAGAGGGCCATCTTCTTTCTTCAGGATGGATAAAGGCGACCATAGCATGGACACTATCAGCCTGGGTGAATGTGATGCCTCCATGGTTTGGAGGAATAAAGAACAATGCTGCAAGAAGGTTAATGCATTTCTGCGCTCTGCCACCATGTTGTCCTTGCTACCTCAAATCATGAAATCCACAGAATCCGTACAGTGTGAAAACAGGCCATTCAGCCTAACAGGTCCATACCAACTCTCCAGAGAGCACCCCATTCTATCTGTGTAATCCTGCATTTCCCATGGCTAACACACCTCCAACCCTAAACATTATGGGCAATTCAGCATGGCCAATCCACCTAAGATGCACGTCTTTGGACTTTAGGAAGAAACCAGAGCACCCGGCAGAAACCCATGCAGACATGGGGAGAAACTGCAAACAAAGATAGTTGCCCAAGAGTGGAAATGAAGCCGGGTCCCTGGTGCTGTGAGGCAGCAGTGCTAACCACTGGGTCAGTCTAACTCTGCCACTGCACATACTTCTCACCAAGACTCATGATCTGCCATTCTCACTGTTGCATGCACCACATTTCCTCAAAAGCTCTTGCCCAGCTCAACCTCCTAAATATTAAGTCCTCCTGACCTCAGCACTTTCCAGTCACTCACTTGGGACACCACACTAACTTTATGGCACTTGTAACATTAACAGCTCTTCCAGCTACCTTCATTTCACTCAATCAGTCCCTTGTCTCACTGCAGGAGAAAATAGCCCATAATAGAGCTGAAAGGGCCAAGATTGGTGGTAAACCCATAAGAGGAACAATTGCTTGAACTCTTGAGAAACGACCATGACTGCTTACATGGGAATGCTGAGATCTCCATTTCCTGGCAGCTGATTAAGCTTCTTTGTTCTGTGCTATTCTACTCTCCTATTACCAACAATATGAAGATAATAAAATGTGAGGCTGGATGAACACAGCAGGCCAAGCAGCATCTCAGAAGCACAAAAGCTGACATTTCGGGCCTAGACCCTTCATCAGAGAGGGGGATGGGGTGAGGGTTCTGGAATAAATAGGGAGAGAGGGGGAGGCGGACCGAAGATGGAGAGAAAAGAAGATAGGTGGAGAGGAGAGTATAGGTGGGGAGGTAGGGAGGGGATAGGTCAGTCCAGGGAAGACGGACAGGTCAAGGAGGTGGGATGAGGTTAGTAGGTAGGAGATGGAGGTGCGGCTTGGGGTTGGAGGAAGGGATGGGTGAGAGGAAGAACAGGTTAGGGAGGCAGAGACAGGCTGGACTGGTTTTGGGATGCAGTGGGTGGAGGGGAAGAGCTGGGCTGGTTGTGTGGTGCAGTGGGGGGAGGGGACGAACTGGGCTGGTTTTGTGATGCAGTGGGGGGAGGGGAGATTTTGAAACTGGTGAAGTCCACATTGATACCATTGGGCTGCAGGGTTCCCAAGCGGAATATGAGTTGCTGTTCCTGCAACCTTCGGGTGGCATCATTGTGGCACTGCAGGAGGCCCATGATGGACATGTCATCTAAAGAATGGGAGGGGGAGTGGAAATGGTTTGCGACTGGGAGGTGTAGTTGTTTGTTGCGAACCGAGCGGAGGTGTTCTGCAAAGCGGTCCCCAAGCCTCCACTTGGTTTCCCCAATGTAGAGGAAGCCGCACCGGGTACAGTGGATGCAGTATACCACATTGGCAGATGTGCAGGTGAACCTCTGCTTAATGTGGAAAGTCATCTTGGGGCCTGGGATAGGGGTGAGGGAGGAGGTGTGGGGGCAAGTGTAGCATTTCCTGCGGTTGCAGGGGAAGGTGCCGGGTGTGGTGGAGTTGGAGAGCAGTGTGGAGCGAACAAGGGAGTCACGGAGAGAGTGGTCTCTCCGGGAAGCAGACAGGGGTGGGGATGGAAAAATGTCTTGGGTGGTGGGGTCGGATTGTAGATGGCGGGAGTGTTGGAGGATGATGCGTTGTATCCGGAGGTTGGTGTGGTGGTGTGTGAGAATGAGGGGGGATCCTCTTTGGGCGGTTGTGGCGGGGGCGGGGTGTGAGGGATGTGTTGCGGGAAATGCGGGAGACGCGGTCAAGGGTGCTCTCGACCACTGTGGGGGGAAAGTTGCGGTCCTTGAAGAACTTGGACATCTGGGTTGTGCGGGAGTGGAATGCCTCATCATGGGAGCAGATGCGGCGGAGGCGGAGGAATTGGGAATAGGGGATGGAATTTTTGCAGGAGGGTGGGTGGGAGGAGGTGTATTCTAGGTAGTTGTGGGAGTCAGTGGGCTTGAAATGAACATCAGTTACAAGCTGGTTGCCTGAGATGGAGACTGAGAGATCCAGGAAGGTGAGGGATGTGCTGGAGATGGCCCAGGTGAACTGAAGGTTGGGGTGGAAGGTGTTGGTGAAGTGGATGAACTGTTCGAGCTCCTCTGGGGAGCAAGAGGCGGCGCCGATACAGTCATCAATGTAACGGAGGAATAGGTGGGGTTTGGGGCCTGTGTAGGTGCGGAAGTGGGACTGTTCCACATAACCTACTAAGAGGCAGGCATAGCTGGGGCCCATGCGGGTGCCCATGGCCACCCCCTTAGTCTGTAGGAAGTGGGAAGAATCGAAAGGACTCACCTATCCCCTCCCTACCTCCCCACCTATACTCCCCTCTCCACCTATCTTCTTTTCTCTCCATCTTCGGTCCGCCTCCCCCTCTCTCCCTATTTATTCCAGAACCCTCACCCCATCCCCCTCTCTGATGAAGGGTCTAGGCCCGAAACGTCAGCTTTTGTGCTTCTGAGATGCTGCTGGGCCTGCTGTGTTCATCCAGCCTCACATTTTATTATCTTGGAATCTCCAGCATCTGCAGTTCCCGTTATCACCAACAATATGAATATGCTTCACCAGTTCAAATACTTCCATCTCTGTCAGGATTTTATGTAAATTAGACTCTGGAGAATATTTTGGTTTGTCTGGCGTGTCTACACGGCTGGTCAGGGAAGAAATGCTACAGGTCTCTGATACTCAGAGGAGCTACAGATAACAGGCACCCGATCAGCCCTATGCTGAAGATGACCTTATGATGTCAGCCTATATATTAATATACCTTTGTGCAAAAGGAGAAACAAATATAGAAGCAACAGGTAGGTTTATCAGAGACCCTCAGAAACAGGATTAAAAGATTGAAGGACTTTACTAATGTTATCAGTACCATGCTAGCCTTACTGTGTCAAAGGTTAGTGTTAAGCCAGAGGTTTGAAAATATTTTAAAACCAACAAATGTTGACTGAAAAGAAGGGAGATGATAAACTTTGACGGTGAATTTGCAAGTAATGTCAACACATACAACCAGAGTTTCTTTAAATATATAAAAACAGAAAAGCCAAAGTGAACATAGGCCCCTTCGGGAATTCAGCTAGAATGATCACAGAATCCTGACAGTGCAGATAGAGGCCATTTGGGCTATCATCTGCACCAACCCTCTGAAGAGCATCCCACAGCCCCCATCCTATCTTCATAGATTTATCATAGCTTAACCCCTTAGCCTGCACAATCTTGGACACTACAGATAATTTAGCATGGTCCATTCATCTAACCTTCATGTTGTGATGATACTATTGCTTTAAGAAATTATTTTGTCCTTTTTTTTTGAAAAGAGGTTTTAAGGCATAGGTGCTGAGCAGTCCACGAGCCTCCAAGGCCATGGATTTTTTTTTAAGTTGGAACAATAGAAGCAGCCTGAATGGGTGTGGTAAAGCTCTCACAGAACCAGGATTTTCAGTTTAGTTTTTTATTTTAGCTTCCAGCAGTTTTGCTGGGGTCTCAGCAGGGTTGGGGTAAATCTCTCCCAGCTGCTACACTCTCTCAAAATTTTCTCTTGATGCTTTTTTCCTCTTGGACTGCTCGAGTTGCATGTGACACAATCTGTTTTTTAATTCTGCCTATTGCCAAGAGTGTGTTTATGGGATGCTACTACATTGGAAGAGTTAATTAGTCATAGTTATTGTATTTATTATGCTGTTAATTTTCCAACAGAGTTGTTATTCCAATTCGTTTTTTCTTTTATTGTATTTTAACCTTAGTGCATGAATAAAGTGTATTTTGCTTTAAATCCAGTAGTTTGACCAGTCAAATTGTATCTGGAATGCAACATCTTAAATTTACCTTTAAAATAAGAAAACGTTAGGGTCTAGACAATCTTCTGAATATTCTAATAGGGTTTGTTCTGGTCCATAACAACATCTCTGGACTGTGGGAGGAAACCAAAGCACCGGATGAAACCCACACAGACATGGGTAGAATGTGCAAACTGCACACTGACAGTTACCCAAGGCTGGAACTGAACCAGTTCCCTGCTGTTGTCAGGCAGTATGCTAATTACCGAGCCACCATGTTGCCATAGAGAAATAACAACAGGGAACTGGGAAATGGCAGAGGAGTTGAATAAATACGATGCATCAGTCTTCACAGCAGAAGAGACTAACGGCATTCCAAGATTGCTAAATATCTAAGGGGTAAAAGGAGGAGAGGAAATAAATCAAACAACAATTATAGGAGGAAAAATGCTCTGGGGAATAATAAAGACCACTAAGCCCACTGGACCTGATGGCATACAACCTAAGATATTAAATTAAAGTGGCTACAGAAATAGTTGATGCACTGGTAAGAATCTTCCAAGACCCCTTAGTTTCTGGAAAAGTGCCAGAGTACTGGAAAACTATTAATCTAACATCTTATATAAAAGTGAAGGAGACAAATATAAACCAGTCAGTTTAACATTTGTTAGTGAGAGAATGTTAGAGTCGATTGTAAAGGATGTAATAATGGAGTATTTGGAAATGAATAATATGATCAAACTGCGTCAGCATGATTTCATAAAAGGGAAATCATGCCTGATAAACTTACTAGAATTCTTCAAGGAGATAATAAGTAGAGGAAGCAGTCATCCAATAATTGTGCCTCAATCATCCTATCCTTCCATTTGAGTCTCCTATTGCCCTAACACAGCAATGCCGCAGATAACACCCTCCCTCTTAAAGTTTACTGCCCAATCTTCCAGGACTGATTCTGGCTTACTCCGGAACCAACTCTGGAGGACAGCCCCAAGTGAGGACAACTGAACCCCCTGATTGGTGTCTATGCCACTTCTCAACTATTTACTGATAGTCCCCACATTGGTTGGATTTGTCCTGCAGGACTGACAGGGCACAGATTCCTAGATCCTGACTGCACCAAGTAGCTGACTGACCATGGCCAAACAACCAAATGCGTGCCCCTGAACCCCACACTGGACTGAGGTTGAATGAAGATCTTGACTGACTGTGGCAGCAACTCTTACTGACGACAGTTCCCCTTTACTCAATTAAGATTACTCCCCCTTGATGTTCAGACATGGCCATTTGGTTGAAGAATGTACAATGTATTTGTCAGGTAAGTTAATGGCACATGCCAAAGATGGGACATTGATGGAGCTCAGTGCTGTACACCAACATGTCTGTACCCTTGACTGTTCAGGACTGTCAACCATGCCGAAGTACCTTACTTTCTGAATGTGCTATAAGGCAAGGCAAAACAGAACTAACCTAAGCCTGTAAGCACTGTATGAGGAGGCAATGCACAAAAAGGAAAGAAAAGGTAGTGGTGCAATGAGCGTCCAGTAAGCACAAAGTGAGTGAAAACAGAAAAGAAAGCAAGCAAGCTAAGTGCCCTGAGATCCACCCTGTTTCGATACATTAGATGACCAAGTAGTCTGGTAGTAGCATTGCAATGTGAAGTGTCAGTGTGCAGTATTGAAGTTCTGAAGTGTATTACAATATTATAACTCTTACAAGTTAGTCCAGGATGTGCCATAGTATCGTGGTGAGGCTGGTGTTTTGCCAGTGCTGAGTTCCATGATCAGAACTTGTATGTGTCCATGAAGGTTGCCCTGAGATGTTGGGAAATAATGACCAAAGGCCTGAAGAAAATACCATTTAGTTTCTTACCAGTACCTGACATAATAGCAAACTGCAAAAAAGTGTGACAAGATCAGCTAATATGTTCACCGCTCACTAGTGAGGGTCCCTTTTAGAAGATTGTAAAGTGAAGAGCGGGGATATAGAAATAATTCTATTCAATATTAATATGAACGGACGTATCGGTCTTTTCTCATCTTGTGTGTTAGTGTATTTAAAGTAATAATAGAAATTGTTAAAAAATATATATTTTAAATCTTACCTTAAAAAACATATCTTGACACAGTAACACACTGTTCGGAAAAGCCTTCTTAAGTTTGCACGCAAGTGTAGTTTTTCCACCATTTGTGATTCTGAATTTTAAAAATGCAACAATTTCATACTTAATTTTTATTCATCAGCATGGTCTGCATTTGTTGCCCACACTGATTTCCCATGAACTCAGTGGCTTGCTAAGCCATTTCAGGGCAGTTAAGAAGCAACCATATTGCCGTAAGACTGCGTCATGTGTAGGTCAGGCTCAGTAAGGACGATAGACTTTCTTCTTCGAGGACATTAATGAGCCAGATGAGCTTTGACAACAATTCATGATAGGTGCATCATTACCATTGCTGAGACGAGTTTCTATCAGCTGCCATGGTGCAATTTGAACTCATGAAGCCGAAGATTAGCCTGAGCTTCTGCGTCATTCAACCCGACACCAATTGTATATTGCGATAAGATAACACTTTGCAAATTTGCATCAATGCTCTTGAGTGCCATAATGCATCAAAATAACTAATCATTGTCAAAGAAAATAATAAATCACAAAAATAATTTGCGACACTTCTGCTTCAGGTGACTCCTCCATTGCAATGGTAGCTCTCATTCCCACCCGATCCCCCTCCCATTCTCATCTTGGTCAGGTCTTACCTGGACCTGCATTGGGATTCTCATGTGACACCCCAAAGCTTGCAAAAAAATGACTGTAGCTTCTAAGAATTTAGTAGTTACATGGTTGCTATTATTCAAATCAAATTTTTATTCTAGATTTATTAATTTACTTTCAAATTTCCAATTCCTGTGGTGGGATTGAAACTCAAATCTCATTAGTCTATGATTTTGGCTTTCTAATCCAGTAATATATATTATGGTTCCCCAGATGTTTTTAAGGCACCAGTACTTCACATTTTTTTTTCCTCCCCAAAGATCCAAGGCTGCTTAGAACAGATTTACATGATTTGGATGTGGGGACCAGTTGTCATATTTCCAAACTTGGTGGAGTTAGAAGGCAGTTACATTGAGGCTTCAAAAAGACTTACATAGGTTAAATGAATAGGCAAGAACATGGCAGCTAAGTTTCATGTGTAACCAGCATTGAATCTAGGCGTTCTTCACATATGCTAAAGCAATGTGGTAGTTTACAGATTATAGTACTGAACTACAAACAGATGCCACTGGTTCATCTTCAATCAATCAGGGAATTTACAGACTTACATATGAAGAGCAACCCTTAAAGCTGTGCAATTTTTACAAAGCTCTAACTGAGTCACAAGTGTTCTTCAGGGAATGGAACCTTCCACCCACATCAGACCTTGTCCACATATGACTCCAGTAATAAGCAGTTAAAATAAGAATATAAGATATAGGAGCTGGTAAAGACAATTTGAATTTTTGTGCCAGCTCTGTCATTCAACATGATTATGATTGATCTTGTAAGCCAATGCAACCTTCCCACACTGTCCACATTTGTTTAGAATCTAAAGATATATTGATCTCTGGTTTGAATATGTTCATTCATTGAAGATCCACAAATCTCTGAAGTAGGGAATTCAAACATCCTTGACATTTTGAGTGAAGAAATTTTTCTTCATTTCAGTTCTAAATGGCCAACCCTTTATTGGGAGGCAGGCCAACTTTCCTCAATCTCAATATGGAAATCCACACCTAGTCCATTCAATCTCTTCTTGTTTCTCTAATTGCTTCCTGTTCCTGCACTGTAACTTTCCGTGGATTTTGTAGACGAATATCCAGATCCCTCTCGATTCCAATATTTAAATAAGATTTTTTTTATTCTGATTGATTATTAGCAGCCTCATAGAAATCCTGGAAAAGCACTCTAAAACTACAAAACACAAAAAGACCTACGGCAACTGATGAGGACAATACAGAATAACAACTGCAGCTTTGTCAGTGATTAGCCTGCATATTCACTGCTAATTTGGGAGTGCAGAGTCAGGAGAATTCTTGATAATGAAATGATTTATGATAAATGTGAGGTTATCAACTTTGGTGCAAATACAGGAAGGCAGATTATCTAAATGGTGATATATTGGGCAAAGGAAAGGTGCAACGAGACCTGGGTGACCTTTTACTCCAGTCACTGAAAATAACATGCAGATGCAGCATGCAATAAAAAAGTGAAATGGTATGTTGGCTTTCGTAGTGAGAGGATTTCAGTGGTGTAGTAGGGACATCCTGCTGCAATTGTACAGGGCCCTGATTGAGTCCGGACCAGGAATATTGTGTGCAGTTTTGGTCTCCTTTTCCAGCAAAGGATAATCTGGCTATGGATAAGTGTGACAAAGATTCAGCAGTCTGATTCCTGGGTGACAGAACTGAAGCATGAAGAGGGACTGTATTGGTTAGGGATACTCAGGCGAGGAGCTGCAAGACTGGATGTTGGCTAATGTGGTGCCACTATTTAAGAAAGGTGGTAAGGAAAAGCCAGGGAACTATAAACTGGTGAGCCTGACATTGGTGGTGAGCAAGTTGTTGGAGAGAATCCTGAGGGACAGGATTTGCAAGTATTTGGAAAGGCAAGGACTGATTAAGGATAGTCAACATGGCTGTGTGTGGTAAATTGTGTCTCACGAACCTGGCTGAGTTTTTTCATAGAATCACAGAACCCCTACAGTGTGGACGTAGGCAGTTTGGCCCACCAAGTTCACACAATCCCTCTGAACAGCATCCCAACCAGACCCATTCCCCTACCCTTCACCTGTAACCTGGTATTTCCCATGTCTAATCCACTTAATTTACATATCCCTGGACACTTCAGGCAATTTAGCATGGCCAATCCATCGAACCGGCACATCTTTAGATTGTGGGAGGAAACAGGAGCTCCCAGAGGAAACCCACGCAATCACAGAGAGAGCGTGAAAATTCCACACAGACAGTCATCCAAGGGTGGAATCGAACCTGGTTCCCTGGCACTGTGAGGCAGCAGTGCTAACCACTGAGTCATCGTGCCACCCCCAAGAAATACTGATGAGGGCAGAGCGGGTGATGTGATCTGTATGGACTTCAGTAAGGTGTTCGACCAGATTCCTCACGGTGGTCTGATTGGATCACAAGGTTAGGAATAAAGGGAGAATTAGCCATTTCGATACAGAACTGGCTTGAAGGTAGAAGATAGATGGTAGTGGTGGTGGGTTGTTTTTCAGACTGGAGGCCTGCGACCAGCGATGTGCCACAAGGATTGGTAGTGGGCCCACTACTTTTCGTCATTTATAGAAATGATTTGGATGCGCACACAGGACGTATGGTTAATAAGTTTGTAGATGACACCAAATTGAAGGTATAGTATAGGAAGGATGTTGTGAAACTTGCAAGGGTTCAGAAAAGCTATTGGGAGAGCCTGAATAGACTGGGGTTATTTTCCCTGGAACATCGAAGGCTGAGGGGTAACCTTTTCGAGGTTTATAAAATCATGAAGGGCATGGATAGGGTAAATAGACAAGGTCTTTTCCCCAGGGTAGGGGAATCCAAAACTAGAGGGCACTGGTTTAAAGGGAGAGGGGAAAGATTTAAAATGGACCTGGGGGCAACCTTTTCAGGCAGAGGGTCAGGCATGTATGGAATGAGCTGCCAGAAGAAGTGGTGGAGGCTGGTAAAATCACAACATTTAAAAGGTATCTAGACGGGTATACGAATACGAAGGGTTTAGTGCGACATGGGCCAAATGCTAGAAAACAGGACTAGATTTATTTAGGATATCTGGTCAGCATGGACGTGTTGGACTGAAGGGTCTGTTTCCCTGTTGTATATCTCTGACTCTATACCACTACAGTTGAGAAGAATGAGGGGGAATTCCCATAGAAACCTATTAAATTGTAACATGAGTATACAGGAGAAATGCAGGAAGGATGTTCCCGATGAGTGGAGAGTCTGGAGCCAGGGATCACAGTCTAAGGGCAGGCCATTTAGGCCTGAGACGAGGAGAAATTTCCGGACTCAGAGATTGGTGAACCTGTGGAATTTTCTGCCATACAAAGCAGTTGAGACCAAAACATTGAATGTTTTCAAGAAGAGATGGATTTAGTTATTTAGGCTAAAAGGATCATAGAGTTTGGGGCAAATGTTGGTACACGATACTGAGTGGGATGATCAGCCATGATCATATTGAATGGGCGAGCAGACTCAAAGTCTGAATGGCCTATTCCCATTCCTATTTTTCTTTGCTTCTATGATGCAAGTTTGTAAAATCATCATGCAACCCACTACAGTGATAACACTCCCGTTTATGCCAACAAATGCGTGAAATCGAAAGGACTGATCTTTTGTACGTTGTTAATGGTCAGGGTATTTAAATCCCTTGACAGCCTGACAGTGTTATGACCAGGCACGAAGAGATGGAACAATATTTCTGTTCATTCCTCCTGGTTTGATTGTAAAGATGTTTCTAATATTTGAAATTTAGATGCGCCAATCCAACATATGCACCTCACAGATAAAGACAGAAAATGCAGGAGAAACTCAGCAGGTCTGGAAGCTCCTGTGGAAAGAAAAACAGAGTTAAACTTTTGAGTCCAAGTTGTCTCTTTTGTTTTGTAACTGAATTCTTGGAACACATTTTCATGATCACAGCTTTACAGTTCAATTGAGCTTGAACTTCTCTGCACAGTCTGACAGTTCTAACCAGCTTGACAGTAACAAAGAGTTTATCACCTTTTACACACTTGTCTACTTCTGATAACTGGAAAGCATTCTTGATCTCTCCTAAAGAGCATATTACTTCTCTCAGAGGTTTCCCTGAATCTAAACAAAAGTGTACCCTACATATCCAAAGAACTCCAGCAGATTTCAATCTTCTTCTGAAAGGTTTAGAACTTAAGGGCAGCAACACCAAAGCAGATGCCTCTTTAAACTAGTACAATCTGTCCCCATTTTCCCTTCCCCAAAACTGAAGGATGCCTGGTTCAATGGCAGGACTACCGAGAAGTGGGGCTCTGTTGCTACTTAGACTATACCAAAAACCTTCTCTGTTTTCACAAAGCTTCAAGCCAAAATCTAAAAGCACGAACAAGTCTCCCTCTAGCACTGTCAATACTGGTATGTAAATTCAATGCCAGAGTTAAAGCAAAGAAGGATTGTTTTCTTTCTGAAGCAACAACATCATTAACAAAAAATTTTAGAATCTAGTGGACAACCAGATACTAATAAGTAAAGAAGGAAAGCCAAGCTTTGAGACAGAAACTGTATACAACAGTAATTACTTTATATGGACCACTGAATTTGATTTTCAATGGTTCATCTTGTAATGGTAACAATACTTATATCTCATCTCCCACTTGAAACACTCGGTTTGCTGGACTGTTATCTGCCCATTCTTTCACTTTTGCCTGTGAAAGTTTGAAATGTTCTGTGCCACCCTATATGCTCCTTGTGAGTCTTTCTAGAAACATGGACATGTAATCCAATTTTAAAGTTTACTTTTTTCATTTAAGAACTTGTCCCTAATTAATTTTAACAGCACTCTAATCTCATAACCATAAACCAATTCAAATGAACTAAATCCAGTGGATTTATTTCGTGAATCTCCGATCGCAAATAATAAAATATCTAGGCCTTTCTCCAATCCTGTAGGTATTTGTAACAGAATGCCTTAATCATGATTTGGAAGTCTGGTACCTACCCAAAGCTCCCTGTATTTGCAGATGATAAGCTGTTCACTTCAATGAAGTGAACCGTGAATGACTTCCTGGAAAACAGCCTGTATCTCAACTGTTAATCTATAACAAGTAAAAACTGTGTTAACTTTTCCATTACCATGACAGCTGTACACATCCTCAAAGAAATGACCTCTGGGTATCAAGTTGTCATTTCCATAATTATGAGGTTATAGTGATGTTCTACTTTTGTTTTTGATCCAACACAGCACACCAACACTCAAAAGCTGGTGTAGGTATCAAAAGTAGATGTTGAAGCTTTCAGAAAACGTAACACATTTGACATGTTCCGCAGAACTGCACATCTTTACTAAATCTGCCCACATAAGATACCCATTTTTTGATGACTGGGTTTTCTGAGTGTATGTGTATATGCAACCTGTTATAAGAATTTTACGTGCTACCTTCAGCAACCTGGATGGGACCATTATAACTAGAAAGATCGACAGCAAAATTTTCTACAAATATATAAAACGAAAAAGACTAGCTAATGTAAAGGCTGGACCTTTACAGGATGAGAAGGGGGATTTAAGAACGGGAAATGAAGAAAAGCCCAAGCATTGAACAGTTTTTTTTTGTCAGTTTTCACATGGAGGACACGAATAACATGCCAGTAATTGATGACAAGTAGGTGAGGTTCTAGAAACAATCATCATCATGATAGTAGTGGTGTTGGGCAAGATAATGGAGCTAAAGGTAGACAAACCTCCTGGCCCTGATGGTATGCATTCTAAGATAATAAAAGGATGGTGGGAGAAAAAGCAAATGTGCTTGTGGTAATTTTTCAAATTCACTGGAGTCGGGGGCAGTTCCAGCAGATTGGAAAATAGCAAATGTGATACCACTATTTATAAAAGGGGGTAGACAAAAGATGGGGAATTACAGGCCAGTTAGCTTAACTTCTGTAGTGGGGTAAATGCTTGAATCTATCATCAAGGAAGAAATAGCAAGACATTGAGCTAGAAATTGTCCCACTAGGCAGATGCAGCATGGGTTCATGAAGGGCAGGTCATGTTTAACTAATTTATAATAATAATAATTCATAATAAATGAAGACATTATGAGTGTAGTAGACAATGAGGACCCAGAAGATATGGTGTATCTGGATTTCCAAAAGACAGTAGTTGGTTTATAAGAGATAATGGGAACTGCAGATGCTGGAGATTCCAAGATAATAAAATGTGAGGCTGGATGAACACAGCAGGCCAAGCAGCATCTCAGGAGCGCACAAGCTGACGTTTCGGGCCTAGACCCTTCATCAGAGAGGGGGATGGGGGGAGGGAACTGGAATAAATAGGGAGAGAGGGGGAAAACAGCAACTCATATTCCGCCTGGGAACCCTGCAGCCATATGGTATCAATGTGGACTTCACCAGTTTCAAAATCTCCCCTTCCCCCACTGCATCCCTCAACCAGCCCAGTTCATCCCCTCCCCCCACTGCACCACACAACCAGCCCAGCTCTTCCCCCCCACCCACTGCATCCCAAAACCAGTCCAACCTGTCTCTGCCTCCCTAACCGGTTCTTCCTCTCACCCATCCCTTCCTCCCACCCCAAGCCGCACCCCCAGCTACCTACTAACCTCATCCCACCTCCTTGACCTGTCCGTCTTCCCTGGACTGACCTATCCCCTCCCTACCTCCCCACCTACACCCTCTCCACCTATCTTCTTTACTCTCCATCTTCAGTCCGCCTCCCCCTCTCTCCCTATTTATTCCAGTTCCCTCCCCCCATCCCCCTCTCTGATGAAGGGTCTAGGCCCGAAACGTCAGCTTGTGCGCTCCTGAGATGCTGCTTGGCCTGCTGTGTTCATCCAGCCTCACATTTTATTAGTTGGTTTATAAATGCGAAGTCATCCATTTTGGTAGGAATAACAGTAAAAAGGACTATTATTTTAATGGTAAAAAATTGCATACATGGCTTCACCTTATTATCCTTTTATCCATCTATAAGGTTTACTTTACTTAACTTTTCTAAATTCTGCAGCTTCTTTAAATTCTAGAACTTTTGCCTATATATCTCAAGCACTGACTTGTAGGCAGCCAAAATAGTTTGTTACACTGCATCCTAATCCTGAGAAATTTCATTTAACAGTAAAACATAAGCTAACCTTTGTGGGCAGCCCCAAGTGGTGCTCGTGATGATAGCTGCTGGTAATGCAGCTACCAAAGGCACAGGATAGCCATGAGACCTGGGGTCACAGAACAGTGACACGGGAGGCAAGTCATGAGGAAGAGGTCACTGACTGGGGTGTGTAAAGGGGGTGCTTGTAGGAAATGGAGTGGAGGGTTTTCAGTCATTCAGTAGTTCCAATGCCATGTTTCTCTATCAGACATGAATAAGCAAAACCTCTCCCTTTCCATTCTGCTAAACCACAAGCCCGAGGACGTCTCTTTGGGCTTCTCATGTGGGGAATGCTGCACCCATTGCTGGTTGAATAACAGCCAGGGCCGGATGAGGTCACTAAGTTGACATTTAAGAAACTTTATTTGGCAGAAGCAGAAGAAGTGGGGTCCCCAAAGTGCATCCTCTATCCTGCCTCAAAACACGTCTGGTAAAAGGGCATTAGATTCCACCTGATTTTCCGATTGCAAGTAAGCCTAGATTCTGGCCATAAACATAAGATACATACTAACCAATCCAGTAAAGAGTTTAGAAAAAAAACCTCGTTATCCAGAGCGCAGTTAAAATGTGGAACTAGTGACGACATGTAGTTGAGGCTATGAGTATAGATGTATTTAAAGTAGAAAGTATTAGGTAGACAGGAAAAGAACAATACGTTGATGGGGCTAAATGAAGAAAGGTGAGAGAAGTACTTTATGTACTTGTATAAACCTCTTCGGCCTGTTTCTATTTTGGCTAGCTCAGTTGGCTGGACAGCTGGTTTACGGTACAGAGTAATGCCAACAGCAACGGATCAATTCCCTAATCAGCTGAGGTTAGCATGAAGGTCCCACCTTCTCAACCTGACCCCTCACCTGAGACATGGAGACCCTCAGGATAAACCCACCACCAGATATCTCTCTCAAACAAGACATCAGACCTTTGGTCCGCAACTTTACTCATTTTGCAATAAGTTGAGAGTAATAATTCTAAATTTGAAAAAAAGAAGTTGCTGTGAGAATAATTTCATCTTACAAATACAGTGAAAGTAAACTGTAGCATATCATTTCATTATGTACAGCTGCAAAGTCAGTAACAGTAATTTAAATTCACTTGTACTCACCCTCCGATTCCAACAATAAGTTTTCTCATTTTGACTTTCAAATGAACGTTATATCAATTTTGCTACAGAACACAAATCCTGCTGACACACAAAACAAACGGATATTTATGCTCATGCATTCGTGCAAGGTTCAATGACATTGAGTTGAGTCTTCAACAATCTGTTCCCTTTTCACTTCTTACTTCCTTTATCTTACAGTGCTCAATCAGTGGTACACAAATGTTTAATTTTGTCATCATACCTATTGCATAGTGTTTTATCAAGCGCATTTTGAAATAGATGCACGTATAGCACTCCTCACCAACTCAATCTGTGATTTCATGTAAGAATTTAATGGAGTCAACCAAAAATATCTTTCATTAAAAAAAATTCATGTTGACTTACGTTTATTAGCTCATACTTTTCCAATGCTAATTAATCTTGTCTTGGATTTTTGCTTCTAAAAGCTGCTTCATCACGTCTTAGTTGCCAGAGTTTATTCCTTTCCTCAGTTTCAACCAGGGTGTAGCATCTGCAATCTTCCAGTACTTACTCCACTCTCATTTCCAAGAATTTAAAAAACAGTGTTAAAGACACTATAATTCAAAACCTTAGGTCCCTTAGGATAAACTTATCCAGACTTTCCACTTGCCAACCTGTTACTTATCACCTTTTTATTTTTCTGCTATTCCGTCTCATGCAACCTCCTACTTTACTGTTACATTGGTTAAATCCTCTTCCATTAAAGGTGCAAACACTCACTAAATGGGTTGGATTTTATAGGACAGTGCAATTTCACAACCAACTCCCCAGCTAAAAGATCAGGGGTCCTGCCTATGTTTGTTCCGCACAACTTTACAGTGGGAGCAGCATTAATTGCTTTATAGGCAACTTCTGCCCCAATTTTGGGAGCAGTTACTGCCAATGTGTCAGATGTCCTGCAATTCAACAGGCTTGTCAGCACCAGCAGGGTGTTGGCCACTTGTTGGAGTGTAGGTAGTTTCAAGTGCTGTGGAGCAAGGTTAGTTCAGGGCTGAAGGCAAATGGAAAGTCTAGTTAAGTTTCATTCAAAGTTACTGAGGGATCTAAGGTTGTGAACTATAGTGACTTTAGTACTAACCGTTAAATTCTCGGAAATGAGAGTGATGTAACAACTGGAAGATAGCAGATGCTAGGCTAGAACAATTTTAGGTCCTTAAGTAACCATTCATTTGCCTCTTACAAAATCTGACTTAAGACTGGGGCTGCCAGAGAGTTTGGATATGTGGCAGGAAAGCTAGTCACAGAATTGAACATGCTTCCCTACTTTACAAACAGCAGAGAGACATAAAAAACAGTCCAGCTTCTCAGTTATGCATTCTGTTTACACAATCACGTCTCTTTTTTATTACCATTGGATGTCCTTATCTTAAGTTGCACCATCCCATCAAATAGTCTCACCAGTGAATGATTTTTGATTCCTACCATGTCAGTATGAACAGATTACAGTTTTGACAAGGATTGCTTTAGGGGTGGCATGATATGGCGCAACTCATCTCTAGTGCTTGAATCTAAATTTAAGTTAGACTGAGAGGATGAATCAGCGATCTTAAGACTATGTCAATGAAGTATCCATATAAAACACAAATAGTACAAAATTAAAATATTCACTCAAGGGAAATCACAATGATAGCTAGTAATGGGAATAAAACTAAATTTTTGAGGCAGGGTCAGAGCATTCTGTTGACAATGAGTCGATACAGCATGCTTAGCACCAATCCCATCTTACATTTGATCTCAGGTTCTTTAAAGTTTGTGGAACAAAAGAGTTGCAAAAATGTTTTTTTTAAACTGAGGAGTGACAACACACCTTCTAATGTGCAACATCTTTTTCATAATGCATAAAATGGCAAGGGTTTTGCCGGTCTGAATGATGGTACTGTAACAGAAAACACTGCACTTTTATTTTCATTAGATCATATGTAAACTATTCCAAATATATAAATCCTCTTAACAGATTTTCTGAAAATGATCACCCACGTGTTCTACTTTGTACATCAGATTCATTTATTTTCTAATCAAAAATATCTAATTCAAGATGTCAACATTTTTCTTGTTTTTCTATGACCTCCAAGGCTACTGTTATTCATTGGCTTGACTCTTGTGCTGTCAACTCAGACTGCCATCAAAACAACCCAACAAGAATGGTAAACAAACTTTGACATTACACAAGTTCTGAGACTGCCATAGGTGGTCAAAGAACCAACAAGAGAGAACCTCAACCTTATCCAAGTTCTGGAGCACAAGTCTTTAATACTATTGCCAAAATGTTTATTGGGTCCATAGCCTTTGCAGTATCCAGTACCAAACGTTTCTGACACCATGTGGAGTGAACTGAATTGGCCAAAGACTGCCAACTATGATGCAATGAACCTCTGGAGGAGTCAAAGATAGATCATCCAGTTAGCACCTCTAGCTGAAGACAATTGTGAATTCTTCAGCCTTATAGTTTGCACTGATGTGCTGTGTTCCCCCAACATTGAGGATGGGGTATTTGTCAAGCATCCTCCTCCAATGAGATGCTATTTTTCATTCATTCATCCGATGAGGGTGTCGCTGGCTAGGCCAGCATTTATTGCCCATCTCTAATTGCCCAAAGGGCAGATAAAGTCAACCACATGCAGGCCAGACCAGGTAAATATGGTATTTTCCCTCTCAAAAGGGCATTAGTGAACCAGATGGATTTTTCCCAAAATCAACACTAGATTCATGGTCATCATTAGACTCTTAATTTCAGTTTTTTATTGAATTCAGATTCCACCATCTGCTGTGGTAGGATTTGAACCTAGGTCCCCAGAATATTATCTGAGTCCAGATTAATTGTTCACCACCTTTCACAACTAGACGTGGCAGGACTACAGAGTTTAGATCTGATCAACTGGTGGAGGGATTGTTCAGCACTATCACCTGCTTATGTTGTTTGGCGCACAAGTCTTTTTTTTTGTAGCTTCACCAGGTTGACACCACAATTATAGATATGCCTGCTGCTGTTCCTGGCATGCCCTCTGCACTCTTCACTGAATCAGGGCTGACCCCTGGCTTGATGGTAATTAACCCTGACCCAGATACAGTGTGGGATATGTTGAGCCATGAGGTTCAGAATGTGTTGGAGTTTGATTCTCCTGCTGCTCTTGGCCTATGATGCTTTATGAATGCCAAGTCTTGTGTCACTACATCTGTTTGAAGTCTATTCCATTTAGTTCAATCATAGTGCCACACAACTCAATGTAAGGAATTCTCAAAGTGAAGGCAGAACTTGATCTTCTTAAGGACTGTGTCGTTGTCATACTTCGCAATACTGTCATGGACAAATGCATCTGCAGCAGACAGATTAGTAACGATAAGGTCGAGGTTCTCTCTCGTTGGTTCTTTGACCACCTATGGCAGTCTCAGCAAGTTCAATCAGCAGTGCTGCTGCTGAGCGACTCTTGATGGTGAACATTGATATCCGTCAACCAGAGTCCATTTTGTGGCTTGCCACCCTCAGTGCATTCAAATGGTGTTCAATATGGAAGAGGGCTGATTTATCAGCCAAGTGGGGTGGTAGTACGTGGCAATTAGCAGGAGGCTTTCTTGTTTGACCTGATGCCCTCAGACTCCATTGCGTTTACAGTCAATATTGAACATAATCGTAGCAACTCATTCATGACTGTATACCAGTATGCTGCTGCATCTACTGCCCTATCCTGCCATTGGGACAAGGCATACCCAGAGATGATGATGTCTGGGACATTGCCTGTAAAGTATAATTCCATGAGAATGATAACCAGACTGCTGCCTGACCCATAAGGCAAGTCTTCCAACTTCAACACACAACTGCAGTGTTCTCGGGGCCGTGTTTGCTCTGTGGTTCTGGTGCCGAGATTGACAGATGGTCTGCCCAGTTTCATTCCTTTTTTGAGACCTTCTGATTGTGGTTTGCTGGGCCATTTCAGAGGGCAACATTTAGTCAACCACACTGCTGTTGATCTGGAGTCACATGTACGCCAGATCAGTTTCCATGAAGATAGATTTCTTCCCTAAATGGTATTAATGAACCAGATGAGTTTTTCCAACATAATTTCATAGTCATTATGAGATATCTAATTGCAGGTATTTTTAAAATTGAATTCAAATTCCTCTATCGACCTTGCTGGGATTTGAAACAGAACATTACCTATGTTTCTGGATTACTAATCTAGCGATAATAATACTATGCCATCACCTCACATATATTCAGGTCCTTACATCATAAATGTTCCATTGCCATCATTAGAACATTGCAGTCATCATTCAGCAATAAACTTTCAGAAATCTCTTGTTTCTCATCTTTATAAATCTTGTACCAGGCCCCACCAAATTTTCCAACCCTTCTTGTTGTCATGGAACCTTCCATTATTTGCTCCTATTCTCCCTCACAATGCTTCATACCATCCAACTTTTTCATCATTTATACAAATAATATCCTACTAACCATCATGAATTTGACTTCAAACTTGCAATCTGATCAGTATAGAAACTGACACCTGGACCAAATTCAAAATTATGGTTTTATTACATATTTTATACACATTATATAATTGCAAGACACAAACATATTAAGAGAATACATATTACATAACTCACAACAATTCGGCATGTAATCTCATGTGACATTCTAATGCAGTTTTGAGGGAATGCTGTATGGTTGGAGATGCCGTATTCTAAATTAGATGCCAAATGTATACGCCACATGCCATATGCACTCTTTTTCCTTCTTCAGCTAATGCTCTAGTGCTTTTATTATCCATTGAAATTTGGCTTTGTTTGTTCCTTTTCCCCTGTGGGCAAATACATCGACTGGCCATGAGCCACCCCTTTTCAAGACATCACATTGAAATGGTCTTTCCTAGCAATTGTCTGCTTCCAATTCTCATGGGACAAATTTACTTTGAAATCACTGCAACCTGTCCTCCTTCTATTAGTTTTTTTATATATTCTAGGGTGCTTCTCGCCCATGGCTTAACATTTCCCAGACGCTTGATCCAGCTTATTAGAAACAAATTAGCAATGCCTTTCCTCAATAAAACAAAAAGCAAAATATTGCAAATGTCAGAAAGCTGAAATAAAAATAGAATATTCTAGAAATCCTCAGCAGGTCAGGTAGGATTTATTTGTCATGCTTTGTACATTTACAAACATGCAATAAAAAACTATCTTCCACCTTATTGTACACTATCTTGGCCTGATTCCATCCAGTAGTTACTATATTTTATCCTAAAGCTACCACAGCTCTCTCAATCCTTGGTACACGATGTTTCTCCTTACTAATACTAAACCTGATTATCATCTGCCAGTCAAATTAAATTAAACTGTCCTTAAAACAAGAGCAAACCAACCATGGGGACATTGGTCCTGACTTGCTTCAGGAGCAACTGTCGAGCTTCATCCCTCAAAACTGATCCAATATCTCTGTAATGAAAAGTGCTCTCCTGCATCATCTCTCCAGCCACATATCCATCTACTCCAACCTCTTATATTTCTTCTCGCTCGTGTGTGAATCAAGATAAATCTGGAAGTTGCTGTTTCTAACATGTTGCTTATTTATTCTCTTTCCTTCCTCCCAAATGTCAGGCTGCAGAAGTTCCATTCCACTTTCTGCTTATGTCATTGGTACTGAAATGAGAACTGGCAGCTGTTCAGCCTCCTCCTTCAAAATTCCCTGAAACTGCACAGGGCATCCCTGATTCTGGTGCCTTGGAGGAAACTTTCCATCCTGAAATCTCATCTGCACCTGCAGAAGAGCATCTCAGTTCCCGTAACTATAAAATACACAATCATTATTGCTCTTCTGATCTTTCAGCTGTTTCCATGTACAGCAGAGCCACTCACGGTGCCATGGCCCTGGCTGTATTCTCTAAACGAACCCGCTTCTTCATTAGAACTCAATACTGGTTAGTGAGTGAAAGTCTTTGGAAGACTATGACAATATCTGCCTGATCCTTTTTATCTGTTGGCTATGTCCCAGTACCTCCCTGCCTGCACACTTTTAAACTGCAGGGGAAATGTGTCGCAAAATGTTATCAAAACAGTGTGAATGCACGACAGTAATCCCAGCTACTTCTGAACCTCTGAAGACTGAAGCTCTAGCTTCCCGGATGCCATCACTTCCTGCATGTGGTTATCTAGGATAAATGAAATGTCCTGGATTTCCACATGATGCAGGATGAACAATCCACATGCTTAAAGATGTCAATGTGTGTATTAAGCTATTAATTTATAGATACATTGAAGTGTGAAAGAAAAAAAACTCACCATTTATTCAACAGCTTCTCTTGTGCAGGATCATTGAGGTCTTATCTCTCTCCTTTGTGCTTCTGCTCTTTTAGTTCTCAACAGATGCTATAAATATAAAACACAAAAATTTAGTACACTGACAACTGATTTATAAATCTGCTTTAAAAAACCTCGGGTTCTTTTGCTGTTCTGGCATTAACATCATGTTTCGATTTCTGCGATGTGTAATTTACTTTTCCTATTCTTTTCAGATCTCTGCTCTATTCCTTCTCTTTTGTGTGCAATACTTCAGAAAGTACTTCACTGGCTATAAAGATTTTTGGGATATCCGGATGTTGCAAAGGGCACTGTTTAAATGCAAGTATTTCCTCACATTTTAATACTTAATTTCTACTTGCTTTAAATCATAAACATTTAAAATTTCATTAAATTGTTTAGGGGAAGATTTCACGTAACTTCTTCATGAATTATTTAAATTTATCTTTGACTGCTTCCCCATTGTCATCCCTTTATTCTCAACTGCTAAAGCAGATTCTCTACAGAATATCGCCCTCCTCTTAGTACCATGCACCTTATTCTGAACAATATTGTGACAGTGGAGCCATTGAGCACCATATGCAGTCACAGAGTCCCGTAACTCCAGACAGCAAAAAGCCAAATTACTAATTTTAATTCTGTGTTCTGAAGAAGAGCCATGCTGACTTGAAATATTAACTTTGCTTCTTTCTCAATAGATCTGGTAGATCTGTTGAGTTTCTCCACTATTTCTGTTTCATTTCAGATCTCCAATGTTTCCAATTCTTTGTTGTCATTTGTGAATTTATTAACTTTGACAAGATGGGTTGCACACAAAGCAGCGGGAGCACGGGGCCATTCACCCCCAAAATCACAGCACAAGGAGCAGAGGACTGTTAAACCTCTGACAGTCAGTTGAAAGAGGCCAGAATTCAATCTCACTCAATTTCAGCATAATTCATGAAGTGAGACTTTACAAATGTCTCACCAACAGTGTTTGTTTTGTGTGCACGAATAACTACAGATTAGATTTGCAAATCTGACATAAACACACAGGTGTCCTTTCTCAGGGAAAAGAGGGCATGCAAAGTAGAAGTTTGCCCATCATTTTTAAATAATAAATTAACAAACTATTGAACCAATCAAGAAGTTATTGTAAGCATTTTCTCACTTATCACTCCATTTATTGGTCGTTGGACAGAAAAACATTTAGGAATGCTTTATGCCAGCTAATTTGATGCAACTCAAGAGTTAACAAAATGGATCAGGAACCAAATTGTGGTTGGAACTCACAGCAGAGTTTGATGAAGGTGCCAACGACTGTGTATTTTCAACTTCATTTCATCATTGTTTTGAACCTGCCATGAGAAATAAAAAAGATGGATCGAAAAACCCTTAAATAGGTGGATGTGACTGATTTCCTCTTCACGATATAATCTCCACTCCAGTTGATGTCCCAGACTTGACTGAAGGATGCTTCATCATTGTACTTAAGTCAAATATATCAAAAAAAAGGAGCTTTTGGCTTTGTGTGAGTGCAGAGCTAATCAAGCTTCACAAACACTATTTCTTTTGTAGCTGTGATACCCTCCTTCTGTAACGATATAGTATGATTAACTGACTAGGATAAGACTTACATTCCTTCAATAGAAGTGTTGCTTCGAAGTTATTCCAGAGATATATATCACATTTTGAGAGAACTGGTTTAACAGAAGTTGGCTTTGTTCAACTGGAAGCAAAACTCATAATATTTTAGTTGTATCAAAGTAAGCTTTATTGGTATCACAATATTCAAGTAAATTTACAATGCATGTTGATTGACCTCTTGCATATTTGAGAAATGTAATTTTAATATGATTAAAGTGGAATTTAAGATTGGATTTAGAGTTCTGGGGCTTTGAAATAAATTGGCTTAGACATTAAGCAGCATAGATTACCCACACCCAACACCAGTGTGTGGATCACTCATGGTCAAAACTGGAGAGCAGGGAACAAGAGTATATCCAATGACAATATTTTAAACAGGTCAAATTGTGGGATACAGCTGTTGCTTACCGAAAGACCCGTGACTTACCAAAGAAAATTGAATACACTTTCTCATAAATTGATTCCAATGTTGACTGTTCCATTGTTAGTTTTGCTGGCATACCTGTTCAGCTAATGCAACTAGTGTTTTGGATAGAACTTCCTTTTTTCTTTGCGGATTTCTCTGCAAAGAGATTGCCAGGGCCCTCAATCTTGCCTGTCTCATTACATACACTCCGGCCCTCAGCATTTCCCCTCCATTCCAGAAACCTCAAGAGTTCTTGTTTTGATCTCCACTCCACTCCACTAGCATTTCCCGTTGAATTTGTCAGCCGTTGCGATTGTTAATTGCCATGTTAAGATGCCACTGAACACACCGTCGCTTCTATTTCAGCATTGTGAAGAAATCATTCACTGTCAGTTACCCTGGTTCACTCTGTAATCTCATTCCCCTGCCCATAGCAATATTCACGAGATACAACGCCTGACTCTTTAACTCTTCTAATCATCCGAAGCCTCAGAACCACACTCTTGAGGATAAAAAAAATTCCTTGCACGTCTTTCAATTAGTAAACTCTCCTTCTCGCGCTTTGGGATCAGTATAAGCTCGAGAACCATTCAAAGGGAAAGGAAAGTAAACCCCCTACAGGCAAGGGGTGTGCGGCCGCAAAAGAAGGGGCTCTCATGCTTCACCTTCCCAACCTACACTTATAGGGATGCCCAACAGATCACAGGGAGTTTTAAAGTTGAAAATCCGTTAATATTTCATGTCAGAGGCCAACCATTTACCTGCTTCATCTCATTCTCCCATAGGACCAGTGACGTCTACACGCTCGGCGAGGGACGAGACACCGAACGATGATGCCATCACGTACGGCAGGGTGGGAGACGGCAGGCGAAGACATCATTGCGCACAACGTGAAGGGGTGCGGACACTGCTGCCGATGTCATCACGCTCAGCGTAAGGGCCGGTGGGCGGCTCTGCCTGAACTTCCGGGTTACACCCCACACTCGACAGTTCCTCAATACGGTGTAATATCTGAGGAGACTGTGTGGCAAGAGTGATTTTCGACTTTGTTTTAATCGGAAAAAATTACAAATCAACTGTAGCAATAATGTCGAAACCGCCGCCTAAACCGGCCAAACCAGGTAAGGTGCCGTTTCTTTCGAGGCTTGTGAGACTTTAAAGTCAAATTGATTGACTCCTGGTCTTTTCTCCCCAAAAGAGAAGTTGTTGCCACATTTTCCCGGAGAACAGTCTGAAACACCTCTTTATGGCTGTCATCATATCTCTGAGCTCTTGAATTTTCAACGCAGTCCAATCCACTTGTCATTCTTGTGGTTTTCATGTAAAATTCTCCAAGTGTTCTTTTTACTGTGTTTAATTGTTTTCCACTCAGACCCTTGTTGGTACTTTACTGCGCAATAAATGTAAAGACTTTGGTGTAAGTGCGGGTAAATCTCTAAGCCTTGCTTCCCCTCCTCTTGGTTTGAAAGCAGTTCAATTCTACGGGTGGGGTGCGCGAGTAGTCGCCCCTGTGATTGACAAATTCGCAGCTCTACTCTGGCTAGAAGGGATACTGTAAATATTTAACACCTTTCAGTTTGCGTTTATTTGTGGTGTCAAATTGTGACCTCGTGTTAATATAAAAACAACCATCTTCCAAGATCTGGTGGTTCAATGGCTCTACAACAATTTTTTTCAAATGTCAGTGTGTCATTCTTTGTGCATGCACAACTCGCATTTGTGGGTTACCACTAACTATCTTAATTATGAGGCTTTCTTCAAATATGACTTAGAAGCATGAATTAAACTATGTTTTATGTGATTTACTGATCTTGAAGAATTTTTGCACCACAACCGGGAGAGGTTTATTTGCTTGGGAGATGTAATTACACGGTGATTTTGACTGGTGCAACAGGAAATTTAACAGTTGCATAACAGCACAATTTGACCACCCAAACCAATTCTTGAAATATGCAAACACTTTTGGCACTTCAGTCCCATGTTAGCTCTTCAATTTTGATCAATGTATCTGGAGCCTGACCAAGTGGGCCATCGCACTGATCGAATGCAGGCCTTTTTTTTAATATGGCAAACGAGTGACCCTGAGATATAGCAGTATGTATTCGTTTATGTGAGGCCAAATTAAGTTCTTCTGATGGAGCACGGTGATGATCTGTCTAGTGAGTCATTGACATCTTTTTAGATGAATAAGCAGATTTATTGTATAAAAGTAATGAACATTGCAATTTTTGTGGAATTTACAGTTTTGTGCTGTAGCAGCAGAACTAATGCATTAAGCATACTTTGCCACTGCTGTGGATTTTCCTCACTTTACTATGCATGCCATGTATCAGCTTATTGTTAGTACCAATTAGAACTACTGCTCAATTATATCTCACCACTGTCCTGACAATCTGCATCATTTGATAATAAAAGCCTTTAACTTTTGCCTGTTTAGTCTAAGATTCATTCTAACAATGAATGGGAGTCATTCTAAAAGTACGTGTATGAATTTCTCCAGATAATGTTCACCATCAACCTCATAGAAATTTGTTTGAGAAATATGATTCTTTTAACCATTTTTTCAGAGATGGGTGAGGGGCAATGGGCACCTGCATCCTCTGACTTGTCAAATGCCACTGAAATTACTTAATGTTTAAATATGTTTGGACTTTTGTTTTATATAGCTGTTATCAGATTCACTTTGCTAGAAAAATACATTGTGTGTTAACTTTTACGTTAACTTTTCTTGAGATAACTGAAAATATTCAGTTGGTCATTGAATTTTCTTTTAAATTCAAAACTCAGTATGAGTCCATCACAATGTCTGCTCATAGTTTGGCGATTCAGTCCTGACTCATAACCACAGCCTGTGTTTGAATACTACCTTTATTTTAGTGAACTATCCCAAGACACTTAGCAGGATTGTTATTGAACAGACTCTGAAATTAAGCCATATAAGGTTGAACAGCTTGCCCAAATAGAGTTTCTAGGGAGAAAGGAAATGTGGTGGGTCAGGGGTAGAAATTTCAATACTTGCGGCCTAGGTTAACTGAAGATATGACCACCTAGTGATGGAACAGTTTCAAACAAATGTACCAGACAGCAGAATTGCACGACTGCAACTAACTTGGGGTCTTGGAAACTGAAAAAAGTCTCAGACAGAATATTTCCCATTCACTTTCTTAAATGGACAATATTGATCGTATGGCAGTGGAGTGGGAAGGTTCTTTCTCAAAATGAAACATGTGGCAGACAGTGTTTCTTATGTTCCTTGTGGATGAGGTTACATGCCTCTGCAAACAACCGGCTTTATTAACTTGAGATAATGGAAACTGCAGATGCTGGAGAATCCGAGATAACAAAGTGTGAAGCTGGATAAACACAGCAGGCCAAGCAGCATCTTAGGAGCACAAAAGCTGACGTTTCAGACCTTGACCCTTCATCAGAGAGCAGAAAGTGCTTTAGTAACTTAATTAGCAGCTAGACATTACACATCTTAAATATTTACATTTCAGTGAGTTGTTATCTGATCTGAGTGAGACATTGTGGGCCATATCTAAGCTTTTATTCCAGTCGGGAAGAGTCACCAATACAGAGCTTCAAGTTGATGAGTTTTTGGACACGATTTGAAAGCTCAGTTTTGGAATAGAACCCATCCAAAGTGGCTTTCCTCTTCTGATCAGAAGGCTCTTTTCTTTGAGAACAAGGAATCTTTGTTGTAGCTATGACTTGAAAACAGTCTTTTCGATATTTGAGCTAAGAAAATGTCCCTTTTTATTCAATGGCTATTGTATTTTTACCTATTGCTCTGATGAAAGGGTGATGGGTGGTTGTCTAACTGTTAATATAACTACAGAGTCTTTGTTCCCATTGTGGTATTCATGTTACATGCTACATCAGTAGCACAAAAGCATGTACATCAGCAATGATCAGGGATGGGAATAGTGCTTTTGATTACAAATGTGTAGCTTTTTAAAAATTTGCCAATGAAAAATAGTTTTGTAGATGATAATGAACTAAAGCTTTACATTTATAGAGCTAATTTAATGAAATATCCAAGGTGCTTCACAAGAGCATTGCAAAACGAAATCTGGACCACATAAGAGATTAGGTTAGATGGCCAAAAAGCTTGCCCAGGCATGGGTTGGATAGACTGTGGGGGAATGTATTGGAATATTCCAGTGTAGAAGTAACAAAGTTTTGGTGCCAGAGGAGCTGAGACAATGGGGTAACTGTGTGATGTAGTTTTGGGTGTAATGCTTCTCATGACCATGTTAATACGTTGGAAACACAGCATGGAAGACACATGATGCCAATATTACAAATTGAACACCAAACTAAAGGGGACCAAGGATTCAAGGGAAGAATTTTCATTTAGAATGACAGGTAGCAATTGTACCTAGTTTGAGAATGGCAAATCTGCAAAGATCAGAGCATGCACATGGCTGTAATGGAAGTTGACACTAAAAGAGGTGGGATGTTAATTAAATTGTTGTGCAACCTGCCATGCAATGTGAGGCATAACGGATTAGATTTTTGACAATTTTTTTTTGTATGCGTTACATTGTCATGTTTAAATGGAAGGAGTGTGAGTAGTTGCTGCTGAAGACACGTTGTATCACATTGACCGCAACTTTCCCCCCCACAGTGATCGAGAACGCCCTTGGCCGCGTCTCCCGTATTTCCTGCAACACATCCCTCACACCCCGCCCCCGCCACAACCGCCAAAAGAGGATCCCCCTCATTCTCACACACCACCCCACCAACCTCCGGATACAACGCATCATCCTCCGACACTTCCGCCATCTACAATCTGACCCCACCACCCAAGACATTTTTCCATCCCCACCCCTGTCTGCTTTCCGGAGAGACCACTCTCTCCGTGACTCCCTTGTTCGCTCCACACTGCCCTCCAACCTCACCACACCCGGCACCTTCCCCTGCAACCGCAGGAAATGCTACACTTGCCCCCACACCTCCTCCCTCACCCCTATCCCAGGCCCCAAGATGACATTCCACATTAAGCAGAGGTTCACCTGCACATCTGCCAATGTGGTATACTGCATCCACTGTACCCAGTGTGGCTTCCTCTACATTGGGGAAACCAAGCGGAGGCTTGGGGACCGCTTTGCAGAACACCTCTGCTCCGTTCGCAACAAACAACTACACCTCCCAGTCACAAACCATTTCCACTCCCCCTCCCATTCTTTAGATGTCATGGCCATCATGGGCCTCCTGCAGTGCCACAATGATGCCACCCGAAGGTTGCAGGAACAGCAACTCATATTCCGCCTGGGAACCCTGCAGCCGAATGGTATCAATGTGGACTTCACCAGTTTCAAAATCTCCCCTTCCCCCAACGCATCCCTAAACCAGCCCAGTTTGTCCCCTCCCCCCACTGCACCACACAACCAGCCCAGCTCTTCCCCTCCACCCACTGCATCCCAAAACCAGTCCAACCTGTCTCTGCCTCCCTAACCTGTTCTTTCTCTCACCCATCCCTTCCTCCCACCCCAAGCCGCACCCCCAGCTACCTACTAACCTCATCCCACCTCCTTGACCTGTCCGTCTTCCCTGGACTGACCTATCCCCTCCCTACCTCCCCACCTATACTCCCTCCACCTACCTTCTTTTCTCTCCATCTTCGGTCCGCCTCCCCCTCTCTCCCTATTTATTCCAGAACCCTCACCCCATCCCCCTCTCTGAAGGGTCCAGGCCCGAAACGTCAGCTTTTGTGCTCCTGAGATGCTGCTTGGCCTGCTGTGTTCATCCAGCCTCACATTTTATTATCTTGTATCACATTGTGTTCAGTGTGACTGCAATACGTATTGAGTGCTTAAGGATTTGCAATACATTGCTTGTTAGGAAGGTGGGTGTACACTGAGTGACTAATGATCTTGCAAGGTATTGAAGGGAATGTATATTTAAGAAGTTGAATGGAGTGCTAATCTAATCACATGCTTTGTCTGACCTCGTTTTCATTAGGACACCTGAAGTCATATTAAAACGAATATCCTGTTTCACCCTGATCATTGCCCAGGTGTAGTTCTCCTGCTTCCTTAAATTCAAAGGAAGCAGACTTGAACAGGCATGGTGAACGACTAATTTAGCTAGTCACCATCATATCTGATTAGACCAATAGTTCCCAACCTTTTCTGTATCAAGGCACATTTCAAAGAGACAAACAATTCCATGACACCCAATTTTTAGCTGAACTGATTGTTCATTAGTGTCACATCTGCTTACATTTGCTTTGTCAAAGGGTTATTAAAGAGATTTGGAACATAACACAAACAATTTATCCATTCCTTCTTAGAATCTGTTCCAACACTAAGATCAGTGGTTTTACTAAAAAAGAATTCCATAAATATTCACTTTTAAATCAGTGCTAACATAGGACATGTTCAGGCAGATCAGTTCAGTTGTCGTTGAATAATGCTGTGACTTCTTACTGTGTGAGAGTTCCTTCTCATCCCAGGGATATGCTTCTCGATCATTCCAGATGCTCAGTGAATGTTTGGTCTTGCACGTGTGCAAACAGGCTGCAAAACAGACTTCCCATTTTCTGTGCATGCATAGTGCTGAATCTCCAGGCTGCTGTGCCATTTATTATGATCATGAGCTCAGCCTGTTTCTGCATTCTCCTCACCAATAATCTTTGATTCCATTATCCTCAAATGCTATATCGAACCCCTCTTGAAATCATACAATGTTTTGGCCATCAACTGTTTTATGTGGTAGTGAATTCCAAAGGCTCCGCATTCTCCTAGTAGAGATATGTCATGATATCCTGAGACTATGACCTCGAGTTCTCGACTAACTGCCATTTGAAACAAAGATACCTATGAATCCATCCTCTGCGTGAGTTTTGGAAAATCAACGCATAAGGCTGTGCAATTTCTCTCAGCTTACAAGTAGAAACTGAAGCATGAAGATCTAGTACAGAAATTGTACATTGCTGGTCTGAAGTAACAGATGAGCTCCACATGATTGCTTGGAGTCAATGGATTAGCCCATGCTTAAGAGCTCAGCGGCCACACTAAGTGTGTATGCTGCTACCATCACAGACTTCACAGTAAATGTGCAGAGGACTCTGTGCTAAAGAAGTTAATTGATGTTCCCCAACCTGAAACCATGGATGAACTGGGAGATCTGAAGTCCAGGTCTGAGACATTCAAGTCAGGTCTATACCTATACAGGAAATCTAGGTAAAATCTCCACAAAGCTATCAGGGATGCCAAGAGACAGTACCAAATTAATCTAGATTCCCAAACAAAACCTACAAACATGTCAACGGTGGCCAGGCTTGCACTACTATAATGGGTAACAAAGCGATGCTGAGTATATTTGCTAACAATAATGCACCCCCACCTGATTGAGCAATGTATTCTCTACTTTTTCTGAACAGTCAGAAATGTTGTCACCTGTCCTAATAGCCTTGGGTGCACCTGTACTCAGAGTCACCCCTGCAAGTGTCAGATTGGTCGCCTTGAGGGCGAACCCATGGAAAGCAATCGGCCTGGATGGAGTTGCTGGCCATGCACTCGAATCCATGCCGACCAAGTGGTGGGAGCATTCATGGACACCTTTAACATCTCCTTACTCCGATCTGACGTTCCCACCTGCTTCAAGAAGACTGCTTTCATTTGGTGAAAAGAAAAATCAGGCAGCATGCCTTCATGACTATCGCCCTGACAACTATATAATGTAGCACTTCAAGAGACTAGGCATGGCACGGAACACATCAACTTCACCCCCAGCCTCTCAGGTTATTTTGATCCACTGCAGCTTGCATGTCCTGGAACATCTGAATAACAAGGACACCAATGTCAACCTTCTACTAATGGATTATAACTCCACCCTCAATACCATAGTTCCAACCAAACACATCTCCATGCTGTGAGACCTAGGATTCTGCTCCCCCCTCTGCAGCTGGATACTCGACTCCCACAGCAGCAAATCTTGAAAAATCAGCAAAAATTGATAATCTTCAACATGAGTACCCCACAAGCCTGCACTGTCCACTCTTAGTATATAGCTTATTCACATAGGACTGTGTGGTCAAATTCTGCTCTAATTCCTTTTACAAGTTTGCAGGCGACATCACTGTAGTGAGTCATATCTTGAATATTGATGTGACAGTACAGGAAAGAGAGAGAGCTTAGTGACTTGTAAAAACAGCAATCTCTTTCTCATTGGCAGCAAAACAAAGGACCTGGTCATTGACTTCAGGAAGGAATACAAAGGACATGCCTCTGTCTTTATTAATGGTGCTGAGGTGAAACTTGAGAGCTTCAATTTCCTAGGAGTCAAGATTACCAGAAATCTGTCTTGGTCCATCCACATCAACACCACAGGTTAATAAAGCACACCCATGCCTCAAGGCTAAGAAAATTTGGCATGCCCACAATAACAGTCTCCAATTTTTATAGATGCACCATAGAAAACTTCCTATCCAATGCATCACAGGTTGATATGGCAACTGCTGTACTCCAAGACTGCAAGAAATTAGAGTTGTAAGTGCAGTCCAGTTCATCATGCAAACCAGTCTTCTATCTGTTGACTCTACACTCCCTTGGGAAAGCAGACAGCATAATCAATGACCCATCCCACCCCAGTTATATCTCTTTCACTCTCTTCTGTTGGCCAGAAGGTTGGAAATGAAGGTTGAAGAGCAGCTTCTTTCCCACTGTTATCAAACTTATAAATGAACCTCTCGCATATTATAGTTGATCTTTCCCTGCACCTGTCTGTAGCTGTATTCTGCATTCTGTTCAATTATTGTGATGTACTTATGATTTGCTTAGCATGCAAAATAATACTTTTCACTATCTCACAATATGGCAATATATCCAATCCTTCCTGCACGTACGCTGTCTAGTCCTATTAGAATGCTACAGGTTTCAGTAAGTTCTCCCCCACACCCCCCCCTCATTCTTCTGAGCTCCTGTGAACGTAGTCCTAAGTGCCTGTTTTCATTCATCAGTCCTGTAATCTGAAGAATCAGTCTGGTAAACCTTCAAAGTATTATATTTAGTTTCCTCATCCAAATCGATGATGTACATTATAAATAGCTAGGATCCTCACAATGATCCCTGCAGTACCCCACTGGCTCCATTTGGCAAAGGTCCCTTTATTCCTTCTTTGCTTGCTGTCTGCCAACCAGTTTCCCATTCATCTTAATACACTACCCCCCAACTCCTAGTGATTTCAAATTCACACACGCATCTCTTTCGTAGGACTTTGATAAAAGCATTCTAAAAGTCTAAATAAACCACACCCACTGTTCCTTACATCAACTCTACCAGTTACATCCTCAAGGAATTTCAATATATTTGTCAACTATCACTTTTGTAAATCCATGCTGACTCTGTTTGAGCAGGCCACTGTTTTCCATATGCTCAGCTATTAATTCTTACAATAGAGACTAGCATTTTCTACTCCTTCACCTCCAACAGATGAGAACAAACCAACTGGCAGAGTAGTCCATACATTATCAGTAATGACAAAAATACTAGAGAATGTTAAAATGGAATTTTGTTTCTAGAAGCAAGTCATTTACAAAGTGAAATGAATAATGGCTTAATATTTATGTGATAACGGAAACAATTTGAATGTTATTTCATGCATATCATTACAGCAGCAGTACGTGCTCTGATGCGTTGCTTTTGACAACATGCTTCAGGTTGAGGTTTTACTAAGTGAGGCAGGCTGAAAGAGGGAAAATCTCTCTTTATGAAGTTGGTGATTCAGCCAGTTGATTTTGTTATTGCTGAGCAGAATCAGCTAGTGGTAAATGTGTCTGGATGTTGAATCCAGTACCAGACTGGTAAGACAGACGAGCTAGCACATTTAAACATGCATAGGCCTCTTTCTCACTCCTGTTAGTGTAACCAATGTGTTATATTTACTCTGGTTTCCGGGAAGTATATAAGAAATGCAAACTACACAGAGATCAAAAAGTTTCTGCCACTGCACCCACTTGTAGGCTATTTGGCACAGTTAGATCCCAAGTTATAATACATGGAGACTATGGGCTGTTGCCTAGTAATGCTGCTTAAAATTTAGAAGATCTCATCTGTCCTTATTTTTGAAATTTTATGGTTCTTGGAAATATTTCAAGATGTTTATTTGCTCTGAATAATTTTCTGTTAAGATCAAGAAATCATTGGAACAGGCTGTGTGTAGTTTTGGAAGTGCCTTCATTTGTAATTATTCTAGCCTAGCCATGAATCAAGTAGGATCCAGACAAGAGATGTGAAACTGAAACTCTTTCAGGCCTTTGAGTAATTTATCGTGTTGTTAGCAAGCAAAAATGTTAAGTTGAAATGATCATTTTCTAATTCATAAATAATGCTTGCTGTGGATATCAGCTTACCCCGAGTCGTCTTTACTGTATGGAGGTCGTAATAACTTGTCTTGGATGTGACTGACCTCATTGCCCTCAGCATTTATTAATTTTTAAAAGTTTTGGAAATAGTACAGGTTTAAATGACGCCGTATTCGGCAGTGAATGTGCATGGAGAAGTACAATGTATCAAATCTGGCTACCTGAAAAGCAGTTTTTTTTTTCATTTTTTGACTTTCACTCCACACTGATATCTTTAGTTAAACATGGCTGGGAAATGTCTTTTTGAGCTGATCTTGGTCCTGCAAGAGCCAGGCCTTGGGCAAAGTAACACTGGAGCTGAAGCTGTTCCAAATAATGTGCTGGCTTGTCTAGCAGCAGGATCTCCTGTTTCAAAATTGCCTTTTGCAGATTTCAAATGAAGAAAAAAATGCCCTCAACATACTCTGACCAAGCCAGCCTGAAATGCAAAATTTGCAATCTGGCACTGACTTGGTCCTGACGTTGCTAGTTTTGCATTTGATTTTTAGTTATGAATGCAAGTCCAATCATCTCAATTAGTTCTCCTTTTTGTTATTCCAAATTGACTCTGCTGCTAGCACAATTAGCTTTTGCTTGCTCTCTTGCCAGTATCAATTTTGTGTGTGAAGAATCTTTCACATGCTAACAGTGGTTCAGCATTTTTAAGATGAGGCAAAGGATTTAAATGAAAAAATATTCCAGCGGTGCCTATGGTTTACATTGAAAGTGTCTTGTTTAAGGACCCTCTTGTGGCACAGAGACAGAGTCCCTACCCGTAGACCAGGGGGCCTTGGTTGAAGTCCCACTTGCTCCAGAGGCATGTGATAACATCTCTGAAGAGGGTGATTAGCAAAATAGGTTAAACAAATTTTAGGGCAGCAAGGTAGCTCACTGGTTAGCACTGTTGCCTCATAGCCAGGGACCCAGGTTCGATTCCACCCTCAGGAGCCTGTCTGTGTGGAGTTTGCACGTTCTCCTTGTGTCTGCGTTGGTTTCCTCCGTGTGCTCTAGTTTCCTCCCGCAGTGCAAAGATGTGCAGGCTGGGTGGATTGGCCATGCTACAGGGATGTGTAGATTCGATGGGTTTTTGGGTGATGGGCCTGGGTGGGATACTCCTGAGGGTTGGTGTGGACTTGTTGGGCTAAAGGGCTTGTTTCCACGCCGAAGAGATTCGATGATATATTCATGTGGATACAATAGTTTAAAGACTGGTCAGCATCCAGTGTTTTAGGCTTTACTTTTTTGAAAAAAAGTGAAATTATTTAAGCATCTGAAATCGGAAAGTGTGAATTAGGTAAGAAAAGAATCTTATCTCTTGAGAACTATCATAGTTGAATGAGTGCCGTGCTGCTGTGGTGGCAAGATTTTGTGGTGGCCATTTCATCAGCAAGAAAAATGGATACTAATCATGAATGGGATAGTTTTGTCAGCAACTGGGAGCTCTTAAATTTGAGACCATGTTGCACGTCATTTCCTCTGTGGCTCATTTTCAAAGATAAGGGAACTTTGTGTATGCTGACTTGCAAGTGCAAATGTTGTCTCCAATAAATTTTAAGTAACTTAATAAGTATCTCATATGTATCAGTCTGAGTGGATTCTGCCATGATGGACCCAGGACATTGTTACCTTCACTTCATAGAACATAGAACATTACAGCTCAGTACAGGCCCTTTGGCCCTCGATGTTGTGCCGACCTGTCATACCAATCTGAAGCCCATATAACCTACACTATTCCATGTACATCCATATGCTTGTCCAATGACAACTTAAATGTACCTAAAGCTGGCGAATCTACTACCATTGCAGGCAAAGCGTTCCATTCCCTTACAACTCTCTGAGTAAAGAAACTACCTCTGACATCTGTCCTATATCTTTCGCTCCTCAATTTAAAGCTTTGCCCCCTTGTGCTCGCCATCACCATCCTAGGAAAAAGGCTCTCCCTATCCACGCTATCTAACCCTCTGATTATTTTATGTCTCAATTAAGTCACCTCTCAACATTCTTCTCATTAACGAAAACAGCCTCAAGTCCTTCAGCCTTTCCTCGTAAGACCTTCCCTCCATACCAGGCAACATCCTAGTAAATCTCCTTTGCGCCCTTTCCAAAGCTTCCAAATCGTTCTCATAATGCGGTGACCAGAACTGTATGCAATACTCCAAGTGCGGCTGCACCAGAGTTTTGTACAGCTGCATCATAACCTCATGGCTCCGGAACTCGCTCCCTCCATTAATAAAAGCTAAAACACTGTATGCCTTCTGAACAACCCTGTCAACCTGGGTGGCAACTTTCAACGATCTGTGTACATGGACACCGAGATCTCTCTGCTCATCTACACTACCAAGAATCGTACCATTAGCCCAGTACTTTGCATTCCGGTTTCTCCTACTGGAGTGCATCACATCACACTTGTCCGCATTAAACTCCATTTGCCACCTCTCAGCCTAGCTCTGCAGCTTATCTATGTCTCTCTGTAACCTACAACATCCTTCACTATCCACAAATCCACCGACCTTAGTGTCGTCTGCAAATTTACTAACCCATCCTTCTACGCACAGCTTCCAACGGCTTATTCATGGTTAGTTGGCTGCATTGGGTACTACGATCTTTCGCGTAGTTACGGAGTCAGAGTCTTACAGCACAGGAACAGACCTTTCTGCCCAACTCATCCATGCCTACCTGGTCTCCTAAATTGAACTAGTTCCATTTGCCTACATTTGACCCATATCCCTCTAAATCTTTCTTATCCACGTACCTGTCCAAATATCATTCAAATGTTGTAATTATACCAGCCTCTACCACTTTGTCTGGAAACTTGCTCCATACACGCACCACCGTCCATATGAAAAAGTTGCCCCGCAAGACCTATTTAAATATTTCGCCTCTTGTCCCAAACCTGCGCTGTCTAGTTTTAGACTCCCCTACCCTAGAGAAAAGGACTTGGTTATTCACCTTATCTGTGCCCTTGATAATTTTATAAACCTCTACGAAGTCACCTCTCAGCATCCTACGTACCAGGAAAAAAGTCCCAACCTTTCCAGCCTCTCCGTGGAACTCAAAACCCTCCAGCCTTGGTTACATCATCATAAAATTATTTTGCACCCTTTCTAATTTAGTAATATCCTTCCTAAAGTAGGGCAACCGAAGTTATACACTACACTCCAAATGTGGCCTTACTCGCATCTTGTACATGCTGAATTGCAAAACAGGATGCAACCTTTGTTGGGACAACTAATGATCAGTGGTTGAATAACACATTACCTAACTAAAATTATGTCAAATCTCTTTCTTGGGTTTTAATTTTCTTTTTATTCATTCACGGGATGAGGGTGTCGCTGACAAGGTTGCATTTACTGACCACCCCTAATTGTCCAGAGGGTAGTTGAGTCAACCACATTGCTGTGGGCCTGGAGTCACAAGTAGGCTCAACCAGGTAAGAATGGCAGTTTCCTTCCCTAAAGGATGTGAGTGAACCAGGTGGGTTTTTCCACAACTAGGCCATCATCATCCCCTATTTTTGTAAGAATAAAGTGTGTCAGCGGTAACACAATTTATAAAAATCTTAGTCTTCGTTTATCATTCTTTTTATGGCACTACTCTACTGTAACTGCAAATTTCTTCAACCCTGTGTATGCCCATAAATGGTCTGTTCAACAGTCTCCGCTTTTCTGTGCACCACCCTTGTTGACTGTTGGTGGGAATCCTTCAGGTGTTTCCTTTAACTCTCTGCTTTTTCTTCATATCATTTGACCATTTTGCCTTAATCGCTTTTCTGTCTCTGTGTCCATTTTTATTACACACTTATAAAGTGCTTTGGGCCATTGTTCATGTGAAGAGGACTTTACACACATTTTTGTATTTGTAAACATACACACAATATATAAGATCACCTACTATTTTCCCCGAAAGTGTGTCACGTGAAATCACTGAACTGCCAACAGTTTCCTTCCTCATTGCACTCTTAAAGATCATTATGAACAAATCATTCTCAAATCACTTAATCGTCAGATGTACGTAGCACAATGTATTGAAATTACAGAATTGTAAATGAATCTGCATTTGTTGTATACAATTTCTGCTGTTCAAAGTAAAATGTCTCATTAGCTTTCAACATTTTGGACGTTGTGTGGTTTACCATACTGCAGACCTTATGTCTAAATGTCAGTGATCATTCAAGTGCAACAGTCAAAGCTGCAGATGAGATTGTTTTCACTTTTTTCTTCACTGGAAGCTAATCATATGTTGTGATTGTATGAATACCAATATTTAGAACTGTGTGCCCACTTCAGACCACTCATTGGCTATAAGGTCCTTTAGTTTGGTCCTCAGCTTATGAAAGATGTAATATAAATTGAAGAAGATTTTTGTTGTGTATCTCTGGTGCCTTCCTTAAGCGGCTTCTACCCTGTCAATGCATTGAATATTGGCAAACTGTTTGATTTTTGAAAGTGCTGCAATTGTATGCAGCTGTATGGATTGGGACGTATTGCATTAGCTTCACATGATTCAACAAGAAATCAAACATTTATTGCCACACTGGAGAATAGTGACATGTATTGGAGAAAATGCCTGGTAAGGGAAGTTATTCTGACAGGGGAAGATGGGATGGAAAATTCTACATTGTGCTTTATGTTCTGGGGCTATTTCCAAAGCCTCAATTTGAAGCTGCTTCGTGCACTATTAACTATAGCTGCAGTTCATTTTCTCTTCAAAATGCATCCGTATAGCCACTGCACGCTGATTACTGTTTCATTCTTTTAGTATTAAAATGTAATAGATGTTATTATTTAATAGAATTCTGAGTACTGCAAAAACTTCATGCTTTTTTGAGACAAATTATATAACCTTTTTTGCACTGAAGTTGATGTTTGTTACTGTTCTCAAATTTGGAGAAAGCGCTTTTAATTTCAAGTGCAAATGTTAAAATTTCCACTTACCCCTGACATGAAACTGGTTTTAATCTAGGTTTGGTCCCACCATTGTCCGGGTCTCGCCATCATTCTCGTAAGCAGCATGTTGTCATTGTCACTGGTAACCATTTAGAACTGTGCAGCACAGGAACAGGCCTTTTGGCCCATGATGTTATGCTGAACATGATGCCAGATTAAACCAATCCCTTCTGTCTGCCTTGGTCCATGTCCCTCTATTTCTTTTCTATTAATGTGCTTATCTAAAAGCCCCTTAAACAGCCCTATTGTCTCTGCCCCCACCACTAACCTTGGCAGTGCCTTCCAGACTCCGACCACTATGTAAAATAAAAACACAACTAGCCCCTCATAACAAAGTATGGGGCTGGATGAACACAGGCCAAGCAGCATCTTAGGAGCATAAAACCTGACGTTTTGGGCCTAGACCCTTCATCAGAAAAGGGGGATGGGGAGAGGGTTCCGAAATAAATAGGGAGAGGGGGGAGGCGGACTGAAGATGGATAGAGGAGAAGATAGGTGGAGAGGAGAGTATGGGTGGGGAGGTGGGGAGGGGATAGGTTAGGCCAGGGAGGACAGACAGGTCAAGGGGGCTGGGATGAGATTAGTAGGTAGGAAATGGAGGTGCGGCTTGAGGTGGGAGAAGGGGATAGGTGAGAGGAAGAACAGGTTAGGCAGGCTGGGATGAGCTTGGCTGGTTTTGGGATGCAGTGGGGGGGAGGGAAGATTTTGAAGCTGGTGAAATCCACATTGATACCATTGGGCTACAGGGTTCCCAAGTGGAATATGAGTTGCTGTTCCTGCAGCCTACGGGTGGCATCATTATGGCACTGCAGGAGGCCCAGGATGGACATATCGTCTAAGGAATGGGAGGGGGAGTTGAAATGATTCGTGACTGGGAGGTGCAGTAACTTATTAAACTTCTTAAACCCCACCTCTTCCTCCATTACATGGAAACCGAGCGTAGATGTCCTACAAAGCGGTCCCAAGCTTCCGCTTGGTTTCCCCAATATAGAGGAAGCCACACCGGGTATGGCGGATGCAGTATACCACATTGGCGGATGTGCAGATGAACATCTTGATGTGGAAGGTCATCTTGGGGCCTGGGATGGGGGTGAGGGAGGAGGTGTGGGGGCAGGTGTAGTACTTCCTGCGGTTGCAGGGGAAAGTGCCAGGTGTGGTGGCTTGGAGGGGAGTGTGGAGCGGAGAGAGTGGTCTCTCCGGAAGGCAGACGAGGGTGGGATTGGAAAAATGTCTCCGGTGGTGGGGTCGGATTGTAGATGGCGGAAGTGTCGGAGAATGTTGCGTTGTATCCGGAGGTTGGTGGGGTGGTATGTGAGGATGAGGGGGATTCTCTTATGGCAGTTACTGTGGGGGCGGGGTGTGACGGATGAGGTGTGGGAAATGTGGGTGACACGGTTGAGGGCGTTCTCGAACACTGCGGGGCGTATGTTGCGGGCTTTGAAGAACGAGGACATCTGGGATGTGCGGGAGTTGAATGCCTCATCCTGGGAGCAGATGCAGCGGAGGCGAAGGAATTGGGAATATGGGATGGAACTTTTGCAGTAAGGTGGGTGGGAGGAGGTGTATTCCAGGTAGCTCTGGGAGTCGGGCTTGAAATGGACCTTGGTTTGTAGGTGGTTGCCCGAGATGGAGACAGAAAGGTCCAGGAAGGTGAGGGATGTGTTGGTGATGGTCCAGGTGAATTGAAGGTTGGGGTGGAAGGTGTTGAAGTGGATGAACTGTTCGAGCTCCTCTTGGGAGCATGAGGTGGCGCCGATACAGTCATCAATGTAATGGAGGAAGAGGTGGGGTTTAAGAGTTAGACATTTAAACTCACGTGAAAAAGGTTATGACTGTCAACCCTATATATACATAACATAACATAAATTTAGAGTTTTATCAAGTCTCCCCTCAGCCTCCCGCACTCCAGAGAAAACAGCCCAAGTTTTTTTTGTAGCTCATTACCCTCTAATCCAGGCAGCATCCTGGCAAAGTTCACAATCTCCCCTCCCCCCACTGCATCCCAAAGCCAGCCCAGCCAGTCTCCGCTTCCCTAACCTGTTCTTCCTCTCACCCATCCCTTCCTCCCACCCCAAGCAGCACCTCCATTTCCTACCTACCACCTCATCCCGCCTCCTTGACCTGTCTGTCTTTCCTGGACTGACCTATCCCCTCCCTACCTCCTCACCTACACTCTCCTCTCTACCTATCTTGTTTTCTCTCCATCTTAGGTCCGCCTCCCCCTCTCTGCCTATTTATTCCAGTTCCCCCTCCCCATCCCCCTCTCTGATGAAGGGTCTAGGCCCGAAAGGTCAGGTTTTGTGCTCCTGAGATGCTGCTTGGCCTGCTGTGTTCATCCAGCTCCACACTTTGTTATCTTGGGAACTGTAGATGCTGGAGAATCCATTATCACAGCATCCTTGTAAACCTCTTTTGCACCCTAGCCAAAGACCCCACGTCCTTACTGTAATGTGGTGACCAGAAATGAATGCAGTACTCCATGTGCAGCCTAGCCAAAGTCTTATAAAACTTCAACACGACATCCTGACTCTCTTGTACTCAATTGCCCAATGAACAAAGGCAAGCATTCCATACACTACCTTTATCACTCTATCTACTTGCATGGCCACTTTTCAGGCAGCTATGACTTGAATCCTAAGATCTCTCTGCACATCAGTACTGTTCAGGGTCCTGCCATTAACTGTAACAGTATACTATTCCTTCACATTTGATCTCTCTAACTGCAGCACCTCTTGCATATCTAGATTAAACTCCATTCACCATTTCTCCATCCATATTGGCGAAGGATCTATACCCTTCTGAACCCTTTGATAATCTTTTTACACTATCCACAACTCTGCCGATCTGTATTGTCTGCAAACTTACTAACCCACCCATCTACCTTTTCATCCATGTCATTTATATAAATCATAAACGGTAGAGGTCCCAGTATGGATCCCTGTGGAACACCACCAGTCATGGGCCTCCAGCTGAAACAACAGTTTCGCCACTACCCCCTGCTCTCTATGGGCAAGCCAATTCTAAATCCAAGCAGCCAAATCACCCTGGATCCAATGCATCTTAGCTCCTTGATGAGCCTGCCGTGAAGGATTTTGTTGAAAGCCTTACTAAAATTCACGTAAACAACATTCTTTGCTTTACCTTCATCAATCCCCACCTCAAAAAATTCAATCAAGTTAGTAAGACATGACCTCCCTGCACAGAGGCATGCTGACTGTCCCTAACTGGGCCATGCTTTTCCAAATACACGTAAATTCTATCCTTAAGAATTCTCGTCCCAGTAGGTTCTGAGCCTCTGAGATGCGCCATATGTAGTTTCCTGGATTATCCCTATTTCCCTGCATCAACAGAGGAATGATATTAGCTACTCTAGTTCTCCAGGTCCTCTCCAGTGGCTAGTGAGGACGCACAGATCTTGGTCCAGGCCCCAGCAATTGATTCTCTTGGCTTTCTCTGTAACCTGGGGTAGGTACCATTGGGCCCTGGGGACTTATCTACCTTAATGCTCTTTAAGAGACCCAACACCACTACTTCCTTGATCTCAAATCCCAAGCATATTAGCATGCTCCACGTTAATCTCACTATCCTCCCTATCTTTTTCCTGGGTGAATACTGACACACTGTACCTGCATCTTGCCCACATCCTCTGCCTCCAAACACAAGTTCCCTCCTTTATCCTTGAATGGTCTTGCCTTCTCCCTAATTATCCTCTTGTTATTTATGTATATATAAAATGCCTTCGGATTCCCTTTCATATTTCTTGCCAAGGTCATTTCATGGCCTCTTCTTACTCTCCTAACTTCCTCCTTGAATTCTTTCCTGTTTTCTTTACATTCCTCAAGTGTCCTGTTTTGATTTTCCTTCCTGAACGTTACACTTTTTTTGACTAAATTCACAACCTCCTTTATTATCCAAGTTTTTATTTCTAAACTAACTTGAGCATTCTTGCTAGGTTGTATTCGACTGAGTTTTATTTTGTGTGATGAAGGCACAGCTCCTTCTTCATTGCTCATAATTGGTCAGGGGGAATATCTGAGGGAATTGTAAACCGTGTATTAAGATCTCATCAATCACAGTTAACAGTTCGAAAAGAAATATGAATACCTCATTTTCATATTCCATCAATAGAACTATGCCACCAGTTTGTTTAATAAAACCAATTTCTTAACATATCTAATTATAATCCCTATTGTTATGTAGTCAGGATTACCTCCTACATTTCTCCTGTCTTGTACCCATCTTTCTCACTCCATCCCTTCCCCAATAACCAAAAATAATTTCATGAGGTAGCTTAATATTTTTGTGCTGTACCTCTGTAGAGACTGTTCACCAGTGTCCCACTGTTCTCTGGTTAATTCTTCATAGCTCCAGCTATTTTTAGAGACAAAGCTTTTGTTTACCTTCTCTTGATAACACAGGTCTCCGTCCTTGCTCTGATTACTGTACTTTTCCAAGCTACTCCATTTTGTAATGAGATGCTATGAAGCCTACTGTAGCTTTCCTCAAACTGAACAGTCCTTCAATTTGTTCTTCTAAGCACAAACAGAGGATAAGCTTCACCCATTTACCATGTCTGAAATTATTGTTTGACTCTGCTTAGTGTGGTTCTGTCCACCAGTCAGTCATTTACTTTGCAGTTCTCACAAATTAACCAAAGTGCAACTAAAGTCCTCTTTCAGCAAGCAGCTGTGTAAATTGAAGCTAGAGAGCCTTTGCAAGTTCTATGCATCTTAGTATGGAAATGATATGCTGTGTGCATATTCTCAAAACACTTAAACTAGTTACCAATTATTTCAAGTTTCTCCAGATAAATTTTTATATCATATGTCTTATATTCTGACTCTTAAGCATAAACTGGGAACCTTCTGAACTTACTTTCGGAGGCAATCAAAATCCAGCATTTTAATTACCTTAATTTTATGACAATAATCTTCCCTGTTCTAAATGTTACTTAATATTAACATAAACTAGATACTTGAGCTGGATATCTGCAGCATGAAAATACATGAATGATAATGTCTGTGTGTGACCTGTTAATGAATTCAAGTCGTTACCCTCACAACAAGGCTTGACTAATTATCATGCATTCATACAATTTTAGTTAACTCTCTGTGAGCATTTAATTCATTCACTCTAGGGATAGTAGGCCATAACTTCATTTGTTTTGATTTCTGTTTTTACACTCTGGATTATTCTAGTATAATTGTCATTATTTTTCCAAAAAGTGAAAGCCTATCTGTGGTTAAATTCTGTTAACTATTCTGTTTACTGTACAGAATTGAGTTCTGAAGAAGGGCTCGAAACGTTAACTCTCTTTTCTCTTAGATGCAGCCCACACCTAAGTATTACCTGCAATTTCTATTTTTATTTAAGATGACTCATTTTCCCAGGCTTCCAAAATCACACATTGCATTTATGTTGGCCTCATCAATTATCCCACCCCTTCAGGAGCACCATGCTGTACTTGGATTTGTAGTCAGCTTCAATTTTTCACCCTACAGTAGATATTTAATTTACAATTTGGTAAGCTACAACCTGACGCAAGAGATTGAGCAGGCTTTGTTGTTCACAAGATGTACTTGTGTTCAATATATGCCCACTCAGAAGATCCTGTGTTTTTTTTTCTTTATTCATTGGATAAGGGCACTGCTGGCTAGGCTGCATTTATTGCCCAGAGGGCTGCTAAGAGGCACCCACATTGGTTTGGACCTGGAGTCACATGTAGGCCAGAGCAGGTACGGATGGCCGTTTTCTTCCCTCAAGGACATTAGTGAACCAGATGGGTTTTTCCAAGAATCGATCGTAGGTTCATGGTCGTCATGGGATTATTTAATTCCAGATCTTTATTGAATTCGAATTCAAATTCCACCATCTGCTGTGGCAGGATTTGAACCCTGGTTCCAGAATGTTGTCCAGGTCTCTGGATGAACAGTCCAGCGATAATATCACCAGGCCATCGTCTCCCTCGAATAACAAGATGGTGACCACATATACCACTAATTCACCCTTGAGCTCAATGTCTAGGCCAAACCCCACTTTTGGAGGGGTTTTAAGGTTTCAAGGATTGAGTTATAACTTGGTGTCAAATTCTTAAAAGCTTTGTAGTTGTGTTATAACTCTTACAGGAGGACTATACGGTTAATCAAGCTCCACTGCTCCATAAGCCCTTACTAAAGTGTAACGATTTTATTGACTTATAAAAATTGTTAATTTGTTTGTCTTTTGTACAATGCAAAACACAAGAAACACTCACCAGGCTTCTCTAATGAATTCCAGAATAACTCATTTATTAGAAGCAAAATTTATTTTTCAGCCAAGTGACAGAAATGATTAATAACCAAGCTACTCTTTCAGAATTAAACTATGTCCTTAACACTAAACACAACTTCTACACAGACAAGTCAGTTCTGCAGAAGTATGGGTTTTAACAAAAAAACTTGAGGGAACAAAGTGCTATTTATTAACTTAGATTGAATGGCTTGACTTCTCACTACCTTTGATTTCCTTTCAATGGAATCAAGTTGCTGACAGTCTCAGAATGATGAAAAATCTTTAGACCATTTTCACAAATACTTCACTGAGCACTCTTCCATTTACTTTGTCTCATGCTGACCGAGAGTGAGATCTGCTGTTCCCTGCAAGCTTTTCTATCTAGGGCTGTGAAAACACACTACAACTTCAGTCTCTTGCAATATATAGCATAGTATCCAGGTCTTTCACAAGTCTTTGTACAGCATTTAAGGGCCATAAAATCCACTTCATCGCTCAAAGGTTTATTGGACTCGTCTTCCCAAATTACTTGCTCTTACAGTAAATGACAAGTAATTCACGGTTCTCTTCAAAATTTAGACTTTGTTTCTAAGAAATGGCATAACAAATTCTCTTAAACCTAGGGATGTCCAAACAGTTCCATGATCCATGTTTCATGTTTCCATAGTCCATATATTCCTAACAAACAGGGGAATCTGCACTCCTAAACTCAACATATCCTTTGAAAGAACAAAAACAAAGTTGCTGCAAAAGCTCAGCAGGTCTGGCAGCATCTGTGAAGGAATAAGAATCCTTTGAAAGTGCAGTTTGCTATAGCTTGCAAGGCTATGGGCCAAGTGCAGGGGCTGGCATTAGAATAGGTAGATGCTTGATGGCTGGTATGGACACAACTAGGCCAAAGGCTAAAAACTTTATAACTCTCTACCTGTCCACCTGCACAGACTCCAGTTGTGGTTTAACCAGAGCTTTCTGTAGCTGTAGCAAAGCATCAACTTCACAGTAACCACATGGTAAGATGGAGTATATTAGGAGCCCGACAAAACAATGCTGCAATGTGCATTTTAGATTGAAAGTCTACATGCCAATCTAAATATATACTAAGAAAGTCAGATGGACAAAAGTAGCCTTGAAGAGGAATTCATGTAACATTTTTGGGATTAGATCTGATTTTGTGCAATAAAATGGGATTAATGAATGACCTAGTGAAGGCATCCCCAAGTAACTGCTCAGTAATAAATTTTATGATCAGTTTGAGAGAGAGAAAAAGCCATGTATTTTAAACTTTAGAGGTAGTAGGAACTGCAGATGCTAGAGAATCTGAGATAACAAGGTGTAGAGCTGCATGAACACAGCAGGCCGAGCAGGAAAGCTGATGTTTTGGGTCTGGACTCTCCTTCAGAAATGGGGGAGGGGAAAGAGGTTCTGAAATAAATAGGGAGAGAGAGGGAGGTGGACAGAAGATAGAGGAGAAGATAGGTGGAGAGGAGGCAGACAAGTCAAAGTGGCAGGGATGGAGCAGTAAAGATGAGTGTAGGTGGGGAGGTAGGGAGGAGATCCATCAGCCCAGAGAGGATGGACAGGTCAAGGGAGCAGGATGAGGTTAGTAGGTAGGAGATGGGGGTGGGGCTTGAGGTGGGAGGTGGGGATAGGTGGAAGGACAGGTTTGGGAGGCGGGGACGAGCTGGGCTGATTTTGGGATGTGGCAGGGGGAGGGGAGATTTTGAAGCTTGTGAAGTCCACATTGATACCATTAAGCTGCAGGGCTCCCAAGCAGAATGAGTTGCTGTTCCTGCAACCTTTGGGTAGCATCATTGCAGTACTGCAGGAGGCTCAGGATGGACATGTCTGCAGAATGGGAGGGGGAGTTAAAATGGTTTGTGACTGTGAAGTGCAGCTGTTTAGTGTGAACCGAGCGTAGATCTGCAAAGTGGTCCCCAAGCCTCTGCTTGGTTTCCTCTATGTAGAGGAGGCCACAACGGGAATAGCAGATGCTGTGTACAACATTAGCAGATGTGCAGGTCAACATCTACTTGAAGTGGAAAGTCATCTTGGGGCCCGGGATGGGGGTAAGGGAGGGAGTGTCGGGTCAGGCGTAGCACTTCCTGCAGTTGCAGGGAAAGGTTCTGGATGTGGTGGCGCTGGAGGGGAGTGTGGAGCAGATGAGGGAGCCACGGAGAGAGTAGTCCTTCCGGAAGGCAGATAAGGGTGGGGAGGGGGAAAATGTCTTTGGGGTCGGATTGCAGATGGTAGAAGTGTCAGAGGTTGATGTATTGGAACCAGAGGTTGGGGTGGTACGTGAGGACGAGGACTACACAAGCTTCAAAATCTTCCCTCCCACCCCTCCCCTTCTCCCACCTCAAGCCCCACCCCAATTTCCTACTTATTAACCTCATCCTGCCCCCTTGACCGGCCTGTCTCCTCTCCACCTAGCTTCTCCTCTAACCATCTTCTGTCTGCCTCCCCCTCTCTCCCTATTTATTTCAGAACCTCCTTCCCCTCCCCCATTTCTGAAGAAGGGTCTAGGCCCGAAATGTCAGCTTTCCTGCTCCAATAATGCTGCTTGGCCTGCTGTGTTCATTGAGCTGTACACCTTGTTATTTTAAACTTTATTTTGGGCAATTATGAGAGTATAGAGGCAGAGCTAGTTAGTGGATTTGCAAATTCAGTTGAGGAATGGGTCATTGGAGGTGCAGCAGCAGACTTTTATGGGGATTTTTCTGAATATAGTTACACAGTAATGAATGAAAATTTCCAAGGGGAGGACCCAGTATTTGTGAAAGAGAATTGTTTGGAGGCCATTCAGTCCATGTCTAAACTAACTTTCTGACAGGCATTGAGACTTGTTGCCCTTCACCTGCCTTTTTCCCCATAATCTTGCAGATTGTTTCTATTCAAATAATCATCCAATGTCCTCTTAAATGCCTCAGTTGAACCTGCCTCCACCACATTTTCAGGTATGCATTCCAGGCTGGAACCATTTGATTTATTTTTTTCACCCTCTCCACATTTGCTATGTTTGCAACTTAGTTTATGTCTGTGCCTTCTCACTCTTGATCCTTTTAACAAGCTGAACAATTTCTCCCGAACTGCTGTGTATCCAGCCTCCTCGGCATTTTAAAAAGTTCTCAGATCTTCTCTCCAAGGAGACTAGCCTCAGCCTCTGTAATCTATCGTTGTAACTGAAGTGTGTTGTCCCTTATGCCTGGAACTATTCTTTATCAATCTCCTATAAACTCTCCAATGTGTCCATTATACCTGAACGATGGCACCCAGACTTGTACATACTCATCCAGCTGATGTCTAACAAACATCTTAGTCAAGTGCAGCATAACCCCCTTTGCTGTATGCCCCTAGTAATAAAGGAGAGTACAGTATATGCTTCAACTGCTGTTTTCAACTGTCCTGCTATCTTCTGTGATCTATTCCCATATTACTCTGGTCTATGTCTTTTCAACCAAAATCCATCACATCACACTTCTCCAAATTAAACCTTATCTGCCATTCCATTAATGCTTCCTTTTTGGAGCCTTTATATGGCTCTCCTAATGGTTTACACTGTTTCGAAATTTTATTGTTACCTTAGGAGAAAGGGTTAGGTAGACCAGGTTTATAGCTGCTGGAGTGTAATAGAGTAGGAAATGACCTGATTGAAACCTATAAAATCTTGACGGGGCTTGACAGGGTCAGTGTGAAGAGGATGCTCTCTCTTGTGGAAGAACTTCAAACTTGGGGTCATCCAATTAAGATAGATACAGCAAACCCTTTTCTAAGGGTTGTAGGTTTTTTGGAGCTCTGCTTTTGGAGAAAGAGTCTTCACATGTTTTTAAAGGCAAAGGTTGATTGCTTCCAAGAAGCTAGGTGGTGAAAAGTTAGTAGAGAATGGTTCAGTGGAAATGCAGAGTTGCCCATCAGATCAGCCATGATCTAATGAAATTGGGAGCAGATTTGAGGGGCCAAATGGTCCACTCCTGTCCCTGACACTGATTTGTATGTTCAAATGTTACAGCTTTTCTGTTGTGCAGACTGGTCTCAGCTATAGTGATTATATGTTATTTTGCACCTTGTCACCTAATAAGTGAGTTCTGTTCAGTTTAGTGATCTACACAGACTGTAGGCTGAGCAACTGAGATGTATTTTGAGTAGCGGGCTGCTTATTCTATGTACTACTTCAACTGCTTTGGAAATGTGTGTTTTTTTTGTCAAGGACTGGGTGGAGATGTATGTTATGGTTACTAAATCAGAGAAAATGTTCAACTAAGACTGTGTCATATTTTCAGGCTTATAATTACAGTCAATGTGAGCAGTGGCACTACTGAAAGGAAATGGTAATTGCTAGAAGCACTGCAGATATTTGTATTTTAGCTGCTGGGGTATGTTATACAACTCGAACAGATAGGTCTTGGATCTTGACATGCTGGTCTAGAGAGAGAACCACTACCATCACGCTACAAGAGCCTTGGAAACACTAGATTTGAAAGGGATAATTCTGACTGAGTGCCATAAGCACCACCATATTTGGTGATATCGTGATTGTCGATCATCATCTAATGATGCATTTTCCATGGCAACACCTCGACCAGTCAGTCCACTTGCCAACCAATCCATTCATGTTGTTTCCTTTTACATTGCTTTTCATGCAGATTTCCTAATGAAAGCAAGATGAAAATCTTTGTAAAACCTTCTCATTTTGTCAGCAAGTTCTGTACTACCTAACAATGACATTGATAGAGCCTAACCAAGATCAGGTTGTCTTAATAGCCTTAAATGTATCCTTTTTTTGGGCAAAGAGCCCAGTGGATTGTTAATCTGGAGACCAGGGTTTGAATCCTGCCATGGCAGATGGAATTTGAATCAACAAAAATCTGGAATTAAGAGTTGAATGATCTCGAATCCACTGTGGATTGTTGGAAAGCCCATCTGGTTCATTTAATGCCCTTTAGGGAAGGAAACTGCCATCCTTACCTGGTCTCGCTGACTTATGACTCCAGACCCAAGCCATTGTGAATGACTCTTAACTGCCATCTGAGAAATTAGGGATAGGCAATAAATGCTGGCCTAGCCAGTGACAGATTCATCCCATGAATGAATAAAACAAAAGTAACACCATATCTTTGTACCATAGATGTTTGTACAGCTGTGATACCGTATATTGTTTATGACTAGAGACTCTCCCAGTAAGAACAAAAGGTAGCTGTCCTCTTCCAAACAAGACTGCATGTATCCGGGGTAAACCAGAATGTATTGATGGCAGCAAGCAATATGGTAAACAGTGGTGGCATGCTGAAGGTTTGCTTTAGCTTTGCCATGCAGCATGCTGTTTTGCAGTCGTGCTATGAAGACTTATCTGCCTGCTCATCCAAAACAGTAAGCAGCGTTGTTGAGATCTTAGGATTTGATGAACCTCTGAGAAGGAAATGTTTTGGCAGCATTCCTTACTGCACAATGCTTCAAATTAAAACAATATTTCAGAATTGGTAAGAAATGCAAGAAAAAATAGGTGAAGCTTACACCTCTGATCAGAGGCACAGACTGTAGTAGTCTGCATGTTGTCTGGACTGAGTGTTCAGCTACTGGTGAGAACAGAATTAAAACAGTCAGAGAATGAAGCACTGTTGTATATAATAGGAAGTTGAGTGTTAAAAAGTAAACTTATTGATAGTAAGGGGAAAAAATCGTATGGTGTGGTAAGTTGAGCTAAATGGGCAATGTATATCGAAAAAAAAACAAAAAAATAAGTTGCAGCCTGGATCAGGCATGGCTGCTATAGTATGTACATAACACTGGGCACAACTAGAAAAGAAACAAAAAGAACAGACCTTTGTCAGAAACTTGCCCCTGACTCTGAAATTATGGGCTCAGTAATTAAAAGTGGGGTGGTGTTGGGCAAGTTAAAAATGTAAGCTGTTCTGGTTTGAACGGAAGTTTTTCAAGAAGAATTCCTCAAAGCAGTGAAAGTTGGGAAACCCTTTGCCAAAGCCATGAAAAGCAGGAATCATCCAGTAAAACCATGCAGATAGCAGGAGTCACCCATTTCAGTCCCAAATTTTGGAAACCCTCCAGTTCAGTCACAAAACAGGACCATTCTTTTTGATTTGATTTATTAGTGTGACATGTATTGAGGTACAGTGAGAAGTATTGTTTTGTGGACTATCCAAATCTTGCCATACAATGGTACACCAGGGTTATAGAACAGAGTGCAGAATATAGTGTTAGAGCTACAGAGAAGGTGCAGAGAAATATCAACCTTAATAAATGAGAGTGCTATTTATAAGGCTGATAATAGCAGGGAAGGAGCTGATCTTGAATCTGTTGGTAAGTGTTCTCAAGCTTTTGTATCTTTTACCCGATGGAAAGCACTATAACTTGGATAGGAGAGGTCTTTGATTCTGTTTGCTCCTTTCCCAAGGAAGTAGGAAGTACAGACAGTCAGTGGTTGGAAGGCTGGTTTGCGTGATGGACTGAACAGCATTCACAACTCTCCAATTTGTTGAGGTCTTGGGCAAAGCAGTTATCATACCGTGCTGTGACATTTTCTATGGCACATCTATAAAAATTGGTAACAGTTGTTGAGGACATGCTGAATTTCCATAGCCTTCTGAGGGAATAGAGGCATTGATATGTTTTCTTAGCCGTGGCTATCAGGACTGATCTGGTGATATGTAGTCTGAGGAACTCGATGCTCTCAACCATCCCCAGCTCAGTACCATTGATATCGACAGGAGCATGACCACCACTCCATTTCCTGAAGTCAATGACGGGCTCCTTTTGTTTTGCTGACATTGAGGGAGAGATTGTTGTCTTTACATCATGGCATCAACTTCTGTATCTGTTTTCTGTACTCTACCACATCATCGTTTAAGGTCCAACCCATCATGAAGGTGTCATCAGCAAACATCTAAATGGAGTTAGAGCAGAGCCATCAGTGCGAATAAAAATCAACTGAACACGTTAGAAAACCCTTGACGTCATAAATGGTATTACTAGGAATACTTAGTTTCAGCGATGAACCAAATAGAACACAAAGTTGAATATCCTGGAGAAAACAGTTCTTCAGGTTTAAAATAGCTTCTAGACATTTTTCTGATTTCGCAGCTGAATAAGACAATATACCTTCTGTATGCAGTTGGGAGTACAGTTGATATTCTACATCAATAGCTAGGATAGAGACCAGACACTAAGTGTTGATGACAACATTTGGAGCACCCTGGAGCACAGAAACTTCACTGGCGTTTCTGGTGGCTGGTATGTTAGAAACTGAATACTTGTATTGTAAAACAATAGGTATTTCTAGAATGTGTGCTGCACTCGGATACAGCCACAGAAAACCAAAACGGTGAAAGAACCACCCCACAGAGGTAAATGAGGTAGAAAAGTTGCCAGCTGAATTCAAACCCAAAGCGATTCCTGATCTGCCTCATTGATTTATTGGGCAAAAATATTTTGTTTTTGTATCTCGCTGTCATTGTACGCCTCGCCCGCTGGTCAATTGGTTAGATTTCTATGTGGAGGTCTTTGTCACTTGCTTGGTTAGTCTGTGCTGTGGAATTCTGTGGTTGTGTTTAGAAAATCTAAATTGTGAGCAAAATCCAGGCCTTGTGCTTAATTGTTAGTTGAAATGCTCCTCCTTCCTCGTCTACTCCAGTTTGCTGCTTAATGAACAAATTATTTGAAGTGGAAGAACTTGGTTCCGCTGCATGAAGTTTGAACAGGGCTACCCGTTGCCTGTCTTAAAGCTTCTGATGTGTTTAGCATTGTGCCATTCTGATTCTTAACCTTTTGCCAACTACCTTCCATACAACTGTCTACAAATGCCAGCTGTCAGTATGCCATCCTTTTATAGCAATGAAATGTTGAATATTGCAGTGGATTTATGTTAACTTCAGATTTTCACACTTCTGAAACTGATTTCATGATATCAAATTGCTGGCAATACTCTCAGGGCCCACACAAAGTTATGAAGCTTTATGCCAGTGCTTGACAAACTGTTTCCAATATGACCTCAACAGTTGAAAATTAACCTGACTGAAGATATGAACAAAAAAAATTACTATGCTATTTCATTGTCATTCAGTGTGCAATGTGAAAGTTTGACTATTAATATATTGATTTTGTACTATTATGGACCAGACCAAACCGCCTTCAAATAAATCTCAGACTTGGCATAAATCTAAGCCTTTCCCTTAAAGATGATAAAAGTTAAGATGCTGTGTTCCTGACATGATTCAATTGGCATGCTATTCAGTTTTAAGCAAAACGTTGTTTATTCTTACACCCAGTTATAGTATAAACAACAGAAAGAATTGGTGTAACTTTAATTTTAACTCTGTTAGAAATCTCAACTGAATGATAGACTATTTAACTATGAAACAACGATTGTTCCAATACAGTAATATGCCACAAACACATCCTTGGCAAAGGAAAATTCAGTAAAATAGATCGTCTCACATGTGATCTTTCTCCAGCCCAGAAGAAAAGAATGCCACTAGAAAGTCCTGGTGAAGAGAGAGAACACAGCTTTTTGCTGAAGCTGAGAGAAATGTATGGCTGCCTCCATAATCAATTTCCAAACCAAGCAACTGACAGCTAAGCTAAAATGCTGGTCTTTAGGAGCCTGACTCCACCCATTCTGCAGCTTCTATTGTTCTAACTTGAGTTAAAAAACAACTCCTGAAGCTGATGCTCACCTTCCTGGCAAAACCAAATTACCACCTGTTTATTCCCTGCCATCAGTTGCAGAAGTATGCTTGTTTGCCTTTCTTACAGCAATTTGAAATGCAGCCATCTCTGGTCAACTCACTGTTTAAAGCATTTTCTGAGGTTAAAAAGCAATTTAGGCTTACATTTGTCCCCCCACCCCTTTTTCTTGTTAAGCAAACTGAGAGTCACAGCTTCCTTGCCAACGTTTCCTCTTCACCATTGTTGCATGCTCACTTCTCCAGGCTGTGTAGCTTTGTTTGCCATTGATTGTTGTTAGGTTTAAATGTGTGATATTTGCGTGTGATAGCAAATGGTTTTAAGAGCACTCTTTACAATGAATCAAGTGTGTGAAAAATTTCAACGTCAAGAAATATCACTGGGCATTAAGGGAAAGAGATTTTTTGCAATATGAAGCCTGAGAAACTACACGTTTCTACACAGCCATGTAACATTAGATCTAAGAAGAAAAATAGTAGGGCCCAGTAGCCTATTAAGCTGAAGATTTCATTTGCATATAATGCAACTTTAAGAATAGACCAAAGAGTTCACAGCTTTGACTTTGTTTTTCAGGTCAGGTGAGAGTTTACAGAGCTCTGTTTACGTTTGAACCCAGAACAGTAAGTACTTTTTCTTGTACTGAAAACAATTGCTGTTGGTAAATAGCTATGTGGCTCCTCTATTCAAGAAACGAGGAAAACAGGAAACTAGAATCCAGTTCACTGTCAACATCCTTTGTCAGGAAATGGTGTAAACTATTAGCGAGGAGGTTATAATGAAGCACTTTGAAAATCTTAATGCAGTCAGGCAGAGTCAGCGTAGTTTTGTAAACTATTTGCTTGTTATTCCTCAAAGAATGAATTAGTCAATGTGCAAAAAGGGAGTTGGTTTCATAGAAACGTAGAAGATAGGAGAAGGTGGAGACCATTCAGCTCTTCGAGTCTGCTCCATGATTCTTCACGATCATGGCTGATCATCAAACTCATTTGTTTAATCCTGCTTTCTCCCCATAACCTTTGATCCCATTCACCCCAAGTGCTATATCTAGTCACCTCTTGATGCCAAAACATTTGAATTATTCAACTACTTCATGTGGTATTGAATTCCAAAGGCTCACCACTCTGAACTGTTGTACTGTTCTTAAATTTCCAGAAGATATTGGACAAGGTGCTTAATCTAAAGTTATGACCCAAATTAAGAACTCCTGTTGGGTGGAAGCAGATATCTGTATGGCTCTAAGAATAGTTTGGTTACACAAAGTCATTGGGCATAAATGGGTCATTTTCAGATTGGCAGGATATGACAGGTAATGTACCATAGTGATCAGTGTTGTGCCCTTGATTGTTTACAAAAGGCTAAATGAATTGGATAAAGGTACAGTGTCTGATTGCTAAATTTCCTGGCTATATAAATTTATGTAAGAAAGTGAGTTGCAAAGAGGATGTAAGCAAAAAGACACGTTAAGTGAATGAGCAAGAAATTTGCAGATGAACTATAATGTACAAAAATGTGAACTTGTCCACTTTGGCAGGAAGAAAAGAAGGGCATATATTTTGAAATTAAGTGATTTCAGAAATCTGAAGGGATCTGGGTGTCCTTGCTCGTAAATCACAAAATGGTTAGTATGCAAGAACACCAAGTGATGCCGAATGGACAGTTCCCCTTTTGGGAGTGATTAGAACTAGATGATACAACTTGTAAGTAAGGGGTTTCCTGTTTTAAAATGAGATTAACTTTTTGGAAGCTGTGAATCTCTGGATTGATATTAGCCAGAAAACAGTGGAGCTGGGGTTGTGAATACAAATAAGGTAGGTAAATAAATCCCTGACTAACAAGGGAGTCATAAATTATCAGAGGCTGCAAACAGGAGACATTACTGAATGTTGAAACAAGCTTAATATACCAAATGGCCCATTCTTGTTCTTAATTCATGCGAGATGGAACTCTGATCCAAACTACTTAAATATGAATGTTTCAGGATTTGTAGACTTTGTTTATTCTTGATAGCACATGATTCCCAGCGTAGCAGTTGTGACAAAAGGTTCTTGTGCACTACTTTATATGCATTAACTAATTGAGTTTTACACTTCATGCATGGCCAGCTTCACTGAGGGTTTACCGTGCAGTCAACAGCAAAATGTCATCCGGTCTGGAGGAGAGAAATGTACAACTTTTTATTCTTTGCCTGAATAATAGTTGCTGCATCTCTAAAACCAATATACCAGTTGCGAAGCACTTAGTCAGTGCTTAAAATGTGATTACGTACAATTATCATGTATTGCATAAGTTTGTTCTTGACAGTCTCACTTGAATTTCGTTTTGAATCAAAGTTGAAATGCTTATTTTTCTATTATTTTGTTAGCTATAGTTGCTATGAAAGTTTTATGGATTTTTCTGATTCTTTCTTATAATTAACAGCTGATGTTTTCAGAAGAGTATTGAGACTTGGTCTAGATGCCTTAATACTTTGTCCTTCTACTCAAGTTCCCTCTTGTATTGCAGTTGAGTACACACCAGATATACTCAGCTACAACCATCACTTAAAAATGGATTGATCTCATTCTCCAATCTAAAAATTAGCTATTATAAAAGCAAAAAACTGCTGAAAATCTGACAAAATAGAAATTGCTTTTAAATGTTCAGGTCTTGCAGCATTTATGGGGGGAGAAACAGATTTAACAGTTTGGGTTCAATATATTTGAAATGTCCATCAGTGATCAATGTATTTTTGGCTTGTTTTGATATTTTTGCTTTTTCTGTTTTTTTAATTCCATCATGTGATGTGTGTGTTGCTGGCTGGGCCAGAATTTATTGCCCATCCCATAAGATGGTGGTGAGCTGCCGCCTTGAACCATTGCAGCCCATAAGACTTATTTTGGACTCAAGCTTTGTTTATTTTCTACATCCATTTCCAGCCCCTTCACCTTTTATGCAGTGACATCTTTTCATTTAATCTCTCTGCTGTCTAACCTGCTCTTGACTGACCTTTTTTTAAAATATCTCAGATTATTTCCCCTCTCCACACTTGCTTTTTCAGTGACATGAAGCTCATCACATTTCCACCTTACTTCAACTCTTCTTAAAAAAAAAGTGATGTTGGACTTCAATTGCAATCTTTGTTTCTCTCCGCAGAGACTGCAAGACCTGGGTTTTCCAGCTCATTGTTTTTATTTGTTATGTATTAAAAATTAGTTATGTCCTTTTTAATTACGTCAAAGCATTTTGTTAACAATTGCTGATGAGACTGGCAATCGTTTAAAGTGAAATTCGAACTTTCCTGTTATTAGCTGAAAAGGTGGAATGTCAAAATTTCATTTTAAAATAACCTTTAACACTGACTAGTTCTTTTCATTGCTTATTCTTTTAACAGCTGAACATAATTTAGAGTCATACAGCACAGAAACAGACCCTTCGCTACAACTCGTCAATGCGGACAAGTTTCCCAAACTAAACCAGTTTCATTTGCCTGCTTTTGGCCCATATCCCTCTAAACCTTTCCTATTCGTATATCTGTCTGATTGTTTTAAATGTTGTAACCATACCCACATTTACCACTTCCGCTGGCAGTTCATTCCACAAAACAACCATCCTCTGTGAGGAAAATGTTGCCCCTCAGGTCCCTCTTTAAATCTGTCTCCTCTTACCTTAAAAATATGCCCTCCAGTTTTTAATGTCCCTATCCTAGGGAAAAGACCTTTCTTATTTACCTTAGATGTGCCTCTCATGATTTTGTAAAGCTGCATAAGGCCATCCTTCAAACTCCTGCATATCCGAGAAAGAAGTCCCAGCCTATCCAGCCTCTCCTTATAACTCATACGCTCCAGTCCTAGTAGCATCCTTGTAAGTCTTTCCTGTACTCTCTCCAATTTAATAAAATCCTTCCTATAGCAGAGTGACCAGAACTGTACACAGTACTTCAAAAATGGTCTCACCAATGTCCTGTACAACCACAATATGATGTCCAAGCTCCTATACTCAATGGTCTGGGCAATGAAGGCCGGCGTGCCAATCACCACATTTATCATCCTGTTCGAAGAACTATGTACTCAAACCCCTAGGTCTGTCTGGTCTACACCACTATCCAGAGCCCTACCATTAACTGTGTCATTCTTCTCTTTCACTGACAACTCAAACTTTCATTTTGTAGCATTTCTTAGTCACCTAAGTAGGCGTTCACTTCTCGTGGAAGCCATGCAAAGTGTTTCGCTGCTCCTAAAGGTATAATTCTGTTCCTTTCCTTTCCTTTCTGAATAGTATTTGCTACTTTGGGCATGTTTCGTGAAGGTGCTACTTTTAACTTAGCTTTCAGCTTTGTTGTAATGCCTCATGGAGAAAGCTTTCAAAGTGAGCATGAGTTGCCATCCATGGGCATGATGAATGATCGTCAGCATTTTCTCAAATTGGATGTTGGTCAGGCCTGCACGTTTACCTTCTGGTTGTCCCCTTCCCAGTGGACTGCAGATCACGTGTGACATGAACTACAACTCTCCTTTTGTCGCAACCCTGGATTAATTGGAAAACCTGTAATCTGATCTCAAGTTCCCCACTCCACTCCACTCCCCTCCCCTCCTGTCTATGACAATGGGAGACGTGTTAGTCCTATGTTCAAGTAAGAACGGTAGATAACAAAGATAATACGAACTGCAGGTGCTGGAGAATCCAAGATAACACGGTGTGGAGCTGGATGAACACAACAGGCCAAGCAGGAAAGCCGACGTTTCGAGCCTAGACCCTTCATCAGAAAACCTGATTTTCTGGTGAAGGGTCTAGGCCCGAAACGTCAGCTTTCCTGCTCCTAAGATGCTGCTTGGCCTGCTGTGTTCATCCAGCTCCACACCTTGTTATCACGGTAGAAAGCAATTTCTGATTACCAATGCTTTTACTTTAAAACCAAAGGAACTGGTCTAAACACAGTAGTTTACACCAGTATTGCCTTTGAGTTTGGGAGACCTAAGTTGTCTTTATTGTGGACTTAAAAACAGCTCTCATTGTGCCCAGATGTTAACAATTGGCATTTCCCTTTCAATAGCACATTGTGACTTTCTATCCTTTTGCAATAGCAATCTAATCATTCAGGTTTATTGTCCAATATGATTCCATTCATTTAACCTGCACATAGAGGCGCATTTCCAAACCATGATAATTTTCTAACTCAAAACAGCTCTTAAAAGTTATAATTGTATGAAAGACAATTAAGACCCCAGTGATTATTTTTAATTAATATAGGGGCAACTAAAATTTTGCCTGGCTAAGTATTTGAAGAAATTCGTCTTTAATTAGAAATAGCATCTCTATTGAGGCCTTCCAAAGACTGCTTTGTCAGACTGTGTTGATGTTACGAATGGATGCTATTATGGAAAATAATGGATATGACTAAAACTACTTGGAGGACACCATTTGGAGCTATGGACTTTTAGGACAATCCTATACAGACTATGGTTGTATACTTGGCAGGAAATAATTTTGGTTCTCAATGTCCAAATGTGCAAGATTAAGGCTAAAGTCAGTTTGAAATCATTGCCGGCCACTCCTGACAATCTTCATTTAAAGTTCTTTCCATCATTGAAGCAGGTTTAGCAATAAGGAAACATCTGTCGAATGTCATCTTGTTAACGAAAATTGATGTTTTTGAAAATGGTGAAATGTGGGTAGGGGTTGGCAGGATGAGGCGTACAATGGAAACTAAACGAAAGTATTTTTCCCATCCCTTGACCAAAGCATCAATGCAAAATTCAAAATGTACAATTAAAGCAAATACAGTAACACCTCAGCTAGGTATACAGATTCCCAAGTTAAAGTTCTGTAATACTAAGGACATGAGAACTGCTGTTTTAACTAGGCTGTTGAATTGACTTACTTGATAACTAGTTTTCTCATGGAATGATGGCTTAAACCAAACAAATTTCTATTGGTTTGCAAACAAACTTATTGAGTAATGAATTTCTTGCAGGAAGTGCATCACCCCAACTAGATTTTAAAATGTGCTGCCATGATTGTATTCTGGGAGGAGATTACTAAAAGCCGGATGTGTCTGTTGCTGCAAATACTTCCTGTATCAGACACCGCTAATGCAATGAACAATCCAGAATTACCTTTAAACTTACTTTACTGTTAGTGTGGAAAGAATGTTTATGATATACTTGAGATTGGAACTGTGAAAAACTGTAGAAAAAGTGAGGATTTTAAAAGTACCAGAAAATTCAGTGAGCATTAACTTCTGTGTATTTTGGGTGACTGGACAGTCGCAAAATTTCATTTATTGCCCTGATGGCCTAACGATTTCCAAATAGTTGTATCCCAACTTGCACCTTTTTTCTCTGTGATGTTGTGGAGGAGTAGCGGAGGAAATTTGAGAAGTTTTATCCATGTCTCTGCGAGCACCAGTCTTGTGCCATTGCTCTGCATGCAGAAACATGTCACCTCCCTAACTTCCCCCTTCAAATCACTAAGGGATTTGCCACTATCTTTTGGTGACATTGGCTCAATTTGGTTTAACCCTTTAGTTGTTGGTTAGACCAGCATTTGTTGCTCATTCCAAAGTACCTGTGAGTGGAGGTCTGGTGAGCTGCTTTCTTGAACCACTGCACAGCGTAGGTGCACTCTGAATGCTGTTTGGAAAGGTGTTACTGGATTTGGACTTATGGACTGCAGGAATGACGGTAGTGCTTAGCAACACTCAGAAGTATGCAATGGCAAGCACATTTGCTCCTGGGAGCTGTGACTTTGTGGACAATTCAATCGTGAGGGCCACCATTGGGAGTAGTGTTGCCTTAGTAAGTACATAGGAGAGAATTTGTGAAGACTGTAACCTCAGGTGGAGCATTATGAGCTGGGCTAATGGACAAGGAGAGGGGGCAAGGCTAGTAGCTAAGGTTAGAGACCAGGCTGTGGCCTAGCTAGAGAGAATGGGGAGCGAGGGTGGTCCTAAGGGAGCAAGGCTGGAGGCAGATGAGACCAGGGATGACAGAGCTGTGATTAGAGGGCAAGCTCAGGAGGGGGGTGCCTGGCAAAGGGAAGAGAGTAATTTTGTTTTCTCCCTACCCTACAAATCATGGTGATATGTGGCTTGGAGGGAAAACTTGATGTGCTGGTTTTCCCATGCAGCTGCTCTTGTCCTTTGACATCACAGCAGTCGTGGACTTGAAAGGTACTTGGTAAGAGGCCTTGGTGAGTTGCTGCTGTGCATTCTGTGTCAATGGTGGAGGAAATTCATGTGGGTGTGGTGCCAGTTATTCAGGCTGCTTGGTGCTTGAGTATAAATGCAGGAGTGTACTTCAGAGGGAAATCAGGCGTGCGAGAAGGGGACCTGAAATAGCTTTGGCAGATATAGGCAAGGAAAATCTGTAAGAACATTAAAGACAAAAGAGTAACCAGTGAGAGACTAAGGCCCCTTTAAGATCAGCAAGACTGTGTGGAACTCCAGGCGATGGAGATACTGAATGAGTATTTTCAATCAGTGTTTATTGTGGAGAAGGATATGGAACCTAGAGAACTTTGGTAAAGATGTCACTATTTATTTCCCCATGTCCATATGACATAGGTGGCACTGGATGCCTTAAAACGCACAAAGGTCGATAAATCCCCAGGACCTGATCAGGTGTACCCTAGAACTTTGTGGGAAGCAAAGGAAGTGATTGCTGAGCCCCTTGCTATGATATTTGTATCATTGATAGCCACCAGTGAGGTGCCAGAAGCTGAGTGAGGTTGGCTAAAGTGGTGCCACTATTTAAGCAATGTGGTAAGGAAAAGCCAGGGAATTATAGATCAGTGAGCCTGACATCAGTGTTGGGGGGGGGGGGGGGTATCCTGTTAGACAGGATTTACATGTATTTGGAAAGGGGAAGACTGATTAGGGATACTCAACATGGGAAATCATGTCTCAGTAACTTGATTGAGTTTTTTGAAGAAGTAATGAAGAGGATGGAAGGCAAAGTAGTGGGTGTGATCTATTTGGACTTCAGTAAGGCTTTGACAAGGTCCCACGTGGTACAATGGTTAATAAGGTTAGATCACATAGAATACCGGAAGAACTAGCCATTTGGCTACAGAACAACTTGAAGTTGGAAGACAGGTGGTTGTGCGGTGTTGCTTTACAGACTGCTTGTGACCAGCTGTGTGCCACATGGATCAGTGCTGGGTCCACTGCATGTTGTTATTTTTATAAATGATTTGGTTGTGAATATACAAGGTCTGGTTTGTAAGCTTGCAGATAACACCAAAATTGATGATCTAGTGGACAGTGAAGAGGGTTACCTCAGAGTACAATGGGACCTTGATCAGATGGGCCAAAGAGTGGCACACAGAGTTTAATGTAGATAAATGTGAGTTGCTGCATTTTGGAAAGCCAAATCAGGGCAAGACTTAATGGTAAGGTCCTGGGGAGTGTTGAACAAAGAGACCTTGGAGTGCAGGTTCGTAGTAGCTTGAAAGTGGAATATCAGGTAAACAGAATAGTGACAAAACATTTGGTATGCTTGCCCTGTTTTGGTGAGTGCATGGAGTATAGGAGTTAGGATGTCATGTTGTGGCTGTGTAGGACATTGTTCAGGCCATTTTTGGAATACTGCATTCACTCTGGTTTTCCTGTTATAGGAAGGATATTGTTAATTTTAGAAGGGTTCAGAAAACATTGACAAGGATGTTGGCAGTATTTGAGGGTTTGAGCTCTATGGAGAGGCTGAATAGGCTGGGGCTATTTTCCCTGGAACGGTCGGACCCTGGGGGGTGACCTCACAGAAGTTTATAAAATCATGAGGGGTATGGATAGGGTGAATAACTTAAGGTCTTTCCCACAGGATAGGGGAATCAAAACTAAAAGGCATAGATTTAAGGTGAGACGGGCAAGATTTTTAAAGGGACCCTTTTCAGGCAGAGGCTAGTGCATGTACGGAATGAGCTGGAAGGTTTTAGTGGTATATGGACCAAATGCTGGCAAATAGGACTAGATGAACTTTGGATATCTAGTTGGCATGGACAAATTGGACCGAAGGGTCTGTTTCTGTGCTGTATATTTATATGACTGTATGTAGTAGTAATAATAGTAGTAGTAGTCCTCATCCAGGCAAATGGTGAGTATTCCATCACACTCCTGACATGTGCCTCATTGATAGTCATCAAGAGGTGAGTTACTTTTGGAATTCACAACCTCTGACCTACTCTTGTAGGCATTGTTTATATGGCAGGCCAGTTTATGGTTAATGGTATCCTCGGGATACTGTAAGTGGAGGATTCAACAATGGTAATGCTGTGGAATGTCAAGGATGATGATTGGATTCTCTCTTGGTGGTAGCATGTATGGTATTTGTTGTCATTTAACAGCTCAAGCCTAGACTTTGTTCGTTTCTTAATGCACTTGGACATGGACTGCTTGAGTACCTGAAGACTCAAATGTTGACGAATGTTTCTGCTTACTGACAGAAGCAGCAGCTATATTTTTGATACTAATGGCTGACAGATATAATCAAGCAACTTCAGACCAATTGTTCAAATGCTATAGTGGGATTTTTGTTTGTTTAGTCCACACTAGGCGAGTAGAGAAATAATAAGGATGTTTTGCTGACTGCTCTTTAATTTTTTGGTATGTGACGCAAATCATTCAATAGAAGATGTTAGCATCATACATTTTAATTGTTTCTTCAGAATTCTCTTCCAAACATCTAAATGGAAAAAACAAAAAGTTGTTGGGATCAAGGCTAGAGTAAGAAAGTGGATAAGAAGTTGACTCTGGGCATAAGACTATCTAAGATATTAAACTGAGGTCCAATATGCTTTGTAAGGGAATGAAAAGAAGTGCTTCTGTTATCTGATTCAACATTGCAATTCTGACCGGTGCCACCAAAAGCAGACTAACCATTTATTGCTTTTTTGGTGCCTCATCAACGTGCAATTACTAGTCTACCTCAAAAATATACTAGAATTTATCATTTGCAAATGTTTTGAAAGTTTGGTGACTTTTTAAAATAGCCACCCCTCTGTTTGGTTTTACTGAAGAAGTGCTGAGGATTGCCCCAACCCTAAGAGAAATTAGCACATACAACCCCATAATAAGGAACGGCTAAGTTCACAGTTGATAGTGTTGTTATGCTCTTTGATATAATTCTCTGTGCATAATTGACTTTGTCCTTCCCACAATATTTTTATGGAAAAAATTATAAAAATTTTACGGAAAATTTCTAGCAAATCCTCTCCTCACTTTAGATGCAAAGGTACATAAGGTATCCATTTACCTGAAGAGTGAGTAATGATGGTTTAGAGGCAAGTTCAATTGATTTTGACAGTTGATTTAGACTAGTTGCAGGTCAGAAGTGAATCAGAAATAGAAGCATATATCAGGGAGACTACCAGATTCCTAGCAAAAACAGTTTACTGTATCAAAAAATATTTTTAAGAATTGTATTTAAATCAGTGAAGATAAGTATAATTAAGGTAATGGACTTGATGTGTGTGTGTGCGTGAGAGAGAGAGAGAGAGAGAGTCAAATACAGGTAGGTCATACATTTGTACCGAGCAACTTGTTCATCTTGATTGTTGATGGATGGTATCTGAAATGATTCTGTAATTATTCCTAGTTACACATTAGATCAGCTACCTTCATAATATGGCCAAACATACTGAACGTCAACCATCAAATCCTTCCAACAGACTCCAGTGGCAAGCATGAAATGCAGGAGATATTCCTGGTAGTCATGATGGAAAAGCAGCTGGAGTCACTGCCATCACTGTCCTCATCTGCAGATGACAAAATTGTATTTTGTGAAAGTAACTGAACTGTCCTGAGTGAATTGCAATAGACTACAACCATTTATCAGGTTATACAGATGGGATAGGGTCTACCATTGGATATATTATGTGTGACTTGTGATTAGGACAGCATATTTACTCTTGTGTTTTCTCAGTTTCCATTTACAAATTCAAAGCAGAAAACGCTTAGCATTAACATCTTTCCAAATAAAATAAATTGTTTTGGTGCCATGGTAACAGTTTCCTCTTCCATCCTACACTGATTCTCACCCAATTGGCCACGATAGGGTATCTCCTCCCCCCCCCCCGCCTTCCCCCCCCCCCCCCCACTTAAAACTGGAGATCCTACAGTATAATAACTAACGAACCATTGATAACCAACTCTGCAGTATCATCTGTGCTTAACTTAGCTTTTTCCTGGTTGCTGTGCAACCTTCAACAAATTTAGACTTGGTAAACTGCAATACTCTTGCTGCTCTCCCATCCACCCCAACTCCAGCTGTTCATGATTAGTAGTCAGTTCTCTGGCACTGAGCCTGACACTGTGGCAAAGAAGGGAAGGGGGCAGAATAGAAAAGTACTCGTGGTAGGGGACTCGATAGTTAGGGGAATTGACGGGAGATTTTGTGGTCAGCATCGGGATTCCCGGAAGGTATGTTGCCTCCCTGGTGCCAGGGTCCGGGACGTCTCCGATCGGGTGTATAAGGTTCTAAAAAGGGAGGGCGAACAGCCAAAAATCGTGTTACATATTGGCACAAATGATATAGCCAGAAATAGGATTGAGGATATAAAAAGTGATTTCAGGGAGTTAGGATGGAAGCTGCAGAGCAGGACGAACAGAGTAGTGTTCTCTGGTTTACTACCAGTGCCACGAGATAGTGAGGCGAGGAACAGGGAGCGGGCGCAGCTGAACACGTGGCTACGCAGCTGGTGTAGGAGGGAAGGCTTCAGATATGTAGATAATTGGGATGCCTTCTGGGGAAGGTGGGACCTGTACAAGAAGGACGGGTTGCATCTGAACTGGAAGGGGACCAATGTCCTGGGTGGAAGGTTTGCTCGAGTAGTACGAAGAGGGTTTAAACTAGTATGGCAGGGGGGTGGGAACCTGAGCTGTAGACCGGAGGTGAGCGTTGATGCAGGTGAGGCAGTAGCAAGAGGTAGACCAGCTAGTGGGAAGGATTTTCCTGGGAAGGAACCAAGGGATCAGTTAAAGTGTGTTTGCTTTAATGCAAGGAGTATCAGGAATAAAAGTGATGAACTTAGAGCATGGATCTGTACCTGGTGCTATGATGTTGTGGCCATAACAGCGACATGGGTTTCTCATGGGCAGGAATGTTTGCTGGATGTTCCAGGGTTTAGAACATTTAAAAAGAATAGGGAGGGGGGAAAAAGAGGAGGAGGTGTAGCACTACTAATCAGAGAGGGTATCACAGCTACAGAAGCTTCCATTGTCGAGGAAGATCTGCCTACCGAGTCAGTATGGGTGGAAATTAGGAACAGCAAGGGAGCAGTCACCTCGTTAGGGGTTTATTACAGGCCCCCCAATAGCAGCAGGGAGATTGAAGAAAGCATAGGTCGACAGATTTTGGAAAAGTGTGGACGCAGTAGGGTTGTTGTAATGGGTGACTTTAACTTTCCTAATATTGATTGGAACCTGCTTCGAGCAGAAAACTTGAATGGAGCTGTTTTTGTAAGGTGTGTTCAGGAGGGTTTCCTAACGCAGTACGTTGACAGGCCAACGAGGGGAGAGGCCATTCTAGACTTGGTGCTTGGAAACGAGCCGGGGCAGGTATCAGATCTTGTGGTGCGAGAGCATTTTGGTGATAGTGACCATAACTGCCTCACATTCTACACAGCTATGGAGAAGGAGAGGATTAGGCAAAATGGGAGGATATTTAATTGGGGAAGAGGAAACTATGACGCGATTAGACATGAGTTAGGAAGCATGGACTGGGAGCAATTGTTCCATGGTAAGGGAACTATAGACATGTGGACATCCACACACCTGCCTGCCCTGGTCGACCCATCATCTCAGCCTGCTCCTGCCCCACCGAACTCATCTCCACCTATCTGGACTCCATTTTCTCCCCTTTGGTCCAGGAACTCCCCACCTATGTCCGTGACACCACCCACGCCCTCCACCTCCTCCAGGACTTCCAATTCCCTGGCCCCCAACACCTCATATTCACCATGGACGTCCAGTCCCTGTACACCTGCATTCCGCATGGAGATGGCCTCAAGGCCCTCCGCTTCTTCCTGTCCCGCAGGCCCGACCAGGCCCCCTCCACCGACACTCTCATCCGCCTAGCGGAACTCGTCCTCACACTCAACAACTTCTCTTTTGACTCCTCCCACTTCCTACAGACTAAGGGGGTGGCCATGGGCACCCGCATGGGCCCCAGCTATGCCTGCCTCTTTGTAGGTTACGTGGAACAGTCCATCTTCCGCACCTACACAGGCCCCAAACCCCATCTCTTCCTCCGGTACATTGATGACTGTATCGGCGCCGCCTCTTGCTCCCCAGAGGAGCTCGAACAGTTCATCCACTTCACCAACACCTTCCACCCCAACCTTCAGTTCACCTGGGCCATCTCCAGCACATCCCTCACCTTCCTGGACCTCTCAGTCTCCATCTCAGGCAACCAGCTTGTAACTGATGTCCATTTCAAGCCCACCGACTCCCACAGCTACCTAGAATACACCTCCTCCCACCCACCCTCCTGCAAAAATTCCATCCCCTATTGCCAATTCCTCCGCCTCCGCCGCATCTGCTCCCACGATAAGACATTCCACTCCCGCACATCCCAGATGTCCAAGTTCTTTAAGGACCGCAACTTCCCCCCCACGGTGATTGAGAACGCCCTTGACCGCGTCTCCCGCATTTCCCGCGACACATCCCTCACACCCCGCCCCCGCCACAACCGCCCCAAGAGGATCCCCCTCGTTCTCACACACCACCCTACCAACCTCCGGATACAACGCATTATCCTCCGACACTTCCGCCATTTACAATCCGACCCCACCACCCAAGACATTTTTCCATCCCCACCCCTGTCTGCTTTCCGGAGAGACCACTCTCTCCGTGACTCCCTTGTTCGCTCCACACTGCCCTCCAACCCCACCACACCCGGCACCTTCCCCTGCAACCGCAGGAAATGCTACACTTGTCCCCACACCTCCTCCCTCACCCCCATCCCAGGCCCCAAGATGACATTCCACATTAAGCAGAGGTTCACCTGCACATCTGCCAATGTGGTATACTGCATCCACTGTACCCGGTGCGGCTTTCTCTACATTGGGGAAACCAAGCGGAGGCTTGGGGACCGCTTTGCAGAACACCTCTGCTCAGTTCGCAACAAACAACTGCACCTCCCAGTCGCAAACCATTTCCACTCCCCCTCCCATTCTCTTGATGACATGTCCATCATGGGCCTCCTGCACTGCCACAATGATGCCACCCGAAGGTTGCAGGAACAGCAACTCATATTCCGCCTGGGAACCCTGCAGCCATATGGTATCAATGTGGACTTCACCAGTTTCAAAATCTCCCCTTCCCCCACTGCATCCCTAAACCAGCCCAGTTCATCCCCTCCCCCCACTGCACCACACAACCAGCCCAGCTCTTCCCCCCCCACCCACTGCATCCCAAAACCAGTCCAACCTGTCTCTGCCTCCCTAACCGGTTCTTCCTCTCACCCATCCCTTCCTCCCACCCCAAGCCGCACCCCCAGCTACCTACTAACCTCATCCCACCTCCTTGACCTGTCCATCTTCCCTGGACTGACCTATCCCCTCCCTACCTCCCCACCTACACCCTCTCCACCTATCTTCTTTACTCTCCATCTTCGGTCCGCCTCCCCCTCTCTCCCTATTTATTCCAGTTCCCTCCCCCCATCCCCCTCTCTGATGAAGGGTCTAGGCCCGAAACGTCAGCTTTTGTGCTCCTGAGATGCTGCTTGGCCTGCTGTGTTCATCCAGCCTCACATTTTATTATCTATAGACATGTGGAGACTGTTTAAGGAACAGTTGTAGCGAGTGATGAGTAAATATGTCCCTCTGAGACAGGCAAGAAGGGGTAAGATGAAGGAACCTTGGATGACGAGAGCGGTGGAGCTTCTTGTGAAAAGGAAGAAGGTAGCTTACGTAAGGTGGAGGAAGCTAGGGTCAAGTTCAGCTAGAGAGGATTACACGCAGGCAAGGAAGGAGCTCAAAAATGGTCTGAGGAGAGCCAGGAGGGGGCACGAGAAAGGCTTGGCAGAAGGAGTCAGGGAAAACACAAAGGCATTTTACACTTATGTGAGGAATAAGAGAATGGTCAAAGAAAGAGTAGGGCCGATCAGGGATAGCATAGGGAACTTGTGTGTGGAGTCTGAGGAGGTAGGGGAAGCCCTAAATGAGTTTTTTGCTTCTGTCTTTACGAAAGAAACGAACTTTGTAGTGAATGAAACCTTTGAAGAGCAGGTGTGCATGCTGGAATGGATAGAGATAGAGGAAGCTGATGTGCTGAAAATTTTGTCAAACATTAAGATTGACAAGTCGCCAGGCCTGGACCAGATTTGTCCTCGGCTGCTTTGGGAAGCGAGAAATGAAATTGCTTCGCCACTTGCGAAGATCTTTGCATCCTCGCTCTCCACTGGAGTCATACCTGAGGACTGGAGAGAGGCAAATGTAATTCCTCTCCAAGAAAGGAAATAGGGAAATCCCCGGCAATTACAGACCAGTAAGTCTCACGTCTGTCGTCTGCAAGGTGTTAGAAAGGATTCTGAGGGATAGGATTTATGACCATCTGGAAGAGCATAGCTTGATCAGATACAGTCAACACGGCTTTGTGAGGGGTAGGTCAAGCCTCACAAACCTTATCGAGTTTTTTGAGGATGTGACTAGAAAAGTTGATGAGGGTCGAGCTGTGGATGTGGTGTATATGGACTTCAGCAAGGCATTTGATAAAGTTCCCCAGGATAGGCTCATTCAGAAGGTCAGGAGGAATGGGATACAGGGGAACTTAGCTGCTTGGATACAGAATTGGCTGGCCAACAGAAGACAGCGAGTGGTAGTAGAAGGAAAGTATTCTGCCTGGAAGTCAGTGGTGAGTGGGGTTCCACAGGGCTCTGTCCTTGGGCCTCTACTGTTTGTAATTTTTATTAATGACTTGGATGAGGGGATTGAAGAATGGGTCAGCAAGTTTGCAGACGACACAAAGGTTGGAGGTGCCGTTGACAGTATAGAGGGCTGTTGTAGGCTGCAGCGGGACATTGACAGGATGCAGAGATGGGCTGAGAGGTGGCAGATGGAGTTCAACCTGGATAAATGCGAGGTGATGCATTTTGGAAGGTCGAATTTGAAAGCTGAGTACAGGATTAAGGATAGGATTCTTGGCAGTGTGGAGGAACAGAGGGATCTTGGTGTGCAGATACATAGATCCCTTAAAATGGCCACCCAAGTGGACAGGGTTGTTAAGAAAGCACATGGTGTTTTGGCTTTCATTAACCGGGGGATTGAGTTTGAGTCGTGAGATCTTGTTGCAGCTCTATACAAACTTTGGTTAGACCGCACTTGGAATACTGCGTCCAGTTCTGGTCGCCGTATTATAGGAAAGATGTGGATGCTTTGGAGAGGGTTCAGAGGAGGTTTACCAGGATGCTGCCTGGACTGGAGGGCTGATCTTACGAAGAGAGGTTGACTGAGCTCGGTCTCTTTTCATTGGAGAAAAGGAGGAGGAGAGGGGACCTAATTGAAGTATACAAGATAATGAGAGGCATAGATAGAGTTGATAGCCAGAGACTATTTCCCAGGGCTGAAATGGCTAACACGAAGGGTCAAAGTTTTAAGCTGGTTGGTGGAAAGTATAGAGGGGATGTCAGAGGCGGGTTCTTTACGCAGAGAGTTGTGAGAGCATGGAATGCGTTGCCAGCAGCAGTTGTGGAAGCAAGGTCATTGGGGTCATTTAAGAGACTGCTGGACATGCATATGGTCACAGAAATTTGAGGGTGCATACATGAGGATCAATGGTCGGCACAACATTGTGGGCTGAAGGGCCTGTTCTGTGCTGTACTGTTCTGTGTTCTATGATTCTGATGTCTTGTTACCTATGGCCAGAATTTGTGTTTTCATTTGCTTTTTGAAACTAACTAAATATGTTGAATATCTTTTTGCAGCAATAATTACAATGTAAATACTTCTTCATTGTGTCAAGATCTTCCTCTTCCCCAATGTCTGCAATCTCTTTCCCTCTCAACCTCTTGTTCTGCAAATGCTGTAGTCCTGTGGTGCGTGCCTTGAATACAAGCTCTCTCTTCGTACCATCATTGGTAGCAGACTCTTCAGCCATCTTGTGCCCCTTCCCTGAATTTCATTACCTTTCCATCTTCACGCTGAGAGCCAAACTTTAAGTAACACCTCCAAATTTCCCCTCTCTTGTGTCAGGATTGTTTTATTTCTATGTTTTGAAGTGTTTCTAAAGAATTTCATTTTGCCTTGTACATGATATTGTGTCTGTTGTCACTGGTTACTCTTGTATGAAATCCAAACGGTTATGTTCTGGAGTGTGCCATTGCTATCCAATTTCTAAACGTGATAGCATAGCCCAGATATCCAACAATATTATTCCTTTCTGATCCAAGGTGAATATTGTCCTTCTCATGTACATACTAACACACATGTTACTTCAATCATTTTGAAGATAGAACAAAAAAAATTACATTACAGGAACAGGCATTTTGGCCACCCAATCCAGCACTGATATTCTGTCTGTCACAACTAAAACACGTTACCCTTCTGGGGACCATATCCCTTGATTCCCATCCTATTCGTGTTTGTTTAGATGCACTTTAAAAGTCACTATACTATCTGCTCCCATTACATCCCCCAGCAGAGAGTTCCAGGCACCCACCACCTTTTGTGGGGGGAAGAAAAAACTTACCTCATCCATCACCTTTTAAACCTTGCCCCTCGCACCTTCAACCCATGGCCCCTGGTAACTGACTCTTCCACCCGGGGAAAAAATTTGACTGTCCAGTCTGTCTATGCCCTTCATAAATCTTGTAGACCCCTATCAGGTCCCCCCTCAAACTCCGTCATTCCAGTGAGAACAAACCAAGTTTCTCCAACCTCTCCTCATAGTTAATGCCCTCCATACCAGGCAACATCTGGGTAAATCTTTTCTGTACCCTCCCCAAAGCCACCATATCCTTCTGGTACTGAGGCGACTAGAATTGAACACAATATTCTAAATGCGGCCAATCTAAGGTTCTATAAAGCTGCAACATTACCTGCCAGGTTTTAAACTCTGTGCCCTGGCCATTGAAGGCAAGCCATGTGCCTTGTTGACTACCTTTTCCGCCTGCATTGCCACTTTCAATGACCTGTGTACTTGTCCATCCCTCTGCCTATCAGCACTCTTAAGGATTCTGCCATTTACTGTATATTTTCCATCTGGACTAGACCTTCCAAAATGCATTACCTCGCATTTTTCTGGATTAAACTCGATCTGCCATCTCTCTGCCCATGTCATCGACTGATCTATATCCTGCGGTATTGTTTGACAATCCTCATCACTGTCTGCAATTCCACCAACCTTTGTGTCATCAGCAAACTTACTAATCAGACCAGTTACATTCTCCTCCAAATCATTTATATGTTTATTACATACAACACAGGTCCTAAAACTGATCCCTGACGAATGCCACGAGACATAGCCCTCTGTTCAGGAACACACCCTTTCTCTGCTACCCTCTGTCTTCTGTGATTGAGCCAGTTTTTTTATTCATCTTGCAAGCTCGCTTCTGATTTCGCGTGACTTTACCTTCTGTATCGGCCTGCCATGATCGACCTTGTCAAAGACCTTATTGAAGTCTGCGTAGATAACATCCACCGCCCAACCCTCGTCGATCATCATCTTCATTTCCTCAAAAAAACTCAGCCAAGGTAGTGAGACACGACCTCCCTTTCACAAAATGGCGTTGCTTTTTGCTAATATTCCCATTATTTTCCAGGTGGGAGTAAATCCTGCCTCGAAGAATCCTCTCCAATAATTTCCCTACCACTAATGTCAATCTCGCCAGCCTGTAGTTAGTTGGATTATCCCTGTCACTCTTAAAGGAACAGCATTGGCTATTCACCAATCCTCTGGGACCTCCCCTGTAGCCAGTGAGGATACAAGATTTGCCTCAAGGCCCCAGCAATTTCTTCCCTCGCCTCTCTCAGTATTCTGGTGTATATCCCATCAGGCCCTGGGGACTTGTCTACCTTGATGTTTTTCAAGACCCCAGTACCACCTCCCTTTTGATTTGAACATGATCCAAACTGTCGACACACCCTTCCCCAGACTCATCATTCACCAAGTCTTTCTCTATGGTAAACACTGGCATAATGTACTCGTCTAATATCTCACCCATTTCCTCTGGCTCCACACACCAATTCCTTTCCTTGTCCTTGAGTGGGCCAACCCTCTGCCTGGCTGTTGATATAATTTTCCTTAATTCTGTTGACCAGTGACTTCTCATGACTTCTTTTCAGCCATCCTGACTCTTTGGTTAAGCTGCTTTAGACTTTCCTTCTATTCCGCCCTTGCTTTGTGTGTTTTCAGCCTCCTAGCCTTGATGAATGCTTCCGTTTTCTTTTTGATTTCGGCTCAATATCTCTCGTTATGGCAAGGTTAGGAAACCTGGGATACCTATCCTTCATCCTTTCAGCAAAGTCCCAGTCCTGAGTTCCCAAAAACTTACACTTGAAAGCCTCCCATATACTATATGTTGATTTGCCCTCAAACATCTGCCTCCAACCTACATTCTTTAGTTCCTGCCTAATATTGTAATTAGTTTTCCCCCAGTTAAGCACCTTTACCTGACAACTACGCCTATCTTTATCCATCATCTTTATCCGTCGTCTTTATCCGTCGTCTTTATCCGTCGTCTTTATCCGTCGTCTTTATCCGTCGTCTTTATCCGTCGTCTTTATCCGTCGTCTTTATCCGTCGTCTTTATCCGTCATCTTTATCCGTCATCTTTATCCATCTTTTAAAGCATATGAATGGCGCTCACTATTCCTGAGCTACTTGCCTATTGAGATGTCGACCACCTGGTCAAGCTCATTCCCCATCACTAGGTCCAGTGTGGCGCCTTTCGTAGTTGCAGTTTCTTACGTACTGTTTCAAGAAGCCCTCTTGGATGCTCCTTACAAACTGTGCTCCATCCGAGTCCCAAGCACTAAGTGACTGCCAGTCAATATATGGGAAGTTAAAAATCACCCACAACAACAACCCTGTTACTTTTACATGTTGCCAAAATCTGCCTGTATATCTGTTCTCCTATCTCCTGCTGGTTGTTGGGAGGCCTATAGTAAACACCAAACATTGGTGATTGCACTCTTCCTGTTCCTGAACTCTACCCCTATTACCACGCTGTATGAGCCATCCGAGGTGTCCTCCCACAGTGGAGCTGTGATACTCTTCTTAATAAGTAGTGCAACTCCCCCACCCCTTTTATATCCTCCTCTATCCAGCCTGAAACATCTGTATCCTGGAACGTTAAGCTGCCAATCCTTGTCCTATCCCTCAGCGAAGTCTTTGTAATAGCAACGTGATAGTTTCAAGTATTAATCCAAGCTCTAGGTCCATCTGCCTTATCTGTTACACTTCTTGCATTGAAACAGATGTGCTTCAGTCCACCAGATCTGCCTTGATCAGCAAACCACATCCTGCCTGCCCATCCTCTGAGTCTTACTAGCCCTATTCTCTAGTTCCCTTTTGGTCCATTCACCTTTGCACTGGCTCCAAACACCCTGCCAAGCTAGTTTAAATCCTCCTGCGTGACACCAGCAAATCTCTCGGCCAGAATATTTTGTACCCCTCCAGTTTAGATACAACCCATCCTCCTTGTACAGATCCCACCTGCCCTGGATGAGATCCCAATAGCCCAGATATCTAAAACCCTCCCTCCTACACCATCTGTTTAGCCACGTGCTCAGCTGTACTATCCTCATTTCTAGCCTCACTGGCAGGTGGCACAGTGAGTAATCCCAAGATTACAACCTTGGAGGTCCTGCTTCTTAACTTTGTACGTAACTCCCTGAGCTGCTGCAGCAGGACCTCATCTTACCTATATCGTTCGTACCAATGTGTACACAACCCCTGGCAGTTCACCCTCTCCCTTCAGAATTGCTTTCTGCCCATTCAGAGACATCCTGGACCCTGGCACGAGAGAGGCAACACACCATCTCTGGAGTCTCTTACATCCACAGAAGCATCTATCTGCACCCCTAACTATAGAGCCCTCTACAACTACTGCTCGAGTGCTCCTTGTCCTTCCCTTCTTAAGAACAGAGCCAGCTGTAGTGCCGTCAGTCTGGCTGCTGCAGCTGTTACCCCCGAAAGGCCTTCACCCCCAACAGCATCCAGAATGGTATACCAGTTAGAGAGGGGGACAACTACAGGGGATTGTTGCACTGGCTGCCTGTCCCTTCTCACAGCCACCAATCTATATGCCTTCACCTTGGGTATCACCACATCTCTAAAACAATTGTCTATGATGCTTTCTGCCACCCTCATGCTCCTAAGTGCACCCATTTGCCGCTCCAGCGTATCCATGCAGTCTGTGAGGAGCTGCAATTGGATGCACATTCTGCAGATATAGTCATTAAGACGCTGGAAGCGTCGCGGATCTCCCACATCTCAAAGTGCAGCACTTAACCCCTCTGACGTTTCTATCCCCAATCAAGCTGTTTAAGAAAATTTATTAAACACTTACCTCGGGGTAAGACAGTGATAAGTAAGGGTAGGTCTTCCCTCACTCACCTTCCCAGGATGCCCCCAGGATCTCTCCCTTTCTCTTTGCTTCTGGTCCTCACAGCGGTGTTTGTATGCTTTTTTTGGTTGGAGGTAGAAGTAGGGAGGGAAACACTGAGGAAGTGTTTGGGCTTGAACTAGGTGTGGAAAACTTTTACAAGACAAAGTGAGATTTTTTTCTACCAAGTATTTTCTTTCTTAGACAGCAAATTAGTAAAACAGTCAAAACAAATTACATTTACTTTGCAGACTTCTGCTTGTCCCCTCATTTAAGGGAAATATCATACTCATACAGCATGGAAATAGACCCTTGGCCCAACAAATCTTATGCCCTGACTGACATGTTTGGCAGCAGATTTCTTTCTGATTATTTCAGAAAGCAAAATATGAATGCAAAGATGTTAACCTTCCAGCCCTAGAATACAGTTCACACTTTGCAGTCTCTTGTTTAAATTCTATCAGTTTCATCTTTTCCTTATCAATTCTTAGATTGAAAAGTACAGGTTGATGATACAATTTTGTGCAGAAATTTGACAGCTGACCTGTTGTGCAATTGGGTACTCCAGGATTGTTTTCACTAAGCGAACCACATCCACGTGAATAGAATTGTCGTGATTTCAGTGGATGTGAAAATTGGCCACATGTTGCTGAATTATTCACTGTCTTATTATGATCTTGGCTAATGGGTCTGAAATGAGGCAATGGAGCCCTTAGCATGGCTTGTTCGGCTCTAACGCACAGCACCAGTGGCTTTTATTTTGTGTAAGCTCGCATTTTATTTTAAAACAGACTTTTTAAATTCCAAGATAACAAGGTATGGAGCTGGATGAACATAGCAGGCCGAGCAGGAAGGCTGGCGTTTCAGGTCTAGATCCTTCATCAGAAATGATGGGTGTAGGCCTGAAATGTCAGCCATCTTGCTCCTACGATGATGCTTGGCCTGGTGTGTTCATCCAGCTCCACACCTTGTTATCTCGGATTCTCCAGCATCTGCAGTTCCTACTGCCTCAAACTCCTTTGTTCATTAACGGGATGAGCGTGTTGCTGGCCAGGCAGCATTTATTGCCTGTCCCTAATTGCCCAGAGGGTAGTTAAGAGTCAAACACATTGCTGTAGGACTGAAGTCACATGGAGAACAGACCAGGTAAGGATGGCAGTTTCCTTCCCTCAAGGATGTTAGTGAACCAGACGAGTTTTTCTGAAAATCAACAGTGGATTCACAGTTATCATTAGATTCTTAATTCCAGATATCTCCTGAAATCACATTCCACCATCTGTTCTGGTGGGATTCGAACCTGGGACCTCAGAATGTTATCTGGGACTCTGGATTAACAGGCCAGCAATAATACTACGAAGGCAATTGTCTCCCCTTCAGGACTGAGGAAGAATCACATTGGACTGAACTTCTTCCTGTCTTCAAAGATGCTGCCAAATATGCTGAGTTTCTCCAGTCTGCAAGGCTTTCAGATAAAGGTAACAGAGCTGGGTTTTTAAAAAAAAGTAACGTCATAGTGTTTTAAGCCTAGTGAGAGATATCTAAAGAGGAACAGCTTTTGGTACTCTTGATCCTTTGCAACTTGTCTCATCAAAATGTGTGAGATGAAATCTTGCGATTCTTACCACTTTTATTACTCATGGAAGTTTCCTGGAAACAAATTTTGGAATCTACTTCTACGTTCAGCAAAAAGCTCAGCCAGTTACACCTGTCCTAGGAAGATACCCCTGTGCCAATGAGTTGTGTGCAGAATAACCTGGAGTACAGACTACCATTTTGATTGAGTTTAACTATTGCTGAGTCAAAATACTTTGCACAGTTGTCAGTTTTCTTTGTTTTACCTCAAATGTGTTTTCTTTTTGGAAAGAAAGCTGTGTTTGCATAGTCCACATTGCTTGTCAATCATTACTGTATCTTTGAGCAAGTTTTATAGATTGGTTTAAACCAGTTATTCTTTGACGGTGGTGACTTTTTTCTGAATGTAGTCTGAGGCAAACATAATTATCATATGGTTAAATTGGAGATTAGTGAAGGATAGGGACTAGAGAAGGAATTCTGCACCCATTCAAACTTGGTTATTACAAATGATTTTTAACTTGGACTGAACTGCTTAACTGTACTTTTTTTTCTGCCTTTAGCCAGATGAATTATACTTTGATGAAGGCGACGTGCTTTACATTTCAGATATTGTAAGTTCTTGATCAGTGGTATATCTTTATGTTGAATCATAATTTTTTGGATTTATTGGTCAGTTATTTTACATAATTTCTTTCTCATGTTAAGAGTGATCCCAATTGGTGGAAAGGAACATGCAAAGGCCGAACAGGATTGATTCCAAGTAACTACGGCAAGTATAGTGCTAATATTTTCTCGGCCACTTGTACTGCCTGGCTGACAATAACAGGTACATTTTAATGAAGCGTTTGATATAGGCACAATTGTTGACTCTAGCTTCCTGATTTAATACCGCCTCTATCTTAAGGCTGAGACTCAGTAAAGGTCTAAGCATTCTGAGATACTCTCTGAAAATCTCAGTTATGTTGCAGTTATATTCAAATACTCTTCCTCCGATGGGTTTCCAAATTAACCGACTGATGCTGGAGATCTTGGATTTTGGATGACCCCTCCTCCTCCTTCCTTCCTCCCCCCCCCCCCCACCAACGCACATGCACAATTGGTTGTAGAGTGGACAGTGAAGGAGGTTATCTGAGTTTCAAGACAAGATCTTGATCAGTTGAGACAATGAGCTGAGGGATAGCAGATTGGAGTTTAATTTGGATAAAAGGAAAGTATTGCATTTTGTTAAAACAAACATGGCACAACTTATACAAGTAATGGTAAGAGTCTGGGTCATGTTGTAGAATAGAGAGACCAAGGGTTCAGGTACGTACTTTTTTTGATGTTTGCATCATGTGTAGACAAGGTGATTAAGAAAGTGTTTCGCACACTTGTCTTCTTTGCTTAGACCATTGAGTGTAGAAGTTGGAATGTCATGTTGAGTTTGTATAGGACATTGGTGAGGCCTCTTCTGAAGTATTGTGTGCAGTTCCTATAGCAAAGCCACCAGAAGGATGATATTAAGATGGAGAGGATTCAGAAAAGATTTAACAGGATGTTACGAGGAATGGAGGGTTTGAGTTATAAAAATAGGCTGGCGTGTTCCTCACTGGAGTGAGGTTGACAGGTGACCTTATTGAAGTTTATAAAATCACAAGGGAAATACCTAAGCTGAATGACAAGGGCCTTTTGCCTAGGGTGCAGGAGGTCAAATCTTGGGGGACATTTTTAGGTGAGAGGAGCAAGTTTTTAAAAAAGACATGTAGGCCTACATTTTTACACAATGGTTCTTGTCTGTAATGAAATGCTGAAGGCTGTGGAAAGGCTGCCAACATCTTTGAGGCAATGGCACCCTGGCAATGCTCTCCTATAACCTCTTCCTTCAGGCAGAAGATACAGAAGTTTGAACACACATACCAGCAGGTTGAAGAACAGCAGCTTCTTCCTTGCTGTTATTAGACTGATACATGGATTCTGTAGCTTCGATTAAAGCAGATCTTGCTAATGTTCACTTTGCCTGGCGCACACCCTGTGTGACAACTTCTATGTCTCTGTCTAGTTTTTTTCCACTCTGATCTGTATGTCCTTGCTTACTATAATCTGCGTGTACTGCTCATAAACCAAGCTTTTCACTGTACTTAGGTACATGTTACAATAAAATTAATCAATGCAGATACAGTTGCAATATTGATCTTTTCGACAAGTACATGAATAGGAAAGTTTGGAGGTATATGGGACTAGTTTAGTTTAGGAATGCAGCCAGCATGGACCTATTGGACCAAAAGGTCAAACAAAAAGAGAAATTGTTGGAGAAACTTGTCAGGTCTGTGGGGGAAACTCGTCAGGTCTGTCGATTTAAAGTTTTAAGTTTGACGGCTTTTCATCAGAACTGTTAGTAACTAATTAAAACATGAATATATGCTCGGCGAGTGATGGAAGGGAGAGGTGAACATGTTTAATTGCTGTTAGTATACTGTATTGTAAGCCCAAAAAGAAAGGGATATTGAATAACTTTTGGGTGGGTAGGAGATTATTTTAATGTAAAACCCAAATAGATGTTGAAATGTTTGTCTCTGACTTAACATGCTGAATCTTCCTTGATTCTGTTTTCTTTGAGAATTTACTGTCCAGTGATTATAACTTATAATTTTCTGAATAATTGCTCTGACATGCTGTTTTTCTGACATGCTGAAATTAATTTCTAACTCGTTTCCACAGTGGCTGAGCACGTAGAATCAATTGACAACCCATTGCATGAAGCTGCCAAACGTGGTAAGCATTTATGAAAATAAATTACAAATAAAAGCTGATATATCCACTAGATTCAATTACAACCGTTAATGATCATATTAGATAGCGGAACAGGCTATCAGTAAATATGACCTACCTTCATTTTATGCCAACCATTAAAATCCTGTTTCTCTCTACAGATGGTGCCAGACCTGCTGAGTTTCTCCACACTTTGCTAGTCTTTTTAAGGAATGTATTGAGCCTATTAGAATTGCACATGAGCACTTGTGCGTAGACCTAGATGGTGAGGGCTGGTTTCTTGGTGAATATTTTGTGTTTATCCTTACAAAATTGAGGGATGATACAGATTTCCAGTTAAAGAGGAAAACATAGATAAATTATGTGTAATGAGACAGAAGTACTGTAGACATTGGCCACCTTGGAAAATGGATAACTGATCAGATGAATTGCATCCTAAATTTGAACAGAGTAGGGAGGGAAGCCCTATTTTATTATCTAGTTGTTGTTTTTCATTACATGTTGTACCCAGAGAAATCCAGAGATTACTTGTTTTGAGGCCCTCCTAGCAGTAACCTCTCTAGCTACTGAAAATGTACCTCGAGGTTTGTGTTCCTCTTTCTCCCTTGATTACTGGCATCAGTTTGTTTTTCTTGGGATGTGGTGTCACAATGTAAGCTGGCATTATTACCTGTCCTGCAATTAGCATTGTGAAGGTGGTGGTGCACTGTTGCCTAAAACCTTCGCTGCCCATGTGGTGGAGATAGACTCACATTGCAGTTAGGAGGGGAGTTCCCAGTTTTCGACCCAGCAATAGTGAAGGAATGATATTGTTCCAAGTTAGGATGGTGTATGGCTTGGAGGGGTACTTCCAAATTGACTGGCATTTGTTAGCCTTGTGTTTCTTGGTGGTAGATGTCAATGGTTTGGAAGGGGCACTTGGAAGAGCTTTGAATTGTGAGACATTATCTTTGGCCCTTCCACCTTGCAATGCTCTCCTTTCAGAGCCAATCGTGTCTGCAGCCACAGAAAAGTCTGCAAATTCTCCTGTTTAATTCCCCATATCATTCTTGCTCTTTTCAACCTTCCTCCTTCGCTTTGGAGTTTAATTTATAGCTGTGAAGTTGTTATAAAATCTAGTTTAATGAACTAGGAGACATAATCTATTCAAACCAATGGGGACTCATCAAAAAAGTTCCAGGCCCGAAACGTCAGCTGCCTTGTTCCTCTGATACTGCTTGGCCTGCTGTGTTCACCCAGCTCTACACCTTATTGTCTCAGACTAGCTTAGCAGTTTCCTTGTTCTGGCTGAACAGATTTTCCATCGAGCTTTAAAATGCTTATTCATTTAAGCTAAGCCTTTATTCAATTTCTGATCTTGCACTTTCCAATACCTGAGGATATACTGTGGACCTTCTGTCAAACTGATGGCTGATTTCTTGCGTTCTATTTAAGCCTTCTCAGATATAAAAAAAAATCCTACTCATGCTGACGTTTGAACTTTTCAGGGAACGAAAGCTGGTTGAAAGAATGTTTAGACAACAGAGTTGCAGTGAATTCTCTTGACAAAGCTGGAAACACTGCTCTCTATTGGGCATGCCATGGAGGACACATTGGTAAGACTCTTGCCAACAAAGAACTCATAATTATGTGAAACTTGTTACGTTATTTTTAATTTCCAAGTTGCAGTTAGTGAATTTGTTTTGTGAAGCAGAAGGAGCACAAAACTTTGGGTTTATTTGCCTGTCTGCTCTCTTTTGCATCATGAACGCTTTTTTAATGTTTGAGTTAATGGATAATACTGCTTTTTAAAAAAGTTATCATTGTTCTGTTATTTGTGGGATTGAAAAATTGTTGTCATGTTTGATCATGTGATAGCATGGCAAAACAACTAATGTGAGATCTCCTGAAAGTAATACTAACAATGAATCAAACAACATGGCGGGGGGCGGGGGGCGGGGGTGTGTGTGTGTGTGTGTGTGTGTGTGTGTGTGTGTGTTCGTTCTCTGGTGGAGTTAACGCTATCATCCATGTACAACACTGAATATCAGAGAAAATACTAGCTAAGCCCTTGGGTGAAATTTTGAGCAATGCAGCTGTTAGAGAAATAATATAATTTAGTCTTTATTATGTCAGTATCATGTTCAAGTTTAATTCTGAGAGAGTGCAGAAGAGATTGAAAGACTATTCATATATGAAGTCTCAGATTAATTCCTTGCAAAATTCCGCTGTTCTGTTGGTTTCAGGGTAGTTTTGTTGAGCACTGAGCAAATTATTCAGTTCAAATGAAAGCATGCCGAGTGGTGAAGCAAAGTGTGTTTAACAAGCGACTTTCCTTTATTAAAATTCAGACTTCCAGTATCTGCTTTGGAGGGATGCTTGGCTATCAGACTCTATCCTTTTGAAATTAATAGAGCAGATTATATTTCTAATTTGATCAAGATTCCTTTGTACGCTGAGGTAACCTTCTTCAATGTAACGAGCAAGTATGTCTTTAAGAATATATATGAAGGAAAAACATTCTGTCTGCAAATCTTTAGTGCTAAACACTATTTTCTCTATCTATGAATGTAGAGAATTACAGATGATTGCTGCTTTCATATCAATTATTGTACATTGAAATATGCCAAGCCTTGGCATCTCAGTCAATCTGGATTAATTGGATCTTATTTAAAATGAGGACATGCAGTTTCTTTTTGACTGACAGGTGGAGATTTCAAGGTGAATGTGACAATGATTTTGAAAATGACAGCCCCACAAATACTATAACAATGATCAAATTATATTTGGTGGTGTGGATTGAAGCCAAGAGATTTGCTTAATTCCAAACAGCATCACACTTCATTTGTGTAACAGTGTTATCAACCAACTTAAGCAGATATAAAATATAGCCTACAGGATGCAAGACCTCAAGGTCACAGCCTGTTTGCTCCTTCCTCAACCATAGTTCAATCATGATGTAGGTGGGTTAGGTTCCTGTTTCATAGTTTAACTCCCTTCTCTGAACCAAATACACCATTTTTTTTGGGAAATGGAGTTAAAATTCCCCCTGCTGTGTCATTTTACAACACTTAAATTTAAAGTTGTTCTTTAACAAACCAACTGTTGTGCCTTCATAGAAAGTAAGAAGTTAAGGAATATTATGCTATCAAGTAGATCTTGTCTGCAACAACCTAAAATAAAGCAAATAAAAAATAAATATGCAATGTTGACTTGGGTTTGAAATAATGGCCTATATTTTGTGAGTTGTAGATTAGTACAGCTTGCCATTCAGTTTGCCGACTACTGTCCACAGGGTTTTTGCAGCATTTATATAGAGACTTGCTCTTCTCTGACGTTTGATCCAGTGCAGCTTTGCTCACAAAGGATCAGTGGGGTTTTTGAGGAAGTCAAAACAGCACAGTTCTCCAAGATTGAAGCTTCAACCAAGAAGTATAACCAGACCTAATCATCATCTGAAGGAATGAGACTTCATCTTTTGGGGCTAGAGAGGTTATTTCAGAATATTTATCACAAGCATGTTCTTAAAACTCAGTCTCACAGCCTAACTTTTCCAGCTTTAATTGGGAAAGCTTTTGTTATTGTATTAATTTCCTAAATACTTTATCATCGAGGATTGCAAACAGTAGTCCGAAACCCTGGAGCAGATTACCTTGGACCACAGCATCAACGTTTTTGCATTTAACATGTACATTTACCTGGTTATAACTGAGCCTATTGTCTATCTGTTGTTATGGAAAAATCTGACTATGTTTTAAATAGAAGTTACACATATCTTGAAATATCGAAATATAAAATTGATAGTTATCTACAACATCACTGAAAGTTAATCTAATTAGAAAATTTGAACACATACTCTTGAGTTCAGTCACTTTATAATTTTGTAGCGGGTTCTTAAATCCTGAATGTCAACCCTTGTCCTAAACTACTAAAGTGGGTAGAAACGTTGGCAAGTAGATTGACAGATTAGTAGTGAAACAAATGTGGTGCATAGAGATGAATAAAAATATACTCGTAACAATTTTCTCATAGGATTTCAAAAACAATTTCCTATTATATTTTGGAGTACAGTATTACTGTAAGTTTATAAAATGTCTTGCATTCTATAGAAATATTCAGTAGTTCAGCTGAAGATTTCCTCATACATTGTAATTAATTAGGTTAACCCTTAATGACAGATCGACTAATGTTATACCTGAGCTAGGGCAGATTTTGGTGATGTTGGGTGCTGTTTACCAGTTGACCAGCTAGCCAGGCGGCTTAGCAGGACCTGAGGACCAGAACTCAAACTTCAACTTGGAAATCTTACCATTCAGCATTAAATAATGAGTTGAAAGTGCATTGACATCAGATAAACAACAATTAGAAATGTTGCTAGTGTTTTAGTGTCAGTAAACAGCACAATTTTAGTTATCTGAACTTAAGCCTTATGAACATTAATATTTTTCAGTTCTGCCACTTGGCACTAAATCTGGCTAAATTAGGCTGAAATTGAAAGTTCTTGCAGTAGTTTTGTGTATTCTTGATTAACTTTTTTTTTAAATCTAGGAATAGTGAAAATTCTGCTTTCCCAACCACATGTTGAATTAAATCAACAGGTAAGACAATAAAATTTAGCTTTAGATTTATAATTGTGTCAGATATATCTGGCAAAGTTTTTTTGGTCAATAATTTCTGATCAATAAGTTCAGCAGGAATTTTTAACTCCCAGGAAACATTTTGGTGTTGAATTCTATAACTGGGCCACAAAAATGTCGCATCTTGCATAGTTTAATTTCTCATTCCAAAGAAACTTGAATAACTAAAAGATGAGCTAGATTGAGAAGATTCTTTATTAAATTTAAACTTGTTTGAATCTTTTGAGGGGCAAAACGTTCCTTTGTGACAATTTAGCAAAGGCACTGACATTCTTTGCTTTGAAAAGATCAAGTTCAATCCTGAGATTATGGTAGTGTAACTGAGGCCCACTTCCATGTATTAGGCAGAATTTTCTCTTCTGAGACCAAATTTCGTAGTGAAACCTGCAAAGCAAGGGGGTGTTCTGCTTGTGGACAAGGCAGGGTTCCTCACACACTTATGTTCTTGACTTGTGTGGGTAAAATGCCAAATTTAATTGATAGTAAGTTTTGAATTTTCATGAGGAATTGGTTTTGTATTTAAAAGGGGCCGGGGCAGTGCTTCGATGTGTACCCCAGGAGTATCACTCAACCTTTGCTCATCAGCCCCACTAATGCTTGGAGATCTCGGAGACCGGTCATATGAGTAGCACCTTTGCTTTGTCACTGCTTTACTGGAGGTTCTCCTGAAAGCTGGCCTTGCGGAAAGGCAAGATCTTTTTCTTTGAGGATGGAAATAAGAGGTTATCCTGACTGATGAGGGCAGCCTGAACAGAAAAGACTGCGGATGTCAGCCCTCACAGGCAGCCCAAGAACCCTGGCTCCAAACCTGTGAAAGATTTGCACAATCTGTCTTTGAGGCTGTCATGGGGCAAGGATGCAGCAACAAAGGTGGTCTTTTGAGTTGAGTTTCCATTTGAGTGCAATCCCACTTATTTGTCCTGGTCAAGATTGTTCCATGCCAACAGTGTCTCACCTGGGTTGGTATGGTGGCACGGTCAGAATTCATCACTAATATGAAGTATTTCTAGCAACAAGCCGTACTGCACATGACCGAGACTTCTCATGAGCTGATGATCATGGAGAGACTTCAGTCCTAATTGACAGCGTACAGGGGGTCCCTAAGTTATGAATGTCTAACTTGCGAATACTTGCACTTCAGAACGAGATTCCATACATGGCTGTAATTCTAAAATTCTGACGTGAAAATTTCCAGTAGTTACAATTGGCTGCTTTTCATTGTCCTTTATTATATTTGACTTGCATACAATTGACTTGTGAGCAGACTCTAGAACAGAGCCTGTTCTCAATCCAGGAACCGACAGTTGGCATTTGTGCAAAGAAATGGCTTGGTTTTGAAGGCTTCATGGAACTGAAGAGGCTTATACTTTCAAAGCTAGGTGAAAAACGTGTACTACACCATGTTTGTGCCCAGATATGTTTTGAATTTGTGAACACAAGATTCCCAGTTCTGGCCAATAAAATTGTGTCTGTGAGTGTAATTTCAGCAGGTTTTGTGTTGATGTGTATTTATGCATGCTAAGAACTACAACACAGGGTTCTAGCCATGAAGGGTGGGCACCTGATTAGCCTGACAAGCTAAGTTGATGGCGAAACTTTAACCTGCCGTTGGGAAACTAACTAACTTTCTTTTTACCTGTTACCCAACTGAGATCCCCACGTGCCCTTCTAAAAGTTTCAGGCAGACCTGGACCATTTGTCTAGTGTTTTGTCTCTGATTTTAAAAATGAAGCTTTAAAAGTGACGTTGACTGCATAAAGGCAGATTAAAAGTATGTGCGATGATTTATGTCATGATTTACAAAGTATTTTGACTGCAAGAATGTTGGAAAAAGAACAGGGAAAAGTCAGTTTAGAATGTACTCAAGGTAAATACACCACAGAGGTTATGCGCTGAAGTATCCACCACCTGATCTCTCGGTTGGCTAAATTGCCTGTGAGGAGAGATTAAGGAAATTCGATCTTACATTCTCGAGAGTTTTACAGAAGAGAGATGATCTCATTGAAGTAGACAAAATTCTTACGGGGCTTGATGGCACAAATGTAGGATGGACTGTTCCCCTGCTTGTTGGTCTAAAACCGAGGGACACATGCTCAGGATAAGAGGTAGGAATACGATGAGGAATTTCTTCAACCAGAGAGTAATGAATTTTTGGCATTCTCTACCTTTAGGCTGTGTAGGATCAGTAAGAAACTTGATGGATTTGTAAATATGAATGATCTTAAGAGACGTACGAACAAGCTTTGATAGAGAATATTGGCTTTGTTCTGGTTGAATTGCAAACCTGGCTTGCAGGGCTGAATTGTTGTGCCGTTTCTTTGTGCCATATTCCTGAAATGTGACAAATAATCACAACGGAAATGATACCACTAAGTTAAGATCCTATCAAAAAGCAAGTGCTCACTTTAGGTAGTTCTGTGTTTTTCTGTAAAGAAGCATCGCTGTTCTTCAGGAGGATCTGATTTTCCTAGAGGTTACAAGTGTTACTTCCTATTTGTCATTGATATGGGCAAACTTGCATGGTTTCCAATCTTGTAGAAAACCTCCACAACTTTACAGTTTATTGAATGTCAAACCTGGCCAAGTTAAATGCAGATTAAAAGTATTTCATAATAACATTTCACTGACTGCATCCAGGTATTTTGTTTTTCTCTGAAGCCATTGTTTTTCTATTATGGTTGATACATTTCCGTTTCCTGGAATAACTGTTGCATTAAACTCAACAGCTCCTTTGCTGAAGGATGAATACTTTTTCTCAGCATAATACAGTTCAGAACTCTGATGTAATGTTAAGAGAAATGGAGAGAGATGCTACTTCCAGGCTGAATGACATGACCCCTATGTATAAGAGTTGTGTAACCCAAAGAATTTAGAGAGGTTACTCATGTTTTGCATAGCTAAGTTTATTAGCCGCTGTTTTGCAACCAAGATTATTATTGTTTTTAGAATTCCCAACAGTTAATTACTGAACGATCAATCCTCAGTCTTGAGTGTGGAAAGAATCCTCCCTCACTTCAGGAAGGCTAAATGTCTCCATGGAATGAAATCTGACTTGCCACAGCAAATTATCAGTAATTCAAGTCTGTGTTCTTTGTTTAACAATAATACACCTTTTTAAAGAATATTTTAAGTATGTGATCAGTTGATGCAATTACAAATTAATATTCTGTATTATGTACCTTTTTATAACAATATATACCAGTATAAATGTTGGGCTGTGTTGCATTTATACAGAACAAACTGGGAGATACCGTTGTGCATGCTGCTGCATGGAAGGGATATGAAGATATTCTAGAGCTATTGCTCATGAAAGGTAATCTTTTAAGTTAACTTTGCATGCAATGTTTTAATTTTATTAACTTAAATTTACATTATATGTTGACATTAAATTTAAGAATAACTACTTAAATCCTACTCTTGTGCCCTTTCACAAGTTAGCTTTGCTTGTGTATGTTTCTCTCCCTGACCTGTAGAATGAATTTGTGCAAGCTCACATCTGGTATAAATGGTTGTTGTTTGATTCACTTGTCAACTTCAGTTGTTCAGTTTGTCTGAACATCTGAGTGTCCCAGATTTCCTTCAAATCATCAAGTACAAATTGATCATTCTTCTTCAAAGCAAAATCTGGATTTTTTGAGTGGAAATGATAGTGATAATTAAGTCTTTGTGAAATCACAATGAATACTTATTTATACTCTCTCTATTTCCAGAAATAAATTAATTGATTTTTTGACCCAGCTAATCAACTAAAGTGCAAGTTCAGCAGAGAATGAGAGAAGATGACGTTAGCTTCTTTTTAAGGGAGATTGACGATTAGATTATTGTAGCATGATTTATGTAGATGGGGATGAAATAGCTGGCAATTTTGGTAGATCAATTATCGATTATCTCACTGTCCAATTTTATTCTGTATCAACATCAAAGCGAAAGAAACTTGAGATCAGCACACTGGTACAACATCTCACATTTGTCATTCTGGAGATTTGGGCAAAGGTCTTAAAACCGATTAAGCCTGGGTATGAAGAGGCCATCTTTTGGTTGACCCCAGAGGACAGAATCTGTAAGAATTTTGCACATGCTATTAATTGCAGGGCTTTCAAATCTGCAACACATGCACAACTACCACCCTCTCCTATTCGCCAGACAGTAAGGTGTCTGTTCCACTGGCAAGTTAGAGTCAGGCATCTTCTCTAAGAGACCCGAAGATACAGGAGCAGAATTAGACCATTCAGATTATCGAGTCTTCTCTGCCATTTGATCATGGCTGATATGTTGTTCAATCCCATTGTCCTGCCTTCTCCCTGTAACCTTTGATCCACTTACTAATCAAGAGCCTATCTATGGCTTTCTGAACTACACTTAATGTCTTGGCCTGCACGGTCTTCTCATGCACCAAGTTCACAGTTTTGCCACTCTTTGGATGAAGAAATTCCCCCTCCTCTCTGTTCTCTAGGGGCATCTCTTCAGTCTTAGGCTGTGTCCTTAGGCCTAGTCTCTCAGTAGTGAAAACATGGTCAGCCAGTCTGGACCTCTTGACATTCTGTAGAGTTCAATCTGGTCCCTCTCATCATTCAAAACTCTATGCAGTACAGACCCAGAGTTCTTCACCGCTGCTCGTATGACAAGCTCTTCATTCCTAGGCTCATGGTTCTGGAACCCCCTCCAAGGCTAGCACAAGATTTTTTTAGCATTGGGGAGCCTGCAGTCAAATCCATCTTCAGTAAACCTCAGGGTAGGGTGGTCTGGGTGGGAAGCTCTCCAGAGGATTGGTGTGGACTCGATAGGCCAAATGTCCAACTTGCACATTATAGGGATTCTCTGATTCTGTGAATTTATCACAAGAGGAAGACACTACTAATAGCAAGATTTTACTGTTAGTGGAATATATTCTAAATAGTGGAACATTGTGAAATGAGACTTCCCCACTTGATGGATTAAGAAGGTTATAATCACTTTAGAATCTCTCAAAATTATGGCAGTTTTGTGTTGAAGTAATCTTCTATGTTAATAGACCCAGTTTTTCTAGTTCTGCTTATGAAACAGGAATCAGATGCTTTGTGATTGTGATAGTAACCCAGTGGGCAAGAGCTGAAATTCTATCTTGACAGGATACAAAACAATGAGTTAAATGTTGTAGTTTTTGAGCCACAATGTTTTGTCCTAAAACTAACTCCAGAAATAAATCTCACATTAACTTGGTCAACCCGACAGCATTGCTTTGAGGAAAGGTGTAAAATAAGTGTACCTTTCAGATGAATCAGCATTGAGGTTAATCAGGTAACTGGATCAAAGTATTTCAGAGTACCACCTTTTCATGGTTGAAATCATTGTTTTGTCATTTTTGTACATTGTTTGATCATGTATTTATATTTGCATTGAAATATCTACTTAAGAATCAAAGAAGTGGTGATAATTGCTGAATAGGATTTCTTGCATGTGGGCTAAAGTGTTGAATTCTGAACTGAGATCCTGTTACTTCTGGATGTAAGGAGTAATTACAGCATGTTAAATATGAGTTTTTGTTCTTCATTTTAATCTAAGAATTGGTGCCTGAAAATGTACACGTTTATGAAAGTACATAATTGTAAATAGGAGGTGGGTACATATATTTCGGGGAAAGAAATTGACTCATAGGAAAAGCAGAAAACCAGACCTGGACAACTGGTTATGACAGCACATGGATTGTTGACCTTATGCAGTTCTTTTTCAATGTTCTAGGACTTGATCTAACTTTCATGAGTATTATTAAGTTTGGATTTCTTGGTGATGGAGCATTATTAGCATCTAAACATTTTCTTTTTCCTCCTGTCAACCCTTCTGACCAAGATACGTTTTTGACATGGGGAGGATATGACTGTAAGAAGCAGTAGTTATTTCTTTCAGATGGCCTCTGAAAATGTGTAATTGCTGATATTTCAGCATGCCCATTAATAGGAGGCGTTCTGTCCATATGATACAATCTTTGTGTTTAATTCAGTTACTAAATAATATGAGATGCACCCATTCTGCTGACTTGATACGGAACATAACTAACTTATTGCTTAAAGAAGAACTATTCTGTGGAAACTTTGTGCTTTGCCCTAACTTGGACAATTTACAAATAATACCAGTGCAAAAGGAACACTGCTTTCATTGCATGAGATGCTGACTGGTTGGCAAGTAGACTCTGACAGAAGTGTTGCCATAGAGAATGCACTAGTTAGATTATGATTGATAGATAATGCTAAATTTTAAGGTTGAAACCAGGCAAGTTGACTGTAATTCTTTAAGGTCTTGCCCTGAAAAATGAACCAGTGTGTGGCTGTCACCATTTTATTCATTCACGATGTGGGTTTCACTTGTTAAGCTAGCATTTCATGTTGTTTTCTAATTGCTTTGGAGAAGGCAGTGGTGAGCTGCCTTAAACCACAACAGTTCCTTCTGGTGTAGGTGTACCACAGTGCTGTTAGGAAGGGAGTTCCAGGATGTTTGAGTTGTTAAATTGTTGATTTTTGTTGAGTTGGAATGGGCACAATGTGTATTCCATATTGTTGGGTGTGACCATTCTAAATTTGTTGTCCACTTAATTCTTAGAACACTCAGGATTGTTAATGTCCATTGCAGAATCACATTTAGCTGTTGAGATTTGCAAACCAAAGACTGGTTGGGCACAGCTTGCAAATCATTAAAGGAATATGTTATTTGCCAAGATCTGCCAAGCTTTGGGATATACAGCCTACATACCTAGTATTGCACTGACATTGAAATTCATGTACTGCATTACTCATGTGATGCATGAGATGCCTTTTTGGCTTGATAGCAGTGACCTGTTCATGGCAAACAATACTCATGATGCATCTGCACAGTAACAGCACAAAGCATTTATCTTCAGCTGTTGCTCAATCCTTTGAGGTTCCTTCCCCTTCTAACATGGACTGGGCACTTTTCTGGACCAAAAGTGATAGGCTTTAGTGTGCCAGAATGACCCCGAGCTTCCAGTTGCCTGCCACTTCAAAACACCATCGTATTTCCATGTCAACACTCATGGAGCAAATGGTTCAGCCCATGTTTACAAGGCTGCTATAAAACCAGTTTTGAAGTGTGAGAAACTGTAGGAATTCCAGTCCATATATTGGCCAGACTTCAGGAAGTGTCAATTAGAGCTGGTAGTTGGTCCCAACCCAAAACACTAACTTTCCTGCTCCTCTAATGCTGCCTGGCCTGCTGTGTTCCTCCAGCTCCATACTGTATTATGTCAAGAAAAGGAGTTTGTGACATTCAGAGGTGAATTTGAGTGTAGGATTGACTTCATTAAGATATGTAAAGAAATTTATGGATGTAGCTGATAATTCAAATATTGCAAATTTTTGGTTTGCCAATTTTCAACTTGGAAGGGTTACTAGTTTAGTTGTCATTCCATTGAAGTAATGTTTCTCATGAACCGAAACAAAAGTAGTTGAGAGCTGAGTGTACCGGGATCCCAAAGCACCATGTTTTCTTTGGGCATACATCGATGTTGTTAAAACTGAAATCAACTGCCTGAATTAGTTCTTATCCTTAAATTCAATTAATACTGATTCTGTGTGGTGGGTCCACGTTGCCATGAGGGGCATAATAGCATACCTCGTTCAAAGATGGGTTAAAATTCAATTTGCTAAAACTTGAGACCCATCTATGATGGCAATTTGAAGTCAAACTGCCTTTGTATTTTCTATTGGATTGGCAATATTTACTACCTATTCCTTCTTCAAAAAAAAATATATGGAAGTATTACATTTCAGCACCGTGGTCATGCATGATTTTACTAAAATCTAGTGGATGATCTTTGAGGTAGTGGCATATCTTTGTTAGTGACTGATGACAGGACAAGAAGGATGTCATTTGCTGTCCAAGTACAAAACACAGGACAACTCCTATCGTAAGTGCGGCCATCGAAGTATTTATATATTGAACTTTTACCCTGAGAAATCCGTGCCTGCTAATGCTACAACTATTCACACCGTCAGCTGAAACTGTCGAATGGTTTATGAGCCTTGATATCAAGCTTGAACTGTTTCAACAGCCATATGGGGGAAAGAAAAACCTAGCCACCTGTATAATTATTTCTCCTATCTTTAGGTGCCAGGATAGATCTGAAAAACAATGAGAATAAAGTGCCGCTAGACATGGCCACCAATCCACAGTGTTCTTCTCTTCTTAAAAAGAAATCCGGGCAAGGTAAGGAAGAACTGTCATGTAAACTTTTTAATGTGTTGTCTTGCGCCAAGTGAAGTCATTGTAAGTAGCCTAGACACTTGCAAATCATCAGTCCTGCATGAGGACTTCACAAAGGAAATCTCTTTTTGAGTGCTAATGCTATCTAAGCACAAAAGTGTCATGTGATATTTTGTTGATTTAGAAATATGTATTCTTGGGTACAGAAGTAGTAATGTAATGTAGGATGATGAAGTGTGGAGCTGGATGAACACAGCAGGCCAAGCAGCATCTTAGGAACACAAAAGCTGATGTTTTGGACCTAGACCCTTCATCAGAAAAGGGTCCCATTATCTCTTATGTAACGTAGGATCTAAGTTCCAACAATTGATCATTTCATGAAAAGGAACCAAGGAGCTGAGGGTCATGATATTATTTATATGTGCTCTGTTTCTGAGTCCTTTCTTAATGAATCATAAACTGATGCTGTGTAGGAGGTGTTCAGCTCATTGCTCCTATCCCAATTCTTACATTTAACTATCCAATTAACCTTATTCAATCCTCCTTTTAATGTTCCTATTCAGACTGCTTCTACTTAGCTTTAAAGCAGTGCATTCAATATTACAACTCTTCATTTTAAGAAGATGGTTCCTTCTGTTGTCTTTTTTTTGATTTGTACATTAATTCTGTCCCTTCTGGCTGCCAGTGCTTTTGCTGCTGGGAATAGTTTCTCCTTACTACTTCTATCAAAACTCTTTAAGGTTTTTAACATATATCAAACCTCCTTTTTAATCTTTCTGCTCTGAGTGGAACAAACCCAGCTTTTCTCCTGAATCTTCAGTTTTGAAGAGTCTTCGTTGCACATGCTTCAGGACCTATTGAGTTTCTTTGGCAGTTTCTGTTTTGATTCTAGTTTCAATCCACACCTCTGCCAGTATAAATTCAGTAGATATCTTCTGCCCCCTCTCTGAAGCTCTGAAATTCCTTAAATGTGGTTTTCAAAATTGAATCCAATGACTGCAGTTTAACCAAGGTCTTATAAATTTTCAGCATAATTACCTGGATTTTACACTGTGCCCCTAAGAGTAAAAGCAAGAATTTCATCTGTTTTGTTTTTAATAGCATTGTCAGCTGATCCCACAGCCTTCGATGATGTCTATACATCATTGTAGGTTACCTAGAATGGAGGGTTTAAGTTATAAGGAGAGGCTGGATATACTGGGACGACTTTGCCTGGAGTGTAGGAGGTTGAGGTATGACCTTTATAAAGGTTTATAAAATCATGAAGGGCATGAATAGGGTAAATAGTCAAGGCCTTTTCTGCAGAGCAGGGGAGTCCAAAACTAGAGAACATAAGTTTAAACTGAGGGGGGGAAAGATTTTAAAGGGACCTGAGGGGCAACATTTTCACACAGGTTGGTGTGCATATGGGATGTGCTGCCAGAGAAAATAGTAGAAATGAGTACAATTGCAACATCTAAGAGACATTTGGACAGGGACGTGGACAGGAAAGATTTAGAGGGATATTGGCCAAATGCAGGCAAATGGGACTAGTGCAATTTAGGAAACCTGGTCAACATGGAAAAGTTAGGCGGAAGGGTCTGTTTCCATGCTCTGACTGGTATCTCCAGCTCTTTGTACTCATTTTAATATGTATTATTTAGTTTGTATTGGCTCTCCTTAAGCTTTCTGCAAGTTAGATGTAGATGGTATTGTAGGAATTTTTTTTCTGATCTGTGCCAAAGATTCAGGAGGCAGGTAGCATTCAGGCAAGTAGAAGAGATTTGTTCAAGCGAAAACTGGTTTATACAGGGAGCATGCCAAAGGATCTTCCCCAAATCTGACTTCGAAAGATAGATAATGGCACACCCTCTGCATTTACAAAGAAATACAGCATTTCTATACATTTTGGGTTACAGTAATAAAATACAACGTAGTTACTGTTCTTTACCCGAATCCAAACAATCCCACAGGACACCTAATTAATAATGGACATTTCCATGGCCAGCCCCAGATTCCCATGATCTCCTGGTATTAGCTATACATTGTAACCTCTAGGCCTTGTGATCTTTGTAAGCATCCTACTCCTTTGCGTTCCAAGAAATTTAATGGCTGTACTCCTTTTGGGTCTTTCTCAGGCTTGCTTATCTATAGGAACAGCTTGAATTCTATGTCCCACTGTATTTTGGTGCTGTCTTTTATCATATCCAGTTACTCCTTTTATTTTCCAACTGTCCCAATTACATAATACAAAAATAAAATGTCAGTTAGCTTTAACTAATTGCTGTATGGTTAACTTCTATTACAAAGTATAACGTTACGCAACTACTTCTGTCAGGATTTTGTAATTTATGGGTTGTGTGCAATCTACCTTGTTCAGGGCATGAGAAGGTGTCTCCTAAGGCTAATTAACCTTTACATTTAAGCTGAAATGTTTTTAAAGGCTTGTATTATGTCCTGGTTGTATACTGAAACAAACTTCTACGATTAGAGGATTTTTAGGTAGAAACTATTCATTATTGCTGGAAGCTTCAAAGAGACAACTATTTACTAGGGAATAACCTAAGCCGCTGCAAGGATGACAGCTAGAGGACCTACTCTAGCACCTGATGGTATTCATTTACTCGACCAATCATCCTTTCATTAATGAGACTGTAGTTGGTCATTTATCTGTCCTAAGGTATCCTCTTAGCAGAACTGTCTCGTTCTTTTACAGACCTTCAAGCAGTTCTGTTCAAAGGTATCATTGTATTTTACTGTGTGAGCAGGCTGCTTAGTTTTGCTTACTTTCTGTCAGCCATCTTGTAAGCAGGCATCGGCCACTTAGTGTGTTCAGGTACAAGCCTCCTTACACAACCAGGTACAGGTCACCCCTACAGATCCCTCACTTAGGACCTAGATCAAATTGTGGCCGCAGGGCCATCAAGCAGTCCAAATCAAAGTTCATAATTCCAAATTAAATTTCAAGAGCATTCTTCAAGTGATGTTGCATCCGTGACGCTCTTGCCGTTGCTCGATGAGGTATTCTTTGCTGTTCCACTACTCGTCTGTTGGCTTGATGGTGCGTTATAGGGCCCACCCTCTTGGTCCAAGGTCTTCTGCAGTCAGCTTCTTCATTATTGTGGTAATAATGCATTTTACAAGACAAAAACAATGTAACATAGGAATAGTGCTATAACAAACACTACTATTCCCTGTACAATGGACGTCCCAAGGGATCCCAGTCTCTCACTGGCCCAACTCCATAAGGTCGAAGAGGCAGGTTGTTTGAGTTTGTTTATTTCTTTTTGGATATGGTTGGCCAGATCAGTAATTGCTTCTGAGTTACTGGGGACGTACTTACAGCGCCCTTCCAATGAGTGCACGTGTTCCTCCTATCTCGGCTAGTGTCATGTTGAGAGCAATTCGGTTTTGAGGTGCCATAGTTCGTATGGCGACCACATCTGTGTTTATGTTGCTCAAAGCTCATGGGGTGTCATTCGCTCTTTGCTCTAAGACTCTACCCAAATTGATAGATTTTCTGGAGAACTTGTCTGTGCCATATTAGGGTAAGAATATGGAAAGGAGCCTGTCTGCTCCTGAAATTGCATGTTTGTGTCATTCTGGCATCATCTGCAGGAGGGATGCTGCATAGCCTGTGAATACTACTGTGTAGGCTAAGCAACAGGCCCTGTCCAGGTTGGGAGTAGTCAGGCATAGGCTCTGTGTCCACACACAAAGTAGGTGTCGTTGTACGGGATGAATAGGATAATAATCTTGGGGTACCAACATTGCTGAAACATTCTGTTACTCGTGAGGTTCTTGAAGGTCAGGAGGTTGGGGCCTCTGTGCATGAGAGACGTGTTTAGGGATCCACGTGTTTAGGGATCCCATGGTCAGGACGCGTGCCCGATGAGCCCTGGGAAAGGGTATGTGTAAGTATTCTAACTCTGGGCGCAGTTGCTAAGTTCCGTGGGTGTTCCTCCTCTCTTTTTTGGTTTTCAATTCTTGTTAAGCAGATCAAGCCGTCAGGTCACCCTTTTCCTAATGTGTTAGTCAGTGCGATGAAGGACGGTGGTCATAAGGTTGTGTAGCTGGGTTGGTATCGTCCTGTAAAGGTGTTTAGGTTATACCCTGCTGATTTCCATTGTGCCCTATCTCTGTCAGTATTTACTAAATATTTTCCACTATTAATAGGATGCCTGTCTTTATCTCAGTTTTGAACTATTCTGTCGTAATACCCATTCGGCTAATTATGAAACTTTAAAGAAGATAAATTGCATTGGTATCCCTCTCTTAGAGTGTGTGGGGACATGGGTACAGATCCAGCAATTGGAAACATCATGCTCCCTAGCATACATGTGATAAATATGAAAACATATTAACATTCAAATTCTTGCTGTCCTCTTGCCTTTCAGCCTCCGATGGGATCAAAAGTAAGAGGAACCCTGAGAGGATTAACATTTTCATACTCGCGTCGGTTTCAGCAATGTTCTCGATCACAGCCTTTACTGTGCAACTGCATCACATATATTTACACATGACTTGAATCTGTCCTGGTTGTTGTCTTGGGGTTGAGGATCCTGTACCTGCTGTTTGTTGGTGTGCGCAGATGAGGATGTTCCAAAACCTCCAAGAGTGGGAAAGACAGCATACCAGACTAGCAAACTAGACAGACCCCGTTACCTATTATATACTCTTAACTGTATAGAATGTCTCCATATACCAATTCCATTAATACGTGCACTGTTACTGTTAATATTATCTCATGAGGTCTGTCCCAGTTGTGGTGGTGAGGTTCCCTTGCCTGGGATTACTTTCATCAGGATCTTTTATCCTTGGGATGGCATTTGTTTATCCTGGGTGCCCCGTCAGACTTCCACTCCGTGGTAAGCTGCTGGTTTGTGCCTGTCCTTGAAGTATGTGTACATACTTAGAAAGGGATTTCATCTAATCCCAGACTTGTTCCTTGCTGTTAGTCAGTTCTGCTTCCCCCTGTGATTAGGTCCTGGAAGACTCTCATTGCCTATCCTTGTCATGAGTTCAAAGGGTTGTCGCTTAGAGGGCTGGTAGAGCAAGGGTCCATTTAACCCCTTCTCCTATTATTGCCCTTTTTTTGTTCATTTCTCAGCACATTAAGTGTTCCATTCATCCTCTCTACCATCTCGGAGCTCTGTGGATGGTAGGGGAAATGATACTTTTGTATTATTACCAGTAGTTTACATGTTTCCTTTAGGCATTTAACAATGAAGTGTGTCCCTTGGTCTGAATCTATTTGTAGGGGACCCCCACCCCCGCCCCGGTGTTATTTCTGCTGCCAGTATTCTTGCCCCTGAGGTTGCAGAACAGTATTTTGTGGGTAAAGCTTCTACCCATCTGGTAAACTGGTCAAACATGACCAGACAGAATTTCTTATTCTGACTTTGTGGGAGTTCAATGCTTGAATCCCAACTGTTCACAATCTATATTAATAATTCAGAAAACAGAACTAAAATGTAATAACTCCCAAGTTTTAAAATGTTTGGTTGAGAGGATGAGCTGTGAAGAGGATGCAGCGATGCTGTATTGTGGTGTGGACCAGCAAATGCATCGCAGTTGAAGTATATGATGGATATATGAGAGATTATTCCCTTTGTCAAAAAAACAGGAAGGCAAATTATTATTTGACTGGGTGGGGCAGAGATCTGGAAAATATGCTACTATTTGCGAAAATTTGAAATTGTCCATTTTGGCAGGAAGAATAAAATGAAGCATCTTATCTAAACGGTGAGAGATTAGGACATTGAGATGCAGAGAGGCCTGGGTTTCCTAGTTCATGAATCACAGAAGGTTAGTATGCAGGTGCAGCAAGTCATCGAGAAAGCTAATGGGTTATGTTTTGTTGTGAGGGGAATTGAGTCCAACAGTAGGAAGGTTATGCATCAGCTATACAGGGCAATGGTGAGACCATTTTCTGGAGTACCAAATACAGTGCTGGTCATCGTATTTCTGGAAGGATGTTAAAGCATTGAAGGCAGTTCAGAGAAGATTTACTAAACTAACATCTGGAATGAGTGGATTGCCTTATGAGGAAGGCTTAACAGACTCTGTCTGTGTCCTGTGGAGTTTAGAAGAGTCGGATGACTTCATTGAAATATAAAAAATCCTGAGGGGGCATGACCGGGTGAATATGGGAAAGATGTTTCACCTTGTGGAACTATCTAGAACCAGAGCCATAGTTTAAAAATAAGGCATCAATCATTTAAGACAGAGGAAGAAACAATTTTTACTCTCTCCAGATGAATCTTTGGAACTATCTTCTTCAAAAGGCAGTGGATGGAGAATTTTTGTATATTTTTAGGGCGAAGGTGAGTAGGTTCTTCATTATTGAAAGTTTGGAAGATTATCAGGCATCGACAGTTCTTACTATCTAGTTACTGATTAATGCTTTGCTTAAATCTGAAAAACAACGCCTTATCATTGCAATGTACTTTCTTCCCGTTTTCCAATTTTATACTCGTGCTGATTCTACTCCTGTAATTCCACTATTGCATTAATTGTACTAACAAGTTGGAAGGGTGATGCTTTGTCATTTGAAAGAACAATACACAATATCAAACGCAGTAACAACATGAGCCTTCTCAGTTACTATGTCAGTGAACTCCAAGTTCAGCAAATTGTGAATTACCTTCATTTATTAGCCCAAGGTTTTCTAAATGATAACTGGATTATTATCTGTGACAATAGGCTGACGGGCTTGTGTTTGCCAGGTTTATCCTCTCCCCGTTTTAAAACGGGTGTACAATGTTTGTATTCCTTTTGTCTCCTTGTGCTATCCCTTCCAGAAATACAATGACTAGCACTGTATTTGGTACTCCAGAAAACGGTCTCACCATTGCCCTGTATAGCTGATGCATAACCTTCCGACTGTTGGACTCAATTCCCCTCACAACAAAACATAACCCATTAGCTTTCTCGATGACTTGCTGCAAGGACTTCATGATCTAGAAATTAGTGCTTTCAGAGTTGGAAGTGGAAATATTCAGTCATTTCAGATAAAAATTGGGTGGGTACTTGAGTAGGGTATCGAACTGACTAGATTGCTGTACATAGAGTTGGCACTGACTTGATGGGTCAAAAGGTGGCCTCCTGGGCCATTATGATGCTGATAATTTTCACCCACTTGCATCCTGCAAGAACCAGGGTATCTTTTCTAATTTGAGGGCAGCTCACATGCCTTTTGGTTTACTGAATATTGCTACTTCAAACCCTTAGACTGCCACATTGGTAATTTTGTCTTTGTAAGTGAAATTCTCAATTAGTATTTCAACCTTGCTCTCTGCTTCCACAAGAATATTTCCTTTTGGTCCCTAATTTGCCCTGTTGTCTTTTGACTACATTTTTCATAATTGTGCATTTATAAAATACATCTGAATTCCACTTCATTAGCTGCTAAGCTATTCTCAATCTCTTTGGCTTCCTTATTTCCTTATACTTGGAGCTCTCTTGTACTTGTGTATTCAGTTTGGTTTTCAAATCTACCATGAACTTTATTGGGTACTTCCTTTTTCTCTGTAACTTGATCACTATATCTTTTGCAATTCAGGAATTTCTAATTTTGGATTCTAATTATTTATTCATGCCTTAATCACCACCTTCTGTAGCCTCCTATCAGTTCTCTCTTTTTTGCTTACCATTAAACAAAAAGGCTAACGGAATGTTGGCCCTTGTTTCAAGGGCTGAAGTATAAGAATAAGGAAATTTTACAAGTGTAAAAGGCACTAGTGAAGCCACATCTGGTAGACTATGAACAGTTTTGGCCCCTTTATTTAAGGAAAGGTATCATTTCATTGGAGACAGTTCAGGGAAGGTTTAGTAGGATGATCCCTGGCGGAAGAGATTGCTTTATGGATGTAACTCTATCCGTTACGATTTAGAACATCAAGATGATCTCCTTGAAGCATACCGGATTCTTATGGGGCTTGACAGGGTAAATGCTGTGAGGGTGTTTCCCCTCATGGGAGGGTCAAGGACCAGAGGGCAGAAGCTCAGAATACAGAACATCAATTTACGGCTGAAGTAGGAGGGATTTCTTCTGCTTGTTGAGTATCTTCGGCTCCCTTACTTCCTTTTACTTGGAGCTCTCTCTTGTACTTGTGTATTCAGTTTGGTTTTCAATTGTTCAGCGATGTTCAGTGGCAGGAGTCCGAGAGAGAGTGTGAGGGCAGCCTGGGAAGGTAAGCTTTTGTTTTAAAAGTCTTACCTCACATGACTGTGCAGTCCCAGAGTGGGTGCAAGTGGTCGGCTGGGTAATGGTTATCTTTCACCTGCTAAATTTGGGAAGGTGCTTTATCTGAATGCTCAGGGCATTCAAAACAAGTTGGATGAGTTGATGGCACAAATCATGGCAAATGGGTATGATTTAGTGGCTGTTAGAGAGACATGGTTACCGGATGGTCATGACTGGGAGTTAAATGTTCTGAATGACCGACAGGAAGGTAAGGGAGATAGCGTTGCTCTGATTTTTAAGGATGATATCAGGGTGGTAGTGAGAGATGATATAGATTCCACTGAACTGAAGATTGAATCTATTTGGGTAGAAATTAGAAATAGGGAGAAGAAGTCACTGACAGGGTGGTCTGTAGGTCACCAAATAATGACATCTTGGGGGCTGGGGGGGTGCAATAAACATAGAAGTAGCTAATGCATGTAAAAATAGTACTGCAGTTATCGTGGGGGGTTTTAACTACGTATCGATTGGTCAAACCAGGTCGGTCATGGCAGCCTTGAGGAGGCATTCATAAAATGCATCCGCAATAATTTCCTTGAACGATATGTAACGGAACCTACGAGGGAGCAAGCGATCCTGGATCTAGTCCTGAATAATGAGACAGGAATAATGATTTACCAGTTAGGGATCCTCTCGGAAGGAGCAATCCCAGTCTGGTCGAATGTAAAATACAGATGGAGCGTGAGAAGGTTAAATCAGTACCAATGTCCTGTGCTTAAACCAAGGAGATGATGAAGGGAGGAGGGAGGAGTTAGGTAGGGTAAAATGGGAACAAAAACTTTATGGTGGGTCAATTGAGGAGCTATGGTGGGTCAATTGAGGAGCAATGGAGGACTTTCAAAATGATTTTTCACAGTGCTCAGCAGAATTATATCCCAGTAATAAGGAAGAATGGTCAGAAAAGAAATAGTCAGCCATGGTTGCCTAAGGAAATAAAGGAGTGTATCAGATTTTTTAAAAAAGACAAAAAAGCAAAGATTATTGGGAAATCTTTTAAAGGCTAATAAAAAGCCACCAAAAAAAGTTACAAAGAAAAGTAAGAGATTATGATGTTAAACTAGTTCAAAATATAAAAACAGGCAGTGAAAATTTCTATAAATGTAAATCATAAAAGAGTGGCAAAGGTAAACATTGGTCCTCTAGAGGATGAGAAGGCTAATTTAATAACTGCGAATGAGGAAATAGCTGAGACATTAAACAGTTATTTTGTATCAGTCTTCACAGTGGAATACACAAATAACATGCCCAAAACTGATGGCAAGGAAGTTATAACATGTGAGGACCTAGGAACTATCATTATCACTAAGTAGAGCAGTGCTGGGCAAGCTAATTGAACTAAAGGTAGACAAGTCTCCTGGCCCTGATGAAATACATCTCAGGGGTACTAAAAGAGGTGCTGGGGAAAATAGCAAATGCACTCAATTATTTACCAAAATTCACTGGACTCTGGGGTGGTTCCCACAGATTGGCTGTTTTCCGATGTGACACCACTGTTTAAAAGAGGAAGTAGACAAAAAGCGGGTAACTATAGGCCAGTTAGCTTAACTTCGGTAGTGGGGAAAATGCTTGAATCTGTCATTAACGAAGAAATAGCAAGACCTCTGGACGTAAATTGTCCCATTGGAAACACCCAGCATGGATTCATGAAGGGTAGGTCATGTTTAACTAATCTGGTGGAATTCTTTGAGGACATTACTTGCATGGTGGACAATGGGGAACCTGTGGATGTGGTGTATCTGGATTTCCAGAAGGCATTTGACAAGTTACGACACCAAAGGCTGCTACGTAAGATAAAGTTGCACGGTATTACAGGTAATGTGTTGGCATGGATAGAGGATTGATTGACCAGTAGAAAGCAAAGAGTAGGGGTAAATGAGTTTTTTTTAGGTTGATGGTCAGTGGCTAGTCATGTGTGTCAGGGAGCGATGTTGGGACTGCAATTGTTTACAATTTACATAGATGGTTTGGAGCTGGGGACTAAGTGTGGTGTGTCAAAATTTACAGATGACACTAAGGTGAGTGGTAGAGCAAAGTGTGCAAAAGACACTGAAAGTCTGCAGAGGGATATAGATAGCCTTAATGAGTGGGCAAAGGTCTGGCAGATGGAGTACAATGTTGATAAGTGTGAGGTCATCCATTTTGGTTGGAATTACAGCAAAATGGATTATACTTTAAATGATTAAAAAAAATTGTAGCATGCTGCTGTGCAGAGGGACTTGGGTGTCCTTGTGCATTAGTCGCTAAAAGTAGGATTGCAGGTGCAGCAGGTAATTAAAAAGTCTAATGGGATTTTGTTTGCCATTGCTTGAGGGATGGATTTTAAAAACGCTGACTCTATGCTGCAGCTGTATAGGGTCCTGGTGAGGCCACACCTGGAGTACTGTGTGCAGTTTTGGTCTCCTTGCTTGAGAAGGGATACCCTAGCACTGGAGAGGGTGCAGAGGAGATTTACTTGGTTGATTCCAGAGTTGAGAGGGTTGGATTATGAGGAGAGACTGAGTAGGCTGGGATTATATTCTTTGGAATTCAGAAGAATGAGGGGTGATCTTATAGAAACATATAGGATTATGAAGGGAATAGATAAAGTGGCGGCAGGAAAGTTGTTTTCATTAGCAGGTAAAACTGACTAGAGAGTATCGCCTCGGAACAAAGGGAAGCAGATGTAGGACTGAGGTCAGGAGGAACGTCTTCACCCATGTTATTCCATTCTGAGTAGGGATGGGAGAGAATAAATTGTCTGAAGCCATTTACGTGCTTGAAACCTTGTCATTCCCACCTAATGATATTTTATCTTTACCAATTTTGATGCTTGCCAAAGAGTTGGAATCTGTGGCATTGCCTGCCCAGTGAAGCGGTTGAAGCTACCTTGCCAAATATGTTTTAAGGCAAGGCTAGATAAATTTTTGAACAATTAAGGAACTAAGGGTTATGGTGAGTGGGCAGGTAAGTGGAGCCGAGTCTCAAAAAGATCAGCTATGATCTTATTAAATGGAGGGGCAGGTTTGACGGGCCAAATGGCCCACTCCTGCGCCTAGTTCTGGTGTTCTTCTATCTTTGGAACTCCTTGTCAGAGAGCTGTGGGGTCAGAATCCTTGTGTGTATTTAACGCTGAGATGGATCCTTGATCAATAGGGGAATCGAGGCTTACAAGGAAAGGGCAGGAAAGTGGACGTAAGCAATGCTAGATCAGTTTGAACCTATTGAATGGCAGAGCAGACTCGCGGCGCTGAGTAGTCTATTCTTGTTCCTATTACTTGGTCTGATCCTTTTATAACTCAGACTATATCATGATAATTGAAGTTCCTCAATGCCGCAATGGTGAAGTTCTTGCATCTTGCTTGCAAATAGACCATTGACTAATGGGAAGGAAATAGATGACCATAAGTATACAGACAGTAGTGTAATTACAGCACTATTATTCTTTAATTCTATCAATCAATTCTGACTTTGATCCTCATCGATAATATTATTCTTCAGAAAATAATAGATCACAACTGTTTTTCCCCCTCAGCCATCATTTGTTTTAATTTGAATTCCCTAACTTTCAGGAATACTTTATAGTCAGGAATAAGTTCTCGGCCTCCCCTTTCTTTGGGGACAGATGACTAAATGGGAGTCCGTACATAGTAAACACCACTAAACAATCTAGTGCAGGATTTGTGCCACATTAAATTCATAAATTACTCAAATGCACAAAAATATCATGCCTTTTAATTGGTAGTAACATTCTGTATAAGGATATGATGTTGATGCTTGAATTTACATTTTTTAAAAAATCCATTAATTTCATTATTCAATCTTCCATTCCCTTCCATTCTGAGTAGCGATGGGAGAGAATAAATTGTCTGAAGCCATTTACGTGCTTGAAACCTTGTCATTCCCACCTAATGATATTTTATCTTTACCAATTTTGATGCTTGTCAATGTGTAAATTTAGAAGTTAGAACCCATTGACAGTGAGCACTGCAGCTAGATTTTAACTTGAGTATTCGGGTAGCTCACGTGTGACCAACTATATTGGTTAAACCAGGGTAGAATTTCCACTGTTGCCAGAACTGGACAAATTAGGTTGGAAAGTGTAAAGCTTACGTAGCATTCCTGTGGAACAGAGGATCAAGACGTTCCCTTGGGCACTATTAGGAACTGTTAGCTCACTACTTCCCAGTATCCTGTGAATGTGTAAGATTTGTCTGATCTTGCCAATGATAAAACTATGAAAGTTGACCTGTTTCCACATTGTAGGGATTCTACATTCGGCCCAACACATCCATACTGCCCCTCTGAACAGCATCCCACCCAGACCCATTCCTCTACCCCTCCATTTCCCTTTTCTAAACCACCTAACCCAAACATCCCTCAGCACTATGGGCAATTTAACATAGCCAATCCACCTACCCTGCACATCTTTGGACTGTGGGAGGAAACTGGATCACACAGAGGAAACCCACACAGACACGGGGAGAATTTGCGGACTCCCCACAGTTGCCTGAGGCCGGAATCGAACCTGGATCCCTGGTGCTATGAAGCAGCAGTTATTGAGTTGTAGAATATGGACTAGCTAGTTTGTAGGTCATACAACAGATTTTGACATGTCAACTAAAATAATATAATTTCTATGAAACTATAATAATGTTTTCATGTCATTGCAAGGTACAAGGCTGGGATATGTTTTTTCATTGGCCAGAATGTTATTCGTTGAGTTTTCCCTTTCAGTATCATTTTCAGTTCTAGAAATCTAGACAACTTCATGCAAGAGTCTTTTTTGCAAAGTCTAAAGTTTACCATGTGGTTTTTCTCCCCCCACTGTTCAATAAGGAACCTGGTCATCGAGCCATTCTGCTCGAAAGCCATGCGACTGATCTTTTCTTGACTAATGTCATTAATGTAATTACCAGCTTTATTTTTAAGAATCAGTTTCATTGTTCTGCTGGAATATGATGTTCCCTGGATTAAACTGGTATTTTGTAAATAGCTTTTGATTTGTTAATTGTGATCTTTCCAACGTAATAAACATATCTTTTTGTCACAACTACATCTATCCTGTAGTAATAGAACGCACATTTCAGAAGTGGCAGTAATCCTGATGGGAGAGCTACAGTGAGAGAGAGGTACTATTACATCATTTATGATGATGTAATAGTACCTCTCTCTCACTGTAGCTCTCCCATCAGGATTACTGCCACTTCTGAAATGTGCGTTCTATTAATACAGGATAGATGTAGTCGTGACAAAAAGATATGTTCATCTTGTACCATTTAAGCATGTTTGAACCTCCTGACTTAATTTGGCAGTCCTTTTGTCAGCAAGGATTGTTTCCATAAAACAGGTGATTTTTTTTTTTTGAAAAAGCTTTCCCTCATGACTGCTGCAAGAATTGTTACTCCTGGGGTTGGAAGGGTGCACTCGTTCCTTTCCAGCCCTCGTCCTTCACTGGTCACAGCAAATTTTATATTTGTCAGTTAAATAAGTTGTGTCAATTGCGGATAGTGTCTTGTGGTTTAGTCTTGATAACAAGCCAGCCAGTTTTCTTAAATTGACAAAGAAAAGCTAGTTTGTTACAAACAAACTCACCCAAGCAAACATTCAGAGATTATTGACAAAAAAATTTCAACTGCCAAGTTGTTAACATTCCAAAATCAACATGAGGCGAACAAGTAACAAACCATTGTGCAACACCCCATAGAATACATTTAAATAGCAAGTGCACCATGACAGACCTTGCCAATTTCTCAGCCTTTTCAGCAGTCAGGCTAAATAGTTTCTTGATAAGAACATAAGAACTAGGAGCAGGAGTAGGCCATCTGGTCCCTCCAGCCTGCACTGCCATTTAATAAGATCATGGCTGATCTTTTTGAGACTCAGCTCCACTTATCCACCCATTCACCATAAACCCTTAATTCCTTTACTATTCAAAAAGTTATAGAACATAGAACATTGCAGCACAGTACAGGCCCTTCGGCCCTCGATGTTGTGCCGACCTGTCATACTGATCTCAAGCCCATCTAACCTACACTATTCCATGTACATCCATATGCTTATCCAATGACGACTTAAATGTACCTAAAGTTGGCGAATCTACTACCGTTGCAGGCAAAGCGTTCCATTCCCTTACTACTCTGAGTAAAGAAACTACCTCTGACATCTGTCCTATATCTTTCACCCCTCAATTTAAAGCTATGCCCCCTCGTGCTCGCCGTCACTGTCCTAGGAAAAAGGCTCTCCCTATCCACCCTATCTAACCCTCTGATTATTTTATATGTTTCAATTAAGTCACCTCTCAACCTTCTTCTCTCCAATGAAAACAGCCTCAAGTCCCTCAGCCTTTCTTCGTAAGACTTTCCCTCCATACCAGGCAACATCCTAGTAAATCTCCTCTGCACCCTTTCCAAAGCTTCCACATCCTCCTTATAATGCGGTGACCAGAACTGTACGCAATACTCCAAGCGCGGCCACACCAGAGTTTTGTACAGCTGCAGCATAACCCCTTGGTTCTGGAACTTGATCCCTCTATTAATAAAAAGCTAAAACACTGTATGCCTTCTTAACAGCCCTGTGAATCTGGGTGACAACTTTCAAGGATCTGTGTACACGGACACAGAGATCTCTCTGCTCATCTACACTACCAAGAATCTTACCATTAGCCCACTACTTTGCCTTCCGGTTACTCCTACCAAAGTGCAACACCTCACACCTGTCTGCATTAAACTCCATTTGCCACCTCTCAGCCCAGCTCTGCAGCTTATCTATGTCTCTCTGCAACCTACAGCATCCTTTGTCACTATCCACAACTCCACCAACCTTAGTGTCGTCTGCAAATTTACTAACCCATCCTTCTACGCCCTCATCCAGGTCATTTATAAAAATGACAAACAGCAGTGGACCCAACACCAACCCTTGCAGTACACCACTAGTAACTGGTCTCCAGGATGAACATTTCCTATCAATTGCCACCCTCGGTCTTCTTTCAGCAAGCCAATTTCCTTTCCAAACTGCCAAATCTCCCACAATCCCATTCCTCCGCATTTTGTACAATAGCCTACTGTGGGGAACCTTATCAAACGCCTTGCTGAAATCCATATACGCCACATCAACCAGTTTACTCTCATCTACCTGTTTGGTCACCTTCTCAAAGAACTCAATAAGGTTTGTGAGGCACGACCTTCCCTTCACAAAACCGTGCTGACTATCCCTAATCAAATTATTCTTTTCTAGATGATTATAAATCCTAAGCCTTATAACCATTTCCAACACTTTACCAACAAATGAGGTAAGGCTCACAGGTCTATAATTACCAGGGTTGTCTCTACTCCCCTTCTTGAACAGGGGAACCACATTTGCTATCCTCCAGTCATCTGGCACTATTCCTGTAGACAATGACGAGTTAAAGATCAATGCCAAAGGCTCAGCAATCTCCTCCCTGGCGTCCCAGAGGATCCTAGGATAAATCCCATCCGGCCCAGGGGACTTATCTATCTTCACCCTCTGTAGGATTTCTAATACCTCTTCCTTGTGAACCTCAATCCCACCTAGTCTAGTAGCCTGTATCTCAATATTCTCCTCGACAACATTGTCATTTTCTAGAGTGAATACTGTTGAAAAATATTCGTTTAGTGCTTCCCCTATCTCCTCTGACTCCACACACAACTTACCACTACTATCCTTGATTGGCCCTAATCTTACTCTCGTCATTCTTTTATTCCTTAAATACCTATAGAAAGCCTTAGGGTTTACCCTGATCCTATCCGCCAACAACTTCTCATGTCTCCTCCTGGCTCTTCTGAGCTCTCTCTTTATAGGTCTTTCCTGGCTACCTCATAGCCCTCAAGAGCCCTAACTGAGCCTTCACATCTCATCCTAACATAAGCCGCCTTCTTCCTCTTGACCAGAGATTTCACCTCCTTCGTAAACCATGGCTCCCGCGCTCTACAGCTTCCTCCCTGCCTGACAGGTACATACTTATCTAGGACAGACAAGATCTTTTCCCTGAATAAGCTCCACATTTCCAATGTGCCCATCCCCTGCAGTTTCCAGGAGTCACTGTTTAAAAATCAGCATTCACCCACTGAAGGCAGAGGTGAGGAGAGCTTTTCTTTCTGACTCTCTTCAGTTCAAAAAGATGGTAGAAGCAAAGTATTTGAATATTTGTAGGTCGGAGGTCAATAAATTATTGATAAATAAGGGGCTTAAACATTATCAGAAACAAGCAAGAACATGGAGAGATCAGATCAGTCATAATTTTAGTGAAGGTAAAGGGGCTGAGTGGCCTCCTTGTCACCAAGGAGTTATCAGTTTTCATTTTCACTCTGTCAGCATTTCTAACCCATTAGCGTGACTGAATGCCTCTGCTCATTGGCAACACTGATGGGTCAAGTTATTATCATGGATAACACACCAAGGAATATTGTGCCTTTGTGAGCAGACACTTTAGAATTAAGCTATGTACCTCACTTTTAGCTGGTAGAAGCTACATATATTCACATGCACTGAGGGATCCGGACTTTATAGGCAAAAGGAACGTGTCCAAGTATGACATTATTCCTAAACTAAACAAAGTCCAGGTGCATCCTGTAGTATCAGGATAGCAATCTATTTGTTAGACCACACTTTCAAAGGATCATGACATTTACATTCTTAAGCAGCAGTCTCCTCAGAGTCCAGGGGGTGGTTGGAGGTGTGTTGGGGGGGGGGAATGCATGAGGGACACCAGATCCATTCTTATTTCTTCAAAGTCACCATGTTCCAAACCATTAAGGATATTTTCTAGTGCCAGAAGGTGCTGGCGCATTGCTGAGAGTGTGTACTTGAGGATCTGTAAAGTCAACAGTTTTTGGAGGCTCTGGATGAAGGGTCTCAACTTTCCTGCTCCTCTGACGCTGCCTGGCCTGCCGTGTTCCTCCAGCTCCACACTGTGCTATCTCACGTTCTAAGCCATAGCAAGTCAAATTGGGACCATCTTCCCTCATCAGCCCCCTCAGTATCCCATTGGAGTAGTGACTCTTTCTTATCTAGCCTTGCCTTCTGCGAGGTAGCTTCAACTGCTTCACTGGGCAGGGAATTCAACAGATTGACAACCCTTTGGATGAAGAAGTTCCTCCTGACTGCAGTCCTATATCTGCTTCCCTTTATTTTGAGGCGATGCCCTCTTGTCCTAGTTTCACCTCCAAGCAGAAACAACCTCCCTGCCCCCACCTTATCTTTTCCTCCCTAATTCATATATGGATCTTGCTTCTATCTCTACCATTTTTTTTCACAACTAACATAGAGAATAGAATGCTATTTAGCCTGTAGAATCTGCTGCATAATTTAATAAGATCATGCCTGATCATCCAACTCAATATTATGCTCCCAGGTTCTCCCATACCCTTTAGATCCCATTAAATCAAAGAAATATTATCTAACTCTTTCTTGAAGACATTGAGTGTCTTAGCCTCCTGTTCTCTGTGGCAGAGAACTCCACAGGCTCAAAACACTCTGGGTGAAGAAGCTTATCCTCATCCTCATTCTAGTTCTAAATGGTCTATGCTGTATCTTTAGACTATGCCCCTGGTATTTCATTCCCCAGTCATTGGGAACATTCCTCTTGCTTTTACCTTGTCTAGTCCTGTTGGAACTGTGATTCAGAGTTGTTCTTTGGTGACGAATGAGCTTTGCAATGGGCCTAGCCCCTATTGCAATGCAGAATTGAATGCAACTAATATTTTAAAACAGTCAAATGTAGCAACCAGTTGTGGGAATTGAATGTAACAATCCTTTGAAACTCTGTACCCTGAATATTGTTGCTCACCAACTGCTGGCTTTGTGTCATCTTTGCTGGTATTCTTTATGGCTTTCACTCCCTCTCCCATGATTTTGATGTTAATGCAGTACTGGAAGAATTTGTTACTGTTGGAAGTTCCTACAACCATGTTTCTTCCAGTTTCCTCTTTAGACGACTACAACCTTTCAAAGTGTTGTCTTATTTTCAATTGTAATATATTTTTGGTGTTTCTATAATTGGATCTAAAATTCAATCATGTAAGAGGAAGAATAATGAGCCGATATATGTACTTTATTGAAGTTTATTAATATTATTTTGTGAATATCTCAATCTGTTTCCAAATTATGCTTTGGTTCCCTATTAGTTATGGGAGGTACTGTGTAAGAATTCTATGCAATATTTTTGTACTATGAAAAGTGAGCTTGAATATTAAAACTTTAAATCTGTTTGAAAATTTTGATTCAAGTGAGCTAGCTACCTAGTGTCGGCTTTTAATAGGAAAAAAGCCTAAAAGATCCCTATCTTTCTATCTCTTTGTCAATTAATTTGTACATTTGATGCTGTCTCTGTGGGAATGTTTGAAGACAGTTTGGTAGATGAATCCCATTCACAAGTAGCTGGTGTGCACCTAATCAACTGGTTTTACGTGATAGATTTTCTAATTTTAATGTTCTGCAGGTTAAGCTGGTTGTAGAATAATTTCATTATTTATTCCTCAGGGAAATGTGTAAGATTGTTGTAATTGTATACAAAGCAAATTATTTTTGGTTTGTACAGCTGATTTGGCAATAGTTTCATTTCCTTGAGAGATATTGCACGCATGTGCAGACGTGTCTTTAAAATAACTCACTATATTCACTGTGAGCTTGACAAACTTGAAGGAAGTTGTGTGGATTCTCTCTCTCATTTCCTATTCCTGGTTTAGAGTTGTATTAAACCAAGACAAAATGGGTGGATAAATGAATTGTCTCCTTGCCTGTCTATTTAAAGACACAATTGTAAATCTACTTGCTAAACTAATGTTTTGGTCATCTGAACTAACATCCCGCTATATGGCTTGATGTCATTCTTTGTAGTGCTTCTGTGAAACTCCTTGCTGTGCTACGATAAGTATGAATGTAGTTTCTTTTTGTTCTAACTAGATTGGAGACACATGAGGTCTCTGGCCTGTCTTTGATACAACAACTAATTATACCAAAAAAGAAATTTTAACTGGAATTGAGCAGAGATCTCTTTTTGATTTGAGGCAAAAATAATCAAACATTGATGGTCAAATAATGTATTTGACTTGAGTTTGAAAAATTTGTCTCCCTATCAACCTCTTCAAGTTTTGTATTGATCCAAAAAGGGTTAGTTGTTGCAAGACAACAGAATAATATTAATAGCATGAATTTTGCAAACAGTAGCAAAGTGACAGCTGCCAATAAAGATCTGTTTTTAAAGAGAAGCTGTCTACAAGATCTAGCCATCTCTGTAGCATGAATTTCACCCTTTCCAACATTAATTTGAATATTGTGCCAGGCTTGGTTTCCAGAAGACCAGGTACAGCAATGTTACTAAGGAATACAAAGAGCCAGGCACGCTGAAGAATTCTCTCAGATCGTGCATCAGAAAGTGAAAGGTTTATTCTTTATTTAGAAGTTTTGCAGAATGAGACTGCGCATTAGAAACTGCAATACCACCAGCTTCAAAAATATGTACTGTTACTTAAAGCATGGAATTTTCGTCATTTGACATTACACAAATATAAAGATAATATTCAGGGCCAGAAACTTAATCTGTGTCCTGGTTATTTACTAACTGAAACAGTGCCTTCCTATCCACCCTATCTATGCCTCTCACAATCTTGTATGCCTTTATCCGGTCCTCTTTCACCCATAGTTGCTCCAAGAGAAATAATCCCAGTTCATTCAATCTTTCCTCATAGCTCAAAACTTTCAACCCAGACAGCATCATAGTAAATCTGCTCTGCACCCTGAAATATAATTGCATCCTTCCTATAATGTGTCAACAAGACCTGCATGCTCTACTCCGGTTATGGCTTAGCCAGCATTTTATGTAGTTCCCAGCATAACCATCTTATGCCTTAGTTAATAAAAACAAGTATCCCTTATGCCACCTTAACTACTGTATCTACCTGTCTTGAGGGGGTCTGTGGATATGTACACAAAGGTGCATCATAGAATCCCTACAGCGTGGAAGTAGGACATTATGCCCATGAAGTCATGCTGACCATCCGAAATGTTGCTATTTCCTTGCTATGAGTGCCGTATAGAGTTAAACTTAGTTTTAACCCCTTTAGTTAGTTTTTTAAATACACCACTGACTATATCCAGGTTATGACCAGATATACTTTCTCCAGGGCTTGCTTCAAGGCCATATTTAAATGAACACACATACCTGTCTGGTGTGTTATCTTCAACTCTCCTGTTGCGTTCAATGATGGAGTGAAGGCAGGATGTTTATGACAAAAGGAACGATCAGCTACTCTCAGTATTCTCACAGCTCAAGCATCATGCTTTTCTTAAAACTGATTTGCAAACTTTGACATAAATCTGTGTCTTGACTATTATCTTTTTGTTCTGTTTATCTGTCATGCAATTATTCAGTCAGGGTACCAATTCCTTCCTTGCCCATTCAACTGCCTTGAGACAAATCCAGCACACAAGACTTCACCGAACTAGTTTACATTCATTAATAGGAAGAATGTCAAAATGACTATAGTGATAGTGTAAATAATACATGTGTGTGTTTACACATATGTATTTTAGCTTATACCTGAAGATGTTATGCTACTAATCTGTCATATCTTATTTGTGTTGTGGTTCCTCTTCACACTAGAGGCACTGCATGCAAAGCCTTCCTTACCCATTTCTAACTATGCTGTTTACGAGGTTGGCTGCTTCTTCCCATCTTTGAGAGTACACTTCACTGCTGTCCCTTAAATCCTTCAGGATGGCCTCTTTTTGGTTTTCAGAATAAAATACCTAGGAAGCAGCTTTCCCAGGTCTCCTCTCTATTCCTGCAATTGCTGAAGCTTGAAAAATCCAAGTGCTGGTGAGCTCTTGTAGTTTAATAAGGAATCTTTCCCTTGATAAAATGGGCATGCCATCCTGTCCACTATTGCTAATTGGTCAGGGAATCCGGAGATGGAATGATGCCAAATCAAGTGCCTTGGTAAAGATAATGCATCTTTTTCCTTCTGGTTCCTAGCATGGAATTGCTCATCTTTCTGGCAGGGATTGCCCTGAGAATTCCACCCTTAGCATTGGATAATTGCTATAAATCAAAGATCAAAAAAAAAATGTTTTTGTGTTGAAATACTTGCATCCCTTACTGAAAGCATGTTGAATGCAGTAAACATAGACTCTCAAGTTGTTTTTCTCCTTTCTTAAATGTTGGGTTAATACTTGCTAACAAATATCTGCTTTCTGTGGAACTGTCTCAAGTATTAGCCAGAATCTTTGTCTTCCCCCCTCCCTTGTTCTTTAAAGATTTTATGATGTACCCCATCCAGTTCTCTCACTTATTTCACCAAGTTCCTTCTAGTATGTTCCATATTGGTTGACAGAAATTAGCAATTTTTAGCATGATTTGGGTCGCTATTAGTTTCTTTAAACATAAAGGGATTTTTAGAAGAAGTTGAATTTTGTCAGAAGAAAGGTTTATGACAACATAATAAGATGCCAATCAGTTTGCTTGCCAGCCAAGACTTTAAGAATGGTGCCAACAGTCGATCTGAATGTCAACAGATTGCATAATGTATAAATATATGCATGACAAGCTGTTTCCTTTGAATTTTTCTTTTATTTGTTCAATGGAATGTGAATGTCACTGGCTTGGCCAGAATTTATTCCCTGTTCCTAAGTGTGCTGGAGAACGTGGTGGTAAGCCGCCATCATGAACCACAGCTGTTCTTGGGATGTAGGAGCATCCCACAGTGCTGTGAGGATGGGAGAAGATTTTTATCCAGTTATTTAAATTGTTAAAGGCTCACACACTAGTGTTTTTATTGACTTCCACTTTTGAAAGTGGTTAGTTTTATCTGAAACCATCAAAGTCAATGTTAAAATCCTCAATGAACTTTTTAATTCATTGACAGGGTGAGGGCATTGCTGGCCAGGCAGCATTTATTACTCATCTCTAATTGCCTAGACGGCAGTCAAGAATCAGCCACATTGCTGTGGGTCTGAAGTCACATGTAGGCCAGATTAGGTAAGGATGGCAGTTTCTTTCCCTGAAATACATTAGCGAACCAGATGGGTTTTTCCTGACCATCAACAAAGAATTCACAGTCATCAATAGATTCTTAATTCCAGATATTTACTGAATTCAAATTCCACCCTCTGCCATGGTGGGATTTGAACCCAGGTCTCCAGAATGTTGTCTGGCTCTTTGGATTAATGGTCCAGTGATAATACCACTAGGCCATCGCCTCCCTAAATTAATTCCAGTTGAGAAAAGAAATCTCTAAGAAAATAATTACATTACAGTTTTTAGCACATTTCCTAAAATACAAGGAGCAAGTGAAGTTAATAACTACTGGTCACTTATTCTGTTCCTATTCAAATTAATAATTTTGACATTCAAACCATAAAGTAAGTTCTAAATTTCTGTTCTGCTACCATACAAAATAGTGATGGATCTTCGGGGTTTTGCTTAGAAATAGAATGTGCAGTAATTTAAAGACAAAAAGATGCCTCTCTTAGATAAGCCAGATAATCACTTCCCAGTTTTTTGTTTTGAATGATTAGTGAACATACTAAAGGTATGTTGTAATATGTTAGCTGTGTACATGCAAGCCTGTACTCTAAATCAGCTGTCCTTTTTCTTTCTCAGGTATCACGAGAACTGCGAGCAATGCAGAAGATTATCTTGATGATGAAGACTCTGATTAGGTTTTTCCAAAGTTCATCGAACACTTACTAATATTCTTATTTGGTTTGTTTTATCTCCATTTTGCTTGAATTATCTTGGCACTTGTAAATCAAATCAAAACAAAGTTGCTGAAATTCAATACTGAACTGTGGTGTTATTCCAGAAATTTTACATTTTTGTTTTCCTGGTTTCATTTATCTATATGCTCTGTGCTGTGATCACAAAGCAAAATGTGATCTGAATTTATTATCTGCTTTTTTATTTAAATCACTGAGCTGATGCCAATTTAACTATTTGAAACGTACAAAGTATGGATTTTCAAGTGTGATTTAAAAGCAATACTTCATCCTGAAAATAGCCTTCCTTGAGACTATTTGAAAATGTAAAACATGCATTCTGACAATCAAAAAAGATTAATTTTCTGAAAAGCCAGTTTATGCTTTCCACCAAAGTGGGTGTACCTGTGCATGTTTGCATGTTATGTTTGAGACATTGTGTTCCCTATTTGTTGCTGTGGACTCTAGCAGCCATCATAATATGATGGTGACAAAGAAAATAACATCTTTTGAACCCTGATGCTGCCAATCTAGCTACAACATAACTAAAATACAACATTTTTGTTATTGGCATTCAGATAACTTTTTCTTTGACAGTTTCCGTACAGGGCTTATAATATCAACATGACTTGATCATGCATGACAATAATGACAGTTGAAGTTAACCCCCATCTCTCCCCGTTTACTGTCCCCTAACTACTGCCATGTTCTGTATTTTGGTGATTTGTAGCTGTATTCTTGTTCATGCTGTAAGGCATTGCAATTGTTGTGATGTTTTATCCAGCTCGAAGCTGCTGCAGTTTTGATGTCATTTTCTGCATTTTTAACTTCAACCTGCTCCTTAACTCACTCCCCACTGCGCTACTTAAGACAGATGCAAGCGATATTTAATTGTTAGTGATAGTGATAGTTTTCTGAGTTTGTGAATTAGCTGCTCAGATCATTTAATAGTGTTAAATTCAAAATTTGTTCCTTCTCATATGTAATCTTGATTTCACTAAGCTTCATTTTATGAATGTGCCAAGTTTGAAATATTTGAAATACCTCAATTTGGAATGAGTAACACACGCCTTTAACTAGCTTGACTGCATGGCGTTTTTGATTTCTGACAAGATTCTGATTACATCTAAGTAGGGCTTTTGCATTAGATTAATTCATCCATATGTGGAGGGTCGGGGGAGGGGGGGGTGCGATAAAAACAAATATTATGCCCACAATTGGATATCTGAAAATCAGTAGAAATGTAAAATAAGTCAGTGTGAATGACTCAATTCGAATATTGTGCGTCTTTTTCTCATCCTGATCGTGTTAAATACATGTTGAGTATTTGTAATAAGACAATACAACTTTCAAGTTTTAGAACAAAGATCAGCCTCTCAATCAGTTGATTGATTAGGAAAGCACAGTGCAGACTTCTTTCAATGGATGAAATACATTTCAACCCAAGTGGCTTTTCTAGATGGGTGCTGATGCTGTTTGCTTGGCCTCGTCAGAAAAGAGGATGTAAAATTATGGAATAATACAGAAGACCATTCCAATTTAGAGCAGGAGTAGGGTATAATGTCCCTCATGCCTTCACCATCATAAGATTGTCACTGTTCTGATTGCAGCTTTAACTCCATATTTCCACCTACCTCTGACCTTTAACTCCCATGTAAACGCAGAACCTTAACTACACGTGCCTTTAAAATTGCTCCATTACCTGCCTCCACTGTTCTCTGGCAAAGAAAGTTCCAAATCTCAGACAGTGAAGGAAAAATATCTTCCACCTTAAATGGAAGACCTGTTGGTTTTTAAAATGAACCTGTAATGGGAAACATAACTCCAACTTCAACCTCAAACCCCTCAGAATCATGTATGTTTCAATAAGATCATCATTCATTTTCTGAACTCCAGTGGAAATGGGCCCAGCCTATTGGTTCAGGAGGTAATCCATCTCCTCCCCTCCCTCCTCTTCCCTCTTCCCTTAAAAATTCTGGGTGCCAAGTGAGCTGCCTTTTAATGCAATTGTATTGTCTCTTAAGGAGATCAAAACTGTATGCAGTACTCCAACTGTAGTCTCACCAATTACCTGTGGCAAAACCTGCTGCCTTTATCACTTGCCTTACCTGCAAAGCAATTTTGAGATGATGCCCTGATCTCTGTGTTATGTTCCTTTGCAGATACCATGTGTCCGCTTACTGTCCTGGATTTATTTGTCATAAAATTTAAGTCATAATTCTGGTTACTTTGTCCAGGTTATTGTGAGAAATTGTAAATAGTTGAGGCCGCAACACTGAAAATAACAGTTTCATGTTTAAATGACCCTATAAAACAAAATCACATTCATTTGTCATCAAATGAAGTGTTCAGTTTGTAGCAGCTAGTCTGTTTTTCCCCATCTCTGCTTTGCTGCAGACTTGATTATGTTTTATTATAATTGTTTTATATAAAACAGCTGTTTTATTATAGTTGATCTCTCTAGTGCAACTTGGGACCATATGTAAATATATAGAAAACCAATGAATTACAAATTTGATATGAGAATTGGAGAAAAATGAATTTGAATGTTAGGAGGAGCTTTCAGATTACAATGAAATTCGAGGCTTCTGCTTTTTAAATTCTTACTCTTGGATGATACAGTTCAGTAACATAAAATCTGAAGTGTAAAATTAATAATTGGGTGAACGTAACTCTTTTTTCTATTAATTTTTAGATTTTGTGCTTTAAATATACTTTTGTTACTATTGAACTTTAGGTCCATTATACGTTATGGAGGAAGTGCAAAGTGAATTTCCGTGCACTTCGAATATTTTATAATGTAATTTAAGAAATGACATCGAGTTGCCGCTGTTCTTGGAATAAATGTTTTGAAGAAAATAGCATTTGAGTTTTATTTTATTTCATTACACTAGAGAAGAGATGTATAATTACACTCAAAGATCAGTATTTCTTTTAGTAGCATTCAGAAGCTGTCTCGTATGTAAAATATAGTGCAAGTTTTCCTACAGTTCAAGTGTTAGTTTCTGCCTTGGGTCGTCTTATAACCGAACAAGTTGATTCTTGATCTAAAGATCGTAGAAACATAAAAAATATGTGCAGGAGTAGGTCATTTGGTCCTTTTGAGCCTATACCACCATTCAATACGATCATGACTAATCATGCAATCTCAGTATCCCATTTCCACCCTCGGCCCATACCCCTTGATCCCTTTAGCTGTAAGGGGCTACATCTTGCTCCCTTTTGAATATATGGAATAAACTGGCTCCGACTGCTTCCTGTGGGAGAAAATTCCACAATTCTGAGTGAAGAAATTCTTCCTGATTGCAGTCCTGAATGGCTGCCCCTTATTTTTTCAGACTGTGATCCCTTGTTCTGGACTTCCCCAACACTGGAACGTTCTTCCTGCATCGAACCTGTCCAGTCCCATCAGAATTTTGTGTTTTGGTGAGATTCCACGCCCCCTCCCCACCCCCAATTCTTCTAAACTCCAGCAAATGCGTGCCCAGTTACTCCAATCTTTCCTTGTATGTCAGTCCTGCCATCCTGGGAATCAGTTCAGTGAACGTTTGCTGGATTTCCTCTAGCAAAAATGTCCTTCCTCAGACTAGGAGACCAAAACTGCGCACCGCCCTCATGGTGTGGCCTCACCAAGGCCCTGTATAACTGTAGCAAGACATCCTTACTCCGATTCTCTCGCTGTGAAGGCCAGCGTGCCATTAGCTTTCTTCACGGTTGCACCTGCATGCTGACCTTCAGTGACTCTTTCACCATGACACCCAGGTCTCATTTGCAGCTCACCTTTTCCTAAACGGGCTGCATTCAGATAATATTCTGCCTTTGTGCCTCACATTTACCCACATTTATATTGTATTTGCTCACTCAGCCAGTCTGCCCAACTCACCTTGCAGCCGCTTAGCATTCTCCTTGCAGTGCATAGAGCCACCCAGCTTTGCTATCATTCTTACTTGGAGATACTGCATTCAATTGGTCATCTAAATCACAGATATATATTGTGAGTAGCTGAGATCCCAGTGCTGAAACCTGCGGTACCCTACTTTTCACTGCCTGATATTCTGAAAAGGACCCTTTTATTCCAACTCTCTGCTTACTGTCTAATGCCCCATGTGAATACGTTACCTCTGAGACCATGAGCTATGATTTTCCTTACTAACCTCTTTCATGGAGCCTTGTTAAAAGCCTTTTGAAAATCCAGATACACAAATTTACTGATTCACTCAGATGGTAAGAACTGCAGCTACTGGAGTCAGATAACACTGGAGTTGGAGAAACACAGCATGACAGGCAGCATCAGAGGAGCAGGAAAGTTGATGTTTTGGATCAAGACCCTTCTTCAGAAATGTGGGAGGAGAGGGGGAAGGGAGCTGAAATGGAGGGCGGGTGGTGGCGCTGGGGAAAATAGGTGGGATGTGGGTAGGGAGTGGTGGGGATTGATCAGTGAGGTTGTCGAGAAGATGAACAGGTTGTGTCAGGTCAAGGTGGCAGGGATGAGAGGGAGGGTTGGTTGGTATGAGGCCAAGAATGGGGAGATTTTGAGACTGGTAAAATCCCATGTTTTGACCATTGGGCTGTTGGCTCTAAAGTTGCAACGTGAGGTGCTGCTCCTCCAGTTTTTGGGTGGCATCATTGTGACACTGGAGGAGGTCTGTGATGGACATGTTGTCCAGGGAGTGGGAGGAGGAGTTGAAATGCTTCGCAATGGGAAGGTGGTGGTGTTTTTGCAAACAAAGTGCAGGTGCTCTACATAATAATCTCTGAGCCTTTGGTCCATCTCACTGATGTAAAGGAGGCCATATTTGGAGCAGTGGAATAAGTAGGCCACGTTGACTAATGTGCAGGTGAACTCCTGTCTAATAAAACGTAGAACAGTACGGCACATTACAGGCCTGTTGGCCCATGATGATGTGCTGATCTATTATCCTACTCTAAGATGAAACTACCCTGCACACCCTACACTTTACTATCATCCATGTGCCTATCCAAGAGTTGCTTAAATGGTCCTTAATGCATCTGACTCCACTACCACTGCTGGCAGTGCATTCCACACACCCACTGCCCTGTGTGAAGAACCTAACTCTGACATGCCCCCGAAACCTTCCTTCAAATTAACACCTTAAAATTATGTCCAGCCACCACAATAGTCATTTCCGCCCTGGCAAGAAGTCTCTGGGTATCCACTCTATCTATGCCTCTCATCATTTTGTACACCTCTATCAAGGTGCCTCTCATCCTTCTTTGCTCCAATGAGAAAAGCCCTAGCTCGCTCAACCTTTTCTCATAAGACCTGCCGTCCAGTCCAGACAGCATCCTGGTAAATCTCCTCTGGACACTCTCTAAAGCTTCCACGTCCTTCCTATAATGAGGTGAACACAATATTCCAATTGTGGTCTAACCAGATTTTTATAGAGCTGCAGCATAACTTTGTGGGTCTTAAACTCAATTCCCCTGCTAATGAAAGCCGATACACCATCTCCCTTAACAACCCTATCAACTTGGCTAGCAACTTTGAGGGATCTATGGGTGTGAACCTCATGTGGAAGGTTTGTTTGATGCCTTGAATGGAGGTAAGGGTGGGGTGGTTGGGGGGGGGGGGAGGGGCAGTATAGGGGCAGGCGTAGCACTTCCTGCAGTTGCAGGGAAAGTTGGTAGGGCTAGTGGCGAGTGTAGAACAAACGAGGGAGTCAGGTAGATGGAGTGGGGAGGGAAATATCCTTGGGTGTGGTATCCCATTGTAGGTGGTGGAAGTGACAGAAAATGATACATTAGATACAGAGGTTGGTAGGGTAATATGTGAGGGTAGTGCAGGAAGCTCAAAAGATGTGGTTGACAGCATTTTCGACCACTGAAGGGGGGAAATAGGAGGACACCTGGGATTTGCGGGAGTGGAATGCCTCATCTTGGGAGCAGACATGCTGGGGATGGAGGAATTGGGAGTAGGGGCCTGCATTCTTGCAGGACGGTGGGTAAGAGGAGATGTAGTCCAGGTAGCTGTGGGAGTTTGTGGGCTTGAATTAGATGTCAGTTTCGAGGTGGTTACTATAGTTGGAGACAGAGGCCCAGGAAGGAGAGGGAGGTATCTGAGATGGTCCAGGTGAACTGGAGGTTGGGGTGAAAGGTGTTGGTAAAGTTGATGAACTGTTCAAGCTCCTCGTGGGAGCAGGAGGCGGCGCCGATACAGTCATTAATGTAGTGAGGAAGAGGTGGGGGATAGTGTCAACGCGACAGCCGAAGAGGGACTGTTCCATGTGTCCCATGGAGCTTGGGTCCATGCGCATTCCCATGGCCACCCCCTTAGTCTGTAGGAAGTGGAAGGAGCTAAAGGAGAAGTCATTAAGGGTAAGGGTGAGCTCAATTAAGCAGATGAGGGTGTTGGTGGAGGGGAACTGGTTGGGCCTGTGGGAGAGGAAGAAGTGGAGGGCTTTTAGGCCATCTGCATGGGGAATGCAAATGTACAGGGATTGGATGTTCATGTTGAAGATGAGGTGTTGGAGGAGGTGGAGGGCATGGATGGTGTCCTGGATATAGGTGGGGAGTTCTTGAGCCGGGGGAGAAAATAGAGTCAAGGTAAGTGGAGATGAGATCAGTGGGCAGGAACAGGCAGAGATGATGGGTCAGCCAGGTATGTGGATTTTGGGAAGGAGATTAGAAACAGGCGGTGCGGGGTTGTGGAACAATGAATTTGGAGGTTGAGAGTGGGAGGTGATGAGGGGAATGATTTGAGAGACGATGTTTTGGTGGTCAGGAGTGGGGTCATGATTGATGGGGCGGTAGGAGGTGTCAAGAGAGTTGGCGCCTGGCCTCAGCAATGTAAAGGTCAGTGTGCCGCGCCACAACTGCACCTCCTTTGTTCACAGGTTTTATGGTGAGGTTGGGATGGGAGCGGAGGGCTGCATGTTCTGCGGGGGAGAGGTTGGAGTGGGATGGTGAGGTTGAGGCGATTGATGTCTCAATGGCAGTTGAAGATGAAGAGGTTGAGGGAGGGTAGGAGGCACTGGGGTGTTATCCAGGAGAATGGGGTGTGTTCAAGGCAGGAGAAGGTGTCTGTAGAGGGTGAGTTAAACTCACATTAAAGAAATAGGAGCAGAGGTGACAGAAAACGTGTCTTGATGTCCAATCGTGAACAGAACTCATTGATGTGTGGACACAGGGGAATAAAGGTGAATCCTTTATTGAGGACTGATCATTTGCCCTCATTCAGGGTTAGGTCTGGTGGGGTGGTGAAGATAATTCACCATTGTCTACTCTAATGGTCACTTCCCCAAAACATTCCAGAAGATTTGTCAAGCATGATTCCCCTTTAATGAATCCATGCTGACTAGGGCCGATTCTGCCACTGCTTCCCAAATGCCCAATTATCAATAATTAACTCCGGCATTTTCCCTGCCACTGATGTCAGGCTAACCAGCCTGTAAGCCCCTATTTTCTCTCCCCACCGTTTTAAAGAGTGGAGCTACATTAGCTACCCTCCAATCCATTTGAGCTCTTCTAGAGTCAGTAGAATGCTGGAAAATGATCACCAATGCATCCAGTATTTCTAGGGTCTCTTCCTTGTGTACTCTGAGATGCAGAGAATCAGGCCATAGAAATTTATCGGGTTAATCCAATCAATTGCCCCAATACCATTTCCTGATGAATAAGGATTTCCTTCAGTTCTTCCATGCCTGACCCTCTGTCCCCTAACATTTCCTGAAGATTATTTGTGTTCTCCTCAGTAAAGACAGCTCCAAAGTATTTGTTCAACTGGTCTGCTATCTCTTTTGTCCATTATGAATTCAGCTGATTCTAACTGCAAGGGACCTACCTTTCTCTTCACTAGTCTTCTCTTCACATATCTATAGAATATGTTATCTTGGAGCATGTGGGCTGGATTATCCTACGTAGTAGTGAGATCCAGCATGATAGTACTTGTTTCCTTTCCTTTCCTTATATTCTTTCCCACCACTCTGCCTCATTGTTAAGAGGTTAGGACTCTGTGATGATGACTTGAAGGACAAGTTACTACCGTTTTGAGCGGTTGGAATTGTGGTGATGGCCATTACACTGTGTACCAAGACTTTTGATGACTGGTGGGGATCCCGGTTGTGAAGCATTTGCTGCTGAAGTTTGGAAAAGATGGATCACAGCTGTGATCCAGTGCTGAATATTCTCATCTACAGTGACCTTTTGAGAGAGGTGACACCCTATTTATAGGAAGTTCTCAACATTCTCGAATCTCTCTCTCAAATGTGGGAGTTGCAATATTTGGCTGATCAGGCCTGTTATGAGTTTTGCTTTACGAGTATTCAAGAATAGATTCAGCTATTTGTAAGTAAAGTTGAGAGATTGAGTAACTTGCAAACCTGGTACAGAGGGGACAATAACACTGCGGTCATCTGCAAACTATAGATTGTGTGTTGCGAGTGGTCAGTTTAGTTTTGGCACAGAGGTGACTGAGGTTCAAGTGTTCATCCCCTAAAAGGTATTTCATATTGACAAAAAGCTGTTGCTTTTCAATAAAATAAGTTAATACAGTTATAAGTTATCTGAGGTGACCACATGCCTGCTTGACCCTGGTTTGTTTTGAAGATGGCTGTTTATAAGATTTCTCATTTCAATACAGTTGTAGTCATTATCAACATGAAGCAAATGCAGGATCGTGATGAAGTTTAAGATCCCAGGAACACAATTCACAGAGCCTCATGTTTACTGAATCAAATGGAAATTTGACATTCGATGGTTTTCTTATATACCTCAGGCAACAAAGACAATGGGCTGGATGTTACATAGAACATTGAAAAGGTACCGGAAGAGGTTATTCAGCCATCATATCTACACTGGCTGTAAAATTTAGCTGCCCAACATAATCCTACTTATTAGCACCCGGACTGTAACACGGCCGGTTACTGCATTTCACGTACAGATCCAGATTCCTTTTAAATGAGGTGAGGATTTCCATTCTCAACCACCAACCCTGGCAGCGAGTTCCAGAGACACGCGCTACCCTCTGGTGGGAAGATTTTCCTGGCAAATGATCCCTCTGCTAGGAAAAACAGGTATTCCCTGTTCACTTGATTGAAATCGCACATTATTTTGTAGCCATCAAATAAATCACCTATCACCCTTCTCTCTTATAAGGAAAATAACCCCACGATTTCCAATCATTCCTTTTGTACTGACAATATTCAAGCCCTGGCAACATTGTTGTACAATTTTCTCCATATTCTCTTTAGTTATGTCATTCCTACAATGTAACGAGGACTATTCACAGAACTCCAACGGTTACCTAAGTAGCGCCACGTAAAGGTCCATTATTATATCCCTGCTCTGTAGTCAATACCTCCCCTCGCAAGTCATTTTAGGATGCTTTCCTGCAGCACTATTTACTTGTTCACAGGTCTCTGAAAATGGCAGGACACAACACACCAAAGACTTTCACTTCTCCCCCTCTCAACGGTCTAATATTTATTCTATATTCCTTTACTTTGTCTGTTCTCTCCAGATGCATCACTTCAAACTTCTCCAGATTAAATTCCATTTGCTACTTTTCAATCCATTCCATCCATTGTTATCCTCTTCACTACCAACTACCTGGCAAAGTTTTCAGTTATGCCCCTCCACATTAAAGTCTAAGCCATTAGTAGCTCTCACAAGCAACAAAGCACCCAACACGGAACCCCTACTGTTACTGCTTCCATAAAAACATCCCACGTGACATTACCATTTTTTCTGTCACTGAGCCAATTTTGAATTTAACTTGCCATTTTTCCCTGTACCACATGTTTTGTTTTTAAATACTCTGCCAAGATGGACCTTGTCAAATGCCTTAATAAAATCTATGTGATTCTCGATAGGAGTGAGAGAGACAGGGTAGTTGTCATGGGGGACTTCAACTTTCCAAATATTGATTGGAAACACTACAGTTCGAGTACTATAGATGGGTCAGTTTTTGTCCAGTGTGTGCAGGAGGGCTTCCTGACACAGTATGTAGATAGGCAAACAAGGGGCGAAGCCACATTAGATTTGGTACCGAGTAATGAGCCCGGCCAGGTGTTAGATTTGGAAGTAGGTGAGCACTTTGGTGATAGCGATCATAATTCTGTTATGTTTACTTTAGTGATGGAAAGGGTTGTGTGTATACCACTGGGCAAGAGTTATAGCTGGGGGAAAGGCAATTACAATGAGATTAGACAAGATTTAGGGAGCATAGGATGGGGAAGGAAACTGCAGGGGATGGGCACATTCGAAATGTGGAGCTTATTCAAGGAAAAGCTCCTGTGTGTCCTAGATAAGTATGTACCTGTCAGGCAGGGAGGAAGCTGTAGAGCGCGGGAGCTGTGGTTTATGACGGAGGTGAATCTCTGGTCAAGAGGAAGAAGGCGGCGTATGTTAGGATGAGATGAGAAGGCTCAGTTTGGGCGCTTGAGGGCTATGAGGTAGCCAGGAAAGACCTAAAGAGAGAGCTCAGAAGAGCCAGGAGGAGACATGAGAAGTTGTTGGCAGATAGGATCAGGGTAAACCCTAAGGCTTTCTATAGGTATTTAAGGAATAAAAGAATGACGAGAGTAAGATTAGGGCCAATCAAGGATAGTAGTGGTAAGTTGTGTGTGGAGTCAGAGGAGATAGGGGAAGCACTAAATGAATATCTTTCAACAGTATTCACTCTAGAAAATGACAATGTTATCGAGGAGAATACTGAGATACAGGCTACTAGACTAGGTGGGATTGAGGTTCACAAGGACGAGGTATTAGAAATCCTACAGAGGGTGAAGATAGATAAGTCCCCTGGGCCGGATGGGATTTATCCTAGGATCCTCTGGGAAGCCAGGGGAGAGATTGCCGAGCCTTCGGCATTGATCTTTAACTCGTCATTGTCTACAGGAATAGTGCCAGATGACTGGAGGATAGCAAATGTGGTTCCCCTGTTCAAGAAGGGGAGTAGAGACAACCCTGGTAATTATAGGCCAGTGAGCCTTACCTCAGTTGTTGGTAAAGTGTGGGAAAATGTTATAAGGGATAGGATTTCTAATCATCTAGAAAAGAATAAATTGATTAGGGATAGTCAGCACGGTTTTGTGAAGGAAAGGTTGTGCCTCCCAAACCTTATTGAGTTCTTTGAGAAGGTGACCAAACAGGTAGATGAGAGTAAACCAGTTGATGTGGTGTATATGGATTTCAGCAAGGCGTTCGATAAGGTTGCCTACAGTAGGCTATTGTACAAAATGTGGAGGAATGGAATTGTGGGAGATATAGCAGTTTGGATCGGAAATTGGCTTGCTGAAAGAAGACAGAGGGTGGTAGTTGATGGGAAATGTTCATCCTGGAGACCAGTTACTAGTGGTGTACTGCAAGGGTTGGTGTTGGGTCCACTGCTGTTTGTCATTTTTATAAATGACCTGGATGAGGGCGTAGAAGGATGGGTTAGTAAATTTGCAGACGACAATAAGGTTGGTGGAGTTGTGGATAGTGACGAAGGATGCTGTAGGTTGCAGAGAGACATAGATAAGCTGCAGAGCTGGGCTGAGAGGTGGCAAATGGAGTTTAATGCAGACAAGTGTGAGGTGATGCCCTTTGGTAGGAGTAACCGGAAGGCAAAGTAGTGGGCTAATGGTAAGATTCTTAGTAGTGTCGATGAGCAGAGAGATCTGTGTCCATGTACACAGATCCTTGAAAGCTGCCACCCAGGTTGACAGGGCTGTTAAGAAGGCATACAGTGTTTTAGCTTTTATTAATAGAGGGATCGAGTTCCAGAACCAAGAGGTTATGCTGCAGCTGTACAAAACTCTGGTGCGGCCGCACTTGGAGTATTGCATACAGTTCTGGTCACCGCATTATAAGAAGGATGTGGAAGCTTTGGAAAGGGTGCAGAGGAGATTTACTAGGATGTTGCCTGGTATGGAGAGATGTCTTACGAGGAAAGGCTGAGGGACTTGAGGCTGTTTTCATTAGAGGGAAGAAGGTTGAGAGGTGACTTAATTGAAACATATAAAATAATCAGAGGGTTAGATAGGGTGGATAGGGAGACCCTTTCTCCTAGGATGGTGACGGCGAATACGAGGGGGCACAGCTTTAAATTGAGGGGTGAAAGATATAGGACAGATGTCAGAGGTAGTTTCTTTACTCAGAGAGTAGTAAGGGAATGGAACGCTTTGCCTGCAACAGTAGTAGATTCGCCAACTTTAGGTACATTTAAGTCGTCATTGGATAAGCATATGGACGTACATGGAATAGTGTAGGTTAGATGGGCTTGAGATCGGTATGACGGGTCGGCACAACATCGAGTGCCGAAGGGCCTGTACTGTGCTGTTATGTTCTATGTAGGCAACATCCAAGATATTACTGTCATCAGTCTGCTATGATACTTCGTCAAAAAATGAATTTAAGCTGTAAGACATGGTGTTTCCTCAACAAAACCATTCCCGAATCCCTCTTTTGTAATCAGTCCACACTTCTCCAAGTAACAAATAATCCTACCTAACGATATTGATTCTAGTTATTTGTCCACCACCGAGGTCAGAATGACTAGCCTATGATTCTTTGACTGCTCTGTTATACCATTTTGAATAACGTTACAATGCTTGCAAACTTCCAGTTCTCTAGTAACTTTCCCACCTCTGACGATTGACAAATAACCATTGGCCTCGCTGGCTTTGTTTTCCTTTTCCAGTTTGTATGCACCTGATGATTTATCCACCTTCAAGGGGGCCAATTGCTGCGATATTGCCCTTTTCTCTGTTTATGGTATCCAAAGTTTTACATGTTTCTATAATTAGATGTCTGCATCATCCCTCTCCTTTGCGAAGGCAGGCAATTTTTTAAAATTATGAACCCTGCCCACATCATCTGCATCCATGCCAAAGTTACTATTTATATCTGACAGGCCTAACTCTTTCCTTAGTTACCCTCTTTGTCTTAATGTACCGATTTAAAATCTCTTTGGATTTTCCTGGAATAAAAATGGACAGGTTTTATTTTGGCAACCACCTGGAAACCGATATCCATTTCAAGCCTACCAACTCCCACAGCTACCTAGAATATACCTCCTCTCACCCACCTTCCTGCAAAAACGCCATCCCCTATTCCCAATTCCTTCACCTGTCCTACATCTGCTCCCGAGATGAGGCATTCCACTCACGGATATCCCAGATGTCATCGTTTTTCAAGGACCTCAACTTCCCTTCCACAGTGGTCGAAAACACCCTCAACCGTGTCTCTCGCATTTCCCGCAATTCATCCCTCACACCCCCTTCCCGCAATAACAATCAAAACAGAATCCCCCTCGTCTTCACGTACCACCCCACCAACCTCCGGATCCAACGCATCATCCATGGCACTTCTGCCATCTGCAATCTGACCCCACTACCAAAGACATTTTTCCCCACCCTGATCTGCTTTCTGGAGGGACCGCTCTGCCCATGACTTCTGTGTCTATTCCATACTCCCCACCAGCCCCACCACCCCCAGCCCTTTTCCCTACAACCACAGGAAGTGCTACATCTGCCCCTTCACCTCCTCCCTTACCCCCATCCCAGGCCTCAAGAAGACCTTCCACATCAAACAGATGTTCACCTGCACATCTGCTAATGTAGTATACTATATCCGCTGTTCCCAATGTGGCCTCCTCTACATCGGGGAAACCAAGCGGAGGCTTAGGGACCACTTTGCAAAATACCTACGCTCAGTTCGCAATAAACAACTATAGCTCCCAGTCGCGAACCATTTCAACTTCTCCTCCCACTCCTTAGACAATATGCCCATCCTGGCCCTCCTGCAGTGCCACAATGATGCCACCCAAAGGTTGCAGGAATGGCATCTCTTATTTTGCTTGGGAACCTTGCAGCCTAATGGTATCAATGTGGACTTCACAAGCTTCAAAGTCTCCCCTCCCCTGACTGCATCCTAAAATCAGCGCAACTCACCTCCCTAACCTGTTCTTCCTCCCACCTATCCACTCCTCCTACCTCAAGCCCCAACCCCATCTCTGACCTACCAGCCTCATCCCACCTCCTTGACCTGTCTGTCCTCCATGGGCTGACCTATCCCCTACCTAACTCCCCATCTACACCACCTTTACTAGCTCCAACCCCACCTCTTTGACCTGTCTGCCTCCTCTACACCTATCTTCTCCTCTATCCATCTTCTATCCACCTGCCCCTCTCTCCCTATTTATTTCAGAACCCCCTCCCCTCCCCTCCCCTCCCCCAATTCTGAAGAAGGGTCCAGAGCTGAAACGTCAGCTTTCCTGCTCCTCTGATGCTGCTTGGCCTGCTGTGTTCATCCAGCTCTACAACTTGTTATCTCTGATTTTATTGTATATTTGTGTTCCTATTTTCTCATGTCATCCCTGTATTTTCTTTCTTCCTTTGAGCTTCCTAAATTATTATTCTCTTCAAGATTGTTAAAAGCTCTATTTTTGTCCTTCATCTTACCCTGGGTAGTCAAAGGAGACAGGATTTGACAGTATCACACTTTTCCTTTGTGAAGCCATGTTGTGACTGTGTAATCTGACATCAGAATGCTTCCTACTGATTTGTGACAGTCTTTCTTTCAAGTGGTTGTAATCAGTCCACTTGTCTCCTAATGTCTCAATGTTCTAATGTTTGTTTTCCTCTAGTTTGGAACTTTTACTCCTAGCTCTGTCCCTTTCCAAAATGATTTTAAATCTAACTGGAACAGTAAATCTTAATGTAAAGCAATCAGCCATTGCTTCTTCAATCTGTTGCCCAGCTTAATTTCCTGCCCATAAATCTAAAATTACGGCACCTCTCATTGGGCTTGTTTCATGCTAGCTAAAGAAGTTCTGTTGAATGCAGTTTCAGAATTGTATGCCCTCTGTGCATTTAACACTTTGTATTCCAATCAAGGTTTGGGTAGTTGAAGTTTTTCATGTCTTATTGCTATTGCATTCTCAAATTTGCCCTCATATTCTTACCTCTTCTAACTCTCTCCCGCTATTTGGTGGTCTATAGTACACACCAGCAATGTAGTTGTCCCCTTCAATTCCTGAGCACAACTAATGTGCTCATTTGATACCCTGTTTAGCACATCATCACTCCTCCCAGCTGCAATTCATTCTTAATCAATAATGGTGTAATTCCACCCTTTTTAATCACCTTCTCTATTCTTCAGGCAACCTTTATATCCAGTGATATTTAGCTACCATCCTTGCCTTTCTTTCAGCCAAATTTCTGTTAGACATGTTGATAGTATGATACTATTGCTACATATGTGCCCTTAGTGTATTTTATTTACTGCATTTACAAATGTACCTTCTAACACTACCATTTGATCTTTGTCAGAAGTCACATGATACCCGGTTATTGTCCATCGGGTTTATTTGAAATCAGAAGCTTTGGAGTGCTGCTGTTTTGTCAAGTAGAGGAGCAGCACTCTGAACACTTGTGATTTCAAATAAACCCGTCAAACTATAAAATGGTGTTATGTGGCTCCTGACGTTGTCCACCCCCGTCCAACATCGTCACCTCCACAATTTTGTTTTTTGCTCTATATTGACTCATAGAGTCATGCAGCATGGAAATAGACCCTTTGGCCAACTGGACCATGCTGATCAGGTTTCCTAAATTCTGCTTTTGGCCTATACCCCTCTCAACCTCTCCTTTCTGTGTACCTGCCCAAATGTCTTTTAAATGTTGTAATTGTACTCCCCTCCACTATTTTCTCTGGCAGCTCATTCCATATATGCACCACCTTCTGATGAAACTATTGTCCCTCAGATGCCTTCTAAATCTTTCCCCTCTCACACTAAACCTCTGCCCTTTAGTTTTGGGGTCCCCTATTCTAAGGGAAAAAACTTTGGCTATTCATCTCATCTATGCCACTCATGATTTAAAAACCTCTTTAAGGTCACCTGTCAGCCTTCTACGCTCCAAAGAGAAAAAGTCCCAGCCTATCCAGAGATAAGACAGTGTCCTGACCTGAAACATCACCTTTCCTGCTCCTCTGATGCTGCCTGGCCTGCTGTGCTCCTCCAGCTCCACACTGTCTTATCTCTGACTCCAGCATCAGCAGTTCTTACTATCTCCCAGCCTATCCAGACTCTCCTTATAACTCAAATCCTCCAGTTTCAGCAAAATCCTTGTACTCAATGCTCTGATGGATGAAGGAAAGCATGTGAAAAGCCCTCATCACCACCCTTTTGAGCTGGTTGCCCTGCTTTTGGAAGACTGGAAAGGTTGCAAAAAAAACTTTACAGGGAACTGGAAGGTTTGAGTGCCGGAGGGTGAAGATTGACATTATAGAGGTTTATTCTTGATGTGTGTGGATGAAGTGAATAACTAAGGTCTTTTTCCCAGGGTAGGGAGAGTCCAACACCAAAGGTTTAGGGTGAGAGGTGAAATATTTAAAAGGAACCTGAGGGGCAAGTTTTTCACAGAGATGGTAACGCATATATGGGGTGAGCTGCTAGAGAGTGTGGTAGATACAAGTATGTTCATGATGTTTAGAAGTTATTTGGATAGATACATGGATAGAAAATGTTTAAATGGAGTTGGGCCAAACACCGACAAATGGGATGAGTTTAGTTTAGGAAACTTGGTTGGGATGGATGAGTTAGACCAAAGTAGCTGTTTCTGTGCTGGATGACTCTGGCTCTATGACCCTCATTTCTGATACCATTCTAATACTTTTAAAATCTAAGGCCTTGACAAAATTCCTGAAAAATATTGCCTCGCATACCCCAGCTGGGGCAAATTATCTTGCAGACGTTTAGCATGGGGATTCCCAAACTGTTGTGGTGACACTTAACGGGGTTGCTATGCACAGTTTCGGGTTTATAATTTCCGAGGATTCTGATCACAAACAGATGTGATGTCCCTTTAAACTACTGGATGATTTTCCAGTGGAGGGAACACCCTAACTGCTGAATCCTGGGGACCAAAATCCTATCCTGTTAAACCTAATAGAAAGGTTGCTTACATGATAACGTGGATAAAACAGCTTACCAGGTGCAGAGGTAACATGCACTTTCTGAGCATGGCAAATCCAGAACTATCATTAACAATAATACCATTTTGAACTTCCTTTGCATCATATGGCTAACTAGGAATCTCTCCTGAAAACACCTGACTGTTTATAGGATTTTTTAAAAGAAGGTTTTCATTGGAACAGTGTTTTGTAGGCTTGGAGAAAGTTTTGAACTTGTAAATGGAGGGGGACCCTGCTAAAGAAAAATCTGGTCAGCTTGTGTCACTTACTTCTGAAGCAGTCCTGTGGTGAATCCAGTGTGAAATCTGATTTGCAATCTGTTGAAGTGTGGCGAGAAGATCTCTTAATGCTATGGTTTCTGAACAAGCTACATTGTTCAAAATTATAAGGACACTGCTGGTGTTTGGTGACACCACTATATACCTGCCGGGCAATCAGAACAACACCATCTAAGCATTCCATTCCATACCTTATCCTTTTTATCCTTTTCATCTTCAAGAATAAAGACCTATTACCCACAAGTGAATCCCAAAGTGAATTTCTGCTGATAGAAATCTGTCTCTTTTTACTCTTTAAACCATGTGTGCGTGTGTGTGTCCTTACCCTTCATGATTTTGAACATTTCTATTGAATCACCTCTTAACCCTTTCCTCTCCAAGGAAAACGGCCCCAAATTCTCTGCTTTCTCCTTATAACTGAAGTGTCTCAACCAGGGGCCTATTCTTGTAAACTTCTTTTATACTCTCTCCAATGTGTTCACAGCCTTCTTACTGAGTTGCCCCCAGAACTTAACACCTGAGGCCTAACTTTGTAGCTTAACTTCAGAGATATGCACTTTAACATTATTGGTGAATACAGTTACCCCTTTCTGCCCTTCGCAACTTGATCTTGAGTGGTCCATTCCTCCCTGCAGCTAGTCTGAAGCACACAGCTCCAAAACCCCAGACAACTCCAGGGACATGGTAAAAAGCAGAGCTGGGCTTTTAAAGAGCTCTTACACAGCTGTGGCCTGTGTGGGAGTGCAAGTAAATTCCCCTTACAAATCCTGGCCAGTCCCATCCTTGGGAAATTTATGACTTTGGAAACAGAGGTGGCCTGCCTGAACACACAATTGCTGCCATTTTTCCAGGGCACCCACTTCCATTCCAGCTTGATTTGAACCCCAAGGATCTGGTCCTCAGTCATATTGGTGGTGAATATTGCACCAAATGCTCCAAAGCTCCATTCTGTACTCCACTACAGAGATGAAAGACTGTACTATGAGGAGCTTGACACTGCTATTAGCAGAATCCCTAAGTCAGAACTACCACAGTCACTTGAATCCAGAAAGAAAAGAGTTAAAGTGCTTAAGTCTGCAACTGAACACAAAGTTTTGGCCATATTCAGCATGTCATCCTTCAGCTGTAAAGAGAGACATAGAGGAGGAAATTTTAACCTGAAGAAGCGATGAGTTTAGATGTTTAGAACGGTTGAAAGTGACAGCACATTATGACCAAGCTCTTTATGCACACACTAGACGTTATTCTCACAGTAGAGGTATGGATAACCTCAATCTGTAGTCAGTGGGTGAGTGCACCATGCCAGGTGGCAGGATGCCTCTTGTGTCTGTCATGAGGTGAGTGTTTCAGAAGGCCTTGCCATCAGGATAAAGGAGCCCACAGGAAGAAAATGCCTAAACTTCCCTGTAGGACCAGGAGGCATATTCTTTAAAATTTAAGTGGGCAAAATTAAAATTGCCCTTTTGTGTTTCCGGATTTTCAAGTATGATAGTACCTGCATGGATCTTAGGTTTTTGAAGCCTGAATTTGGAATTTCAACCTCAGTTGCAATCAAGATTTCAGTTTTGGATTTTCCTGCAAATAAAACAATTGTATCTGTCTGTATGGAGGACTGTTTCGAGCAAGTCTGAATTCTCACCAGTAGATGGTGCATGTGGACTGGTTTTACTAGAAACACAACTCTTATCAGCAGTGCAACACTGTACCGCATCCCAAAACCTACCCAGCTCCTCCCGCCGCCCTAACCTGTTCTTCCTCTCAGCTATCCCCTCCTCCCACCTCAAGCCGCACCCTCATTTTCTACCTACTAACTTCATACCGCCCCCTTGACCTGTTTGTCCTCCCTGGACTGACCTATCTCCTCCCTACCTCCCCACCTACACTCACCTTTACTGGCTCCATCCCCGCCTCTTTGACCTGTCTGTCTCCTCTCCACCTAACTTCTCCTCTATCCATCTTCAATCTGCCTCCCCCTCTCTCCCTATTTATTACAGAAACCCCCTCCCCACCCCCATATCTGATGAAGGGTCTAGGCCCAAAACATCAGCCTCCCTGCTCCTAAGATGCTGCTTGGCCTGCTGTGTTCATCCAGCTCTACACCTTGTTATCTCAGCAAGATGCAGCAATTAGTTTTATTCTTTGTTAGCTGTGAACAGGTTTTGCTTTTTTGTTTTTGCTGTTGAACAGAGATGCAGTTCTTGAGAGTTAATAGACCCAGACTATTCGTTGGGAGTTGTTCACAATTTGGAGTGGGTATGTCAGGCAGATGTCAAGGCTTGGCAGGAGCTGTTGAGTATGGAATATTGGGATGGCTCCAGGTTTCCTGGGATGGGACTGAGGGGACTCAGTGGTAAATTGGAGGGTCAGGAAACTATTTAGCCAGGAATCTGAGCAGGTATAAATTCCTCTAAACCTTTCCTGGGTAACTGTGAAGTAGAGTCAGTGGAATCTTATAAAATCAAACCCCAACTCAGAATTGTGGACATTTCTGGAGGGTTTTAGATGCAGGGTATTTACCCATCAGGAGTTTCAACTCCCTCAACAATCCAAAGGAATCAGCTGCATCAGGTCTTCCACATGCAAGTCCTGTCCATGCCCCTGCAAAGGCTACCTTCCCATTGGAAGATCCGAATCAGTATTTCCTCCAGTAATCTAAACCCGAATGGGTGAGCAAACATTCTAGCTGCCAAATAACCAGCTGCAAATAAACAAGTCACAGCAGTTTATTCAATTTTTCTTACTGTTCCTTTTGTATGTTCTATTATATCTGATCTCTTACTGTCTATTACTATATTAGCTCTTCACTGAATCCTCATTGATAATGTCACTGAAAATTGACTCGGGAGGAACTTTCCTGTTTATCTGCCACAATTTCAATGGAAACCCTTTTTTGAGTATCCAGAATTCCTACTGAACTTTCACCAAAGGCAAAGCATCTTTGGGGGCATCGGCCAAAGAAAATTTTTGTCAAATAGTTACATTAATTTCCAAAGTAGCTTCAGTCAAGTTCAGAATAAAACATGGCTTTTCAGTGGAAAATCACTTCTGAAACATAGTTCCTACACTACTTTAAGTCATACCTATTTTTCCCAGTGAATGGGAATCCAGATACAAAATAAGCCCTCAAAAATCATGACTGACTTCAGTCGTAAAGCTGTTTTTGTTATAAAATGTGGTGAAAGGAGGGACTGGGTGTTGAGTTGGCCAATACTTCTTTTTAACTTCTGCTTCTGCAATTTGAATTCAAACCAAACAAGTTACTGCAAGAAGCAATTCATTTTATGTGAGTTTTTTTTCTGCTAGATATTATAGGGTAAAGCAGTTTTTTTGGTCAGACTGACAAGATTATTTAATTCCCTGTTTGCAATGGTCAGTGTAAATGAATTAAAAAATCCTGAAATAATTCTAGTAGATTTGTACTCAGGGCAATAACTCTTCTGCACAAATTAGTTAAAATAGCCATTTGCCAAGGTTCTTCTCTTGAAATGTGCTAAATTTTTTAGAACAGTTTGCCTGATATGATCATTGGGACTAAACATTTAAAATGCAATCAGATGCTAAAATGGGGTTGTTAATAGGATAAAATTTTAAAGAAGGACTTTAAGACATTTTTCCCATTCTTGATTTTTTTTAATATTCGTATGTAAATTGTTTATCCATTTATTGGATGTGATAATCAACAGTAAGACCAGTATTTGTTGCCCTGCACTTGAGGAAATGATAATAAGCCACCATTTAAACTGTTGCAGTCCATAAAGTCTCTGGCATACCCACAATGTGGTTAGAGAACGAGTTCCAGGTTTTTGAATAAATGGCAGTGAAGGAAAAGTAATATAGTTTTACATCAGGATGGCACATAATTTTGCAAGTGATACTGAGCCAATGCACATACTCTCCTTGCTCCCTGGATGGTAGTAGTCAGGGTTTGGAAGGTGCTATTGAGGGAGTCTCAGTGAATTGCTATAGCGCATTTTGTAGATGGTACACACTGCTGCCACTGTGCATCAGTGGTGGAGGCAATGAATGTTTAAGTTGGTGAATGAAGTATCAATCAATTAGGCTGCTTTTTACCAGAAGCTTTGAATTTTTTGTGTGTTGTCGGAGGTGTACTTGTTTGGCAAGTGAAGAATATCCCATTGCATTCTTGATATGTGCCCTGTAGATGATTGACAGGCTTTGGGGAAGCAAGCCGTGGATTACTAGCCTCAAATTTCCCAGACTGACTTACTATTAGTATGATTGCTCCAGTTGGTTTCTGCTCAATGATAACCCTCCAGATGCTGTTAGTGGGGAAATTTGGTGATTCTAAAGCTGTTGAATGTGAAAGAGAGATGGTTAGATACTCTCTTTTTTTTTGGAAATGGATATTGCTTGACACTTGTGTGAACAAGTATTACTTTTCCCTTCTCACTTAACATCTGAGTGTTGCGCAGGACATGTTGCAGGTGGATAAGAACTATTTGAGTGTCTGAGAAGCTGAACATGGTGCTGAATATTGTGCAATCATCAGGAAGCATCTGGAAAGAAAGGATCTCTCCCTGATTCTCATTTGACTTCAATTTTACTAAGATTCCTCAATGTCATACTTGGCCAGTTCTACCTTGATGTCAAAGACAGTGACTCTCCTCTCACCTCCAAAATTTAGTTCATTTTATGTATTTGGACCAAAGCTATAGTGAGATCTGGATCCAAAGGGCCCAGTGAAACTAAACTCTAATAAGCAGATTATTCCTAATTGAGCACCACTTGATAGTATTGTCATTGACACCTCCTATAATTTGAAATCCTTTCAGGTTATCAATCTCATTTAGAGAGGCTTAATTGGTTGCGAAAATAGAACATTCTGCAATGAACCATTGCTAAAGCAGAATAAGGGAAGACATCTTCTCTAGCATGCTCTGATTAACACTGAGTTCCCTGATACTGACAATGAGAACCCAAAATGTTACAATCCCCAGCACTGACGACCTTTATTTGAATGATAAAAATAAACCTAAATGTCAACATTTAAATATGTAAGTTAATTCCTTAATTACATACAATAGACCATAACTTTGGTGACGCACTATAAATAATGCATTAAAATAATACAGATTTACACCTGTACTGTGTACCCTAGTATACCAAACATTGTATTAAATGTGGATTTATGCTTGATTTAGTTGATGCTAATGGTACCATTAAAAATTCAGTAGCATAATTACAGATTAACAAATTTCTTCTGACCCTAACTAAAAGCACAGTTGAGAAACTTTAGTATGCCTGAAACGTTTGGGAAGTTGATCTTGCTGGAAATGGATGGCGTGTATCAATTTTAATATTGAAATTAGGGGAGATGGTTAAATACCATTTTATTCAGAGCTTATTCCAATTTGAATTTGATTCATTTAAATGTTCTGATTATACTGCTTTTTGATTTCATTTGTTTCACAATATTTTTTTCTCATTATTGTCCTCTCATGATTTTCTCCCATTGTCTCCTCCCCTCTCCCCTCTTCTGACCATTGATTGCCTCTTGAGATAAAGTTCTATCAGTGATCATCATTCTTTGCAATTCATCCATGATCATTGTACAGACATAACGACTCTTGACAATGAATGCTGGCATTTATTTGATGATAAGGGCATCTTTGCTGTGTCTGATCCAGGCTTCACCTCATGTTGATGCAAATAAACATTCAGTAGCAATTATAACTGGGAAACAATCCTTGTAAATATTTCTTTCCTTAATTCAAGGATCCTGCGGTTTATTACATGGTCTGCTTCAATACTTTAGTTAAGATCAACTATCTCAGCAAAGACCAAGGACTGAACTTGGCAATGACCCAAGGTGCACAGATCATCTAATTGATTTAGAAATTCACTAAGCCCTCAAAGTAATAGTCCAGGCTGCAGAGCCACTGGAGTAGCAATGTGGAATCCCTGACACAGCAGACTGCGAATAGGAGGCCTAGCTAATATAGGTAATTCCCTGATTACTGTTGGGTCTAAATGATGGTGGAGTGGGATTGGAGGAGAATAGCATAGTCAAGTATGCCAAAGGCTGTAAACAGTTAAGAAGCATGAAGATGGGTAGTTCACTAGGGTAACAGTCACTTTTGCTAGTATTCAAGAATGAAACCGTACTTTTGAAGCAGGGTTACAATCCTCGCTTTAAGAGCTTGATGCTGTAAGAAGCAGTGCCATAATGTGTCAGGGAGCTTAGAAACATAAAACCTAGGAGTAGGAGTAGGACGTTCAGCTCATCAGACCTGCTCCACCACGAAATACGATCATGCCTGATTGTCTATCCAAATACTACACTCACAGCTCTCTCCTCATATGACTTGACACTACCAGTTTCCAAAAATCTTTTTTTTTTGTCCAATATATTCAGTGACTTTATCTCCATTGCCTTTTGTTGTAAAGAATTCACAGATTCTCTGCCATTTTGCTGAAATTTCAGTTTATCGCAGCCTGAAGTGCTTACAGGGTCATGTGCTGCTACATCTCAAGTATGTCAGTTGGCCCACTGAGTCTGCTCCTTTGTTCAATAGGGTCATAGCCACATAGATAATTTTCAACTCATCCCCATAAGCCTCGATTCCCTTGCAGAAATAAAAAATCTGCCTATTTCAGCCTTGAATATACTTAATGACCTAGTCTGAAAGCCCTCTAGGGTAAAGAGTGTCACAGATTCATTACCCTCTGAGAGAGAAAAAAATCCCTTATCTCTGTTTTAAGCAGATAAATCCTTCCCCTGAAGGGTTACACAAGAAAAACAGCCTCCCTGTATTATCTTATCAATCCCCTGTTAACCCTATTAATCTTCTGTGTTCCAACAAGGTCTCCTCTCATTTCTCTAAACTCCAATGTGTGCACGTCCAACCTAGTCAACTTTCGCTCATAAGGCAATCCTTTTGTAACCTAAATCAACGTAGTGAACTTTCTCTGCACTGTTTCCAATACCTTATGTTTGAGTTTGATTTAGTGTTGTCACATCTACCGCAATACAGTGAAAGTGTTGCTTTGTGTGCTATACAGAGTGCAGAGTACAGTGTTACAGTCATAGAGAAGATGCAGAGAGAGAGAGAGAGAGAGAGATTAGAACTAACATTCGAAAGATCCATTTAAACATCTGATAACAGCAACAAAGATGCGTGTCTTGAACCTGTATGTATTTTTAGATTTCTATTTCTTCGGTCTGATGGAAGACGGTGGAAGAAATTATAATTAGAGTGGGAAGGGTCTTTGTTTATGTTGGTTGCTTTCTAAAGCAGGACGTATAGATGGAGTCAACGGAGATAGCCTTTCTCTCCCATTGAGATATATCTTTGCTGTAGATGGCAAATTATTTTCTTAAATATCTGCCATTTTTCCCTAGTTAACATTTCTATTAAACTTTTGCAGTCAATTACTGCCGACTCATCTCTAATTCCTATGTCGTTACCCTTATTTGAGTTTAGCACAGTTGTTTCTGATCCAAGTTTCTCACTTTCAAACTGTTATTGTTACTGTTCCTTGGGGGATAAGATAAGATAATTACGAAGATCATTTCTTAAACCTGAATCAATATACAAATCCAAAGTTATCTATGATTCCTGATTAGATCCACAATGTATTGTTCCAGGGATGCATCACCCTTCCCTTCCTGCTTGTTCTTTTTGAAACATCATTTGCCCTGAGTATTTAGCTGTCAACTTGGATCTCCTTGTAACCATGTTTACTTAATAGCTATAAGATTATACCCATTAACCTCTATCTGTGCTGACAATTATTTTTGTTCCAAATAATACACACATTTAAATAAAGAATTATTATTTTTTGCTTCTTTGCCATTTTCCCCTCTTTGACCCTATTTGCTGCTGTTTTCTATTGTTTGTATACTCTGTCCCTTCCTGTCTGGTACCAATATCAATGTCAGTTGCCCTGCAATGTCACCATATCCTTTTGCTTTGTAAGCCAACGTGACATTCCTCCTGATCACTCTACTCCTCCAATTAGTTTAAAGCCCTCCCTATAGCTTTAGTTATTCAATTCAGCAGGACACTGGTCCCAGCATGGTTTCATTGAGGCCCATCTGAATGGAAAAGCTTCCTTCTACTCCAATATTGGTGCTAATGCCCCCATGCCTCCCACACCAATCTTTAATCCATGCATTTAACTCCTTGACTTAACTTACTCTGAACCATTTTGCCCATGGTTCAGTTTTTACCCTGAGACTATTACTTTGGAGATCTTTTAGTTTAATTTCTAACTGTTCAAAATCTTTCAGCAAAACTTCCTTTCTTGCCCTATCAATGTCATTAATACAAAAGTGGATGAAAAATACTGTACCTCTCAGTTCCTACTCTGAATTTTTTTCTAGCCTTGAGAATATATCTTCAACCCTGGCATCAGATAGGTAAGACAGCCTTTGGGACTTACACTAATGGCTGCAAAGAGCTCTATCTATCCCCCAAATTAAATAAACCCCCACTACTACTGCTTTCCAATCATGTAAATATAACCACTTTACATAGATTCATGCATTTCAATGCCAAGTCTATCAATGTGCATCTGGTATAACAGAGAGGAGCAGTACAACTTGGACAGTAACTTTGTTGAAGTCTATGCTTAACTATGCATCTATGGTAATTAAAAACTGCTGACGTGATCACTTCATAATAACAGTGAAAGCTGTTGATTTCACCATTATTTCGCTAGCAAAATACAGCCAATTATTTTATGGCAGCTGTGCTTCCACGACAGCGTTCTTGCCTCAGAAGCTTATTGATTCAAATATGACTCCAGAGGAATCAAGGCTAACATTTTAGTGTCGAACTGAGTAAACGCCACACTGTATGAGATACTTTTTTGATGTGATGTCACATTTCATGAGTACTTAATTGTGCTTCTGCTAATACTGCAAAATGTTACAGCCCTGTTGTGAAAGGCTCTGTATAAATGCAAGATAATAAAATGTGAGGCTGGATGAACACAGCAGGCCAAGCAGCATCTCAGGAGCACAAAAGCTGACGTTTCGGGCCTAGACCCTTCATCAGAGAGGGGGATGGGGGGAGGGAACTGGAATAAATAGGGAGAGAGGGGGAGGCGGACCGAAGATGGAGAGTAAAGAAGATAGGTGGAGAGAGTGTAGGTGGGGAGGTAGGGAGGGGATAGGTCAGTCCAGGGAAGACGGACAGGTCAAGGAGGTGGGATGAGGTTAGTAGGTAGCGGGGGGTGCGGCTTGGGGTGGGAGGAAGGGATGGGTGAGAGGAAGAACCGGTTAGGGAGGCAGAGACA